>NC_091776.1:0-1200000 GCF_029378745.1 Bos indicus
TGGATATCATGCACTGATCACGTGGCTGATCATACACTGTTCACGTGTCTGACCATGCACTGATCACGTGGCTGATCATACACTGCTCACGTAACTGATCATGCACTGATCACGTGGCTATCATGCACTGATCACGTGGCTGAACATGCACTGTTCACATGGCTGATCACACACCTGTCACGTGACATACCATGCACTGATCACGTGGCACTCATGCACTGATCACGTGGCTCGTCAAGGAATGATCACGTAGCTACCATATACTGGTCACGTGACTGATCATGCACAGATCACGTAAATGATCATGCACTGTTCAAGTGACTGATCATGTACTGATCACGTGACTGATCATGCACTGATCACGTGGCTATCATGCTCTGCTCACGTGGCTGATCATGCAAGGATCACGTAGCAACCATGTACTGGTCACGTGACTGATCATGCACTGATCACGTAATTGATCCTGCACTGATCACGTGGCTCATCATGCACTGATCACGTGGCTGATCACACATGTATCACGTGACTGATCATGCACTGATCACGTGGCTCTCATGCACTGATCAAGTGGCTCTCATGCACTGATCACGTGGCTATCATGCACTGATACCATGCACTGATCACGTGGCTGATCACACACGTATCACGTTACTGATCATGCACTGATCACGTGGCTGATCATGCACTGATCACGTGGCTATCATGCACTGATCACGTGGCTGATCATGCAATGATCACGTAGCTACCATGTACTGGTCACGTGAGTGATCATGCACTGATCATGTAATGCATCATGCACTGATCAGGTGACTTATCATGCACTGTTCACGTGACTGATCATGCACTGATCACGTGACTGATCATGCAGTGATCTCGTGGTTATCATGCATGGCTCACGTGGCTGATTATGCAATGATCACGTAGCTACCATGTACTGGTCACGTGACTGATCATGCACTGATCACGTAATTGACCATGCACTGATCATGTGGCTGATCATGCACTGATCACGTGGCTGATCATACACTGATCACGTGACTGATCATGCACTGATCACGTGACTGATCATGCACTGATCACGTGGCTATCATGCACTGATCACTTGGCTGGTCATACACTGATCACGTGCCTGGTCATGCACTGATCACGTGGCTGATCATGCACTGATCACGTGGCTGATCATGCACTGATCACGTGGCTATCATGCACTGCTCACGTGGCTGATCATTCAATGATCACGCAGCTACCATGTACTGGTCACATGACTGATCATGCACTGATCACGTGACTGATCATGCACTGATCACGTGGCTGATCATGCACTGATCACGTGGCTATCATGCACTGATCACTTGCCTGGTCATACACTGATCACGTGCCTGGTCATGCACTGATCACGTGGCTGATCATGCACTGATCATGTGACTGATCATGCACTGATCACGTGGCTGATCATGCACTGATCACGTGTCTATAATGCACTGCTCACGTGGCTGATCATGCAATGTTCACACAGCTACCATATGTACTGATCATGCACTGACACGTGCTATCATGCACTGCTCACGTGGCCTGTCATGCAGTGATCACGTGGCTATCATGCACTACTCACTTGGCTGATCATGCAATGATCATGTAGCTACCATGTACAGGTCACGTGAATGATCATACACCCATCAGGTGACTGATCATGCACTGATCACGTGGCTATCATGCACTGATCACGAGACTGATCATGCACTGATCACGTCTATATCATGCACTGATCACATGACTGCCCATGCACTGATCACGTGGATGATCATACACTAATCATGTGACAGATCATGCACTGATCACGTGGCTGATCATGCACTGATACCGTGACTGAGCATGGACTGATCACATGACTATCATGTAGTGATCACGTGACTTAATGGCGCTGATCATGTGACTGATCATGCGCTGATCATGTTTGCTATCATACACTGATCATGTGCCTCTGGAGGCAATAAACAAAGAGCTGAGTAGGCACGAATCAAAACAGTCAGCAGGCAATAATCATGGAACTCAGTGTGAGGAATCATGCTGCTCAGCTGGCAATAATCAAGCAGCTGAGCAGGCAGGAATTACACAGCTCAGCTGGCAATTGTCAAGCAAGATGACAGCAGAATCGTGCAGCTCAGCTGGCAATTGTCAAGCAGATGAGCAGACACTAATCACGCAGCTCAGCAGGCCCGGATCACGTGACTGAGCATGCACTGTTCACGTGGCTGATCATACACTGATCACGTGATTGATCATGCACTGATCACATGGATATCATGCACTGATCACGTGGCTGATCATACACTGTTCACGTGTCTGACCATGCACTGATCACGTGGCTGATCATACACTGCTCACGTAACTGATCATGCACTGATCACGTGGCTATCATGCACTGAATACGTGGCTGAACATGCACTGTTCACGTGGCTGATCCACACACCTGTCACGATGCTGATAACTGCACCTGATCACGTGGCAACCATATACTGGTCACGTGACTGATCATGCACAGATCACGTCAATGATCATGCACTGTTCAAGTGACTGATCATGTACTGATCACGTGACTGATCATGCACTGATCACGTGGCTATCATGCTCTGCTCACGTGGCTGATCATGCAAGGATCACGTAGCAACCATGTACTGGTCACGTGACTGATCATGCACTGATCACGTAATTGATCCTGCACTGATCACGTGGCTCATCATGCACTGATCACGTGGCTGATCACACATGTATCACGTGACTGGTCATGCACTGATCACGTGGCTCTCATGCACTGATCACGTGGCTATCATGCACTGATCACGTAGCTATCATGCACTGATCACGTGGCTGATCACGCAATGATCACGTAGCTACCATGTACTGGTCATGTGACTGATCATGCACTGATCACGTAATTGATCCTGCACTGATCACATGGCTCATCACGCACTGATCCCGTGGCTGATCACACACGTATCACGTGACTGATCATGTACTGATCACGTGGCTCTCATGCACTGATCACGTGGCTCTCATGCACTGATCACGTGGCTATCATGCACTGATATCATGCACTGATCACGTGGCTGATCACACACGTATCACGTTACTGATCATGCACTGATCACGTGGCTGATCATGCACTGATCACTTGGCTATCATGCACTGATCACGTGGCTGATCATGCACTGATCACGTGACTGATCATGCAGTGATCTCGTGGTTATCATGCATGGCTCACGTGGCTGATCATGCAATGATCACGTAGCTACCATGTACTGGTCACGTGAGTGATCATGCACTGATCATGTAATGCATCATGCACTGATCAGGTGACTTATCATGCACTGTTCACGTGACTGATCATGCACTGATCACGTGACTGATCATGCAGTGATCTCGTGGTTATCATGCACGGCTCACGTGGCTTATCATGCAATGATCACGTAGCTACCATGTACTGGTCACGTGACTGATCATGCACTGATCAAGTAATTGACCATGCACTGATCATGTGGCTGATCATGCACTGATCACTTGGCTGATCATACACTGATCACGTGCCTGATCATGCACTGATCACGTGACTGATCATTCACTGATCACGTGGCTATCATGCACTGATCACTTGCCTGGTCATACACTGATCACGTGCCTGGTCATGCACTGATCACGTGGCTGATCATGCAGTGATCACGTGACTGATCATGCACTGATCACGTGGCTGATCATGCACTGATCACGTGGCTATAATGCACTGCTCACGTGGCTGATCATGCAATGATCACGTAACTGATCATGCACTGATCATGTGACTGATCATGCACTGGTCACATGACTGATCATGCACTGATCACGTGGCTATCATGCACTACTCACGTGGCTGATCATGCAATGATCATGTAGCTACCATGTACTGGTCACATGACTGATCATGCACTGATCACGTGACTGATCATGCACTGATCACGTGGCTATCATGCACTGATCACGTGGCTGATCATGCACTGATCACGTGGCTGATCATGCACTGATACCGTGACTGAGCATGGACTGATCACATGACTATCATGTAGTGATCACGTGACTTAATGGCGCTGATCATGTGACTGATCATGCGCTGATCATGTTTGCTATCATACACTGATCATGTGCCTCTGGAGGCAATAAACAAAGAGCTGAGTAGGCACGAATCAAACAGTCAGCAGGCAATAATCATGGAACTCAGCTGTGAGGAATCATGCTGCTCAGCTGGCAATAATCAAGCAGCTGAGCAGGCAGGAATTACGCAGCACAGCTGGCAATTGTCAAGCAGATGACAGGCAGGAATCGTGCAGCTCAGCTGGCAATTGTCAAGCAGATGAGCAGACAGTAATCACGCAGCTCAGCAGGCCCTGATCACGTGACTGAGCATGCACTGTTCACGTGGCTGATCATACACTGATCACGTGATTGATCATGCACTGATCACTTGGATATCATGCACTGATCACGTGGCTGATCATACACTGCTCACGTAACTGATCATGCACTGATCACGTGGCTATCATGCACTGATCACGTGGCTGAACATGCACTGTTCAAGTGGCTGATCACACACCTGTCACGTGACTGATCAAGCACTGATCACGTAATTGATCCTGCACTGATCACGTAATTGATCCTGCACTGATCACGTGGCTGATCACACATGTATCACGTGACTGATCATGCACTGATCACGTGGCTCTCATGCACTGATCACGTGGCTATCATGCACTGATCACGTGGATATCATGCACTAATCAAGTGGCTGATCATACTCTGCTCCCGAAACTGATCATGCACTGATCACGTGGCTATCATGCACTGCTCACGTGGCTGATCATGCACTGATCACGTGACTGATCATGCACTGATCTCGTGGCTATCATGCACGGCTCACGTGGCTGATCATGCAATGATCACGTAGCTACCATATACTGTTCACGTGACTGATCATGCACTGATCACGTGATTGATCATGCACTGATCACTTGGATATCATGCACTGATCACGTGGCTGATCATACACTGTTCACGTGTCTGACCATGCACTGATCACGTGGCTGATCATACACTGCTCACGTAACTGATCATGCACTGATCACGTGGCACTCATGCACTGATCACGTGGCTGATCATACTCTGCTCACGTAACTGATCATGCACACATCACGTGGCTATCATGCACTGCTCACGTGGCTGGTCATGCAATGATCACGTAGCTATCATATACTGGTCACGTGACTGATCATGCACAGATCACATAAATGATCATGCACTCTTCACGTGACTGATCATGCAATGATCACGAGGCTATCATGCTCTGCTCACGTGGCTGATCATGCAATGATCACGTAGCAACCATGTACTGGTCACGTGACTGATCATGCACTGATCACCTAATTGATCCTGCACCTATCACGTGGCTCATCATGCACTGATCACGTGGCTGATCACACATGTATCACGTGACTGATCATGCACTGATCACGTGGCTCTCATGCACTGATCACGTGGCTCTCATGCACTGATCACGTGGCTATCATGCACTGATACCATGCACTGATCACGTGGCTGATCACACACGTATCACGTTACTGATCATGCACTGATCACGTGGCTGATCATGCACTGATCACGTGGCTATCATGCACTGATCACGTGGCTGATCATGCAATGATCACGTAGCTACCATGTACTGGTCACATGAGTGATCATGCACTGATCATGTAATGCATCATGCACTGATCAAGTGACTTATCATGCACTGTTCACGTGACTGATCATGCACTGATCACGTGACTGATCATGCAGTGATCTCGTGGTTATCATGCACGGCTCACATGGCTGATCATGCAAATATCACGTAGCTACCATGTACTGGTCACGTGACTGATCATGCACTGATCACGTAATTGACCATGCACTGATCATGTGGCTGATCATGCACTAATCACTTGGCTGATCATACACTGATCACGTGCCTGATCATGCACTGATCACGTGACTGATCATGCACTGATCACGTGGCTATCATGCACTGATCACTTGCCTGGTCATACACTGATCACGTGCCTGGTCATGCACTGATCACGTGGCTGATCATGCACTGATCACGTGACTGATCATGCACTGATCACGTGGCTGATCATGCACTGATCACGTGGCTATAATGCACTGCTCACGTGGCTGATCATGCAATGATCACGTAATTGATCATGCACTGATCATGTGGCTGATCATGCACTGATCACGTGGCTGATCATGCACTGATCACGTGACTGATCATGCACTGATCACGTGGCTGATCATGCACTGATCACGTGGCTATAATGCACTGCTCACGTGGCTGATCATGCAATGATCACGCAGCTACCATGTACTGGTCACATGACTGATCATGCACTGATCACGTGACTGATCATGCACTGATCACGTGGCTATCATGCACTACTCCGTGGCTGATCATCCAATGATCATGTAGCTACCATGTACTGGTCACGTGACTGATCATGCACTGATCACGTGGCTATCATGCAATGATCACGTGGCTATCATGCACTGATCACGTCATTGATCATGCACTGATCACGTGACTGATTATGCACTGATCACGTGGCTATCATGCACTGATCACTTGGCTGGTCATACACTGATCACGTGCCTGGTCATGCACTGATCACGTGGCTGATCATGCACTGATCACGTGACTGATCATGCACTGATCACGTGGCTGATCATGCACTGATCACGTGGCTATAATGCACTGCTCACGTGGCTGATCATGCAATGATCACACAGCTACCATGTACTGGTCACATGACTGATCATGCACTGATCACGTGACTGATCATACACCCATCAGGTGACTGATCATGCACTGATCACGTGGCTATCATGCACTGTTCACGTGGCTGATCATACACTGATCACCTGCCTTGTCATGCACAGATCACGTGACTACTCATGAAGTGATCACGTGGCTATCATGCACTGATCACGTGGCTGATCATGCACTGTTCACGTGGCTGATCATGCACTATCACCGTGCTGTCATGCACAGATCACGTGACTGATCATGAACTGATCACGTGCTATCATGCACTGATCACCGGTGCTGATCATGCACTGATCACGTGGCTATCATGCAATGATCACGTGGCTATCATGCACTGATCACCTGGCTAATCATGCACTGATACCGTGACTGAGCATGGACTGATCACATGACTATCATGTAGTGATCACGTGACTTAATGGCGCTGATCATGTGACTGATCATGCACTGATCATGTTTGCTATCATACACTGATCATGTGCCTCTGGAGGCAATAAACAAAGAGCTGAGTAGGCCACGAATCAAACAGTCAGCAGGCAATAATCATGGAACTCAGCTGTGAGGAATCATGCTGCTCAGCTGGCAATAATCAAGCAGCTGAGCAGGCAGGAATTACGCAGCACAGCTGGCAATTGTCAAGCAGATGACAGGCAGGAATCGTGCAGCTCAGCTGGCAATTGTCAAGCAGATGAGCAGACAGTAATCACGCAGCTCAGCAGGCCCTGATCACGTGACTGAGCATGCACTGTTCACGTGGCTGATCATACACTGATCACGTGATTGATCATGCACTGATCACTTGGATATCATGCACTGATCACGTGGCTGATCATACACTGTTCACGTGTCTGACCATGCACTGATCACGTGGCTGATCATACACTGATCACGTAACTGATCATGCACTGATCACGTGGCTATCATGCACTGATCACGTGGCTGATCATGCACTGATCACGTGTCTGATCATGCACTGATCACGTGGCTATCATGCACTGCTCACGTGGCTGATCATGCAATGATCACGTAGCTACCATATACTGGTCACGTGACTGATCATGCACAGATCACGTAAATGATCATGCACTGTTCACGTGACTGATCATGTACTGATCACGTGACTGATCATGCACTGATCACGTGGCATCATGCTCTGCTCACGTGGCTGATCATGCAATGATCACGTAGCAACCATGTACTGGTCACGTGACTGATCATGCACTGATCACGTAATTGATCCTGCACTGATCACGTGGCTCATCATGCACTGATCACGTGGCTGATCACACACGTATCACGTGACTGATCATGCACTGATCACGTGGCTATCATGCACTGATCACGTGGCTATCATGCACTGATCACGTGGCTATCATGCACTGATCACGTGACTGATCATGCACTGATCACGTGCTGATCACTCACGATCACGTGACTGATCATGCACTGATCACGTGGCTGATCATGCACTGATCACGTGGCTATCATGCACTGATCACGTGGCTGATCATGCAATGATCACGCAGCTACCATGTACTGGTCACGTGACTGATCATGCACTGATCATGTAATGCATCATGCACTGATCAGGTGACTTATCATGCACTGTTCACGTGACTGATCATGCACTGATCACGTGACTGATCATGCACTGATCACGTGGCTATCATGCACTGATCACGTGGCTGAACATGCACTGTTCACGTGGCTGATCACACACCTGTCACGTGACTGATCATGCACTGATCACGTGGCACTCATGCACTGATCACGTGGCTACCATATAATGGTCACGTGACTCATCATGCACAGATCACGTAAATGATCATGCACTGTTCACGTGACTGATCATGTACTGATCACGTGACTGATCATTCACTGATCACGTGGCTATCATGCACTGCTCACGTGGCTGATCATGCAATGATCATGTAGCAACCATGTACTGGTCACGTGACTGATCATGCACTGATCACGTAATTGATCCTGCACTGATCACGTGGCTCATCATGCACTGATCACGTGACTGTTCACGCACTGATCTCTTGACTGATCATGCACTGATCACGTGGCTATAATGCACTGTTCACGTGGCGGTTCATACACTGTTCACGTGCCTGGTCATGCACAGATCACGTGACTAATCATGAACTGATCACGTGGCTATAATTCACTGATCACGTGGATATCATGCACTGATTACGTGCCTTTCATGCACAGATCACGTGACTAATCATGAACTGATCACGTAGGTATCATGCACTGATCACGTGGCTGATCATAAACTGATCACGTGCCTGATCATTCACTGATCACGTGACTGAACATGCACTGATCACGTGGCTGTCATGCACTGATCACTTGGCTGCTCATACACTGATCACGTTCCTGGTCATGCACTGATCACATGGCTGATCATGCACTGATCACGTGACTGATCATGCACTGATCACGTGGCTGATCATGCACTGATCACGTGGCTATCATGCACTGCTCACGTGGCTGATCATGCAATGATCATGCAGCTACCATGAACTGGTCACATGACTGACCATGCACTGATCACGTGACTGATCATGCACTGATCACATGGCTATCATGCACTACTCACGTGGCTGATCATGCAATGATCATGTAGCTACCATGTACCGGTCACGTGACTGATTATACACCCATCAGGTGACTGATCATGCACTGATCACGTGGCTATCATGCACTGATTACGAGACTGATCATGCACTGATCAAGTGGCTGATCTTACTCTGCTCCCGAAAGTGATCATGCACTGATCACGTGCCTATCATGCACTGCTCACGTGGCTGATCATGCAATGATCACGTAGCTACCATGTGCTGGTCACGTGAGTGATCATGCACTGATCACGTAATTGATCATGCACTGATCAGGTGACTTATCATGCACTGTTCACGTGACTGATCATGCACTGATCACGTGACTGATCATGCACTGATCTCGTGGCTATCATGCACGGCTCACGTGGCTGATCATGCAATGATCATGTCGCTCCCATGTACTGGTCACGTGACTGACCATACACCCATCAGGTGACTGATCATGCACTGATCACGTGGCTATCATGCACTGATCACGAGACTGATCTTACACATGTTCAAAACTAAATCAACCTGAAACACATCTTCCCCAACGTTCAGGGACTGCCGTGCCCCTTAGCTTTAACCAGGTACTACTGTTTTAGAATTCTGAGGAATTTTAGGAATTTGGGGGGCATGTTTCACCACTCTCACTTGGAAGACATTAAGGAATATCTAATAAGTTGGACACAATACTTCTCTCTCGTCACCCATTGTTAGAGTTCTTAGTACATAAAGTTAAAAATAAAAAACAATTTTATTGGTAAAGAAAATCCTACAACAGGTTAGAAAGGTGCAGATGCTGCATTAAGATCAAGGTCTTGCACAAGGTTCATGGGAGTACAAGACGTACGGATATTTTGTAAACTTCCTGGAAAAGAAACAAGGGTGGAGCAGAGTAGCCGCTGGGCTTCAGTGACCCCCTGCTGCTCAGCTGTTCACCTTCCTGCAGGTGTGATCACCACTGGATCTTGGGAAGAGCGCTTCACACCTTGAACTGTGAGGCTCCCCAGCAGGCTGGCCTGTGACCTCCTGGGCACCATCATCTTCTGCTGCTTCCTGAAGTGGCCACGTTTTCTCCCTCTGCCTTCATCTCCTCTGCCTTTATCTCTTCCTCTTTTGTGGGCTTACCAGTACCTTGTGATCTGTGCTGGGCCAAGGAAGACACACCTTTGCACTTCTGAACTCCACTGGCCACCCGATGACATGTCATCCTCCCATGAGCATAACTCTGGCCCTGATGGGAGAGAGCTGTGTTCACTCACCACTGATGTACTCTCTTTTAGCTAAAGAAGGAATCCATTCTAATCATGCCTTTTAGGTGGCTGGATTTACCAAACAGAAATACAGTAATCCCAGTTAAATTTGAATTTTAGGGAAACAATGGAAACTTTTTCTTTTTCTTTTTTAGTAGAAGTCCATCTCCTGCAATACTTAGGATGTACTTATACTAAAAAATTATTCATTGAAAACCAAATTTAACTAGATGTCTTGTATTTTACCTGACAAGCTTACTCCCAAGGTAAAGGCATTCCCATTTTAGCTTCCCATCCTAGGAGTGGCACTTTGTCTTAGAAAGGAATGTATTTAGTCATCAAAATAAGATCAGACTTATCTGCACACCAGCCATGACTTGTGACATATTGATCACATTGAAATGATATTTTTTGTTTACTTAATTAAAATATAATTTGAAAATTAATTTCATCAGCTTCTTTTTGTTTTTAAATGTGGTTACTAGAAAATTTAAGGTTTTATATGGAGCTTGAATTTGTAGCCCACAGTACACTTCACTGGACAGCTTAGGCCTAGAGCGAAAGCCATGTTGGGGGACCTAACGACCATCAGGCTGAGAGTGGGGGGCCCCTCTCCCCAGGAAGAGTTAGACTCTCCCCTTTGGAGTCATTTGTGGATGAACTGGTTGGGGGCATACAGATTCCTTGAGTGTAGTTTGTCTTTACAAAGTTTTTATTGTTTGAATTTTTCAGTTCTGACCAAATCTTGGTTGTTTTTAATTGATGACAGACCAAACAGACCTGGAGTGAATTTCCTGTTAAGTACATTTGTATCAGGGTGCTTCCCAGGTGACTGTGGTGGTATATAACCCATCTGCCAATTTAGGACACACAGAAGACTAGGGATAAAACTTTGATCCCTAGGTCAGGAAGATCGCCTGGGGGAGGGCAAGACAACCCACTCCAGTATTCTTGCCTGGAGAATTCCATGGACAGAGAATCCTAGTGGCCTACAGTCCATGGGGATGCACTGAGTCAGACATGGCTGAAGTGACTGAGCACACACGTGTATTTGCAGTTGAATTATGATAGCAGATTGAGACATGTGGGAGGAAGCAAGATGGGTGTGGAAAGGGGGTGATTTGGAAAAGGGTCTGGTTTCTGGAAGCTGTACCGTGTTGTCCTTTTTTACTCTTCTTTCTCTTCCTTTGGTTTTATGAATGCATACTGGTGGTGGCAAGACAACATTGACTGCATTTGCTAGAAGCAGATGTCCCCATTAATTTAGATTTTAGAGATTGAAAATTAAGGAGGGTGCATTATGCAGTATGGAAGAAGCAAATGAAAATTTCTTCGGCGACATTCAAACTCTGAATATTTCCTGAGTTGGGTTCTTGGAGGTGGATGTCTTTTTATAACTGAAATTATCTTAGGATCATAGTTTAGATGTAGGACTATGAGTCTCCTTGATCATTCACTTCTTTCCTCTCCCTACCCTCTAACCTTCTGAAGTTCTTGGAAAGTCAAGAAACAGTAGTGAGAGCAAAGCAAATAAAAATTCAAGAGCTCTCAGAGGCCAAGGACTTGGTCTCTGGTCAAATAACCTGACCTTTACTCAGTTCCATTTACAATCTCTCTTCTGAGGAGGCTCAGACAGTAAAAGAATCTGCCTGCAATGCAGGAGACGTGGGTTCGATCCCTAGTTTGGGAAGATCCCCCACTCCAGTATTCTTGCCTGGAGAATCCCCGTGGATAGAGGAGCCTTGAGGGCTACAATTCATGAGGTCGCAAAGAGTCGAACATGACTGAGCAATTAAGCATAGCACATGCCAAGCACAGCAACTTGGAGAATCTGCTCTTGCTGCAGGATCCACCTTCTGTCCAGTTCCACTTTTCCCTCCAGTTCTCAATACCTGCTGATCATGTTGTCAGAGTGTCCCTCATAGGTGTCTTGTCACCAGTTTGAGGACATGACCTCTAAGATGTCAGGCCAGTGGGAAGTTGATGCCACACACCTTAGCAGCTGGCAGTCTGGTGCATCTGCTGATAATTTCATTAAGCTCAGCCCTCCCACACCCTAGGTCTTCTCGTTGGCATTGTTAATTTGAGGACTTCTATAGGACACATGTGACACATGGCTCTTCAGTTAGAGGAGCTGATAGTCTTGGCTGGCAGAATGAGGCATGGGGCTGTGTGCTAGGTTCCATTTTCTGAGAAGGAGAACACCTTAATTTCATGAGGCCTTGAGCTCTCAGACCCAAGGGAGAGAAACCAGGGGTGTAGAAAGTTGACAGGCGCTGATTGGAAATCTGTGTGAGAAGGTGTTGCTGCTGGCTGTGACCTGTGTCTCATGCTTGGTGCAGAAAAACCAATGCTTTTGAACTGTGGTATGGCAGAAGACTCTTGAAAGTCCCTTGGACTGCAAGGAGATCCAGCCAGTCCATCCTAAAGAAATTCAGTCCTGGGTATTCATTGGAAGGACTGATGTTGAAGCTGAAACTCCAATATTTTGGCCACCTAATGTGAAAAGCTGACTCATTTGAAAAGACCCTAATGTTGGGAAAGATTGAAGGCTGGAAGAGAAGGGGACAACAGAGAATGAGATGGTTAGATGGCATCACCAACTCAATGGACATGAGTTTGGGTAAACTCCAGGAGTTGGTGATGGACAGGGAGGCCTGGCATGCTGCAATTCATGGGGTGGCAGAGTTGGACATGACTGAGTGACTGAACTGACTGACCACCACCATCATCAGGCACAGTCACTGGCCCTTGTCCAAGTTCAACAGGTCCAACTCCCCTTATCCCCTTGCAGCCTTATTCTACTTTGTAGTGGAGTTATCTGTATATCTCAGAGTGGAATCATAGATTATTTGTCCATTTCTGTTTAGCTTGTTTCACTTGGCATATGACTTCAAACTTTACTCACTTTGCAACACATGTCAGAATTTCCTTAGTTGTTAAAAATAACTATCACAGGCTCACCAGCATGTACAATCAGGAAATTACAAATTAAAATCGTGATATATCACACCACACCTCTTAGGACTGCTACACTCCAAATATAAGATAATACTAATTGCTGGAGGGTGAGGAACAATAGGAACCATTCCTCATTGCTGGTGGAATGCATGTACAGTCCCCATGAGAGACAGTCTGGCAGTTTCCCCCAAAGCTCAACAGGTCTCACCTTGGGATCCAGCAATCATGCTTTCAGTATTTAGGCAGTTGCTCTGAAATTCTATGTTTAAATGCAAACGAGGATGCAATTTTGCACAGCAGTTCTATTCACAATGGCTACAAACTTGAAGAAAAAAGGATATCCTTTAGTAAATGAATGTGCAAGCAAATTGGTGTACACAGATATCAAGGGGACCAGAACACACCACCCAAAATTATGTCTGTTTGACATGAGTTATTTTAGTTTGATAAATTTAAAATAATAATAAAAACAACTGAGTAGAGGTTGCCCCCTATTTTTTTTTTTTTTAAGACGTATTCATTTCTTTATGGCCACGCTGTGTCTTCGTTGCTTTGAGAGGGCTTTCTCTAGTTGTGGAGAACTGGTTCTACTCTTGTTGCAAAGCATGGGCTCTAGGTGTGTGGGCTTTAGTAGTTGTGGTGCTTGCATTTAGTAGTTGTGGCTCCCCGGCTCTAGAGCACTGGCTCAGTAGCTGTGGTGCCCGCATTTAGTAGTGGTGGCTCCCCAGCTCTAGAGCACTGGCTCAGTAGTTGTGGTGCCTGCATTTAGTAGTGGTGGCTCCCCAGCTCTAGAGCACTGGCTCAGTAGTTGTGGTGCCTGCATTTAGTAGTGGTGGTTCCCCGGCTCTAGAGTGCTGGCTCAGTAGTTGTGGTGCATGAGCTTAGCTGCTCTGAGACATGTGGGATACTTCTGGCTCAGGGATAGAACCTGTGTCCACCGCATTAGCAGGCAGATTCTTAGCAGCTAGCTCACCGGGGAAGACGAGGTTGCCCTTCTGTGAGATTCATTTACATTTATTCAGGAAATCTCCATTTGAACCTAGGAGAAGGATAATTACATCTCAAGGAAGGAATACTTATCGGTGAAGAAGTTAGGACTTAAATCTGCAAACAATCATCTGTTTATTTACTGTGCTTTGCATAGTAATCTGCCATAAATGGCCTCTGCCTTCCCCTCAAGGTCTTTCTTCGGTTTGGGGCTGAAGAGGTATTTAAGGTGAAGTTTTTGGTCATTTCAGGGAGTGACTCAGTTTTCCTTGGCATCTCCTCTCTATGCAAAGGTATACATGTTCATTAAAATTCTGTTTTTCTCCTGATAATTTGTGTTTAATGATGGAGAAGGAGGGCTCAACCAAGTACCTAGAAGGGGAGAGGGAAATTTATTTTCCTCCTATATACATGCAAAGGAATAACACTCAACAGTGGAAAGGAATGAAACATCAATCCTTCAAAGACAGGGATAAATCTTAGATGCATATGGCTAAATGAAAGAATCCAGTTGAAAAGGCTGCACCCAGTAGGACCCCATGTGACATTCTTGGAAAGATAAAGCTACGTAGATGATAAGCAGATCATAGAGTGGGGAATTGGAAGTAATTGTTTAGGATGGATACATGTCAATATGCATTTGTCTAAGCGTATCACTTTATACAGTGCAAAGGGTCAATCAGAATCTGTTCAAATGTACTTATGTATTGTATAAGGGCAAAGGCTAATCGAATTTTGCCAAGAGAATGCGCTGGTCATGAGAGAATCAGTTCCTAGGCAGGTTGATAAGGAGTCTAGGGATCCCCAAGGAGAGAGGGGTCTGGAATTCTCAAGGAGGAAGAAAGAACAAACTTTTTTTCTTTCTCCACATTCCTTAGGATTATATAACAATAATGTACCCTGCCTAATGTACCTCTGGATTAAACCTTCTGTTATCTTAAAATGTAAATTATGGGAGTAGACCTGGTCTTTACAAGGGTGTATCCTGCCTGAGGACAGTGTTATCTTAAAATGTAAATTATGGGAGTAGGTCTGATGAGGTCTTTACAACCTCCAGTCATTCTTTGGATTATATAACTTCATTGTTAACACTAGCAAGCGTACTCTTTCTGCCCCCTTCTGATGCCTACGTCAGAAGCTTTCTCTATCTCCTTTATACTTTAATAAAACTTTATTACACAAAAGCTCTGAGCAATCAAGCCTTGTCTCTGGCCCTGGATTGAATTCTTCTCCTCCAGGAGCCAAGAATCCCAGTGTCTTCGCGTGATTCAACAATAACCTTTCATCTTGGAGGCTCATCCGGGATCCTTCAGAACAAGGTAAGGATGCTTGGAGCTTTAGTTCTTTGTTCTCTAAGCGAACACGTTTTCTGCTGTGCTTTACTACTTCTACGGTGTGCTTGTGTGAATGAATGACATGCCCTGCGTGAAGCAAGTAAGGAGCCCTGCTCTGTGGTTCCATGGTGATCTCATATGGCTGATGGCAGAAACCTGTCGGGGGGTTATACCGACCTGCCAATGCCAAGAGGCACCCAACGTCTTCTTTGGGAACTGACCAGAAATGGGCAAAGAGTGTGGGCCGAACTATCCTTTCTCGGTCAAACTTTTCGGTCTCTTTGACCATTTCATAACTCCTTGGGAATTAGAAGTACTAACCTAATCTATGGGATCATAGACTTTCAAGGGACTTGTGATCTATACTGTTATTGTGTACTGTGGCTTAGGTCCCAAACTTGGATTGGCAGTCAAGAAAGCGCTTAGCCTCGCTAGGAATCGAAAGTTCAGAAGCTAGATGGAGCTCTAGCTTGACTGCAATGGTTTTTTTTCTTTGGTAATGCTGGGTCTTAGTGGATCAGAGGAGGCTGTTATACTGGTGTGGTGACGCTTGGAAAGAACTTCTCAGTTTTATGTTTGTGTCAGTCTTATTGTAGTCAGGAAATATTCAGGGTCGTGCACAGGCACTCAGGTGACAAATGTTTTCCCTAGTAGTCTTAGCTTGGGAGGCATTCCAGAAGGTTACTCTGATTCACCCCGGGTGACATCAGAGGCAAGCAAGGTTAAAGGTGAAGAGCTGGACGTCAAGTAGGGATGCTGTCAAGTCTACCCCTGATACATCCCCACCCCATTTCGGTGGTAGAACCTGGAGGGATGCAGACAGTGCCTGCGTCGGTAAGGGACAGACTAAGTCCGACCAGGAAAGAAAAGCTTTTGGTGTAACGTCTGTCTACACCCCCAACTAGAGCAGGGAGGGGCGCCTCTGGTAGAAAAATGGCGCTGGTTGCTTTTTTTCTCTCTTACAGATGGGAGCTAACAATTCCAGCCTCACTCCTTTGAACTGTATCCTGAAAAACTGGGATAGATTTGATCCCCAGGGCTTAAAGAAAACACACCTGGTCTTCCTATGTGATACTGCATGGCCACGGTATCCATTGGAGGACAGCAAACGGTGGCCAGTTGAAGGGTCTCTTAAGTATAATACTGTTCTACAATTAGACCAGTTCTGTAAGGAACAAGGGAAATGGGTAGAAGTAGCATATGTGTTGCCCTTTTGCTCTCTGTGAAATATGCCAGACTTATGTCCTAGGGGTATAGATTTGGGTGTGAAACCTTCAGCTCCCTCCTGTCCTCTTACTTTGTCCCCGTACCTGGGGCCCCAAGCTGAGAAAACTGAAAGCCAGAGAACCCCCCTCAGAAGGGTTGCTTTGGTCTCAGTGGAAATCCAAACTGAGATTCAAACTGCCCACATGGAGGTCCAAACAACTCCTGTCTCAGTATGACCTCAGACTACTCTGGTTTCAGTAGAAACTCAGACCATCAAAGTAGGAGATGAGATGGAGGACAGGAGACAAAGAGAAGAGGAAAAACAGGTTTCTCCAATCTATCCCTGGGATCATGTGCACAGAGCAGCCAGAGAAACTGAGGAACAGCCACACAAGCTGTTGCCTCTTTATGAAACACCCACTGGGAGAAATAATCAGTCTGTGAGAGTTAATAAGCCTTTCTCTTATCAAGAAATAGAAAGAATCAAGGAGGATCTGGGAGACTATTTAGAGGATCCAGAAAAATATATTTGAGTTTTAAAGGTGTCACTCTGCTTTATGACCTCACTTGGAAGGATGTGATGTATATCTTGGGACAAATGCTGACTCCCAAGTCAAAGACTCGCGTTTTGGGAAAAGCGGTTGCTTATGGAGATGAATGGCTTGGTAATGAATCAGTAGGGAAGAGGGAGAACGAGATAGCGGCCCTCCACACTGGAAATCAGGCAGTCCCAACTATAGAACCAGACTGGGACTACAACACAGCTAAAGGAAGATGGGATCAGAGTCATTTTGTTAGATGTATTCTTGAAGGACTTAGGCAGGCGAATTCTAAGCCTTTAAACTATGGCAAATTGGCAGACATAGAACAGGAGTAGAAGGAAGCTCCTGGTAAATTCCTATATAGACTGAGAGAAGGCCTTCACAGATTCACTGAGATTGATCCCGAAAGTGAAGAGGGAAAAGTGATCTTAAAGGATAGATTTCTCACTCAGTCGGCTCTGGATATCCGCTCCAGATAAGCTATTAAAATGGGCGTATGGACCAAATCAGTCTTTAGATACTCTGTTACAACTGACTCAGACAGTCTTTTATGGTAGGGAATATGAGGAAAAGAAAGAAATGCAAAAAAAAAAAAAAAAAAAGAGAGAGAGACAAAGGAAAAGGCAGAAGCCTTCCCCAAGGCTATGAAAAACGTTCTTAAACAGCATGAGAAAAATGCCCAGAGGGGCCCAGGTGAAAAGGGATGGGCTTGCTATTACTGTGGAAAGGAGGGGCACCTCAAGCGGGATTGCCCTCAGGCATCTAAGCCACCCCCGACTCCATGTCCTGTCTGCAAAGGACCACACTGGAAGAGAGACTGCCCCCAGAGGCGTAGGTCTCCGGGGTTGGACTCTCAAGACAATCAGGACTGAAGGTGCCCAGGGGTCCCCACACAAGCTCCCGTCCTAATTACACCTGAGGAACCCCAGGTATTAATAATTTTGGGGGGACAATCCATCAACTCCTTTTAGATGCTGGATAAACTTATTCTGTGCTTACTGAAGCCCCTGGCCCACTTTCTTCCCGATCCACTTCCATAATGGGACTGTCTGGATGAGCCAAAAGGTATTATTTCAGTTATTTATCTTGCAACTGGGATTCTGTGCTATTTTCACACAAGTCTCTGATCCTGCCATAATCTCCCTCACCCCTTTTGGGAAGGGATATACTGAGCAAGGTCCATGCCTCTGTTTTCATGAATATGGAGCCCTTTCTTTCTCTCCCTTTGGTTGAACAAAATGTAAACCCTAGAGTATGGGCTGATGGAAAATCTGTGGGTCGAGCACAAAATGCTATGTCTGTAATTGTTAAGCTCAAAGACCCACACGTATTTCCACATAAGAAGCAGTATACAATGAAACCTGAAGTTAAGGAAGGGTTAAAACCCATCATTGAAAATTTAAGGAGCAGGGACTATTAATTCCCTGTAACAGTCCTTGCAACACTCCTATTTTGGGTATAAAGAAATCAAATGGTAAATGGAGACTAGTTCAAGATTTACGAATAATAAATGAGGCTGTAGTTCCTTTACACACCGTGGTGCCTAATCCTTATACCCTACTGTCTGAAATTCCTGAATGGGCCAAATATTTCTCAGTAATTGATTTAAAGGATGCCTTCTATTCAGTACCGTTGGTGGAAGAAAGTCAATTTCTATTTGCCTTTGAAGACCCTACGCAGCCAGCTTCTCAGTTAACCTGGACAGTTTTGCCCCAGGGATTTCGTGACAGTCCTCACTTATTTGGACAAAGTTTGTCACGGGATCTACAAAACTTTAATAGCTCTGAAGCAGTGTTGTTACAATATGTAGATGATATTTCGAGCCTCAGAAGATTTCTTAAACCTTCTGGCAGGCTGTGGTTACAAGGCATCAAGAGAAAAGGCTCAGCTTTGTCAACAATTGATTAGATATCTGGGCCTAATCATATGAGAAAGGACTAGGGCCATAGGCCCTGAGAGAATTAAACCTGTACTAAATCATCCCCTACCTATGACTTTAAGACAACTGAGAGGATTTTGGGGAATCACAGGTTACTGTTGCATTTGGATTCTGGGTTATGGGGAACTTGCCGGGCCTTTATATAAACTTATAGCTGAAACTCAGCAGGCCCAAACCGACAAACTGGTTTGGTCTCCAGAAACTCAAAAGGCTTTTAAGGTTCTTCAGACTGCTCTTCTGCAAGCTCCAGCTCTGAGCTTGCCCACAGGGTCAGAATTTAATTTGTTTGTCACTGAAAGAAAAGGTGTGGCATTGGGAGTGGCATTGGGAGTTTTGACACAACCCCGAGGGCCTCACCAGCAATCTATTGCTTATCTAAGCAGAGAATTAGATGTAGTTTCACATGGGTGGCCCCACTGCCTAAGAGTAATTGGGGCAGCGGCTTTATTAGCACCTGAAGCTTTAAAAGTAATTAATGGACGAAACCTTACTGTACTGACTTCTCATGATGTGAGTGGAATATTAAATTCTAAGGTTAATATTTGGATGACAGACAGTAGACTTCTTAAATATCAGTCATTGTTGTTAGAAGGACCAGTAACTAAGCTTAAAGCTTGTGGAAATCTAAATCCTGCCACTTTACTTCCTGAGAAGGAAAATGAAACACCTGATCACGATTGTTCTCAATTCCAAACTTTAAACTATGCAGCTTGGGAGGATCTAATGGATACCCCATTAGACAATCCTGGTATGGAAATATTTACAGATGGCAGTTCTTTTGTTTGGGATGGAATGCGTAAAGCAGGTTACGCCGTGGTGGCTGCTGAACAGGTTTTGGAAGCAAAATCTCTCCCCCAGGGAACCAGTGCTCTGTTAGCAAAGCTTGTGGCTCTGACCCAAGCTCTAGAGTTAAGCAAAGGGCAGCGGATGGGCCTGATAATCTATGTGAGTCTACTTCTGCTGACTCCAAAAATCCTGAGTCTGCCGTTTGAGCCTCAAGACAATGCCTTCCTGTCCTGGGCTCACTCCTATGCTGCATTCCACAATCGGTCAAACTGCTGGGTCTGCGGAGCGCTCCCCTCTTCATCAGTGGAAGGCTTCCAGAGGTGGACATCTCCACTTCAAGGAAAAGACTTTCTCCAAATCTGTGAATACCTTCGACAACAATCACATGTGATGCCTCTTATTCATCTGATGACATTTACCAACCCTAAAATGGACTGGTGCAAAACTTTGCGCTTTGATGTGACTTTTAATTTTGATTCTGAATGTTGTGTTTTTGCTGTTTGCTCCCTGCATCTGTAACTGTATAACTGGATTTGTTTCTAGCTGCATGAAAGCTTTTAAGTTACAGATGATTGCTCAAACTCCTGCTACTGTTGCAACTTCCTCCAGCTACTATTTGGGGCCCCTGGATCAGATATCTTCAATATGAGGATTAGGAGAATATGTTGCCTCACCAATTTAGGGACAACGCCCGTTGTCAGCTCGGAAGCAGTTATGGAATGAGAACAATGCCCCTTTTCCCTAGGCAACATAATTCTCCTAAAAGAAAAGGGGGGAATGAGAGAGTCAGTTCCTAGGCAGGTTGATAAGGAGTCTAGGGGTCCCCAAGGAGAGAGGGGTCTGGAATTCTCAAGGAGGAAGAAAGGACAAACTTTTTTTTTCTTTCTCCACATTCTTTAGGATTATATAACACTAATGTATCCTGCCTAAGGACAGTCTCTGGATTAAACCTTCTGTTATCTTAAAATGTAAATTATGGAAGTAGACCTGGTCTTTACAAGGGTGTATCCTGCCTGAGGACAGTGTTATCTTAAAATGTAAATTATGGGAGTAGGTCTGATGAGATCTTTACAATCTCCAGACATTCTCTGGATTATATAACTTCATTGTTAACACTAGCAAATGGGTACTCTTTCTGACCCCTTCTGATGCCTATGTCAGAAGCTTTCTCTATCTTCTTTATACTTTAATAAAACTTTATTACACAAAAGCTCTGAGCAATCAAGCCTCGTCCCTGGCCCCGGATTGAATTCTTCTCCTCCAGGAGCCAAGAATCCCGGTGTCTTTGTGTGATTCAACAACAACCTTTCAGTCATAGCAAACACCCTTTTCCAACAACACAAGAGAAGACTCTACACATGGACATCACCAGATGGTCAACACCAAAATCAGATTGATTATATTCATTGCAGCCAAAGATGGAGAAGCTCTATACAGTCAGCAAAAACAAGACCAGGAGCTGACTGTGGCTCAGATCATGAACTCCTTATTGCCAAATTCAGACTGAAATTGAAGAAAGTAGGGAAAACCACTAGACCATTCAGGTATGACCTAAATCAAATCTCTTATGACTATACAGTGGAAGTGAGAAATAGATTTAAGGGCCTAGATCTGATAGATAGAGTGCCTGATGAACTATGGACAGAGGTTCATGACATTGTACAGGAGACAGGGATCAAGACCATCCCCATGGAAAAGAAATGCAAAAAAGCAAAATGGCTGTCTGGGGAGGCCTTACAAATAGCTGTGAAAAGAAGAGAAGTGAAAAGCAAAGGAGACAAGAAAGATATATAAGCATCTGAATGCAGAGTTCCAAAGAATAGCAAGAAGAGATAAGAAAGCCTTCCTCATTGATCAGTGCAAAGAAATAGAGGGAAACAACAGAATGAGAAAGACTAGAGATCTCTTCAAGAAAACTAGAGATACCAAGGGAACATTTCATGCAAAGATGGGCTCAATAAAGGACAGAAATGGTATGGACCTAACATAAACAGAAGATATTAAGAAGAGGTGGCAAGAATACACAGAAAAATTGTACAAAAAAGATCTTCCTGACCCAGATAATCACGATGGTGTGATCACTCACCTAGAGCAAGACATGCTGGAATGTGAAGTCAAGTGGGCCTTAGAAAGCATCACTATGAACAAAACTAGTGGAGGTGATGGAATTCCAGTTGAGCTATTTCAAATCCTAAAAGATGATGCTGTGAAAGTGCTGCACTCAATATGCCAGCAAATGTGGGAAACTCAGCAGTGGCCACAGGATTGGAAAAGGTCAGTTTTCATTCCAATCCCAAAGAAAGGCAATGCCAAAGAATGCTCAAACTACTGCACAATTGCACTCATCTCACATGCTAGTAAAGTAATGCTCAAAATTCTCCAAGCCAGGCTTCAGCAATACATGAACTGGGAAGTTCCAGATGTTCAAGCTGATTTTAGAAAAGGCAGAGGAAACAGAGATTAAATTGCCAACATCCGTTGGATGATCGAAAAAGCAAGAGAGTTCCAGAAAAGCATCTATTTCTGCTTTATTGACTATGCCAAAGCCTTTGACTGTGTGGATCACAAGAAACTGTGGAAAATTCTGAAAGAGATGGGAATACCAGACCACCTGACCTGCCTCTTGAGAAATCTGTATGCAAGTCAGGAAGCAACAGTTAGAACTGGACATGGAACAACAGACTGGTTCCAAATAGGAAATGGAGTTCGTCAAGGCTGTATATTGTCACCCTGCTTATTTAACTTCTAGGCAGAGTACATCATGAGAAACCCTGGACTGGAAGAAACATAAGCTGGAATCAAGATTGCCAGGAGAAATATCAATAACCTCAGATATGCAGATGACACCACCCTTATTGTAGAAAGTGAAAAGGAACTCAAAAGCCTCTTGATGAAAGTGAAAGTGGAGAGTGAAAAAGTGGGCTTAAAGCTCAACATTCTAAAAACGAAGATCATGACATCCGGTCCCATCACTTCATAGGAAATAGATGGGGAAACAGTGGAAACAGTGTCAGACTTTATTGTTTGGGGCTCCAAAATCACTGCAGATGGTGACTGCAGCCATGAAATTAAAAGACGCTTACTCCTTGGAAGGAAAGTTATGACCAACCTAGAGAGCATATTGAAAAGCAGAGACACTACTTTGCCAACGAAGGTCCGTCTAGTCAAGGCTATGGTTTTTCCATGGGTCATGTATGGATGTGAGAGTTGGACTGTGAAGAAGACTGAGTGCCAAAGAATTGATGCTTTTGAACTGTGGTGTTGGAGAAGACTCTTGAGAGTCCCTTGGACTGCAAGGAGATCCAACCAGTCCATCCTAAAGGAGATCAGTCCTTGGCGTTCATTGAAAGGACTGATGTTGAAGCTGAAACTCTAGTACTTTGGCCACCTAAGGTGAAGAACTGACTTATTAGAAAAGACTCTGATGCTGGGAGGGATTGGGGGCAGGAGGAGAAGGGGACGACAGAGGATGAGATGCCTGGATGGCATCACTGACTCGATGGACGTTAGTCTGAGTGAATTCCGGGAATTGGGGATGGACAGGGAGGCCTGGCGTACTGCTATGTATGGGGTCGCAAAGAGTCGGACACGACTGAGCGACTCAACTGAACTGATATAAATTTAAAAACAAGGTTTCTCTTAAAGTACTGTGTTGCCATAATAACACCTGGTTCCACCTGAAGTTAACTATTCTCAAAACCTGAGTTAACCAATGCATTTTTCTTATAGAAATTGTCTTAAGCTATGTTAATGTACTATGCATTTACCTGTCTTCAAGTCGGTCCTGCCTAATGGCTGAGAAACTACTTGACAAACCAGTATGTTATACTCAGACATACTGGTTTTTGTTCCCCTAATTGTTCCCCTAATCTATGTAAATGAAACCATTTGTATGGTAATCTGCCCTTCTACAAGATTCAAGTCAATTGTTTTATGGCCTAGGATGAATCACCTGGTACCAAGATTATCCCAAAATGCGTCTTATAGATGAGGGGCCTGGTGCCATTCTGAGTTTTAAGACATTCCTTTCTTTCATTAACAGACTGCTAGTGACTATATAGAAGGCAATGGTAACCCACTCCAGTACTCTCGCCTGGAAAATCCCATGGATGGAAGAGCCTGGTAGGCTGTGGTCCATGGGGTTGCTATGAGTCGGACACGACTTCACTTTCACTTTCACTTTTCACTTTCATGTATTGGAGAAAGAAATGACAACCCACTCCAGTGTTCTTGCCTGGAGAATCCCAGGAACGGGGGAGCCTGGTGGGCTGCCGTCTATGGAGTCGCACAGAGTCGGACCAACTGGACTTCATATATCACTACATGACATTGTAACCTGAAGTAGTATAATAAAGATTATTTTTAAGTGCACATGAAACATTCATATGGATACATCACATGCTAGGTCACAAAACAAATCTCAAAAAATTAGAGAACAAAAAGTATCGAAAGCATTTTTTCTCTGGTCACACCAGTATGAAATTAAAAATAAATTGCTGAAAGAAAATGAGAAAAAGCATGAGACTAAAAATGCTAACAACAACAAAGCAATTTGTCAGTGAATATCTCCATGACAAAGAAAGGCAATGCCAAAGAATGCTCAAACTACCGCACAATTGCACTCATCTCACATGCTAGTAAAGTAATGCTCAAAATTCTCCAAGTCAGGCTTCAGGAATACATGAACTGTGAACTTCAAGATGTTCAAGCTGGTTTTAGAAAAGGCAGAGGAACCAGAGACCAAATTGCCAACATCTGCTGGAGCATCAAAAAAGCAAAAGAATTCCAGAAAAAGATCTGTTTCTGTTTTATTGACTATGACAAAGCAGAGACATTACTTTGCTAACAAAGGTCTGTCTAGTCAAGGCTGCGGTTTTTCCAGTGGTCATGTATGGATGTGAGAGTTGAACTATAAAGAAGGCTGAGCACTGAAGTATTGATGCTTTTGAACTGTGGTGTTGGTGAAGACTCTTGAGAGTTTCTTGGACTGCAAGGAGATCCAACCAGTCCATCCTAAAGGAGATCAGTCCTGGATATTAATTGGAAGGACTGATGTTGAAGCTAAAACTCCAACACTTTGGCCACCTGATGTAAAGAGCTGACTCATTGGAAAAGATCTTGATGCTGGGAAAGGTTGAGGGCAGGAGGAGAAGGGGACGACAGAGGATGAGATGGTTAGATGGTATCACCAACTCAATGGACATGAGTTTAGGTAAACTCCGGGAGTTGATGGACAGGGAGGCCTGGTGTGCTGCAGTCCATGGGGTTGCAAAGAGACAGACACTACTGAGTGACTGAACTGAACTGATCTCAGACAGAAAATTGGAAAATACCTTGAGACTAATGAAAATGCAGATGCATTACTGCAAACTATATGAGATGCAGGAAAATCAGTTTGAGAAGTTTATAATGATAAGGTCCTTCCTCAAAATACAAATAAAATCTGCAATAACCTACTTCCTGAAGTAGTTATAAAAATAAGAATAATAAAACCCCAAAGTTAACAGAATGGAGGAAATAAACAAAGGACAAAAATAATAGGAAAAAATATCAATGAAACCAAGATTTTTTTAACATAAATAAAATTGACCAGCCTTTTCCCAGGTTAACCAAGAAAAGAAGACACAAGACCCAAATAAACAAAATAAGAAATGAAAGAGGAAAATAACAACCAGTAGCACAGAGAAAATATCATAAAATAATAATGTGAACAGTTATATGTCAACATATTGGAGAACCTAGAAGAAAGGGATACAGTTCTAGTAGATACAATCTGCCCACACTTTATTAAAATGAAACACACAACTTGAATGAATCAGTTACTAGTAATGAAATTGAATTTGTAATTAAAAAAACCCTCCAAACAACCAAAGTCCAGGACTGGACAATTTCACATGGGATTTCTACCATACATACAAAGAAGAGGTCCCACCTACCCTTATCAAACTATTCCAAAAACTTGAAGAGAATGGAGTACTCTCCAATTTATTCTATGAGGCCATATTTACCCTGATACAAAACTAAAGACACTACAAAAGAGAAAGTTGTAGACCAGTATCTTTGATGAATGTAGGTAGAAACTCCTAAAGAAAAGAGTAGTAAACTAAATCCAGCAATATATAAAAAGGATCATATACCATGATCGAGTTGGGTTTATTACAGGGATGAAAGAATGTTTCAATATTTGCAAATCTATCACTATCATATATCACATTAACTAAAAGATAAAAATCATATAATTATCTTAATACATGCAGGAAAATATTTGCCGAATTCAACATCCATTTGTGATGAAAACTGTCATCATAATAAGTTTGGAGGGACTATATCTCAACATTATGAAGGTCAATTATGGCAAATACACAGTTAATATCACTCAATGGTGAAAAGCTGAAAGCCATTTCTCTAAAATTTAGGAACAAGGCAAGAATTCTCCATCTCACCACTTCTACTTAACATCATATTGGAAGTCCTTGTTATAGCAATCAGACAAGAAAAAGAAATAAAGAATTTGAATTGGAAAGGAAGAAGTAAAACTATCATTATTTGCAGATGATATGGTAGTATATATAGAAAACCATAAAGATGTCATTAAAAAGGTCTCAAAACTAATAAGGAAATTCAGTGAAGTTTCAGGATACAACATTTTAATATAAGAATGAAGCTGTTTGTATAAGTCATTTTGATATAAAATGTGATCCAGTCAAAAGATTACTGATTGGAAATAAAAAAGGACCCATCTCTATGCTGCTTACAATCAACTCGCTTCAGAGCTAAAGACACACAGACACTGAAACTGAAGAGACAGAAAAATATAACATTCAAATGAAAACAAGAAACCAGATCTGCAGTTGCTGTTTGTTACTTTAAAATAAAATACTTTCTATCTCTTCATTGAAATTTCTGCTTGTTCACACCTTGTTATCCTGACATTAGTGAACATCTTTTAAACCATTAATTCAAACTCTGTACCACATAAATCACTTCTTTTCATAATAATAAGGACTGTCTCTGAAACTTTATGTCATTTTTTTGTTTGGAACATTTTCCTGTTTCCTCAGTTTCCTTCACTCTCTGTGTTGGTTTTGCATAAGACAGCCAACTATATGAGTCTTGACAGGTCTTGATAGAGTGTTTTCACATAGAAGATGAGACTCACCAATCAGCTGAGCATAGGCTCTTGATTGTGGTTTTTATCAGCCACATACTTTGCCCTTGATCCTTACAGTAGTTGAGGATGTTCAAGGGCCTATGACATGAATTATAAGGGAGAAAGACAAGAGGTAGAGAAAGGGGGAAAAAGTTAATTGAAAGAAAGAATACCTAGTAAAGTTGTCCTTCAGAAGTGAAGGAGACACTGAATTTTCCAGACAAGCAAAAGCTGAAGGACTTCATGACCATTAGATCAGTCTAATAAGAAATGTTACAAGGAGTTCTACAAGCTGAAATGAAATGATGCTCCTTCGCAAAAGGAAAATATATCAAAGTATAAAACTACCTGGTGATAGCTTAGCAGTGAATGGTGATTGGTGCCACTGGATTCGTGGTGTCCAAAGAAGAAGATTTAACTGCTGGACCAAAGACAGTCTCAGTTACTCAGAGCTTTGTGTAGATTTTATTTAAAGCGAACGTGACAGAAAAAGTTTCTGACATTGACATCAGAAGTGGGTAGGAGATTACCCCCATCACTAATTTAAGCAGGGCCTTATATACTTTTCAACTAGCTGCTGAGAATAGATTAAAAATACCTCAAGGATGTGAGCATTTTGCTCAGACCCTTTCCCATAATATACATTAAAGCTCAAAAAAAGGCATGTGCCTGAACAAGAGATACTGCTGCCCAAGGGGCCTACTTGTTTAAGGCAAAAGAAAGTGACAAAGAAAGAATGCTTACCTCCTCCTTAAAGGGGCCTTAGGCTTGGACTCCTTATCTACCTGCCTAAGATAACTCTCTCATTCCCCTCTTTTCTTTTTATAAGAATATTGTTGCTGAAGGGAAAGGGGTGGAGAAATCTGTCAGTAACTGCCTCCTGCAGGTGAGGGGTGCCACCCCTAAGTTACTGAAGCAACATATTTTCCTTACCCTTTTATTTAGGTTTCTGATCCAAGGGTCCCAAGTAATAGCTAGAGGCAGTAGAAATTGTAGGAGTATGAACAATCATATGTATTTTAAATGTTTTCAGATGGTTAGAAACAGATCTCATTACACAGTTACAGATGTAAGGAGCAAATAGCGAAACAGAATGATTACAATTATTGCAGTCAAGTTAGTTTTTCACCACGGAGAGCTGGTAAACCAAGATTTTATCTGTGACCAGAGTGGAACATCAGGGGAGTCCATTTTGAAGAGTGACCAGAATCTCTGCATCACTCTCACTTTGTCTGGGAAACCATTGTATCCTTTAGAAAGAACAAACAAGAGAAGCAGAGTAAAAGTCAGAGACCAAAAATCAGTAAACTAATTATTGTAATTAACAGTCCAAGCAAGAGTAAGAATCAGGTTACATTTGGTAGTAACTTTGATCATGGTCTAGATACAGTCAACACTTTGGCTGCCCTGTTTATAAGAATGGGGCCATTTGACAGGTAGATAAAACAAATCCAGTTAGCAGTAGCTGAAAGAGTGACAACCTGAACCTTAACAGACAAATTAAATCTTAACATTTCTTTTTAGAAGAATGTGTCTGAACCCCTATGTAGTCAGCTGTTTTAGGCAGACTTATAGCCAGGTAGCCAGTTATCTAAGTTTGTCCAAGGAGGCTTTGGCCGCTTAATTTGTGGCCTCTTATTAACATATAAGCCAAAGTAGTTGTCACCATTAACAATTTTAGTGTTTTTCTGGGTATGAGAAGATACAAGAATTTGGGCTTAAGAAAAGTTTTACCTGAAAAAATCTAACTATCCAAAAGACTGTTTTGTCTATCTTTTTCAGAGTACAGAGCAAGTGTCTAATTTCTGATTTTCATTCAGGGGATGTTGAAAGTCAGAAGATGTAGTGTCCATGATTTAATCTGTAGAAGGCAGACAGAAAGTACCAGTTTCCAGTCACAGGGCCCCTTTATGGCCATGATTTTGGGGGGCACTTCATGGCCATCTTGTCCCATGGTGCTGGGAAGACTCATTCCCAGGTCCGTTGAAGATTTCAATGATAGGCCACTCAATGTGCTGTTACTGGACTAGGCCCTCAGAGTAGCAAAAGTCTCTGGACTGCAGCTGTCTCACTAGTCTCTTGGTCCAGGAAAATATTCCCTCTAGTTGCTTATTCTCATATACAGAGTCACACCAGTATAATGCAGTTCAGTTCAGTTCAGTCACTCAGTCATGTCTGACTCTTTGCAACCCTATGAATTGCAGCATGCCAGGCCTCCCTGTCCATCACCAACTCCCGGAGTTCACTCAGACTCACGTTCATCAAGTCCGTGATGCCATCCAGCCATCTTATCTTCTGTCGTCCCCTTCTCCACCTGCCCCCAATCCCTCCCAGCATCAGAGCCCTTTACAATGAGTCAACTCCTTGCATGAGGTGGCCAAAGTATTGAAGTTTTAGCTTTAGCATCAGTCCTTCCAAACAACACCCAGGACTGATCTCTTTTAGAATGGACTGGTTGGATCTCCATTCAGTCCAAGGGACTCTCAAGAGTATTCTCCAACACCAGTTCAAAAGCATCAATTCTTCGGTGCTCAGCTTTCTTCACAGTCCAACTCTCACATCCATACATGACTACTAGAAAAACCATAGCCTTGATTAGATGGACCTTTGTTGGCAAAGAAATGTCTCTGCTTTTCAATATGCTATCTAGGCTGGACATAACTTTCCTTTCAAGGAGTAAGCGTCTTTTAATTCCATGGCTGCAGTCACCATCTGCAGTGATTTTGGAGCCCCCAACAATAAAGTCTGACACTGTTTCCACTGTTTCCCCATCTATTTCCCATGAAGTGATGGGACCAGATGCCATGATCTTCGTTTTCTGAATGTTGAGCTTTAAGCCAACTGTTTCACTCTCCTCTCTCACTTTCATCAAGAGGCTTTTGAGTTCCTCTTCACTTTCTGCCATAAGGGTGGTGTCATCTGCATATCTGAGGTTATTGATATTTCTCCTGGCAATCTTGATTCCAGCTTGTGTTTCTTCCCATCCAGCGTTTCTCATGATGTACTCTGCATAGAAGTTAAATAAGCAGGGTGACAATACACAGCCTTGACGAACTCCATTTCCTATTTGGAACCAGTCTGTTGTTCCATGTCCAGTTCTAACTGTTGCTTCCTGACCTGCATACACATTTCTCAAGAGGTAGGTCAGGTGGTCTGGTATTCCCATCTCTTTCAGAATTTTCCACAGTTTCATGTGATCCACACAGTCAAAGGCTTTGGTATAGTCAATAAAGCAGAAATAGATGTTTTTCTGGAACTCTCTTGCTTTTTCCATGATTCAGCAGATGTTGGCAACTTGATCTCTGGTTCCTCTGCCTTTTCTAAAACCAGCTTGAACATCTGGAACTTCCCAGTTCATGTATTGCTGAAGCCTGGCTTGGAGAATTTTGAGCATTACTTTACTAGCATGTGAGATGAGTGCAATTGTGCAGTAGTTTGAGCATTCTTTGGCATTGCCTTTCTTTGGGATTGGAATGAAAACTGACCTTTTCCAATCCTGTGGCCACTGCTGAGGTTCCCACATTTGCTGGCATATTGAGTGCAGCACTTTCACAGCATCATCTTTCAGGATTTGAAATAGCTCAACTGGAATTCCATCACCTCCACTAGCTTTGTTCATAGTGATGCTTTCTAAGGCCCACTTGACTTCACATTCCAGCATGTCTTGCTCTAGGTGAGTGATCACACCATCGTGATTATCTGGGTCTGAAATATCTTTTTTGTACAATTCTTCTGTGTATTCTTGCCATCTCTTCTTAATATCTTCTGTTTATGTTAGGTCCATACCATTTCTGTCCTTTATTGAGCCCATCTTTGCATGAAATGTTCCCTTGGTATCTCTAGTTTTCTTGAAGAGACCTCTAGTCTTTCCCATTCTGTTGTTTTCCTCTATTTCTTTGCATTGATCGCTGAGGAAGGCTTTCTTATTTCTTCTTGCTATTCTTTGGAACTCTGCATTCAGATGCTTATATCTTTCCTTTTCTCCTTTGCTTTTCGCTTCTCTTCTTTCCACACCTAGGGATTTCATATGGAACTGTATACCATTATTATATCAGTGGCTCAGTCACACACTTGATAATGTAAGGAACAACACTTCTTGAAAGAGGCAACATAGAAAAACTACAGTTAGCAGTAATAGTAGAATCATAAGTAAGAACTTAAGTCAAGAACTTGTATTAGGTATAGCCCAGTGACATCTCCCGGTCATCTGACTTAGTTTGTTAAATGACTATAATCTGCTGTTGATCTCCTGGTTGTAGATCCTGAGCATCTGATCTTTATTCAAAGACTGGTTATTGAGATAAACTTTAGAAACAAAATCAGAGTGTCCTTTTTAACAACTTAATTAAACCTCTTAGCAATGTAAAATAACCACAAGGAGCTATCTAAGAAGTGAGTCTTAGTAAATACAGACCTTAATTAACAAAACTGGAACTTAATATTCAGTGAAACATAATAGATGCCATAGGCCTGACATCAGTAGGCTGAATTTTTCTTTTACAGCTCCCCAGTATATGTCGGGAGACAGTCTTTTTATTTACTTGATAAGGCTGTTCAGAACCCAAGTGTCTCCAATTTCTGGAGCGATGAAGCAGAGAGAAAAAAGTATAATTTTACCCATAGGAATAAATCACTAGATTGTTTTAAAAGATCAGTAACTCGAGGAGAAGTGCTTCTTTATATCTGAAAACACAGATTAAAAATCAACAATATGTCAGACAAAAAATCATGAAAATTGTGGTCATATTTAGCAGTCTACTCAATCCCATGCAATTGATCTCTTTCTTCGTTGTCCTTGCCCAATGACCAATCACATCAGTGAAAGCGATCATCTCCAAGAAGCTCATGAAGTTTTTGTGAATGTCTGTACGACCTGTCCAGCAAAGTGGGTGCCCTAATCACTGGAGATTGTGGAAAGCACCTTTTAACAATTTTTTTTTTCTATTCTGAGATATTAATCCTGAAGCCAGGAAAGGCATTATCAAATAAAAATGAAGTTTGTCAGGGAGCTGGGAAAAGCCAAGCAGCCATCTTGGACCTCTCATAGCCCCAACTGTTTGGTTTATAGCCATTTTTAATCCATTTTAAATTCCTGAAGAAGGGTTAACTTTTGTAGAAGCAGAATTAGCTTTGTTCATATGTGCTATAGTCTGTTATCAAAAGCCACATTCCAATAAAACTTTGTTCTTTTAATCAGCTAGAGAAAACCAAATTCCAGTTTGGTAACAGCTTATATTCACTGTGAAACAATAGTTAATCACTTAGTTATAGTAACAATAAGACTTCAAAGGCAGTTTAATGTCTTAACCAACTTGTACCATGCACAAAACTCTTATTTCACTTGCCACACACCTTTTTTACACTTCCTGTATTCATCACTTCATTTGTCCATTTAGAGGACAGCCACCTGTAAATTTAGACTTACTTTCTTTTTCCTTAATAGGATGTAATTCCATTCCTTATTATTTTTTATTAAAAACACACATCTTACTTTTCTTCAGCAACCATGACTTGTACTTTACATCATCATTCTGTAGATTGTTAAGGATAAATCACCCAAAGTTATGTCATTTATAAAAGTATCTTCACAATGTCTCTGTTAATTAAATCAATAAACAAATATCAATATCATGTATCAATTCAATAATGATTATTTCCCAGTTCACACAAGCCTGAAATTCATTTACTTTAATTTTCTTGAATTTAGAATTGTTTGATTTGTAAGCACTTACTTTTCTTTAAACCAATTAATTAGAGCTCATTGAACCACTTAGCCTTTAGCAATTTTTTCCAAGGATGGAGACATACACTGAGACACACACAAATCTGGACAGACAGAAACCTTACAGTTTTCTGCCTGAAATTTAAAATGTCTCTTTGTTCCTTTTTTTTTTTTTTTCTTGGCTTGAGTTCCAGCTCATGGCTGGAGTCCCAGATAGAGTGGGCTGTGTATCTCAAGAACATGATAAGAGTTAACTCAGGTTTTCCCCCAGGCATGTTTCTGTTTCTCAGGTAGGATAAGAGCTCCCCAAAAAAGTTTGACTTTTTAACAAGTCAAACTTTTAGTAATCACATGTGCAAAAAGAACCAGTTTTGCAATTTCGAAAAGATTTCATTTTAACTAGTTTTCTCTGGAGTCTAAAGAATACATATGGCTACTCAGGGTCCAAAATGTCATCTCTCCTTCTTGTAGTCATAGCTTCATAGCTAAAATTTAAACCAGAGAGTGTTCAAATTGGCTCTGATGACAGGGGTAGACTGATAGATAAGATGTCTCATCAGAGATTATCTCTCTGGGCAGGTGAGATCTTCTCTTAAAGAAAAGAAACCCTGTATATAAGGGATTTTTTAGGCCTTGAGGATCAAAATTATCCCAGTTTTTCAAGATATTATTCAAGGGGGTGTTTCTGGAACTGTTAGCTCCCATCTGTAAGAGAGAAAAAAGCAGCGCCCGGTGCTATGGCTTTTTTCTACCGGAGGTGTCTGCCCCTGCTCTAGATGAGGTTGGAGACTGATTTTCCACCTAAGCTTCCTTCCCTGGCCAGAGCTAACCTGTCTCTTACCAATGAAGGTGTCCTACTCCCATCCCCCCTCGTTCTACCACCCAAGTGTGGTGGAGATGCACCAGGGTTAAACCTGATGGCATCCCAGATTGATGTCCAGGTCCTCACCATTAAAACCTTGGTTTGATTTCCCCTTTATTCCGGTGCCACCTGGGGTGGAGCAGAGTAGTTTTCTGGATGCTTGCCAAGCCAAGACTACTAGGGGAAGCACCCAACTTCTGTGTGCCTGCACACATTCCTCACAACAGTAGAAGTGGCAAGTCATAAAGGGACAAACAGAAAACCCAAGACATCCTCCTGAGAGTGGCCACACGAGTCTACTTAATAACAAAGGAGGCGACGGAGGGCCCACCTGTGAGGAAAAACTAATCCTTCATATTCATGGAGTGCCAACATCATCATTTTTATTCCTGTCCACCAGACTGTACAAAAAGAATATCTGAGTTGAGACAAGGGCCACTGGAGGGCTTTCTCTGGTCTGCTATGAGCTACCACTACTAAGGGAAAAAGCCTGATGCATTTTCAATCTGCCCAAATCTGGGGTGTCCCAATCTGTGTCCTCAGGAATCTCATGCTCACCATCAATGCCTCAATCCATATAGTCCAGAGGCATAGCCATGACAAGAACTTACCTCTGTGTCTCTGGGGTCAGGATGGTGATTTCCAGTCTGAGAGATGTCCTTGGAGCTAGAGCTCCAGCTAGCTCCCTAAAGTGTTCCTGCCTGCAGTGTCCTGTAAAACTTGGAATGGGGGTCTGGCTAGAAAAACACAATAACAGCATGGATTGCAAGTCCCCTGAAAGTCTACAATCCGGCACACAAGGTTAATAACACTAATTCCCCAAGCAGATATGAAATGGTCAGAGGGACCAGGAAAAACTAACTGGGGAAAAGAAGTTTGGTCCATATGCTTCTGTTTAGTAAAGTAGAGACCACAGTAAAACAGCAAAAGAGTCTCAACTCTGAGTGTTCTTACCTTGTCTTGAAGATCCTGGACAAGCCCCCAAGATGATAACCTAGCAGTCAACGGTGACCAATGCCACTGAATTCATGGTGTCTGAAGAAGATATAACTCTGGGACCAAAGACAGTCTCAGTCACTCAGAGCTTTGTGTATATTTTGCTTAAAGTTAAGATGACAGAAAAAGCTTCTGACACAGACATCAGAAGGGGGTAGGAGTGTACCCACCTACCTCACTAATTTAAGTGGAGCCATATATACTTCTCAACTAGCTTCTGAGAATAGACAAAAAACACCTCAAGGATGTGAGCATTTTGCCCAGACCCTTTCCTATAACATACATCCAAAGCTCAAAAAAAGGAATGTCCTTGAACCTGAGATATTTCTCCCTACAATGCCTACTTGTCTAAGGCAAAAGAATGTGAAAAAGAAAGTTTCCCTCCTCCTTAAAGGGGCTTTAGGCTTGGACTCCTTATCAACCTGCTGGGACAGGTAAGTATACAGTTAAAATCAGAAAACTCTAATATTGTAATGGTGGTGAGTAAAGCATTTGTATAACATACCACTGATAACTCATATATTAATTATAAATTCAATATGAAGGTCAAAAGATAAAGTATCAAAATAATGATAACTACAAAATGAAATAATAGAACCATGTTTGAAGAATTAGATGAAAGTATGATACTAAGTCAACAAACAGAGAAACTCAATGAAGAGCTACAAAAATTATTTTTTTAAAAAAGGAAACTAATATAAATTCTGTATTTGAAAACTAAAATAATTAAAATGAAAAATTGATTAGACAGGTTCAATAGTACATTTGAGATGCTAGCAGAAATAATCCATAAACTTGAAGATGGATTCATAGAAATCAATGTAAAAACAAAGAGAAAAAATGTTGAGGGAAAATGATCCATGGCATCCATTCAGCACATCATCAAGTATGGAAGGAAAGAGACTATCAGAAAGCAGGGAGAGAAAGGGGAGGGTTAAAATTACTTGTAGACATAATGGCTGAAAACTTTTAAAATTCTGATGGAAAACAATTTCCAGAGGCAGTGTTTACCTCTGGAAAAATGAAAGCAAACTCATCCACTCTAAGACAAATCTTGGTCAAAGTGTGGAAAAATCCAGAAAAAGTCTTGAAAGTAACAAGAGAAAAACGGTTCTCCATATACGAGGGGAACACAGTAAGATTAATCAGTGACTTCCAATCAGCAACAGCAGAGGGAAGACTGTGAGATGCCATATTCAAAGAGCTGAAAGGAAAAAACTTGTCACCCAAGGATTCCATGTCTATAAAATCTATGCTTCAGAAAAAAGGTAAAATAAAAACATTCCCAGATAAACAAAGACTGGGAGAATTTGCTGCTAGCATTCAACTTATAACATATACTGAAGGAAGATGTTGAATTGAAAAAAAAAAACCTTGATCCTTAGATTTGAAAATGCTGGGCTGATTTGTTTAAAGGATGAGACAGGGTGTTCAGGGCTGGTGCACTGGGATGACCCTGAGGGGTGGGATAGGGAGGGAAGTGGGAGGAGGGTTCAGGATGGGGAACACATGTATACCCACGGCTGATTCATGTCAATGTATGGCAAAATCCCTACAATATTGTAATTAGCCTACAAGTAAAATAAATAAATACATTTAAAAATAAAAAAAATAAAGGATGTGTGGGTATGTGTACAGGATGTTTCAAAAGTTTTTCTTCAGTTTATTGATTTCAGAAACAAGGGTGCTACAACTTATGAAAAATTGACTCTGAAGGTTTAACTATTTCAATTTGCTTTATATTTGATTGCTTTGTAAATTTTAAATAATTTTTATCCAATTTTTAATTGCCTGTAGTTGAATATAATAAAGAATAACTGAAATTAAAAAAAATATATCCTAAGAGTAAAAAATACATAGGAGTAACCAAAGTTAGGCAGAACTCCAGATTTTTAAAAGTAGTGATTGTGCTCAAGGAGTGATATGAAAGGAACCAGGAATTCTCTGAGTTCTAGGTGGACTGAATCGGCACTTGACTAATGTCTCTATCTAAAAGGATGAGAAGGTAGGATGGGAAGGCTCAGAGGAAGGGAGATGCATGAAGCTGCAGAGCTGGATGGTTAGGGAGGGGCTGTAGTCCAGCCTCCTCCTCTGCTACTCCCTCTTACCCACAAGGGCCCTTTGTGACCAGACCACAGCTCTATGAGGTGGACCTAGTACTTTAGTCCCCAACCGCACACCCTGTGCTCAGTTGTCTGAGGGCAGCAGTATGATTCAGATGAAGGAGAATCCTCTCCTTTCTCTGAAAAGCACTTTTGATACTTGGCTGAACTCCAGCTCCCCTTTCTGGGAAATCGATACCATCCTCGCCTTTCTGTGTGGACTGGGGCTCCCTTAATCCTCCCCTACCTGGAGAAAAACCCATCCTTTCCTCCTCCTAGGAAACATGGGAACATCAGAAAGATAAGGAACACTTGATCCAGACTCACAAGCATATAAAATCTTTTTTATTATTCTTTCTACTTTTCTGAATCAACCAGAGATTCTTGAGGTGGGAAAGAACAGGACATCTATTTTCAAGGAAGAATAGAACATCATGCCTCTAGTGACAAACCAGGCTGGGCAGGAGATAGAGTGAACACTAGGATTTCTACCCAAAGATCTCAGCTCAGTTGTCCAGGTGTGGTAGGGGCTCCAGGGCATGTCCCAAACAAAGTTACCAGGGGTTGAGGATTGGATACTTGGTTCAATCTCAGGCAGAGGACAGGACTCTAAGCACTAGTTCAGCAGCTGTGAACAGTGTCTCAGGGCTGATCTTCGGGTAATGCTGACGTCCCAAGAGCCTCAGAGCAGGGGCTGGGGGTGGGGCTGGCATCAAGAAGCAGAGCTCTACCTGATGAAGCTAAGATTCACCCATAGTCTGAGAATGTGTGTGTTTCTTGAGCAGAGGAACAGTGATGAAAGTAGTACAGAGTGCATCTGACATTGAAAATCTTTTGTTCTTCAAAGAAGGAAAACAGAAAATATTTTATTCACTTTAAAAATGAGTGAAAGGAAAGAAAAATCACAGAGCTCTGTCAGTGAAATGTAGATAGTCATTTTATGTATGGACACTAGTGTCTGTTGCTTGTCTAGAGAGAGGAGACTGAGATTTGGGTCTTAAGCCGTCATTTTTTCTCTCTCTCAGAATCGAATGGAACAAAGGGGGAGAAGCAGGAGCAGCAAGAGAAATGTGCTTTGAAAGGTGAGTTCTGACACCCAGCCATGAGTGCCCCAAGTGTTAGTCCCCACCTCTCTGGCCATGAGGCCCAGCTCCACGGACTCTGAGGGGGGCCAGTGGCTGTACTTCTCCCTTGAGAAACAGAACCCCCAGGGAGGCTTCTGGGAAGGAGAGCAGAATCCAGATACTTCCCAGATTCCATGTGTAGAATGTAGCTGTGAGGGACCTGGAAAAGACTCTGTACCAAAGGGGTGTGTGGGCTGCACTGGATTAATAGCACCTGGATTGGAAAGTGAGCCCTCCAGTACATGTAGGACACGTGGTTTAACTTTGCTCAGATTCAACTGCAAAGTGATGCCTGCCCTTTTCACCTACAGGTAGGTTGTGAGGGCAGCAAGGAGTAAAGGGTATGGAAAAACTTTAAGTGATAAACCCTTTCACGAGCTTCACCATCACTGTCAGGGATCATGTGGTGTTGGACACTGGTGCTTGGGCTCCAATCTCCCAGTGGTGTCCCCTTAAAGAGACAAAGCACTCAACTTCTATAAGACACCTAGGCTCCTATCTTCACCACCATGACCCAGTCTGCTGATTTCCAGCTTGCAGAGATTTCCTGGAAGCACTGGAAGAGGTCTGGGACCTGACCTCACTTCTGCAAAGGTAGAGAATCTACCCTTTCTTTCTAGGGGGTTCTTCTAGAGCCTATGGTGTGAACTCAGGGATACCGGCAGCCTGGGGCTGAGCTGGGAGGAGGAGTCCTGGGGGCGGGATATGGCTATCATCCTGTGGTAAGGAACAGCAGGAGTATTGTGAAGTCAGTACTGGGGCTGTGCAGGGCTGTGGGGTGCAGCTGCCCACACCTGCCTGGCCTGTCTGGTCCTCCTGGCCTGGCAGCTCCTGGCTGAAGTTTGTTCTTCATGTCTCCTGCAGACACCTAGGGAGGTTTCTTGACAAGGGCAGCTTTCATCAGGTCTCATGTGAAGATTCACCTGGTGAGGTTTGCAAAGCAGTTCCTGCTGGAGCCCACCAACCATGCAGGGAAGAGGCAGCTCCCACCATTTCTCCAGCTCCTCTGACCAAGAAACCTCTACCGTGGGCTTCTACCATTTCTCCAGGCTCAGTTTCCACTTACTCAGAGTCATACCTGAATGCCTCTCCAACACCAGAGCCTTTATTTCCCCTGGACAGCCTTTCACCCTGGCCACTGGCTCTTTCCCCTTCCCCACCAAGCCTCCCTCATGGGAGAGCCTACCCTCTACCTTCAGCACCCTGCTCTGCCCCAAAACCATCAGGCTCCATGCTGAGTCTCACTCAGGGTGACTCTACGGCACTCGCACTGGGCACCATCCCACACAGGTTATCTCCACACTCCCCTTGAGACCAGCCATATCAGGGCTTGTCCATTCGAACAGTCCTGGAACAACCCTGGCCTGGTGACAGGAAGCAGCCAAAGCTTGGAGCTTGTCCACCTTGACACATTTAGAGTCTCAGGGAAAAAGCCTTCTGCTCTACCCACCAGAGGCCTCATTCTTGGGAGATCCCAGAAACAGGCAGGTAGAGGCTAGTAGCCTCCCTTTTATCAACCCTGATGTCCAGGAGCTTCTGGAAATACTAATCACCAAGAGAGTGGAACTGAAGTTTTGGAAGGAGAAAGAAAAGGAGGAGGAGTCAAGCTACCACCTGAATTCTTTAGGGAAGAGGATTGAGTCACTGGGTCACAAACAGAACACCTTGGGTCACCAACACTTCTGGAACATAAAAGGCAAACATGAACAGCTGCTTGGTCCTGAGAAGCCCCGATATCCTGACACTTTGGGGGACTGTCTACAGAAGACATGCAGCCAGCTCTTCTGGGGTCTCCCCTTTCTGCACAGTGAGTCTCTCGTAGCTGCTGTCACAGTACCTGGGTAAGCTCTAGAGTTATGCCCTGTCTTATTTAATGAACGCTCTAAAGCCAAACCATTCCATATTCCAGCTAAAGTAACTTCAAAACTGTCATTGGCCAAGCACTTGACCCACCCTGTGGCCCAGGCTCAACCTCAATCCTTGACTCCATCCATGCCCCAGTTGCAGTCATCACCTCTGTGGAGACCCAAGCCCAACCCCTACCCTTGACTCCAATCATGCCCCAATGTCAACCATCATCTGAAGTTTCCATGGAGACCCAGTCCAGCACCCAAATCTTGGCTTCAACCATGCCTCACTCTCAACCACCAACTTGGGCTCACATGGAGACCCAGGTCCGACCCCAACTCTTGGCTCCAACCATACCTCACTTTCAGCCGCCACCTCTGACTCACATGGAGACTCAGGCCCGCCCCCCACCATGGACTCCAATCACACCCCAATTTCAACCACCACGTCGAGCTCACGTGGAGACCCAGGTCCGATCCCAACTCTTGGCTCAAACCGTGCCTCATTTTCAACCATCATTTTGGGCTCACATGAAGACCCAGGTTCCACCTCTACTCCAGACTCCATCCATGTCCCAGTGTCAACCACCACAACCTCAAGCTGACATGGAGATTCAGGACCAATCCCTACCTTGGACTCCAAACATGCCCCAGTTTCAACCACCACCTTGAACTCACATGGAGACCCAGGTCCAAGCCCAACTCTTGGCTCAAACCATGCCTCACATTCAAGCACCACTTCAGGCCCACATGGAGACCCAGGTTCCACCCTTACTCCAGACTCCATCCATGTCCCAGTATCAACCACCACATTCTCGAGCTCACATGGAGACCTGGGTCCAATGCCAACTCCTGGCTCAAACCATGCCTCAATTTCATGCACTACTTTGGGCTCACATGGAGACCCAGGTTCCACCCCTACTCTGGATTCCATCCATGTTCCAGTGTCAACCACTACAACCTCAAGCTCACATGGAGACCCAGGTCCAACACCTATGCTGGACTCCAAACATGCCCCAGTTTCAACCACCTGTTCAGGCTCACATGGAGACCCAGGCCCAGCCCCTACCTTGGGGAGGTAGAGGTCAGGCAACCATGCCTCAATGCCCACCACCATCTAAAATTTCCATGGAGGTCCAGGACCACCAACAACCCTCAACTCCAACCATGCCCCAGTTTCAACCACCTCCTCAGGCTCACATGGAGATCCAAGCCCAACAAATACCCTGGAATCTAAACATCCCTCTCTGTCAGCCATCTTCTCGGGCTCTTAGGGAGATCTGGGCCCGACCCCAATCCTTGACTCCAACCATACCCTGATATCATTCACGACCTCAGGCTCAGTTAGAAACCACTGTTCAACCATCACCTTCTCTCCTAGTCCAGTCATCATCATCTCAACACCAGATTGGGTCCATTGAAACATCTTGCCCTACAGTCCAAAATAATGCATCATCTTTCAGTCCAAATGCTATTGAAAACCTGGAATGTCACTTCTGGAAAAAACTAGAAAGAGAGAGAACTTTACCCTCTTTGGTTAAAAATTCTCAGCAAGTCTTTAGCCAGGTCACTCCCAACCTACCCCAGGAGACCAGGTCTTCCCAGGCCCACAGGTCTTCCCAGGCCCACAGTTCTGTCTCCATCCTTCCTGGGTATTTGGTCAGCCCTGATGTTCGAGAGAAACTGGAGCACCACATTTCTAAAAGGTTCGTGCAGCAACAGAGTGGCCTGCCCTACAGAATCCAAGCATCTCAGAAACTAATGCAGCCTCAGGATCAATACCCAAGTCCTTGTCAGGCACAGGGCAGGGAGGGGCCCTCAAGATCCTCTGCAGGTCTAGACAAAAGGAGACAGGATGCCCAAAAGTTGAGGTCCAAGTGCCCAGCACAAATCGTACCAGGGACAGACCTGTGCCATGATGTAGAGCAGAGTGTGGGGAAGATTGTAAAAGATCTGTACATGTTCTCAGCCAATCCTCCAGTGGAGGATCCAAGAGCAAAACCTGAGTCAGAAAGTGTTGAGCCTAGGCAAGAAGCATCCAGAAGTCTCAAGCATCCTTACAGAGAGGAAGGAAGAACAAATCTGTATGAGTGAGATCCCTGTGAAAGTCTATCATTCAAGGCTTGCTGACAACCTTGTTTTAGACATTCTGGGAGAGACAAATGCTCCCATGAAGACAGAAAGTACACAGTCCTCTCAGGATGGGAAAGCCTCCATGATCACCTTCCATGAGTCTCTTGTCCTCAGTCCATATACTGAGTAGGAGCTGGAAGCACATATAATAAGGTTTCAGGTGAGGCACAGGTGGAGCCTACTTTTCAAAGTCCTTAAGTTCATATTTTGCTTGAAGTTGAAAAAGTTTCAAGGGCCCACATTGTAGGCCATCTGTGAATCTGGAGACCACTCAACAGCCCTATTAACCAAGGGCTTGGGAAAACCTCCTCAGCCCCATGCAGGAGAGAAGTTTCTGATAACAACAGAGGCAGTTGCCCCACTGGAGAGTCCCCTCCCTGTTCCCTCATGGGTGACTGAGAAAACCTGGGCCTGTGGCAGGTGGCAGGACCCACACCTGGTGACACACAGAAGCCCTCAGATGTCCCTCTGACTGAACAGGAAAAAACCATCTTCTCAGGCCCCCAAATACAACTTTGTGAGCAGAATGTGGCACAGTGAGTCTGTTGTGGAGACTGAGAAAGGCAGCCTGGAGCCATGTCCAAGTTCAGCAATGGCCAGAAATGAGCCACAGAAGAAAACTAGGGGGCAGGTCTCCCCAGAATCTTGCTCTAATGTGATAGTTGTGGACCTCGATGAATGTTCCCCATCTTCCAGGGCCCAAGAGGTTGTGGAGGGAGACTCTGCTGGAAAGGGCACCAGGGAACCTAGTGTGCAGGTCAAATCCCTAGACATTAATATAACTCAGCAGTGGCCACAGGACTGGAAAAGGTCAGTTTTCATTCCAATCCCAAAGAAAGGCAATGCCAAAGAATGCTCAAACTACCGCACAATAGCACTCATCTCACACACTAGTAAAGTAATGCTCAAAATTTTCCAAGCCAGGCTTCAGCAATATGTGAACTGTGAACTTCCTGATTTTCAAGCTGGTTTTAGAAAAGGCAGAGGTACCGAGATCAAATTGCCAACATCCGCTGGATCCTAGAAAAAGCAAGAGAGTTCCAGAAAAACATCTATTTCTGCTTTATTGACTATACCAAAGCCTTTGACTGTGTGGATCACATGAAACTGTGGAAAATTCTGAAAGAGATGGGAATACCAGACCACCTGATTTGCCTCTTGAGAAATGTGTATGCAGGTCAGGAAGCAACAGTTAGAACTGGACATGGAACAACAGACTGGTTCCAAATAGGAAAAGGAGTTCGTCAAGGCTGTATATTGTCACCCTGTTTATTTAACTTCTATGCAGAGTACATCATGAGAAACGCTGGATGGGAAGAAACACAAACTGGAATCAAGATTGCCAGGAGAAATATTAATAACCTCAGATATGCAGATGACACCACCCTTATGGCAGAAAGTGAAGAGGAACTCAAAAGCCTCTTGATGAAAGTGAAAGTGGAGAGTGAAAAAGTGGGCTTAAAGCTCAACATTCAGAAGATGAAGATCATGGCATCTGGTCCCACCACTTCATGGTAACTACATGGGGAAACAGTGGAAACAGTGTCAGACTTTATTGTTGGGGGCTTCAAAATCACTGCAGATGGTGACTGCAGCCATGAAATTAAAAGACGCTTACTCCTTGGAAGGAAAGTTATGACCAACCTAGATAGCATATTCAAAAGCAGAGACATTACTTTGCCAACAAAGGTTCATCTAGTCAAGGCTATGGTTTTTCCAGTGGTCATGTATGGATGTGAGAGTTGGACTGTGAAGAAGGCTGAGCCCTGAAGAATTGATGCTTTTGAAGTGTGGTGTTGGAGAAGACTCTTGAGAGTCCCTTGGACTGCAAGGAGATCCAACCAGTCCATTCTGAAGGAGATCAGCCCTGGGATTTCTTCGGAAAGAATGATGCTAAAGCTGAAACTTCAGTACTTTGGCCACCTCATGAGAAGAGTTGACTCATTGGAAAAGACTCTGATGCTGGGAGGGATTGGGGGAAGGAGGAGAAGGGGACGACAGAGAAGGAGATGGCTGGATGGCATCACTGACTCAATGGGCGTGAGTCTCAGTGAACTCTGGGAGTTGGTGATGGATAGGGAGGCCTGGCGTGCTGCAATTCATGGGGTTGCAAAGAGTCAGACATGGCTGAACGACTGATCTGATCTGATCTGATCAGGAGATCACGGTCTCCAAGGTCCAAGAAAAGCCCCTCATTGAATACAAAATCTGTTGCCTCAAATACAGAAGATCTACTCTTTGAGACAGTTTCTTCAACTTGAGTCTCAAGGGTTCACTGACCAGCAGGATCAGACTCAAAGCCCAGCCACCAGTGTGCTCCTTCAAGACTGGTGAAATTGGTATACTTCTTCAAGACTGTGCCACTGATACATTTCTCAAAGACTGTCACTCAAATATGTTTCTTGCCACAAACATCTTGGCTTCTCAGGAATCTCTGTCCTATTCTAAGATCTTATCCAGTGGAGACAAGTCCAGTTCCCAGAAACTCTATGATGCTACATCAAGTGAAGGGAGCATCCAGGGGCAGCAGGTAGACATGAGGTGACAGCTCAAATATAAGAGCCAAGGCAAGGATGGGAGAGAGAAATATACAAGGCCCAAATTAAGACAGATTAAAAAAGGACTGGCAGAACGGAGGGCTTAACAGGCCCAAGGGATGAGCCATCCTGGCCAGAGAAAAGAATCAACAGAGTCCCTAATCAGCAAGTTTTGACAGTTAATCCTAAAGAAGAGACAGGTTCTGTCAGAAAGCCACTTCAAAGAAAGGATTAAGCTCCTTCTGCAGTGGATTTTCCCCCAATAAATGCAAAGAACCAGAAGAGCGCCTGCAAAAAGGCAAGCCTGAAACAGCCACTGTCAAGAGCCAAGAATCAATCAAAAGTGAATCTACCATGGACAGCAGGGCTGTTGAGGCTCAGACTCTCATGATAGCTGTTGGACAGATCCTAAAGGAGAAGATGGTGTTTCACCATGGACCTCATGCCACGGAGTTAAATTGGTACCAAGCAGAATTCCAGGACCCAATAAGTCCACATTACTGCCACCACAGAATTCTCTCCTACCAAGAACAAAAGAGGATGAGGAGAGATACATCCTGTTATCACCAAGCTACCCTGATGAGCCATAGCTTTTCAAATAAGAGTAAGTGGACCAGTCCCAGGGACAGCAAGTGGGCCTTCTCACCCAGGGAGCCAGGTCCCCCTCCAGGCAGAGCCTGCCAACATGGATCAAGAGTGACAAGCATCCCAGGCCATCCCCTCCACTGTCCAAGGCACTGTCTCCTTCAGAAATATACCTCTTCTGGTGAATCGGAACATGCTTTTCACAGCATTACAGGTAGGAAAACTCTTCAAGAAAAAAAAAAATGCATGCCATGCAGATAAATACATTTTTCTTCTCATGTTAGCACATCCTCTGTGTGCTAAAGGCTTCTTCCTACCAGAAATTTTGTTTCATGAAATAAACGGTTTTTTCTCATGAGCAGGAGTAGTAGCCTGTCTGTGCCTTACTGAGGGGGATGGAAGGCATCAGGGGCCACTCTTCCCAGGTGCCTGCTTTGACTTCCACATGGGATGGGGCCATGGAGGGAGGTTGACCCCAGCATGGATACTCACCCTCACCCCAATTCCCTAACTGCACCTTCAGTTTCCATAATACCAGCATTACAGAAACAAGCAACACAATTTAGGACATGCCACAGTGAACTAAGCCTAAAGACCTCCCCCTTCTCAGGATCTTGCTCACTTCTATCCTACTGTCTCTCCACCTGGACATTGTGCAGCTGGAAAGGGAGGTGTGTTCAGAAGCTGAAAGTCCCCTCAGGCTCAGGAAGTGTCAGGGACAAACTCACATGTCAGAGTAAGGAGGGGAGTCCAGAGGTAGGACAAACCTCATCCCTATGTCACAGTGGGATAGATGATGGTGCCCTGAAAGCCTCTTTCTCTCTCAGATGTAGCTGGAACAAGACAGGCTAGGTTTGTCACCCTTGCTCTGCCTTTCTCGTGCTCTGAAGCAGCAGCCAGAGTGAGGACCACACACTCCCAGCCCTGAGAGTGTGCAGTGTGGAGCATGGAAGCCTCTGAGGGCTGGTGCCACCCTGCCCTGGAGGAGAAGACAGCCATACTTACAGCACCCACCTCCCCCAGTGAATAAGTATGGTCATCACTGTGTGTGTAGGCACCTCATGGTCTGAGAGTGGGACACTGTGCCCCTAGGATGGAATGCAGGGGAAGGATGTTAGTGGCAGAGGCGCCCACAGACAGTGCATTTACCAAGGAGCATTGGTGTCCCACCACCATCCACAGGGCCAGAGGAAAGACATTAGGGGCCTGGTGGCTCATGGTGGCTTCACTCCAGAGTCTCCCCTCTAGTCTAGTTCCCTGGGCCCAGACAGAGGGAAGCCACTTGGAGCCCCTCAACAGAGGGCCAAGCTCCCAGAGGCAGCACAGACTCAAGCAGAGAAGCTTCACTTCTCCACATTGTAGCAATCAGCTTTCACAGGACTGGGTACTCAGGACAGACTCACAGTCTGTGACCTCTACCTACACGTGTGGCCCAAGGAGGCTCCCAGGGTACAGGTAGGACTCAACAGGCCCAGGGACTGTTCAGAGGTCATAGCAAGTCTCACCTGCTCTCAGACTTACTCACTCCAGAGGCCAGGGTGGAAGACGCCAGCAGACAGGATGTGTCACCTAGCATGCATGAAAGTGACCTGTAGAAAATGAACATACCATCAGCTTTCCTCCTTGGGCCCATCCACATGGGAAAGTGGGGAGACAAGAGCATTTCCCTAGAGAGACTTGGGGCTCTATGTCACAGACACTCCCATGGTGGACAGTCCCACTCCAGAAGGGGGCCTCTGATTCAGGAGCCAGCAGGAATGGCCCCACCTCCTTGCCTATCAGGACCCCCACATGTGGGACCAGGCCTGGGGCTGTGGGGACAGAGGACACAGACCTGCTTGTGCTGTGTTTTCTCCCTGAAGACTAGTCTTGCCTCTCCACCGCATCCTCCATGGTGGGCATGGAGGCTCAGCCAGGGTCTGAGGGAAAGGGTTGCATCCTAGGTCATCGAGTGCCCCCCCCCCCCCACCCAGAGCTCAGGAGAGGGGAGCGCAGAGCACAGATCCTGAACCTGCCTGATGCCAGGCCCTCTCAGAGGTTCCAAGAGGTGAGTGCTGAGTTGGGGGAGCTGGAACTAAGGTGTCTGTCTGGAGAAATGACACAGAAGGGACACTGACAGAACAGCAAGGAACCAGACTTGGAGAGGCCCTTGCCCTTCTGCCGTGAGGTGCAGAAAGGACAGCAATGGAGGGTCCCCCTCAAAGAATGGGTCAGACCCACACTGACCCCAGATATGGATCTCCCACATACCCACACTGATCCAGCACAGGGCCCCCAAAGACCCCACACAGAGACCTAGACAGATCCACACTGACCCCAGAGAGGGACCCCTGACAGACCCAGTGTCCCCAAACAGAAACCTCCCACACACCCACACTGACCTTGCACAGGGCCCTTCCAGAGACCCACACTCACCCCAGACAGGGACCTCCCACTGACCCACACTAACTCTATACAGGGATCTCCCACAGACTCACAGCAACCCTTCACAGGAACCCTCAGACCCAACACAGAGACCTCTGACAGACCCATACTGACCCACATAGGGACTCCACTACCCTCACATGGGAATCTTCCACAAATCCACCCTGATCCTGTACAGTGGTCAACCACAGATTCACACTTATCCTGCTTACAGATCTCTCAAACACCCACACTGACCCCATACAGAGACCTCTGATAGACTCACATTTACCCCACATAGGAAACTTCCACAGACCTACACTGAGCAATCTCACACAGAGACCTCTCTTTAAGACCCCCACACAGACCTCATAGGCATTTTTTAGAATCTGAGTATACACACTTTGATAGTTCCTTCATAATGAGTCTGATACCACTGAACAAACCATGTGCATTGTGGTTTGCAATGTAAGTTTGTACAACCAATATTTACAACAGTGTGGAGATTCTTCAAAAAAATAAAATTAGAATACCATGTGATCCAGCAATTCCACTTCCAGGCATAGAGCAAAAGGAATTAAAAATTTTTTATTCTAAAGAGATATCAGTACTTCTCTATGTCCTTTGAAACTTCATTCATAGTAGCGGCATGGAGAGAACCTTCCAGTTTGTTGTGGATGAGTGCATAAAGAATACATGATAATATGTGATACCAAACACACAAATATACATACATAACATACACAATGGGATATTATTCAGCCTCAAAAAAAAATTAAATCATGACATTTACAAGAACATGAATGAACCTGGAGATCTTTATGCTAAATAATATAAGCCTGACAGGAAAGAACACCACATGGTATCACTTACATGTGGAATCAAAAAAAGTACAACCATAGAACACAGAGTAGAAAGTGTTGAATTGTTTCTATAGCTGGGCATGGGGTATATGCAAACAGATTGGCAAATGGATACAAGTTTTCTGTTATAACATGATAAATAAATGAAAGAATAAGGTCTTAGGAGCTAATGTATAACATGGTGATTATAATTGATAATACTCTATTCTGTAATTGAAAATTTCTGAGAGTAGAATTTACATGTCCTCATATACAAATGTAAATATGTGAGAAGGTATGGGTATGTTAATTAACTTGATTGTTAGAATCCTTTCACAACATACATGTATGTCAAATAACCACTTTATGTACTTTAGCTACACCATGGTTTTGTCAGGTATGCCTCAAAAAAAGAGAAAAAAATCAACAAAATGGGCAAAACTACTTAAATTTACCATTACATAAAGAGATAAGGAAAAAATGTGTAAAATCAGAAATGAAGGGATATTACTACCAGCTTTATAGACATAAATAGAAAATTTGGTAACTTAGATGAAATGAGCAGGTTTCTAGAAACATCCTACCAAGTCTGAATTATGAAGAAATACAAAATCTAAACAGCTCTAGGAGTCAATATATTGAATAACTACCAAAAAACCTCCAGTGACTGAACATCCAGCATCAAGGCAAGTATCTTCATGTGAATTCTACCAAGTAGAAAGAAGAATTAACACCAATTCTCAAGTTCTTCCAAACAATTAAATAGGAGACACTGTTTCCTCACTCATTCTATGAGGTTACCATTACATTGATTATAAAGCCAAAGACATGACAAAAGTACACTACAGACCAATATCCCTTATGAATACTGATGAAAAAAACTCTTTAAAAAACAATAAGACACAGAACAACAAATTAAAAGGCTTATACTTCATGACTAAATTGGATTTATCTTGCAATTGGTTGGTTGGTTCAACAAATTAAAAAGTCAATATGGTATATCACTTAAAAAGACAGAAGGAAATAAACATCATGTGATCATCTTACTTGATGCAGAAAAAAATTTTTTTCACAAAATTCAACGCCTTTTTCTGATTAAAAAAAAAAAAAGTTGATGAATTAAACATAATGAAGGTCACATATGGGAAAAGTCATAGCTATTAAGTGGTGAAATCTTTCCCGTGAAAATCAGGGACAAAGAAAGGATGCCTGTTTCACCACTTCTATTCAGTACACTACCAGAATTCCTAGACGAATAAATAAGACAAGACAAAAACTAAAAGATATCTAAATCAGAAAGGAAAAATAAAATTATACTTGTTTTCAGACAACACGATATTATATGAAGAAAACCTTATGATTACACACAAACATACACACACACACAAAAACCCTTAGTATAAATGAATTTAGAAAAGTTGCCAGATATAAAATCAACATTTAAAAATCAGTTGTGTCTCTATACATTAACAATAGAAAACATGAGAAAGAAATTAAGAAAGCAATACCATTTATTGTATCATGAACTATAGAGTAAAATACTAGAAACAACTTTACAAGGGGAAAAAAAGAGATGTATATGGAAAACTAGAAAGTATTGCTGAAAGAAAATAATAAAGATGTCAACAAATGTAAAGGCATCTTGTGTTCACAGGCTAGAAGACGTAATGCTGTCAATACTAAAAGTGATAAACAGATTACAGTCTCTAATTATAATGCAGTCTTCTTTTTTTTAGAAAATAAAAAACTTCATCCTGAAATTCATATGGAATTCTAACACCCTGAATCGGCAAAATAATGTGTAAACAAAATAAAGTTTGAAGTTTCAAATTTTTTTTATTTCAAAACTTAATATAGAAGGGGTGTGGTTTCAAGATGGTGGAGAAATTGGACGGGGAAACTACCTTCTCCCTTACAAATACATCAAAAGATAACCTGTATGTGGAACAATTCCCACAGAACATCTTCTGAACCCTGGGAGAGGATGCCAGGAGTCCAGAAAGGCAAGCCAATCTACTGAAATGAGGTAGGGCAAAAGATAAACACAAAAAGGGAGACAAAGGATTTTGAGAATCCATCCTAAGGAGGGGCTCCTGGAGGAAGAGAAGTTTCCAGGTAACAAGAAACCCTCTCACAGGTGGGGTTATAGGGGAGCTTAGGAACCTCAGATGGAAGCACAATAATGCAAAACGGAGAAAATTCTGCACAGAGGTTGTGCCAAATTGCACAGCCAAAAAGCAGCTCACACACTTTCATCTGCCTGCAGCAGGTGGGGGCTGGGTATGGAGGCTCTGGCTGTGGGGCTTGGTCCTCAGGGAAAGGACTGGGGCTGAATGCTGTGAATATACTCCAAGGGGGTTAATGTGACACAGCACAGCAGGACAGGGGAAACTCTGGGACGACTAGAGAAAGTTCACTTCTGTGGGAAGGCTCTCAGGCAGCATTATAACTCTGCGTGCACTCACAGAACAAAGAACAGCACCCTAGAGAATACCTAGGAGGGGAAAGCAGGCTGCAGTTTGTAGCCCCAGAGGCAGAAAAGCAGGCACACAACTGCCAGAGGCAAAAGGCAAAGGGCCACTACAATCTTGGCCCCATGGATCACATCTACAGCCAAGCTGTGAGTGGCTGCGGATCACTACCTACATCTTCCCAGAACCCTGAGTGGCTCAGATAGGCCAGCCAGCAGGGTCATAACCCAAGAACAACTCCCCTGGGGAAACACACAACTCACCTAAGGCTGTGACAACCTCCACAGGACCCAGCTGGGAGCCCGATCAGCTTGGCTTTGCCAAGGGTCCAACAAACCAGGACCAACTCCCATGGGAAGTGTAGCATTCACCTCAGGCTGTAGTGACACCCCTGTGTGGCCCAACCACACTGAGCACTCCTCACACACCCTAGCAGCTCTTGCAGTACCCTTCCCTCTCCACAGCACAACTGAGCTAGTGAGCCCAAAAAAGATGCCACTTTCATCGCCTTGTATCAGGGCAGAGATCAGACCCTGGAGAGAAACTTGAAAGCAGCAGTGGGCCAAAGTTCAAAGAAGCATGAGCAAAGCAAAGAAGGGGGAACATCCTGAGAAGGGGCAGGTGCAGCAGATTAAAATCCCACAATTAACCTAAGACTATGTTCTTTAGGGGATACTGTAGACTTTGAGAGCAAGTACAAGCTGGGACAAAATAAGATCTAAGTCTGATCTGACTCCACACTGTCCACAACAGGTCCAGAGACCTTCCTACATATATCAGAGGGCCTTCTGAGTAGGCAAATCAACTGGGGCAGGAACAAGTAAGAATCACACAGACATTACTCTCACTACTGCCCTATATATACTCCATACTCCCCATTTTTTATTCTTATTTTTTTCCTTTCCACTCTCTTTTTTTCTCATATTGTCCTAAAGTGGTTCTGTATTACTCCCTTCTGTAGTCCACTTTTACCTTTTAAAAGAATAAAATTAAGAAAACACCATATTTTAGAAATAAATTCCATATTTTTTTATTTTTGTGTTTGATATTTTGTTTTCAATAATGTACTTTTGAGAGTCTAACCTTTATTCTCTGTTTTTAACTTTTGCTTTTCAATCTTTTGTTATTAATTTTGTTTATTAAGAGTCAGCAAGCTCCAGTGCAGGATGCCCCATGCCAATCCTTCAGCAAAATAGGAACACAATCCACCACATTAGCATATAGGCTGCCCAAAGTCATACCAAACCCATAAACACCCCAAACTCACTACTGAACTGCCCTGCAGTTCGGAAGGGCACTGCCCTTCAGAGAAACATGATTCAGCTCCATCCAACAGAACATAGGCAAAAGTCTCCCCAGTCAGGAAACCTTCACACTAGTCCAACCCCACGATGAGGGGCAGATTCCACAATTAAGAAGAACTACAACCCTCCAGCCTAAAGCAAGGAGGCACCAAACACAGCAAACTAAATAAAATGAAAAGATAAGAAATATACAGGAGGTGAAGGAACATGGTAAAAACTCACTAGACCAAACAAACGAAGAGGAGACAGGGAGTCTATTAGAAAGAGAATTCAGAATACTGATAGTAAAGGTGATACAAAATCTTGAAAACAAAATGCAATCAGGGGTAAAAGCAAATCACTACTAAAACATCATCAAACAGCAATGAAAGAAAGTTAGACAGGAAGAGGACAAAACACCTACAAAATATAAATAAGACAATTAGCTAAACAGTAACAGTAATCCCTACTGATCAATAAATAATATAAATGGATTAAACAGTTGTTGAATGATTTAAAAAAAAAAAAAAAAAGAAAGACCCAACTCAAAGCTATCTATAAGAGACTCATTTTAGATTTAAATATACATATAGGCTCAAAATGAAGGGATGGAAAAAGATACTCCATGTGTGTAAATAGTAAACAAAAGAAAGCAAGGGTGGCTACTCATATAAAAGAGAAAATAGATGTTAAGTCCAAAATTGTCTCCATAGAAAAAGGTCACTATATTTAATAAAAGAGTCACTTCAACAGGAAGATATAAAAATTATATATGCATACAACATCAGAGCACATAAAGGTATAAAGCAAATACTGGAATTAAAGAAAAAAAATTGATTTCATACAATGGCAGTAAGGGACTTCAATAATCCACTTATAAAAATGGATAGAAAATCAATAAAGAAACATGCCTTGAAAACATGTAAGGATCATATGGTCCTTACAGACATATTTAAACATACCACCAAACAGCAGCACATATACATTCAAGTACATAAGCAACATTCTCCAGGATACATAATAGGCCACAATCAAGTTTTAACAAATTTAAAAAGACTGAAATAACTTCAGGTATCTTTTCTGACCACAATAGGATCAAATAAGAAATCCCTTAAGAGCAAGAAAACACAAAAATTGAGAAATATGTGGAAACTAAACAATACACTCTTTTCCCCCCACTGCTAGTTTTATTGAGGTATAACTGACATTGACCACTGCATAATTTTAAGACATACAGCATAATGATTTGACTTACATACATCATGAAATGATTATCACAAGAAGGTTGGTGAACATCATCTTGTATGGATATAAAATAAAAATAAAAGAAAAAACGTTTCTTTTGTGATGAGAACTCTTAGGATTTACTTCCTTAATCCTCATATATAAAATACACCAATTTTAATTATATTTATTATGCTGTATAAAACGTTTTAAAAAAACTTTGGGTCAAAGATAAAATCAAAGGAAAAATGAAAAAGTATATTGAGACAAACTAAAATGAAACACAACACACTAAGGCTTATGGGATGAAGCAAAAGCAGTACTACAGGAGATAATGTATAAATACATATATTAAAAGGTAAGAAAAACTTCAAATAAAGCATTTAATTTTACGCCTCAAGGAACTACAGAAAATGAAAACACTAATCTCACATTTAGTAGAAGGAATTAGACAACAGAAAAATAATAATAGAAAATATAAACAAAACTAAGTAGTGTTTTTTTGAAAACATTAATGTGACAGACTGTTAATTAGATTAATTAAGAAGAAAGAGAGACAAATCAGTGAAATCAGAAATGAAAAGGGAGGTGGTACAAATGATGCCTCAGTAATAAAAGAATCATTAGAGTCTATCATAAATAATTATGTCAACAAATTAGATAAAATTTAAGAAGAAACAAATAAATTCCTAGAATCATACAACCTATTAACACTGAATCGAGACAAAATAGAAAGTCTGAACAGACCAATAACAAATAAGGAGACAGAATCAATAATATAAAAATAAAGAAAATCCAGGACCATATGGCTCCACTGGTAAATTTTACCAAACATTTAAAGAATTAATACCAATCCTTTTCAAACTCCTCCAAAAAAAACTGAAAAGGAGGGTACACTTTCAAATTAAGTTTACAAGGCCAGCATTACCTTGATATCAAAGTCAGACAAAGACATTACAAGAAGATTATAGGTCAATATCTGGAATGAGCACAGATTCAAAAATCCTCAAAAAATATTAGCAAAGCTAATTCAAGAATTAATTAGAAGGATCCTACTCCATGATTGGAGAAGGAAATGGCAGCCCACTCCAGTGTTCTTTCCTGGAGAATCCCATGGATGGAGAAGCCTGGTAGGCTGCAGTCCATGGGGTCACACAGAGTTGGACACGACTGAAGTGACTTAGCAGTAGTAGTAGTAGTACTCCATGATTAAGTGCCATTTATTCATGGAATGCAAGGATGGTTCAAATAACGCAAATCAATCAACATAATACACTACATTGACAAAATGGGGGAAAACTCATGATCATCTCAATAGATGCAGGAAAGGATTTGGCAATATTCAACATTCTTTCATGACAAAAACTCTCACCAAATTGAGAATAGAAGGATCATACCTCAACACAATAATGGCATATATGAAAACATCACAGCAAACATATTACTCAACAGTGAAAAACTGAACGCTTTGGCTCTAATATCAGAAAGAAGGCAAAAATGCCCACACCCACTTTCAGTGCTGTCAAACATAGCACTGAAATTCCGAGCCAGAGGACTTAGGCAAGACGAAGAAATAAAATGCATTAAAATCAGAAAGGAAGGATTCAAATTACCTCCATTTGCAGATGACATGATCATATATGTAGAAAATCCTAAAGTTTCAAAAACAATAACAGTGACAAAGGCAACAGAAACAATTAGAATTCATAAATGAATTTAGTGAAGTTTCAGGATATAAAATCAGTATATAGAAGTCATTATATAAAAGCAATGAACTATCCCAAAAAGGATATTAAGGAAAAAAACACCATTCTGAATATAAAGAATAAAATGCTGTGCTATGCTGTGCTTAGTCACTTAGTCGTGTCTGACTCTTTGTGACCCCGTGGACAATAGCCCGCAGGGCTCCTCTGTCCATGGGGAATCTCCAGGCAAGAATACTGGAGATCCATTATGCTATCTCTCCAGAATACAACCTCCTCGCCTCTCTCCCAACATATAAAAAGAAGGACACTATATATGTATATCAATCCTTAACCTGAATATACAAATATATTACCTACTACAACACACATGTAGAAACACCCTATCAGTCTTCAAAGAAATACATTTAATTACATTTGAATTTTAAATACATTTCACTTCACTTCAGTTCAGGCGCTCAGTCACCTCCGACTCTGCGACCCCATGAATTGCAGCACGCCAGGCGTCCCTGTCCATCACTGACTCCAGGAGTTCACTCAGACTCACATCCGTCGAGTCAGTGATGCCATCCAGGCATCTCATCCTCTGTAGTCCCCTTCTCCTCCTGCCCCAAATCCCTCCCAGCATCAGAGTCTTTTCCAATGAGTCAACTCTTCCCATGAGGTGGCCAAAGTACTGGAGCTTCAGCTTTAGCATCATTCCTTCCAAGGAAATCCCAGGGCTGATCTCCTTCAGAATGGACTGGTTGGATCTCCTTGCAGTCCAAGGGACTCTCAAGAGTCTTCTCCAACACCACAGTTCAAAAGCATCAATTCTTTGGCACTCAGCTTTCTTCACAGTCCAATTCTCACATCCATACATGACCACTGGAAAAACCATAGCCTTGACTAGACGGACCTTTGTTGGCAAAGTAATGTCTCTGCTTTTGAATATGCTATCTAGGTTGGTCATAACTTTCCTTCCAAGGAGTAAGCGTCTTTTAATTTCATGGCTGCAGTCACCATCTGCAGTGATTTTGGAGCTCCCAACAATAAAGTCTGACACTGTTTCCACTGTTTCCCTATCTATTTCCCATGAAGTGATGGGACCAGATGCAGAATCTTCATCTTCTGAATGTTGAGCTTTAAGCCCACTTTTTCACTCTCCACTTTTCACTTTCGTCAAGAGGCTTTTGAGTTCCTCTTCACTTTCTGCCATAAGGGTGGTGTCATCTACATATCTGAGGTTATTGATATTTCTCCTGGCAATCTTGATTCCAGTTTGTGTTTCTTCCCATCCAGCGTTTCTCATGATGTACTCTGCATATAAGTTAAATAAGCAGGGTGACAATATACAGCCTTGACGTACTCCTTTTCCTATTTGGAACCAGTCTGTTGATCCATGTCCAGTTCTAACTGTTGCTTCCTGACCTGCATATAGGTTTCTCAAGAGGCAGGTCAGGTGGTCTGGTATTCCCATCTCTTTCAGAATTTTCCACAGTTTCACGTGACCCACACAGTCAAAGGCTTTGGCATAGTCAATAAAGCAGAAATAGATGTTTTTCTGGAACTCTTTAGCTTTCTTGATGATCCAGCGAATGTTGGCAATTTGATCTCTGGTACCTCTGCCTTTTCTAAAATTAGCTTGAACATCTGGAATTTCATGGTTCACATATTGCTGAAGCCTGGCTTGGAGAATTTTGAGCATTACTAGCATGTGAGATGAGTGCTATTGTGCGGTAGTTTGAGCATTCTTTGGCATTGCCTTTCTTTGGGATTGGAATGAAAACTGACCTTTTCCAGTCCTGTGGCCACTGCTGAGTTTTCCAAATTTGCTGGCATATTGAGTACAGCACTTTCACAGCATCATCTTTCAGGATTTGGAATAGCTCAACTGGAATTCCATCACCTCCACTAGCTTTGTTCGTAGTGATGCTTTCTAAGGCCCACTTGACTTCACATTCCAGGATGTCTGGCTCTAGGTCAGTGATCATACCATCGTGATTATCTGGGTCAGGAAGATCTTTTTTGTACAGTTCTTCTGTGTATTCTTGCCACCTCTTCTTAATATCTTCTGCTTCTGTTAGGTCCATTACCGGGGTCCAGCCCTGGTTGGATCCAGGGATTCCCTCAGGAGGACGGTGTTGGCAATTAGAATAGCAATAGCTTAATTAAGTATTAATTTGAGATATAAAGAGTGGTTAAATAGGGATAGCTCAGTGAAGAAATTCAGTGGAGAAAAGAGGCTAAATAACTTTGTTTACGTGGAAAACCAATAAAATTCCAAGACAAGGAATTTGCTCCATCTACGTATGCCACATGCGTCCTCTCATTCTCCCAAAGGAGAGGAGACACTAAGGCCTCCCCGGTCAGATCTTAGAAGTCCAGGCAAAATTAGTAGGCTTGACGAGCCTCCACACTTCAGATGGGAATTCAGCCAGAAGGTGAGAGAAAAAACAACATGGGGAGACCAAGCTTTGGTGAGCAAGGCCCATACCTTTATTTCAACAGGGGCTTTTATACCCTAAGTTGCACATAGAGGATAATAGGGGGTGTGAAATCATGCAAAGTCAGCAGTCTTTGATCCTTATCGAAACTAGGGTTTCTTTTCTGCAAACTTATCGTATACAAATGGTTTAGGTGATTTAAATAATCTTCTGGCCAGAAGGCCTGTTAACATTTTATGACTCTGACAAAAGTTTGTCAACCATAAGACTTATTTTCTCTAAGAGTAATTATTTTAAAGTTTGGCGCCATCCTCTGAAGGTGTTAGATAAAGTTGCATTCCTATAGGGCAGAGGTGCAGTGGGTTTACAACAAAGAAAAGAATTTATTACCTCAAGGGTCTAAAGTTGTTAACACTAAGGCCACTACTTATTTTTTCTACATACCAACTATATTAATTAATACACTTCCAAAGATACAATACAGGGGATGTGGAAACTTGGCAGCAAGCATTGGCTCAACAATGAAATCTTCTACTAGTTCTATTCTGACAAATTCTAACTCTCCGAGAGGCTCTATACGATTTGAATATCTTAAGCTCCCCATGCCTCTCGCGGTTGGGAGACTGTAAACAATCGTATGCATAGCTGTAGGAATCCGGGTAAACCTGTCAGGAAAGTTAGAGAGCCATCTGAGGGGTTTGTGAACTAAAACACTCTTGTCATGCCCAGGAACTTTATTAACTGGAGCTGTAAGTTAACTCTTTCTCAGAGAGATAGACGGTGGTGGGGGACAGCCCCCCATAAAGTCAGAGGTGTAGGTGAGAGCACAAAGCAATGAAGTAGGCAGACTCTGGTTTTGGGGGTAGATGCTCGAGAATTTCCAGGGGAACTCCTGAGGCTCGATCCCACCTTTGCGTATGTCAAGCCTCCTTCCTCATGACCTTTGCCATGGGCGGAGTTCCTCACGCTGGCTCCCGACATCTCATACCATTCCTGTCCTTTATCGAGCCCATCTTTGCATGAAATGTTCCTTTGGTATCTCTAATTTTCTTGAAGAGATCTCTAGTCTTTCCCATTCTGTTTTTTTCCTCTATTTCTTTGCATTGATTGGTGAGGAGGGCTTTCTTGTCTCTTCTTGCTGTTCTTTGGATCTCTGCATTCAGATGTTTATATCTTTCCTTTTTTCCTTTGCTTTTCGCTTCTCTTCTTTTCACAGCTATTTGTAAGACCTCCTCAGACAGTCATTTTGCTTTTTTGCATTTATTTTCCATGGGTATGGTCTTGATCCCTGTCTCCTGTACAATGTCACGAACCTCCGTCCATAATTCATCAGGCACTCTCTCTATCAGATCTAGGCCCTTAAATCTATTTCTCACTTCTACTGTATAATCATAAGGGATTTAATTTAGGTCATACCTGAATGTTCTAGTGGTTTTCCCTACTTTCTTCAATTTCAGTCTGAATTTGGCAATAAGGAGTTCATGATCTGAGCCACAGTCAGCTCCTGGTCTTGTTTTTGTTGACTGTATAGAGCTTCTCCATCTTTGGCTGCAAAGAATATAATCAATCTGATTTCGGTGTTGACCATCTGGTGATGTCCATGTATAGAGTCTTCTCTTGTGTTGTTGGAAGAGGGTGTTTGCAATGACCAGTGCATTTTCTTGGCAAAACTCTATGAGTCTTTGCCCTGCTTTATTCTGTATTCCAAGGCCAAATTTGCCTGTTACTCCAGGTGTTTCTTGACTTCCTACTTTTGCATTCCAGTCCCCTATAATGAAAAGGACATCTTTTTTTGGGTGTTAGTTCTAAAAGGTCTTGTAGGTCTTCATAGAACCATTCAACTTCAGCTTCTTCAGCATTACTGGTTGGGGCATAGACTTGGATTACTGTGATATTGAATGGTTTGCCTCAGAAACGAACAGAGATCATTCTGTCATTTTTGAGATTGCATCCAAGTACTGCATTTCGGACTCTTGTTGACCATGATGGCTACTCCATTTCTTCTGAGGGATTCCTGCCCGCAGTAGTAGATATAATGGTTATCTGAGTTAAATTCACCCATTCCAGTCCATTTGAGTTCGTTGATTCCTGGAATGTCAACGTTCACTCTTTTTTGACCATCTCTTGTTTGACCACTTCCAATTTGCCTTGATTCACAGACCTGACATTCCAGGTTCCTATGCAATATTGCTCTTTACAGCACCGGACTTTGCTTCTATCACCAGTCACATCCACAACCGGGTATTGTTTTTGCTTTGGCTCCATCCCTTCATTCTTTGTGGAGTTATTTCTCCACTGATCTCCAGTAGCATATTGGGCACCTACTGACCTGGGGAGTTCCTCTTTCAGTATCCTATCATTTTGCCTTTTCATACTGTTCATGGGGTTCTCAAGGCAAGAATACTGAAGTGGTTTTCCATTCCCTTCTCCAGTGGACCACATTCTGTCAGACTTCACCATGACCCACCCATCTTGGGTGGCCCCATGGGCATGGCTTAGTTTCATTGAGTTAGACAAGGCTGTGGCCCTAGTGTGATTAGATTGACTAGTTTTCTGTGAATATGGCTTCAGTGTGTCTGCCCTCTGATGCCCTCTTGCAACACCTACCATCTTACTTGGGTTTCTCTTACCTTGGACGTGGGGTATCTCTTCACGGCTGCTCCAACAAAGCGCAGCCGCTGCTCCTTACCTTGGATGAGGGGTATCTCCTCACCACTGCCCCTCCTGACCTTGAACATGGAATAGCTCCTCTAGGCCCTCCTGTGCCCATGCAGCAACTGCTCCTTGGACATGGGGTTGCTTCTCCTGGCTGCCACCCCTGGCCTCGGGTTGGGGGGTAGCTCCTCTTGGCCACCGCCCCGACCTCGAACATGGGGTAGCTCCTCTCGGCCATTCCTGCGCTGTCACAGCCTGGCACTCTCGGCCGCTGCCCCTGACCTCAGACGTGGGGTAATTCCTCTTGGCCGCCGCCCCTCGGGCATGGGGTCCTCCCGGCTTCTGCCCCTGACCTCGGACGTGGGATAGCTCCTCTCAGCCATGCTCTGTGCGCCATTGCAGCCGCCCACGCTCTGTGTGCCATCGCAGCCGCCCGTGCTTTAAATTTAAATACATTTAAATACTCCTAACACTCCATACATTATGAACACTTTCATAATTCATGCCCCTAATGATGGACACGTACAAATCAGTATACACAAGTAAGACACATAGAAATATCTCCAAGAAACCACTTATGAAAAAACTTCCATATACCAAATGATCCCTAGCTAGTAGAAGCCAGCTCATACATCTGCATATACTAACAAATAACTACATCACGTATTTCTAGTACATATAAATGAAATTTACCAACTCCCCTGTATAAATCTGAAACCTCACCTTCTCATCAGATACGCACATACTAACTTCTCAAAATATATAAGCCTAGGAAGCCCCTACTGAAAAACAGAAATCCAAGGCACTAGCAAATATTCCTCCAAATGGCCATGCCCCTGAATATACACACAAGCTCATTATACACACAATTCTCCATAAGTCCCAAATATAACCACAATTACCCACTACACTACAAATATACAAAGATACGACTATATACATATACTCTGTTTCAAATACATACCACACTACCTGCATATGTTTATCCCACATTCCCAAATTCTCACACAGAATTAATTCTTCCATCTTGCAAAATACAGAAACACATAAATACAAGTATAAACAACATCTGCCAGCCCCCAAAAATAGCCACAGACTATTTGTGGCTACACAGCAAAATATATATAGATAACTCCATAGATAGCTCCTGAAAATCCACACACACAAAAACCACAGAACCGTACAACAAGCACTAGACACAAATGGTATCCTCAGGACACAAATTATCATCTGACATTACTCAAGTATACAGAATAGACTGTACATCCAAACTAATATACACCAGTACTTTTCCTAACATTGCCCTTACATATATGATAATCTACCATTAAACAAATACAAATCCCCAAATTCATGGGTGAAAAAAGCACATGTAAAAATAGTCCTCAAACATCAAACACCTAATCACCATCTACTTGATGCCTGTGTTACAATCTCAACACTCTCCAAATACAACACTCACCCTTACACACTCTCACAAAAATAGAGGCATGAACTCCTCTTAATCACAAATATCTACAGACAAAACCAACCTGCACATTGGACAACCTATCAGACTCCCACTAACCAATTAATTATGTACAAATCCCATCTATGCTTGCAAATCAATCATGATTTGACATCAGACTACAAATAGGTGTCTGCTACTTCATTGTGGACAAGAGTGCCCTTTGAACATGTGTTGACTGGTATTTTCACGTTAAATAGGAAGACAACTGTGAAACTATGAGAATGTATGTTAGAACTTCACTCACTTTCCACTCATTTTCCAATGACCTGCGCTACTTCTTGCAATGATCATTTTCAAGTGGAAGAAATTCCCATTAGCTTTTTATACTCCTCAGAAGGCACGGACTAGAATGGCACTTGTTTAACTGATCTCACGATTGACCCTCCACTGGTAAACTGCTCTCATGATTTACCCTCCACTGCAGGCCCTGCAGTTGGGGAAGCATTCTTGCAACCTGCTCCCCAGAGGTGCCAATAACCCTGATATAAACACTGCAAGGGAACTGAGCACTATAGGGAAGTCTACATATACTGACAAGGAAACAAGTAACCCCAGGGTGAAACACCAACATAGAGTGCAACACCTGAGGTTTGAAAAGTCTGTGTCTCACTTACCTCAAAGTTCCTGTTATTGATTCTAGAGACTGCCATGAGTAAGTGGCACCTCTGTTCACGCAGCCAGGTTGGCTGATGGGGCTCCACCCTCTGTATTTCAGCTAGAGTTCCTGTCTTCCTGAGCAGACAACCTTAAAAGAAGCTGGGAGCAGCTCTTGAATAATGGCCGTCAGCCTGCCCACAGTGGGCATGCGCATGCGTGCAGACATGGGGCACACAGACAACTGTCCCAGGAGGTTGCTACAGGAGGGTAGAGAAGTTGAGGGTTTGGACACACTGAGGAGCTTCTATGTCCATGGCTTCTCACCAGGAAGCTTCATAGCCCTCTCTTCTTAAAATCAGCTCTTGTGAGCTGCTCAGCGGTGATTTTTACATTGCACGAATGAAATCCATGCACTTAGATACAAGAGTTTTGGAGAACTCCATCCTTAAATTGGGAAAGTCTTTTCATGGCCTTTCATGCCTTTTCATGACTTTTTATGCCTTTTCATGCCCTTGGACTGCAGTTCCTTGATTCTTATTTATGTCTGTCAAAAACCAGTAGGTCCTTTTACCTAGTAGGCCAAAAGTTTCCATTAAAGAAAAATTCTAGCAAAGAATTTCAGATCTGGGAAATGCTCTGAGATACTGTCTGCTGACTCCATTCCTACACTCTCCAAATGCACTCACTCTACTAGAGTATTTTTTCTTATTATTTATTTACTTCATGGAGGTTCTTCAGTAAATGTTGATTCTCAGATGTTTCCTTGCAAGGTTTTTGTTATATCAAGAACTTTGGTCAAGACTTGAAAATTTGGGTCAGTTTCAGTTGACATAGCAGTAGCATGGGAATAATTTTATGCTCCCTTCCATTTATATTATATATTGGAGAATTTAAGCTGCCTAATCTTTAAAAAAAGAAAAAGAAATAATAGCAGAATCAACTTACTGTTTTGGGTTAGTAATACTTTACAAAGAAGACTCAATCATCAGATTCTCTTAGTGATAAATTCCAAAATTAGTACCATTTCTACTTCATAGGATACCTCTTAAAACCCCTGGTATCTAACAATACTGAGCGCCTGCAAGCACACAGATTGAAAACTCTACAAGACATAAGCATGGGATCCCATTATACTTCTAATATTCCATGCTTCAGTAGAATACGATTGGTCATTTAAGGTCTGTGATCCATAACCATAGATTTTTTGTCTCAGCAAACACTACCTGCCCCCCACCTTTCTGCATAAATAGTCAGAGATCATGGTCCAAAGGACTTTTGCTACTCCCTTCTGTTGCCTGTCTCCCCAGATTACTTCTGGACTGATTTAATTATATCTGCTTCTGTGGTCTAAGATACTGATGGAGTACAAAATGATTGTAGACGTGAGGTGGGATAATTTTTTCCAAAATTCAATTTTTATATCAGTGACCCTGGGAAGGTTCATTCAAACTCTACTCAGAGCCATGAATAAGAATTTTTTTTAACAATTTATTGATAGTACAAAGGGAAGAATCAACAAGAAAGCCTGCCTTTCTAGAGTCCAGGGTACAATATTTTACCTCCCCATTCCTCTAGTGTGAAGTTACTGGTTAAAAATAATTTCATCTTTTCCCATGAGAAAAGCTAAAATAGTGAGAAATGTCTCAAAGTTGTTAATTTCTTCAACCCTCAACAGTGTGACTGCTGTTTTGTTTTTGTTTTTTTATTTTTTTAAAATTTTATTTAATTTTTAAACTTTACATAATTGTATTAGTTTTGCCAAATATCAAAATGAATCCACCACAGGTATACATGTGTTCCCCATCCTGAACCCTCCTCCCTCCTCCCTCCCCATACCATCCCTCTGGGTCGTCCCAGTGCACTAGCCCCAAGCGTCCAGTACCGTGCATCGAACCTGGACTGGCATCTCGTTTCATACATGATATTTTACATGTTTCAATGCCATTCTCCCAAATCTTCCCACCTTCTCCCTCTCCCACAGAGTCCATAAGACTGTTCCATTCATCAGTGTCTCTTTTGCTGTCTCTTACACAGGGTTATTGTTATCATCTTTCTAAATTCCATATGAAAAGATGCTCAACATCACTCATTATCAGAGAAATGCAAATCAAGACCACTATGAGGTACCACTTCACACCAGTCAGAATGGCTGCGATCCAAAAGTCTACAAATAATAAATGTTGGAGAGTTATTTAAACTGTGCCATTTTGAGATAGTGGTTATATAGCAAATGAAAACTGAAGCAGTATGCATAGAATATAAGCAGAGGGGGAAAAATGGTTTGTTGAGTATTAATTATTCCTGTTACATAATTTTATGAAATCATTTTTAATGTTTTGTATTATTATGTAATGCCATGTATTATTATGTAATATAGAGATGTTAGATTTATAGATGAAGTGAAGAAAATATTTGCAAAACATTTTTTCAACAAAGAATTTGTAGCTAGACTATACAAAAATGTTTATAAATAATAAAAATAAATAAACAATAATAAAAACAACCCAATTAAAAATAGGGACATGATTTGAACAGATACCTCACCAACAGATATATAAATGGCTATTAAATAATGATATAATAGATAGTAATGATGAAAATAATAATAAACAGCAAAAACATAAGTTATAGAAATATATTTTGCAATTATACATGTCTTTTTATGTCCAGGCTTCAAGTGAATGTTCTCTGTGGTGCTTCCCAATGTCATGTCAGTTGACCAGCCATTGAAGACACAGGTTATATGCTCAGTCGCTCATCATGTTTCTGAGATACCAGAGAAGGATGTTCCATACTTTCAGTAATGCTTTCACACAAAAAAATAAAACATAGGGAGGAAAACAAATACTCTGTTTGCAATTAACCTTTAGACTACAAGATGCCACTTAGAAAAAGTTTTCAAATTAATTTGGATTAGATTGGGTATAGAAGGTTCTTGAGCTGTTATAGGACAGCACTTAAGAAAAGCTATTTGATTTTGTATTCCTAGCACCCCTGCCTCACACCATCTTGTTGCACTTTATGTATTTTACTTGATTAAAGAAATATATGTATTTAAGATCTATCAAGTGTTTAAAATGATTCAGGCTTGATTCTCATCATTTAGTCAAACATACAACAGTGATTGATGTAGGTACTATACTCTCCTCATTTTACAGGTCAGACAATTGAGACAGAAAAAATAAGTAACTTGATCAAAGTGCAATTGACTAGTTGGGTACAAGAGATAGCACAGAAACCAAGATGGCTTCCTCCCTAATCCGGTAATTTCATAAATGCAATCTTGTTAATGAGATATTCTGCACAGGAAAACACACACAGACACAATCTCTGAGGTTCTTACTATATCTTTTAAGACAACCTAATACAGTCTGTTCTAGAATTAACTCCCAGCTCCTAATGGTTGGAAGTGACAGACTTTATTTTCTTGGGCTCCAAAATCACTGCAGATGGTGACTGCAGCCATGAAATTAAAAGACGCTTGCTCCATGGAAGAAAAATCATGACAAACCTAGACAGCATATTAAAAAGCAGAGACATTACTTTAGTAACAAAGGTCCATCGAGTCAAAGCTATAGCTTTTCCAGTGGTCATGTATGGATGTGAAAGATGGACCATAAAGAAATCTGAGTGCCAAAGAATTGATGCTTTTCAACTGTCATGTTGGAGAAGACTCTTGATAATCCCTTGGCCTGTAAGAAGATCAAACCAGTCAGTAATAAAGGAATATTCATCAGAAGGACTGATGCTGAAGCTCCAATACTTTGGTCACCTGATATGAAGAACTGACTCATTAGAAAAGACCCCATAGTTGGGAAAGATTGAAGGCAGGAAGAGAAGGAGATGACAGAGGATGAGATGGTTGGATGGCATCATCAATTTGATGGACATGAGTTTGAACAAGCTACAGGAGTTGGTGATGGGCAGGGAAGCCTGGCATCCTGCAGTCCATGGGGTTGCAAAGAGTCAGACTTGACTGAATGACTAAACTGAACTGAATAGTTGGAAAGTTATCCAACTATTAGTTTGCAGCAATTTTGAAACTTTTAAATGTTTCCTTTATCTGGGGGCTATGAACTGGGTTTGGCTCTGTGAAAACAAGTGTTTAATAAAATGTTTGTGTGAGAAGTTGAGTATGTGCTGGCAAGGTTGTTGCAGGTTCTTAGCTACAGTTTGTCCCAGGCACAGCATGGGTAAAGAATCCACCTGTCAATGCAGGATAAGCAAGAGATACAGGTTCCATCTCTGAGTGAGGAAGATTCCCTGGAGGAGGAAATGGCAACCCACTCCAGTATTCTTGTCTGGATAATTCCAAGGACAAAACAGCCTGGCAGGTTATAGTCCATGGGGTCGCAAAGAGTTGGACACAACTGAGCATACACACAGCTGGAGTTTGTAATCAGGGATTTAGTTGAATCCTGGAACCTTATATCTCAGGAGGGATTTATCTTTCATTTTAAGACTTTTTTAGCAGCGTCTTTTATGTCTTTGTTTCTCAAACTATAAATCAAGGGATTCAGCACTGGGATGATGATGGTGTAGAACACTGAGATGATTTTATCAGTGTTGGGAGAATACACGTAGCTGGGTCATGAGTAAATGAAGAGCAAAGTTCCCTGGTAGATGGCCAAGGATGTCAGGTGAGAAGCACACATAGAGAAGGTCTTCTTCCTCCCGCTGGAAGAAAGGATCTTTAAGACTGAGAGGAGAATGTAAAAGTAGGAGATTATGATGATTTTGAAGCAGATAATTTTCACTAAGCTGCCATATGTGGAGAGAAGCCACTCATTAAGTGACGTGTCTGTGCACAATAACTTAGGCAAGAGAGGGAGGTCACAGAAAAAAACGATTAATGACATTTCTATAACAGTATTTCAGAATAAACGTAAAGGATGTGTGCACCAGGGAACTCATATTGCCTCCAGAGTATGACAAGATGATCAACCACATGCAGATGCCCTGAGACATCACAGCCGTGTACAGTAAAGGGTTACAGATGGCGACATAGCGGTCGCCAAGACATGGCAGCCAAGATAAAGGATTCGGTATCTGCAAAAGTACAGAAGAAATAGAACTGCAGGGCACAGCTGTGATAGGAAATTGACTTGTTCTGAGAGGAAGTTGACAAGCATTTTGGAAATGATGACTGAAGAATAACAAAGGTCTACAAAGGATAGGTTACTAAGGAAGAAATACATGGGGGTTTGAAGGTGCAGATCAACCCTGATTAACATCATCAATCCAATGTTCCCCATTAAAATCATAGAGTACAAAGTCAGAAACAGGAGAAACAAGACAATCTGCAGTTCAGGGAGAGTTGAAAACCCTAACAGAATAAACTCAGTCACCAAGGTATAGTTTCCATCTAAAAAGTCCATATTCTGTGCTGTTTTCTTCTTATGAGAATTCTAACATCCTGAGATACTATGTTGATAGAGAAAAAAAATAGATATAATTATAAGGTTATTTTATTGTTTCAACAAACAAGCAATCAAGTCAAAAGTCCCAGACCAAATCTCCTTCCAAATATAAATTCTGAGGAACATATTTCAGAATTTGGTAGCTTTATCTCATGGTTGATAGTTTTATTTTGTTTGATTAATAGCTAGTTCTTCCACTGGACAGACATGTGCAGATAACATCTCATATTTCTTACTTTTTAATTCTCAAGTATAGACCTATAGCTACTATAGGTAGTATAGTAAGAGGAGTAAATGAGTAATGAAGTAATAAATGAAATGATGATAAGAGGAAAAATATATCTGTTATTAAAAGTATGTTAACTTGAATACATTTTGCAATGATAACTCTAGAACAATGTACTCCTCTGTCCAGTATTTAATAGATAGCAGTGTGTTGTACTCTTGACTGTGATTAGAGTGATGCAATGAAATATTCTTCAGCTATTACAAAAAATAATAAAAGCAAAAATGATATTAGTGAAATTAAAGCAAATGTCAGTAAACATCAGCTGAGAGCATGTTTTAGAAAGTGATGAGTTTAAGGCAAGTCCTTAAATCCTCTCAAGACACTAAGTCAAGGAAGTTAAAGTAATTAACTGCTTTTCTCTTTGGCATTCTTTATCATTCTTGGCTTCTAGTAAGCACATCATAAATATAAGATGACTGAGTAAAGTGGTTAAAAAAATTAGTGTTAACTTCTCATCTTTAAAAATTACTCTATATAGCCTCCTCACTAATTATATATGTGAGCAAACACAAATAGCTGCGTTTAATTTTTATCCTAGTATAATTCAGGATGTTGAGCCTAAGAATTTTGTCAATTTCTGTTTCTGTAACCTCAGAAAATTTCTGGAAGCAAGGAGAATTTGAACATGACTTTGAAATATGACTTTTTATTGTAACCTTGAATGATGACTTGGAAATCTATAAAATGAGCAAATGAAACCTCCAATGAGCTTTGTTACTACTGCCACAGTCGGCTAGAACAAATGGTTGGGGTCATTCTCTCACTTATATAAAATTATTGAGACAATACAGGGCTAAGAACTTCATTGTTGTAATATCATCTAATCACTAAAAGTATACTATAACATAGGCACAGAAAAGTCTAAGAGAATTAGAAGGGTTAGGATGCTGTCTTATGTTATTACCTCAAAGAGTGTGAATGAGATGCAGTACCTTGTTAGGATAGTAGGTAATTTATTCTTATTTTACCTGTTTGCAAGGTAATCAGAGTGTTCAGAAATGATAAGACCTAAATTTAAAGTTAATAAGCATTTGGTTAGAATCTCATATTAGCCACTTGCACTTGCACTTGTATGACCTTGCACAATTATGTGTGTGTGTGTGTATAATATATATATATATATATATATATATATATATATATAGAGAGAGAGAGAGAGAGAGAGAGAGAGAATCTGCTATACTTAATACATATACTATATGTATATTATTACATATTACATTATATATATATTTAAAATTTTACTATAATAATGACAACAGTATTTCACATGGTTTCTCTGCCAGGTTAAATTAGGAAAACTATCTATCTATACTTTTTTTGCTGTCTCACTTTAGATAGACTAGCAAATTATAGGTAAACAGTGAAGATTAGTTTCAATTACTCCACTGCTCTCTGCTCAGCAGTAAAGAATCCACTTGCCAAAGCAGGAGATGTGGGTTCAATCCCTGATCTGGGAAGACCTTCTAGAGAAGGAAATGGGAACCCACTCCAGTATCCTTGCCTGGAGAATCTCATGGACAGAGAGGCCTGATGGGCTACAGTTCCATGGGGTCACAAAGAGTTGGACACGGCTTAACTACTAAACAACAACAGAAACAACCCCACTGCTCTCGCTTATCCCTAGCTAATAATTAGAACTATGTCACTAGATTTTTTAAATAATAGTTATCATTTATATAATGATTGTGATGTGAAATGCAATATTCTAAACACTTTACATATAATTTATTTACTTGTCACACAAAAGTATGCTAACAAAGTATCATAGCAGTTGCTGTCACTGTCGTCTTTCTGTTACAGTTGAAGAAGCTAAAGCACAGAGAGCTGGAGAGCTAAGACGTGATGAAAATAGGATTGGAGCCCAGGCTCCTGTCTCCAAAACTTCAAGACAGATTGGCTGTGTAAGCTAGATTCTCATTATTGATTCCATATGTTGCATGGGGACGTTGAAGCTTAATGTTCCGAGTCAGTCTGCAAGTAGTTGACAGGTACAATTCAAATTCAGATATGTGTGAAGTCAAGGCTCACGAGGACAACCATGAAGGTGGTTAGAGAATTAACAGTGCGGTCTCCATGAGACATGCTGTGGTGCAGACTTGCTGAAGGCAGTGCAGAATGACATGCTGTGGTGCAGACTTGCTGAAGGCAGTGCAGTTATTTCCTGAAAACACAGTCCATTACTCTCGGGGACTCACAGCGAGCATCCCTTCCAATAGACTAAGAAGGGTTTCCCTGGTGGCTCCACCCTTAAAGAATCTGCCTACAATGCAGGAGAATGCCTACAATTCAGGAGACCTGGGTTTGATCCCTGGTCAGGAAGATTCCCTGGTGAAAGAATTGGCAACCCATTCTAGTATTCTTACCTGGGAAATACAATGGACAGAGGGGCTGGGCGGGGCCACAGTCCATAGGATTGCAAAGAGTCGAAAACGACTTAGTAACTAAATCACCTCCATCACCACCACCACCATCCATGTAGAGAAATGTGAGTGAGAAGAGAAGCACGAGGGGAGAAGTCAGAGATGAGAGTGAATCTTGGATTCTTGCTTTCAATGGGAATGACCAAAAAGATTCAATCAAACTGAAGTGATTCATTAAATTTTTCATAAATATATAGCAAAACAATGTTAGAATAGAAAATAAATTAATTGAAACTATCAGGTAGCCAATCATGTTTCAGTTTATTTCTGTTAACAAACAAAAATTATTTAAACAAGGTAAGTGTCTCAGATCCCTGTAGAAGCTATAGAAGAATGACACAGGTAGATGAAATGGCAACCCACTCCAGTGTTCTTGCCTGGAGAATCCCAGGGATGGGGTAGCCTGGCAGGCTTACATCTATGGGGTCGCATAGAGTCGGACATGACTGAAGCGACTTAGCAGCAGCAGTATGCTAATACATATGATTTTGTAACTATTTTGACACATGTCAATGGTCTCAGATCCATAAGAGTCTATTTTTGCATCAATAAAGACAATATGGTAAACACAGAAGCTACTCACCAAAGAAGGAAACATTTTCCATTACCTAGATGAATAATTTCACCAATAGAACCAAGGACTTTTATATACATTCTCAAGTCATTAGAGACATAATAACTGAAGATTCCAAACATGTTCATTTCTAAGAGATTTTTAGGGAATAATTAGCAGGTTATTGTGAATTATTATTTTGAAACAACTTCATAATTACAATACCAATTCTGTTAGTTTGAAGAGGCAATTTTTACTCTCAGTAATATTGTGGTTGTTTTTTTCTGACACTTGAAATCCCACTAGAGTCCTACACTCTAATACTGTAGAGGTTCTTTTAAATAGTTCATATATTTTAAAATGTAACTCTCATTTAAATTCTTTCAAAAACAACATGGAAGTTCCTAAAATTGTTACTTGATACCCTCAGCACTAAAATGTAATATTTTTTGTTGCACTGAAGGGTGAGAACAGCGAGGGCTGCTATAGAACCTGTTATCGTAGATGCTTTCTGAGAAGATGAAAGGACTTCATTTTTAAAAATTATCTATCTACCTGTCTATTTACTTTTGGCTGTGCAGGATCTTCCTTGCTGTGCATGGGCTTTCTCTAGTTGCAGAGAGTGGGGCTACTTTCTGTTGCAGACCATGGGCTCTAATATCACAGGTTCAGCAGTTGCGTGCACAGCTTAGATGGAATGTGGCTTATGGTTATCTTCCTGGACAAGGGATTGAACCCATGTCCTCTGTAGTGGCAGGTGGACTCTTAACCACTGTACCACCAGGCAAGTCCCAGAAGGACTTTTAAATAAGAGTCTTATGCCTAAGAGCATCAAAAGGAGGCAAAACCATCCCAGTTAGTAAATACAGTTTTTCATCACTAACTTGATTGTTCTTATGTGCTTTTTGTATGACAGTTTCACTAAAACAATGATATTTCAGCTGCTTTCAGAAAAACTTGCAGAACTTTTGGTAATTACACAGTAAATTAGAGATACCAAGGGAACATCCCATGCAAAGATGGACTCGATAAAGGACAGAAATGGTATGGACCTAACAGAAACAGAAGATATTAAGAAGAGATGGCAAGAATACACAGAAGAATGGTACAACAAAGATCTTCACGACCCAGATAATCACGATGGTGTGATCACTCACCTAAAGCCAGACATCCTGGAATGTGAAGTCAAGTGGGCCTTAGAAAGCATCACTACGAACAAAGCTAGTGGAGGTGATGGAATTCCAGTTGAACTATTTCAAATCCTGAAAGATGATGCTGTGAAAGTGCTGCATTCAATATGCCAGTACATTTGGAAAACTCAGCAGTGGCCACAGGACTGGAAAAGATCAGTTTTTATTCCAATCCCAAAGAAAGGCAATGCCAAAGAATGCTCAAACAACCACACAATTGCACTCATCTCACATGCTAGTAAAGTAATGCTCAAAATTCTCCAAGCCAGGCTTCAGCAGTACGTGAACCATGAACTTCCAGATGTTCAAGCTGGTTTTAGAAAAGGCAGAGGAACCAGACATCAAATTGCCAACATTTGCTGGATCACTGCAAAAGCAAGGGAGTTCCAGAAAAAACATCTATTTCTGCTTTATTGATTATGCCAAAGCCTTTCACTGTGTGGATCACAAGAAACTGTGGAAAATTCTGAAAGAGATGGGAATACCAGACCACCTGACCTGCCTCTTGAGAAATCTGTATGCAGGTCAGGAAGCAACAGTTAGAACTGGACATGGAACAACAGACTGGTTCCAGATAGGAAAAGGAGTACATCAAGGCTGTATATTGTCACCCTGCTTATTTAACTTCTATGCAGAGTACATCATGAGAAACGCTGGACTGGAAGAAGCACAAGCTGGAATCAAGATTGCCGGGAGAAATATCAATAATCTCAGATATGCAGATGACACCATCCTTATGGCAGAAAGTGAAGAGGAGCTAAAAAGCCTTTTGATGAAAGTGGAAGAGGAGAGTGAAAAAGTTGGCTTAAAGCTCAACATTCAGAAAACTAAGATCATGGCATCTGGTCCCATCACTTCATGGGAAACAGATGGGGAAACAGTGTCAGACTTTATTGTTGGGGGCTCCAAAATCACTGCACATGGTGACAGTGCCATGAAATTAAAACACACTTACTCCTTGGAAGGAAAGTTATGACCAACCTAGATAGCATATTAAAAAGCAGAGACATTACTTTGCCAACAAAGGTCCATCTAGTCAAGGCTATGGTTTTTCCAGTGGTCATGTATGGATGTGAGAGTTGGACTGTGAAGAAAGCTGAGCACTGAAGAATTGATGCTTTTGAACTGTGGTGTTGGAGAAGACTCTTGAGAGTCCCTTGGACTGCAAGGAGGTCCGACCACTCCATCCTAAAGGAGATCAGTCCTGAGTATTCCTTGGAAGGCCTGATACTAAAGCTGGAACTCCAGTACTTTGGCCACCTCATGTGAAGAGTTGACTCATTGGAAAGGACCCTGATGCTGGGAGAGATTGGGGCAGGAGGAGAAGGGGATGACATAGGATGAGATGGCTGGATGGTGTCACTGACTCGCTGGACATGAGTTTGAGTGAACTCCAGGAGTTGGTGATGGACAGGGAGGCCTGATGTCCTGGGATTCATGGGGTCTCAAAGAGTCAGACATGACTGAGTGACAGAACTGAAGTGAACTTAGAGCACCCAAACTGGAAATTTACATGGTTACAAATACAGAGCTGTCTTCCCTTCACAGCATCTTCCAAATTTAAAATTGCTTGGGGTAATGGGTTAAAGATATGTCAAAAACCTCTGAAATACAAGAGTAGACAATTCTATATTACTTTCATGCTAAAGAGACTAAAAAAGCTCAAGCACTTATGTGAAAGTCCCAGATCACTATGCCCTAGTAAGAGGGGTGAACTGGAGATACAGTACATGTTGCCAAAACCAAAAGAATCAGTTTTCTATTGAATGGAGCTTATCACTATTAATTGCATCAGAAAAATAATTGAAGCTTCATTAATTTGAGAAATCCTGTAGAACATCTTTGTAGTCTGTATGGCATGTAATAAACAAATTACTAAGCATGGTAACAGGAAAGATTTTACTCCCATACAAGAGGGAAAATGCCAAAAGCAAATACACATTGAACCAAAACAGAGTTGGCAAGCAAGAATTTAAAAATAATTCTAAAAACATCCTAAAGAAATTTGTCAAATAAAATTGAAAATGACAAAAGTTGGGAGACATTCCACAAATGATTGGAAACCTTAGAAAATAAAATAGAATTGAAAAACACATCTAAGTTAGCAACCTATTGAATGGATTTGTTGATACATTGAATTTTTAAAAGCAAAGAATTGGATGAAAAGTGACAAGGTCAAAAGGGTTTGTGTTAAGGATCTTGGTTTGGAACTTGCAACTAATGTGGTAAAGGAGGTCATCAAGAAAATGTATGCTCAGTTCAGTTCAGTTCAGTCGCTCAGTCATGTCCGACTCTTTGCGACCCCATGAAATGCAGTTCACCAGTCTTCCCTCTCCATCACTAACTCCCGGAGTTCACCCAAACTCATGTCCATCGAGTCAGTGGTGCCATCCAGCCATCTCATCCTCTGTCGTCCCCTTCTCCTCCTGCCCCCACCACAGTTCCAAAGCATCAATTCTTTGGCGCTCAGCTTTCTTCACATTCCAACTTTCACATCCATACATGACCACTGGAAAAACCATAGCCTTGATTAGATGGAACTTTGTTGGCAAAGTAATGTCTCTGCTTTTTAATATGCTATCTAGGTTGGTCATAACTTTCCTTTCAAGGAGTAAGCATCTTTTAATTTCATGGTGCAATCACCATCTGCAATGATTTTGGAGCCCCAAAAAATAAAGTCTGACACTGTTTCCACTATTTCCCCAACTATTTTCCATGGGAAATAGATGGGGAAACAGTGGAAAATATATGCTACTTCCACTCAAATACTTAAATGCTCACCATGAACCAGCCTTAAGAAAACAGACTTTCCTAGCAAAGGCTCTTTCACATTGGCACTGCTTGAGAGGAATGAACTTAAAAAATGTTTTCCATATACTGTAGAACCTAGAATTCTTACATCTTTCAGACAATAGATGGCACCAGAGACAACTATCTAATCTAGTTAGTATGCCTCTGAGTCAGTCCTGAAAAATAAACTTTCAATGTTCTTAAAGATCTTTGTGTAATTGAGATTTCCAATTATGTTAGTACCTGTTTCTCACTGTTTATATATGTTTTTTTTCAGAAATTTAAATTTTCTTTTAATAAATTCTCTCATTCCCTGGTCAATTGATAATACTTCTCTCTGTGCAGGAAACTGTGACTCTTGGGTTCCAATAAACCATCATCAAATAAAATGTCCTGATTCTTCTCATCTTTGGTGTCAATACCCAAATATTCTTGTTCTTGTTTCATCTCTAACTCATGTCTGACTCTTTGCAACCCCATGGACTGTAACCCACCAGGCTCCTCTTTTCATGGAATTCTCTAGGCAAGAATACCAGAGTGGGTTGCCATTTCCTCCTTCAGGGGATCTTGCTGACCCAGTGATCAAACCTGGGTCTCCTGCACTGTAGGTGGATTCTTTACCACTGAACTACTGGGGAAGCCCTGATATCCCAATAAGTTGAATTAATTTTACAGCAGGTCAGTAAAATACAATTGAATTAAAGTTGAACTCATGTTCTAGAATAAGCATCAAATCATTGCTTATAGTCTCACATATAGGGCTTTTCATGGGAGGCTGTGAGACAAGTAGATCTCAATACCCACCAGTCAGAATTTTAAATATTTATATAGAGGTCTTAACCAGCTTCAAGCATGTATACTGTCCAGATGGTCTCAACAGCAAGTTTCTCTCTCAAGACTGCGTGTGTGGTCTTTGAAAATATCTCTCACTGAAGGAATGATGGACAGAAGATACATTCTAAAGACAAGGGAGAGGGTGAGGAGCATGTAGGTCCAGTGTGCCAGTCAATCAGATGTCATCTTCTCCAGATGATCTCCTCCCATGGTCCTAAATGAATTTGTCAAATGAATCCCTTTATGTGCATGAGTCCTAAGTTGCTGCAGTCGTGTCCAACTCTTTCTGACCTGAACTGCAGCTAACCAGACTCCTTTGTCTATGGGATTCTCTAGGAAAGAACACTGGAGTGGATTGCCATACTCTCCCCTAGGGATCTTCCTGACCCAGGGACTGAACCTGCATCTCCTGCAGCTCAGCAGGCAGACTCTTCACTGCTGAGCCACTGGGGAAGCCTGAATCTGTTTATACACAATGTCATATCCATATTTCCAGAAGGAGTTGAATCCAGTTAATATCTTGAAAAAATTGTATGAGATGGCCAAGCTACTGAGATACCCTATGAGTAGTCAAGTAAAGAGTCTTGTGTCCCTTTAGAGGTGAAAGCAAACTTCCTCTGAGAGGCAGTCAAAATAGGCACTGAACAGAATATATTAGCTAAATCTATGGCTGCAAAATACTTGATACTTGTTAATGGAATGAAGTCAGTAATTTCATTGTTATTGCCTATGGAGCCTTCGTAGCTGGGGCTACAGTGTAAAGGTTGTGATCATAGGGTGTCATTCATTATTTCCATTTTATGGACCGGCCAAACTGGGTTGTAGGTTCTTACCTGGAGGTGTTGGGACCTAATCCCCCCTCTTCCTGAATCAACTTGATCTGGAGAAAGGGGATGGATGAAGGTGGAAGACAAAGCAAGGACACAAACCAAGGGCCCCAGACCATTGTGCGGCTCCTCGGTGCCAGGTGGGGGGATGGGTGGGTGGGGGGATGAGTCCTTCGTCCCTGTTCCCTGCAGCTTGTACCCTGGGACTGGGAACACGCTGCCTCTGGACCAGCCTGTACTTTCTGAGCCCAGGCGGCCTGACCAGAGGCAAAGCAAAGGTCCTCCTGCCTTCCTGGGGAGGCCAGGGCTGCTGGGAACCCCAACACCTCCGACTACAGGAGGGTCCAGCTTATGACCTTTCTCTCCCAGATGATCCCCAGCCTGAAGCTGGGGCTGTGCAAGGCCAGCCCCCAGGAGGGGGCGTGCAGGGAGCCTGCCGGTGGACAGGTCTGCGCAGGCTCGCCAGGCCTAGCTTTTTACACAGCCCCACCAGCCACAAGCTGTCAGGGTCAGCCCAGAAAGTCTACTCCCCAGGTTTGGGCTGCAAAAGGCTGGTTCGGCTACAGAAGGACGGGGAAGACAGAAGAGGAAGGAGCTTTCTAGCCCTAATTACTAAAAAACAAACAAACAAACAAAATTCTCCTTTTCTTTCAAATGGTTCTTATATAATGAGTTTAAGTCTTAGAGGCTCAAGACTTAGAGTTTAAGTCTTAAGTTTAAGGCTTAAGACTTAGAGTTTAAGTCTTTTATTTTACACTGGGACATTTCAACTGTTTTAACTGTGTGCTTTAAAAGCTGTCCACAGTTAAACATCAAATATGGAGTCAAACTCCTTGTTACAAGTACCTTTTCATGAAACGTAGCATACATGTGCAGCTGAGCAGCTCTATCAGCTTAATTCCTGCCAGTAAAATTTTTGGATAATGGCTTTCTTTCATTTTGTAATCTGTCAATGAATATCATTGTTGTTGTTTACTCCCTAAGTGATGTCTGACTCTTTTGCAACCTCATGGACTATAGTCTGCCAAGCTCTTCTGTCCATGGGATTTCCCAGGCAAGATGGCCATTTCCTTCTCCAGGGGATCTTCCCCACCCAAGGATTGAACCCTTATATTCTGCTTGGCAGGTGGATTCTTTACCACTGAGCTTCCAAGGAAGCCTGTCAGTGAATATAAATATATATATGATTACATATGCATTGCATATATACTTTTTGTATTTACATCAGTTCAGTTCAGTTCAGTCACTCAGTCGTGTCTGACTCTTGGTGACCCCATGAATCGCAGCATGCCAGGCCTCCCTGTCCATCACCAACTCCTGGAGTTCACTCAGACTCATGTCCATCGAGTCAGTGATGTCATCCAGCCATCTCATGCTCTGTTGTCCCCTTCTCCTCCTGCCCCCAATCCCTCCCAGCATCAGAGTCTTTTCCAATGAGTCAACTCTTCGCATGAGGTGGCCAAAGTACTGGACTTTCAGCTTTAGCATCATTCCTTCCAAAGAAATCCCAGGGCTGATCTCCTTCAGAATGGACTGGTTGGATCTCCTTGCAGTCCAAGAGACTCTCAAGAGTCTTCTCCAACACCACAGTTCAAAAGCATCAATTCTTCGGCACTCAGCCTTCTTCACAGTCCAACTTTCACATCCATACATGACCACAGGAAAAACCATAGCCTTGACTAGACGAACCTTTGTTGGCAAAATAATGTCTCTGCTTTTGAAAATGCTATCTAGGTTGGTCATAACTTTCCTTCCAAGGAGTAAGCGTCTTTTAATTTCATGGCTGCAGTCACCATCTTTCCCCATCTTACTGCTGCTTTAAAAATGCTTTTCTATTTCAAAAGTGTTCTTTGAGAGCTGTCTTTGCTTCTGATTTTGACAGATTTGCTTTATACTCAGAACACACTCTAGGGGGCGCTAGTGCTAAAGACCCCACCTGCCAGTGCAGGAGACCCAGAGTTCAATCCCTGGGTTGGGAAGATGCCCTGGAGGAGGGCATGGAAACCCACTCCAGTTTTCGTGCCTGGGAAATCTCGGACGTAGGAACCTGGAAAGCTATAATCCATAAAGTCGCAAAGAATCTGACGTGACTGAAGCAATTTAGCACACACACACACATACACCCCATGCTGAACATACTTGCACGATGACCTCTTTAATATCTAATATATATACATTTTCCTTACACCTTGCTTCCCTGGTGGCTCAGACGGTAAAACGTTTGCCCGCAATGTGGGAGACCCGGGTTTGATTCCTGGGTTGGGAAGATGCCCCGGAGGAGGAAATGGCAACCCACTCCAGTACTCTTTCTGGAAAATTCCATGGACTGAGGAGCCTGGTGGGCTACAGTCCATGAGATCTCAAAAGAGTCGGACACGACTGAATGACTTCACTTTCTTTCTTATTTATACCTTATCTCATTTTTTTCTTCTCTCCATTTTTGCACATTCAAAAATATTTATTAACAATTTATTATATGGAAATTATCTCACTTTCATTTCTTTTGCTTTCAATCACTTTCAGTCTGTTTATTCAAAATGCAGTTCAAGGTGGCTGATATTGAACATATAGCTTTTTAAAATTTTAATGTTTACCTTTCATTTGGACTGCTTAGTCCATATTTAACTTTTTTTCTTTTTTCTATAAATTCCTATTTGTTTCCATTTATTCCTTTGTTTTGCTGCTCTTCTGCCAATTTTGGAATTAATTGTTTTATATTTTACATTTGATATCTTGCTCTGACTTTTTATTATCATTTCAGTGATTGCTTCTGGGCTTACAATTTAAAATGTGCAAGTTATCAATGTTTGCCTACAGTTAAAATTGTTCCACTTTGATTTTTGTTTACAACTTTCCACATTCCACTTCATGTCTCACGTCAAGCACTTCACACCTGACGTTTCACAAATGTCATAATCTTGTAACAGTATACTGCCAGTTCCTCAGATTGCATTATTTGTGTTATTGATGTCATATATTATACTTGTATCTATATTATAATCCCAACTTACCCTGTCAATATTTTAGCTTTAAGTAGTCATTTGTCTAACAGATCAGGACTACTATTGCACCTCCCTGAAATCCTCTGTCTAGCTCCTCTGTGAAGTACCCAGATAATACCATTTCATGCACATTCCCTGGGTTTTTCAGATGCTAAAGAAGTCAAGTGTTAGTAGTTCAGTCATGTCCTACTCTTTGGGACTGTAGCCCACTAGGCTCCTCTGTCCATGGGATTTTCCAAGCAAGAATACTGGAGTGAGTTTCCATTCCCTTTTCCAGGGAATCTTCCTGACCCAAGGATCAAACCCAGGTCTCCTGGGTCAGATCCTTTACCATCTGAGCTACCAGGGAAGTCCTCAAATGCTAGTGACCACTACCAAGTGGAAGAAATTAACTGCTTGATTTCCAGACCTCCTGGCACCTAATGATTGATAATATCAGCTGCTCTGCTACCTCAGAATCAACCAAATACATAATTGTACATGAGCTGATCATGTACACTGCGACCCTCTCCCTCATCTGGACTTTAAAAATGCTTTGTTTAAATGCTTGCAAGAGTACCAAATGTTTTTGGAGTATGAGGCACCTGTTCTTGCGTGGCCCTGCAGTCAAGCTTTCTCTGCTCCAAACTAGGATGTTTCAGCTGTGTTTGGCTTCACTGTGCATCAGGGACACAATCTTGCATTCTGTAACAGTCTCACGATGGTGTGATAGATTTTACTCTTATTCATTCTAAAGGGGCTCACTATAATACATATATTCATGATTTCCAACAAATTTGAAAATTATTCTATCACTATAATTATTTCTTTACACTTGGCCTTCAGTTATTCATATTTTAGGCAATTTTAGACAATGCCTGTTATTGAGGCTGTGACTTTTTTTACATCATTTTTTAAATACTCTTTATGGGTTTTATTTTTTTCCAGAATTTAAATTCAAGTTCACTGGCATTTCTTTGCACATGTCCAAATTGCTGTAAATCAAATCACATTAATTTTTCATCTTACTTTCTTTTCACTTATATTTCATTCCCTTTCTTTTTACCTTTCACTCTAGAATTTCAGTGCATTTTTTACAGGTTTTATGTATTTGTTGAAACTCTCTGTGTGTGAAAGTGAAAGTCATGCAGTCATGTCTGACTCTTTGTTACCTCATGGACCAGGCTCCTCTGTCCATGGAATTCTCTAGACCAGAATACTGGAGAGGGTAGCCATTCCCTTTGCCAGGGGATCTTCCCAAGACAGGGATCAAACTCAGGTCTCCCTCATTGCAAGATGATTCTTTACCATCTGAACCACCAGGAAAGCCCTGAAACTCTGTATTTAACTCAAATTTTGTTTAGCTATATTTTATTTCAAGTCCTTGGCTATCCTATTAAGAGATTATGGGAGGCATTGCTAAATCCATCACTTGAGACATCTTGAAGTCATTTTCAATTGATTATTTGTTTATTTATTTATTTTTCTGGACAGTGGGTTAGTCTCCCTGAGCTTTTCATATTCTAGATAATTTAAGTAGCCTATGATGCATGAGATGAAAACTAAGAGTCCTAGCCACAAGACCACCAGGGGCTAGAATTAAAGTGGCTCTAACTCTTGCCCCTAGCTGAAAGTAAGAATGTTTTAAGAAGAGAAAAACTGTAAAAACAGGTACAAATTTTACTATAAGAGATATAGCTCAATGCATGGGAGATCACACAGGAAAACAGTTTGTTTATCTAACTCGGAAGCAGGGCAGAGATACACCCCCAGAAAGAAAGGGTACGGACATTGTCTCCAATGAGGAGGAGTGCAGTACATCAGAAACTAGGCACAGATACACAGATACACACCCTGAGAGGAAAGGGGGGGAAGTGTCCTGAGTGAGGAGGAATGCACTGTGGAGGTGTGTAAATCACACATATAGGACCATCCTTCCGGGGCTTTGTTTACGTTTGGCCAGTTGTCTTGTTTCTTCCTTCAACCTGACTGGTCCATGGATCCTCCTCAAGAGGAGTGCACAATTTTTTTCTAAGATGGATCCCACCACAGAGGCCTATGGGTACATGTTCACACTTATTACAGGGTGGGGCACCCTCCCTTTTCAACCCCCAAGAAGACTTCCTGCACATGTGCAGACAGGGAAGTCTTCCTTGACCTCAGGAGTCGGCATCTACCTGTCTCTTTGCTTTAACAGTGCTCAGCTTTTATCAGTGGCTTTGTCCTTGGAGTATTGGGGTGAGAACAAAGGCTCAATTCTATTCCACTTGACAACACCAGGTGTCCGGCCCAGAGGCCCACTGTCACCCACCTCACAAATATACCCAGATGTTTACTGTTCTGGTTGAGAGGCACCTCCTATAACTCTGAGCTATGCTTTATCTCTAGTATCTCCATTCTTTCTGCAACCACATGGCAGTCATTTTCTTAGAAGCCCCCTGTAACCTTCTCTGGGATATGAATATCCCATTGTTCTCCCTGAGACTCTCAGGAAAATTAATACAGGCCTATTGGTCGGTTCCCAGCCCCAGCCACCAACACACCTCCCTTATGTTTTGTGCCTTGGGACAGATCTTAGGATCTTTTGTTGAGTTCCAATTTCTGCCCCCTCAGCTCAGTGATGCATCTGTGCTATTCTTTCAGTTCTATTTATCCATACTTTGATCAGGAAATTGTCTCCAGGTGTAAAACCAGCATGGTCATGAGATTAACATTGTGGATTTTCTTCCATGATGGACAGACCCTTAAGGTGGATTCTGTGGTCCCTACCTCCTGATAACCATACTTTTGGTCAATACCTTCCAACTGAGTATAGTTGGTCATGTCTGCTGCTACTAGTCCAGGCAGGGAAGTAATATAGGATGCCTATGATTATGTAAATAAGAATCCATTACAGAAGCCTGTAACATCCATCTCAGTAGGAGGCTTTTAAAGGAGAAAACTATCATATTAGTTGTTGCTTATGATGAGGATCACGCAGCAAGGAACAGAGAGCCTTTAACCCGTATCTAGCCAGAAGTGACGCCTTCAGTCTAACAACTGCAAGAAATTGAATTATGCCAACAAAACTTGGTCTTTCTCCAGTTAGTCCTCAGCTGAGTCTACAACCCTGGATAATACCCTAATTGCAATCTTGTGAGACCCTACACAGAGGAATATGCAACTCTGTGATAAGAGTACTGGCCTACAAAACTCAGGAATAATTACTGTATCTCTGTGTATATGTATCTGTGTGTGTGTGTGTGTTTAAACTAAAATTTTGGTAATGTGTTATGCAACAATAAAAATTTAATGTACACTGCAAGGTATCACAACCTTTTAACCCTGAAGTCTAATTCCTGAGTACAGTAATATGTAACATTTTTCTTTTATCTTGGTGGTTGTGTAATAGGACCCTCAAAATTAAAACTGTTTGACAAGTGATTCTGTTCTTTGTTTTGTGTTTTTCCCCTCTGTTCTCCTATCATTGCTGAGAACTAAAATTTGCATTCTTTGTTAATGTGCATTCTTTGTTGCTGATTCATGTGTGTGGCAATCTCACTGTTTCTGTTAGGGGAAACACACTGACTGAAACTGCCCACCCTGGCTAGAAACCTTAGTACATATTTGCATGAATTATTTTACCACGGGAAGTCCTGGTAAGGAACTAACAAGACACCATCAGCTGGAAGAATCTGAGAAAGGTCAAAAGGAGACTCCACATGTCCTACCACCTCCCAGAAGCCTTCTCGTTGACATCCACCTTGGCTGAGTAATGCGTGCACCACCAGAAAGGACCCTGAGTCCAAATGATCAGCCAAAGACAACCTGGAAACTAATTCCATCAACATAAACCCTAGACTGTGAGTTGCATGGCAAGGCAGTCATCCTGGGCTCCCTAACCACCCTGGCCTCTGCCTAGGCGTCCATTCCCAATAAAGTTTCTTGCTTTGTCAGTGACTATGTCTCTTCTGACAATTCATTTCTGAGTGTTAGATGAGAGCCCCCTTTTGGGCTCTGGAAGGGGTTCCCCTTCCTGCAGCTTTTCTGCTCCTTCTTGACTTGACCACAGAAACCCAAGTCCATGGTCAGCAAAGCAAGAATTATGAAAGGAGGACTATTTTGACCAGGACCAGGGGACCAAAATAAATGGCTGAAGAAAATGTCATGGAAAAAACTAGCCTCGGGAAACAATCAACCATATGTGACAATTATTGTTCAGTCATGTCTGACTCTCTGCAACTCCATGAACTGCAGCATAGAAGGCTTTCCTGTCCTTCACTGTTTCCCCGAGGCTACTCAGCTCATGTCCATTGAGTTGGTGATGCCATCCAACCTCTCATCCTCTGTCACCTCTCCTCTTCCTGCCCTCAATCTTTCCCAGCATCAAGGTCTTTTTCAATGAGTTGGCTCTTCACATCAGGCTGAGTATTAGAGCTTCAGCTTCAGCATCAGTCCTTCCAGTGAATATTCAGGGTCAGCTGCTTTCTGAATAAAGTCATTTTCCTTGCCACAACACTTTGTCTCTCAGATTCATTCGTTGGCCTGTTGTGTGGAGAGCAGAGTGAGCTTGGACTCGGTAACAAGAGGACATCTCCTAGAATTCTAGAATTTTGGCTGCAAAACCACAAAATGATGCCCAAAACCATGGAAGTCACCAGTGTAAAATATCAAAGCCACCTGTCCCTGAATGATTGTTTACGGTGAAGCTTCACCCTAAATTAGATGCGTATGTGTTTGTCACTCAGTAGCATTCAACTCTTTGCAAATATTCTGCTTTAGAACATTTAGATCTTAGAAATGCAGGAGTTTCCTATTTTTATCAGAGTTTAACCAAGTTAGCACAGATGCACTACTTTTTTTCTGCTCTCCCTCTGCATAAATTATCTAAGAACATTCTTCACACTCATCTCCCACATTCCACATAGCCATTGCACTAACATGTGAATGCACTTACCTGGCCACAGGTGATTGAGTCCACAGTGCCTGTTATACAAAGATGGTTCAACCAAACTATTTACTGCAGCTGTTTAAATAAGAACCAAAAAAAAGTGTTTATCCTTCTTTGTCTGTAGTGTATTTTTTTTTTTTAGACTGGGAATTGTTTTCCATATCTTCCTCAGTATTGACTAGAGAAAATCTAAAGTCAGACGTCAGGGAGATAGAGGATAGTCAAACAGATTTATCAAAAAGTATGTACGCATTTTTCATTTTTCTGCTTTCCTTTACCCATGAGTTAATGACTGACACACACAATGCAACCATGACTAATATATTATATTTTTACATCTTATTTGTTTCATAACAAAGTCAAATCAAACATGATAATACAATTTCAGGAGATTTAACACTTTGAACCCAATTCACCAATTCAGTTTTTGACATAGCAATGTGTCCACAGACAGGCTAGTATCACAAAGTTTAAAGAGAACGCTAACATATGTACGCATCAATTTCCTATCCAAGGCAGTAAATTATATCTCAGTTTAGCAAAAAATGACCACATTTCTGTTTTCTGGTGCCACACTTTCTATTTGACATACATCCCATATAGTTTCAATAAAGCAATTTGTTTTAAAATTATTTCTATAAGGCTGTAGTCTTATAGGTTGGCAATAAGGCTATCTAGTTGCAATAAGTCATATATTTGCAACCTACTCCAGTATTCTTGCCTGAAGAATCCCTTGGATAGAGGAGCCTGGAGGGCTACAGTGTGTGGGGTGGCAAAGAATTGGACACAACTAAGCAACTAACACTGCCACTACTACTACTTATTTGCATTGAAGTTATGTGCACATTAATCTATACAGCTTACATATTTTCACATAAATTCAGCTACTTTATAACAGAATTTTTATTCTTCTACACTTAGCCATTTGCATTTTACCTTTTTGATGTTAAACTGTTTATTGTCCTTTGAAACATGATTATCTGAGTATGTGTGCATGTGTCTTTGTGTTAATGTACTAATATCTGGAAGAGGGTAAGTGAGAGAAGGATAGGAAACGTTTGAGAAGAAAACAAAGAATAGAAGAAAAATTATCATAAATTTTTGCGTTCAAATCAGACAACATTTTTTTAAATAACACTGTTTTATACCAATTCATATTTTTTCTTTAACAGATATGTGTGTTTTTCCAGGGATAAAGGAAATCATAGTTGGGATGTTTACTTTTGCAATTAAAACGATATTCCTGAATTTAGACTTAAGCAACTCTGCAGGAAATAATTCCACAAATAAAACTGGAATCTATTTTAAAGTTTAAAAAATGTGACATATGTTGTATATAACACTCTCTCACAAACTATAAATTGTGAAAAAACATGCATCAGGAAAAAAACAACTGACAATTGCAAATACTCTGCATGGTTAGTTTCATGTGATATTGTCACTTTTGACTCTAAATACTGAATTGCTTATTTTCATAACCCAAATTTCTTTACAAGTTATCCTTATTTCTGAGAACCCAAAAGAAATATAGAATGATTAGATGACACTTCCATAGTTTTATATATAACTTTGATAACTTTACTTATATCTAATTGGATACATATATGTGAAAATGAATGGACTTGATTAATTAGAAAATATTCTAATGAAAAACTAACTTGAATCTAGCTTTCCAAATTTCACTGTATTCTATTTAATTCAGAAAATTCACCAAACAATTCCAGAGGTGAAGGGACTCTTTTCCTAGTAATTACATTCCATAAAGTCTTCTTTACTTCCTTATTCCTGAGGCTGTAGATCAGAAGATTTAATATAGGGATCATCCTGTGTAGAACACAGAAGCCACTTTGTCCTGATTCAAAGATAGCTGGAAGTAGGTCTCAGATAAGCATAGATGGAGGCGGACTAGAACAGAATGATGGCTGTCAGGTGACACACACGTGTAGAGAAGGCTTTGCGTCTCCTCCCATGAATGCATACGGAAGATGGAGAAGAGAATATAGGAGTAGGAGGCAAAGATCACCAGCAGAATTCCGACCATATTCACACCAGCAAACGTGGAAAAGATGCTTTCATGCAGGCATGTGTCAGTACAGGAGAGCTTAAAAAGTGGGGGACTGTCACAGAAGAAGTGATGGATGACCTTGGAACTACAGAATGACAAGATGCTCACATACCCTGTGTGAACCACAGAGTTGAACAGTCCTGCTGTAAAAGCCCCTGCTGCCATTTTCAAGCAGACTGTCCTGGACATGATCAAGGCATAAAGGAGAGGGCTGCATATGGCCACATAGCGGTCACAGATCATTAACCTAAAAGGACGCATTCAGCTGTGGCAAAGGCTATAAAGTACATCTGCAGAAAGCAGCCAGCAAAGGAGAAGGTTTTCTTCTCTGACAATAAATCAACCAGCATCTTTGGAGTGATGATGGATGAATAACAAACATCAACAAAGGACAGGTTAGCCAGGAAGAAGTACACGGGTGTGTGAAGTTGGGAATCAGTCCTGATTAAGAGGATCATCCCAACATCCCCCACAACTGTAAGCATGTAAATCACCAAGAAAAAGCAAAAGAAGATAACCTGTAGCTCCAGTGTGTCTGCTAATCCCAACAGGATGAACTGCGTGAGTAAAGTATAATTTTTTTTACCCATTGATTACGGATACAGTATGCTTAAACTTAAATTGGATGTAAATATTTCCCTTTGCACAATTTACCAGAAATAGAAATAGTGATAAGTTAAGTCATATATGAAAAAGAAGCCTGGGACAACAGTGCATGGTAAACAGAGTCAGAGAGAAATTAGTGGGCAAATGAATAGACATTCGATTTTATTACATATTTGTTTCTAATAATCTGGATTGAGGGATCCACAAATGACTGGTCTAATATACCACCTAAGGTTTTTTTTTTTTTTCCTGAATGCAACATCTATGTTCTATTCTTTCCCATCTAGTCCACATTCAAAATGCAAAGTACAGAACTATACTTGCCAAAGTTTTTCCCGTTCTCTGAGCATGTATTTGAATTTAAGTCACATGCTTTTTTTTTTTTTTCACTCATCAAGAATACTGTCTACATTCTTCAACTCTAAAATTTATGCATGGCCAGTTGGTAATCGTTTGTGTGTTCTCCAAGCAGCAAAAAATAGCACAGTTCAATAACTGATATTTTAAAATCTATCATATTCTTAATGATGATATTGTAGTGTATTAAGGTACACAAATAACTGTTCTTCATACAAAACACTCTATCAGATTAATGCCGTGTGGTAGCACACACTGTACCTGTTTATGGCGGTGAATGACAGAGACTGCACCAAGTACTTAACAGCATTTTTCTCAGTACTAACTTATCTAGTCTATCATTTCTGTTTTTACTAGGATCCCTAATAACTCAGTTGAGGCACAAAAAAACATAAAGAAGGCAATTTTCATGTTTCAAATGAAATATAAAGCAGTGAAATTTTGTATTACCTCTTCATAAAAATCTGAGACACATTCTGAGTATATGTATGTTGCTCCCCTTTTATTTTATTCTCCTTGAAGAGAGCTAGGTAACCATGGGGATTGAATTATAGGTTTCAATTGTGTCATGCATCCTCTAAAGGCAGAAACTCCAGTCTCAGAAGTATTTAAATATGATAATATGTAAGTATATGAAAGTAAACTCTAGATGGAACTTAGTGGTGACTGTGTTAAAGTCTTTTGCCAAATTAAAAAAAAAAAAAAGTCTATTTAATTGTCACTTTCTTTGTAGTTTTAGCTTATTCCAATGGGTACATTCAGTTCAGTTCAGTTGTTCAGTCATGTTCGACTCTTTGCGACCCCATAAATCACAGCAAACCAGGCCTCCCTGTCCATCACCAGCTCCCGGAGTTCACTCAGACTCATGTCCATCGAATCAGTGATGCCATCCAGCCATCTCATCCTCTGTCATCCCCTTCTCCTCCTGCCCCCAATCCCTCCCAGCATCAGAGTCTTTTCCAATGAGTCAACTCTTCCCATGAGGTGGCCAAAGTACTGGACTTTCAGCTTCAGCATCATTCCTTCCAAAGAAATCCCAGGGCTGATCTCCTTCAGAATGGACTGGTTGGATCTCCTTGCAGTCCAAGGGACTCTCAAGAATCTTCTTCAACACCACAGTTCAAAAGCATCAATTCTTTGGCACTCAGCTTTCTTCACAGTCCAACTCTCACATCCATACATGACCACTAGAAAAACCATAGCCCTGACTAAATCGACCTTTGTTGGCAAAGTAATGTTTGTGCTTTTCAATATGCTATCTAGGTTGGTCATAACTTTTCTTCCAAGGAGTAAGCGTCTTTTAATTTCATGGCTGCAGTCACCATCTGCAGTGATTTTGGAGCCCCAAAAATAAAGTCTGACACTGTTTCCACTGTTTTCCCATCACATTACCCTCTACCAAATTATGATCCTTCCGTTTGTGTGTGTGTGTGTGTGTGTGTGCCCCTCCACTTGTCTGGCTGAGTTTAATCTTCAATCGGCTTTGTTCTTGAGTGAAATAAATTAGAAGGAGACTCTAACTACTAACTACATGCCTACATGAATATTCATCTAATCCAGTTGGACTATGGGGCCCCCAGAGGGCCCCAGGTGGCTGTGACAGGTCATGAGGTCTGTGTTGCCACCTCCCCAGTGATTTGAACGTCACATTTTCTATCAGGAGCAACTTAGCAGTAAGAGCAAGGGAAGGGCCATGGGGAATATCCCTCCCAAAACTGTAAGTGTGGTTATCATCTTAGAAATCCCTGAATCCCACTCAATTTCCTCCAGAATTCTACTAAGCCACTCCATTCCACCTATATAATATTGCTTACTTTTAATATAATATACAGATTGACTTTAATGGACTGGATTGGTAATTGGTAGAACATTTCCATAATCAGGAAATCAATGAGACTATTGTAAAGAATATGGGTCTGTTTCAACTTCTAATATTGGTCTAACTGCTTTGAACTATGCATTGATTAAACTCTGCCATAGCTGAATGTGTGTGCTTGTGGCTTTGTGTTAATATGTGTATCAATCTGGGAAAGAAAACATGAAAGAAGGACAGGAAATTTTTGACAAGAAAAGACAGGAAGAGGAAAAAAAGCTGATGCAATCAGTGCATTCTAACCAGACAGCAGTTTTCTAAGCAGAACATATTTAATCAAATTCCTACATATTCTTTAATGAATAAATATGTGTTTGTGGGGATAAAGGGAATAAAAGTTGACATGTTTCCTGTAGCAACTAAATGCTATTTTTTTATTTTTTATTTAAGCATTAAAATCTTAATAATTCAATAAAATGGAAATCTATTTTACATTGAAAACTTTTTCACAAATATCATATATTTCAACACTTTACAAATCATAAATGGTGAAAAATACATCAAAAATAAACTAACAATTACAAAAATAATAAGCAGCTAGTTTCATGTGACATTGTAAACTTTATCTCCATATACCTGACCCTTTATTTCCCTAACCAGGACAGCTTTACAAATAAATCACATTTTAGCAACCTACAAGAAATACACATGATTAGATGAAAGTTGCATGATCTTACATAAGTTTGATAAATTATGTCTAATAGGACACATGTTCATGAGAATTACCAGAACATGAATACACAGATTAAGCTGTAATGAAAATAAGCTTCATCCAGTTTCTGAAAACTAAATTATATATTCTATTTAGTTCAGAAAATTAATAAATCACAGAAATGAAGGAATCTTTTTACGAGTAACTACATTCCATAAAGCCTTCTTCACTTCAGTATTCCCGAGACTGTAGATCGAGGATTCAACATGAGGATTACCACTGTGCAGAACACAGAAGACACTTTGTCCTGAGTCAGGGAGTAGCTGGAAGTAGGTCTCGGATAAGTATAGATGGAGGTGGAATAGAACAGGATGATGGCTGTCAGGTAAGACACACACGTGGAAAAGGCTTTGCATCTCTTCCCCTGAATGCATACGGAAAACAGAGAAGAGAATGTAGGAGTAGGAGTTGAAGATCACCAGCAGAGTTCCGACCATATTCACACCAGGAAACGTGGAAAAGATGCTTTCATGCAGGCGTGTGTCAGAACAGGAGAACTTAAAATGGGGGATTGTCACAGAAGAAGTGATGGATGACATTGGAACTGCAGAATGGTAAGGTGCTTACATAACTGGTGTTTACCATGGAGTTGAACAGTCCTGCTGTAAAAGCCCCTACTGCCATTTCTAGGCAGACCGTCCTGGACATGATCAAGGCGTAAAGAAAGGGTTGCATATGGCCGCATAGTGGTCACGGGCCATTAACCCAAAAAGGATGTAGTCAGTTGTGGCCAAGGCTAAAAAGAAGTACATCTGCAAAAAGTAGTGAACAAAGGAGATTGTCTTCTTCCCAGATAATAAATCAACCAGCATCTTTGGAGTGATGGTGGAGGAATAACAAACATTTGCAAAGGACAGGAATAAATACATGAGTATGTGAAACTTGGAATCAGTCCTGATTAAGAGGATCATCCCAACATTCCCCATAAGTGTAAACATGTGGATCAGATCAGTCACTCAGTCATGTCCGACTCTTTATGACCTAATGAATCTCAGCACACCAGGCCTCCCTGTCCATCACCAACTTCTGGAGTTCACTGAGACTCACATCCATCGAGTCAGTGATGCCATCCAGGCATCTCATCCTTTGTCGTCCCCTTCTCCTCTTGCCCCCAATATTTCCCAGAATCAGAGTCTTTTCCAATGAGTCAACTCTTCACATGAGGTGGCCAAAGTACTGGAGTTTCAGCTTTAGCATCATTCCTTCCAAAGAAATCCCAAGGCTGATCTCCTTCAGAATGGACTGATTGGATCTCCTTGCAGTCCAAGGGACTCGCAAGAGTCTTCTCCAACACCCCAGTTCAAAAACATCAATTCTTCAGCACTCAGCCTTCTTCATAGTCCAACTCTCACATCCATACATGACCACAGGAAAAACCATAGCCTTGATTAGACGAACCTTTGTTGGCAAAGTAATGTCTCTGCTTTTGAATATGCTATCTAGGTTGGTCATAACTTTCCTTCCAAGGAGTAAGCATCTTTCAATTTCATGGCTGCAGTCACCATCTGCAGTGATTTTGGAGCCCAGAAAAATAAAGTCTGACACTGTTTCCACTGTTTCCCATCTATTTCCCATGAAGTGATGGGACCAGATGCCATGATCTTCGTTTTCTGAATGTTGAGCTTTAAGCCAGCTTTTTCACTCTCCACTTTCACCTTCATCAAGAGGCTTTTTAGTTCCTCTTCACTTTCTGCCATAAGGGTGGTGTCATCTGCATATCTGAGGTTATTGATATTTCTCCCAGCAATCATGATTACAGCTTGTGTTTCTTCCAGTCCAGCGTTTCTCATGATGTACTCTGCATAGAAGTTAAATAAGCAGGGTGACAGTATACAGCCTTGACGTACTCCTTTTCCTATTTGGAACCAGTCTGTTGTTCCATGTCCAGTTCTAACTGTTGCTTCTTGACCTGCATACAAATTTCTCAAGAGGCAGATCAGGTGGTCTGGTATTCCCATCTCTTTCAGAATTTTCCACAGTTTCTTGTGATTCACACAGTCAAAGGCTTTGGCATAGTCAATAAAGCAGAAATAGATGCTTTTCTGGAACTCTCTTGCTTTTTCCATGATCCAGCAGATGTTGGCAATTTGATCTCTGGTTCCTCTGCCTTTTCTAAAACCAGCTTGAACATCTGGAAGTTCACGGGTCATGTATTGCTGAAGCCTGGCTTGGAGAATTTTGAGCATTACTTTACTAGTGTGTGAGATGAGTGCAATTATGCAGTAGTTTGAGCATTCTTTGGCATTGCCTTTCTTTGGGATTGGAATGAAAACTGATCTTTTCCAGTCCTGTGGCCACTGCTGAGTTTTCCAAATTTGCTGGCATATTAAGTGCAGCACTTTCACAGCATCATCTTTCAGGATTTGGAATAGCTCAACTGGAATTCCATCAGCTCCACTAGCTTTGTTCATAGTGATGCTTTCTAAGGCCCACTTGACTTCACATTCCAGGATGTCTGGCTCTACGTCAGTGATCACAGCATCGTGATGATCTGGGTCGTGAAGATCTTTTTTGTACAGTTCTTCTGTGTATTCTTGCCATCTCTTCTTAATATCTTCTGCTTTTGTTAGGTCCATACCATTTCTGTCCTTTATTGAGCCCATCTTTGCATGAAATGTTCCCTTGATATCTCTGATTTTCTTGAAGAGATCCCTAGTCTTTCCTATTCTGTTGTTTTCCTCTATTTCTTTGCATTGATTGCTGAAGAAGGCTTTCTAATCTCTTCTTGCTATTCTTTGGAACTCTGCATTCCGATGTTTATATCTTTCCTTTTCTCCTTTGCTTTTCACTTGTCTTCTTTTCACAGCTATTTGTAAGGCCTCCCCAGACAGCCATTTTGCTTCTTGCATTTCTTTTCCGTGGGGATGGTCTTGATCCCTGTCTCCTGTACCATGTCACGAACCTCAGTCCATAGTTCATCAGGCACTCTATCTATCATATCTAGGCCCTTAAATCTGTTTCTCACTTCCACTGTATAATCATAAAGGATTTGATTTAGGTCATACCTGAATGGTCTAGTGGTTTTCGCTACTTTCTTCAATTTAAATATGAATTTGGCAATAAGGAGTTCATGGTCTGAACCATAGTCAGCTCCTGGTCTTGTTTTTGCTGATTGTATAGAGCTTCTCCATCTTTGGCTGCAAAGAATATAATCAATCTGATTTCTGTGTTGACCATCTGGTGATGTCCATGCATAGAGTCTTCTCTTGTGTTGTTCAAAGAAGGTGTTTATTATGACCAGTGCATTTTCTTGGCAAAACTCTATTAGTCTTTGCCCTGCTTCATTCCATATTCCACGGCTAAATTTGCCTGTTACCCCGGGTGTTTCTTGACTTTCTACTTTTGCATTCCAGTCCCCTATAATGAAAAGGACATCTTTTTTGGGTGTTAGTTCTAAAACGTCTTGTAGGTCTTCATAGAACCGTTCAACTTCAGCTTCTTCAGTGTTACTGGTTGGGGCATAGACTTGGATTACTGTGATATTGAATGGGTTGCCTTGGAAACGAACAGAGATCATTCTGTAGTTTTTGAGATTGCATCAAAGTACTGTATTTCGGACTCTTTTGTTGACCATGATGGCCACTCCATTTCTTCTGAGGGATTTCTGCCCGCAGTAGTAGATATAATGATCACCTGAGTTAAATTCACCCATTCCAGTCCATTTCAATTCCCTGATTCCTAGAATGTCGACATTCACTCTTGCCATCTCTTGTTTGACCACTTCCAATTTGCCTTGATTCATGGACCTGACATTCCAGATTCCTATGCAATATTGCTCTTTACAGCATCAGACCTTCCTTCTATCACCAGTCACATCCACAGCTGGGTATTCTTTTTGCTTTGGCTCCATCCCTTCATTCTTTGTAAATCACCAAGAAAAGGCAAAAGGGGAAAACCTGTACCTCCAATGTATCTGTTAATCCCAACAGGATGAACTCTGTGGGTGAAGTGTAATTTTTTCTGCCCATTGTTTATAGCATAGTATGCTTAAACTTAAACTGGGTGTGCATATTTCCCTTTGCACAATTTACCAGAAATACAAATATTAATAAAGTAAAACATATATGGAAAGGAAACCTAGGACAACAGAGCCCAGTAAACAGAGTCAGAGGAGAATTAGTAGACAAATTAATAAGCATTGGATTTTATTAAGTATTGGCTTTATTAATTCTGAACTGAGGGAACCACAAATGACTCATCTAAATACACATACATCACCTAAAGTTCCTTTTCGAATGCAGCATCTATGTTCTATTCTTTCCCTTCTTGTCCATATCCAACTGCAAAGTACAGAACTATTCTTGCTGAAGTTTTTTCCATTCTCTGAGCAGGTATTTGAATTTAACTGAAATCTTTTTTTTTTTTTTTTCTCCTCAAGTCTGCTCTCTATATTCTTCAACTCCAAAATGTATGCATGGTCACTTGGAAATCACTTGTGTGTGATTCTCCAGGCAGCAAATAGTAGCCCAGTTTGATAACTGATATTTTGACATCCATCATATTCTTAATGATATTGTAGTGTATTAAGGTACACAAATAACTGTTCTCCTTTCAAAGCACTCTACCAAACTAATGTCATGTGGGAGCACACACTATACCTGTTTATGGTGGTGAATGACAGAGACTGCACCGAGTACTTACCAGCATTTTTCTCAGTACTAACTTGTCTAGTCTATTATTTCTGTTTTTACTAGAATCCCTAATAACTCAGGTGAGGCACAAAAAAAACATAAAGAAGACAATTTTTATTCTTTAAGTGAAATGTAAAGCAGTGAAATTTTGAGTTACCATTTTGTAAAAATTTGAGACACATTCTGAGTATATGCATACTGCTATCCTTTTATTTACTGTGGTCATGTATGGATGTGAGAGTTGGAAGAAGGCTGTGTGCCAAGAATTGATGCTTTTGAACTGTGGTGTTGGAGAAGACTCTTGAGAGTCCCTTGGACTGCAAGGAGATCCAACCAGTCCATTCTGAAGGAGATCAGCCCTGGGATTTCTTTGGAAGGAATGATGCTAAAGCTGAAACTCCAGTACTTTGGCCACCTCATGCGAAGAGTTGACTCATTGGAAAAGACTCTGATGCTGGGAGGGATTGGGGGCAGGAGGAGAAGGGGACGACAGAGGATGAGATGGCTGTATGGCATCACTGACTCGATGGACGTGAGTCTCAGTGAACTCCGGGAGTTGGTGATGGACAGGGAGGCCTGGCGTGCTGGGGTTCATGGGGTCGCAAAGAGTCAGACATGACTGAGCGACTGATCTGATCTGATCTGAAAGAGGGTTGGGTAACCATGGGGACTGGATTATAGGTTTGAACTGTGTCATGAATCCTCAAAAGGCAGAAACTCCAGTCTCAGAAGTATTTAAATATGATCACATGCAAGTAGATACGGTTAAAGCCTATATTGAATTTTTTGATCTCTGTGTTATTTCAAAGCTATTTATTTGAAAAATTTTTTAAAATGATCTATTTAATTGCCTCTTTCTTTGAAGTTTTAGCTTATTACAATGGTTACATAATCCTCTACCAAATTATGATTCTTCCCTTTTTGTGTGTGTGTGCATATCCCTACACTCATCTGGCTGAATTTAACCTTCAATCTAGTTCCATTCTTAAAAGTGAGTGTCTTAGTCACTCAGTTGTGTCTGATTCTTTGAGACCCCTGGTCCATAGTCTGCTGAACTCCTTTGTCCATGGAGTTCTCCAAGCAAGAATACTGGACCGGGTTGCCATTTCCTTCTCCAGGAATCTTCCCAACTCAGAGATTGAACCCAGATCTCCTGCATTGCAGGAAAATTCTTTACCAACTGAGCTAAGATGGAAGCTCTGTTTTTAAGTGAAATAAATTAGGAGACACTAATTTCTTACTACATACCTACACGAATAATCATCAGACCCAGCTGGACTATGTGGACAGCAAAGGGCACTGGATGGTGTGACAAGTGTGACAGATCAGCTTTGTTATATCCCAGATGACTTGAATATTGCAACTTCTATCAGGAGCAATTTCAGCAGTGAGGACAAGGGAAGAGCCACAAGGAATATCCCTCCAAACGCTCTAAGTGTGGTTAGCATCTTAGCAATCCCTGAATCCCACTCAATTTCCTCCAGAATTCTACTATGCCACTCCATTCCACATATATATTATTGTTTACCTTTAATATAATATATGGGTTCACTTTAATGGATTTAATTGGTGACTGATAGAATATTTCCATAATCAGGAAATCCATGAGACTGTTTTAAAGGATACGGGTCTGTTTTATCCTTCAAATACAGATCTACCTACTTTGAACTATGCATTGATTAAACTCTGCTACAGCTGACTGTGTGTGCATGTGGCTTTATGTATAATATGTGGATCAGTCTGGGAGAGAAAATGTGAGAAATTTTTAAGAAGAAAAGATGGGAAGAGAAGAAAAGCTGTTGCAATTGATTCCTTCTAATCAAACAGCAGTTTTCTAAACAAATATATTTAAACAAATTCCTACATATTCTTTAATGAATAACTATGTGTTTATGGGGATAAAGGAGATGAAAGTCCACATATTTATTGTAGCAGTTAAATGATATTACTGAGTTTTGATTTAAGCATTACAGCCCTAATTCAATTAGGTGGAAATCTACATTGAAAATATTTTCACACATGTGATATATACAATCCTTTACAAATCATGTAATGATTTGTAATGAAATGTAATGAAAAAATACATTTTAAAAAGCTGACAATTAAAAATATAATACACAACTAGATTCATGTGACATTGCAAAAGTTATCTCCTCCATATACTTAACCCTTTATTTCCCTAACCAAGACAGCTTTATGAATAAATCATATTTTAGAAACCTATAGGAAAACATACAATGATTAGAAAAAAGTTTCATGATCTGACATGTTTGATAAGTTATATCTAACAGGACTCGTGTCCATGAATATTACTAGAACATAATTACACAGATTAAGTTGTAATGAAAATAAGCTTGATCCAGTTTCTGAAAGTTAAATTATGTACTTTATTTAGTTCAGAAAATTAATCAATGACAGAAATGAAGGAATCCTTTTCCTAGTAATTCCATTCCATAAAGCCTTCTTCACTTCCGTATTCCAGAGACTGTAGATCAGAGGATTCAACATGGGGATGACCACTGTGTAGAACATGGAAGCTACTTTGTCCTGTGTCAAGGAGTAGCTGGAAGTAGGTCTCAGATAAGTATAGATGGAGGTGGAATAGAACAGGATGATGGCTGTCAGGTGAGATGCACACGTGGAGAATGCTTTGCATCTCCCCTCCCCTGAATGCATACGGAAAATGGAGAAGAGAATGTAGGAGTAGGAGGTGAGGTGCCGGGGTCCAGCCCCGGCTGATCCAGGGTATTTGAAGGAGAGACGGCCTAGGCGACTATTTATATGCTAATTAGAGATATAAAGAGTAATCGAATGAGGATAGCTTAGTAGGAAAATTCAGTTGAGAAAAGAGGCTGAGTAGCTTGGTTTACGTGGGAGACCAATAAAACTTCAAGACAAGAAGTTTGCACTACTTACGTAGGCCACAGGCACCCTCTCAAATAGCGGAAGGTGCCTCACCCTAGACACCTTCTCGAGTGGGTCTTAGAAGCCCAGGCATAATTAGTAAGCATGGTGGGTTCCACGCTCCAGATGGAGACTTCAGCCAGAATGTGAAAAGAATGACATAGGGAGACCAAGCGCTGGTGAGCAAGGCCCATAGCTTTATTTTCAACAGGGGCTTATATACCCTAAGTTACACATAGAGGATAATAGGGGATGCAAAGTCAGCAGTCTTTGATTCTTATCAAACACCAGGGTTTCTTTTCTGCAAATTTATCATATACAAATGGTTTAGGTGATTTACACCATCTTCTGGCCAGAAGACCTACTAACATTTTATGACTCTTGACAAGGACTTATCAATAAAGACTTATTTTCTCTAAGAGTAATTATTTTAAAGTTTGGCGCCATCTTCCGAAGATAAAATTGCATTCCTATAGGACGGATGTGTAATGGGTTTACAACAAAGGAAAGAATTTATCACCTTAAGGGTCTAAAGTTACTAACACCAAGGCCACTACTTATTTTTTCTACATACCAACTATATTAATTAATACACATTCAAGGATACAATTCAGGGGATGTGAAAACTTGGCAACAAGCATTGACTCATCAATGAAATCCCTTACTAGTCTTATTCTGACAGTTTCTAACTCTCTGAGAGGCTCTAAGCTATTTGAATATCTTAAGCTTCCCGTGCCTCTCGAGGCTGGGAGACTGTAAATAATCGTATGCATAGCTGTGTTGTCAGGCGAGTTAGAGAGCCATCTGAGGGGTTTGGATTTAAACACTCCTAATTGCCCAGGAAGTTTATTAATTGGAGCTGTAAGTTAACTCTTTGACAGAGAGAGCGAGATGGTGGTGGGGGACAGCCCCCAGTAAAGTCACAGGTGAGAGCACAAAGCAATAAAGTAGGCAGACTCTGGTTTTTGGGGGGAAGATGCTCGAGAATATCCGGGGAGACTCCCGAGGCTCGATCCCGCCTTTGCGTATGCCGAGCCTCCTTCCTCATGACCTTTGTCACGAGCGGAATGTCTCTCGCCAGCTCCCGGCAGTGGGGATCACCGGCAGAGTTCCAATGATATTCACACCAGCAAAAGTGGACAAGATACTTTCATATAGGCATGTGTCGGAACAAGAGAGCTCGAAAATTGGGGGCTGTCACAGAAGAAGTGATGAGTGACATTGGAACTGCAGAATGATAAGCTGCTTATACAACTTGTGTGAACCACAGAGTTCAACAGTCCTGCTGTAAAAGCCCCCTTTTCAGGCAGATTGTACTGGACATGATCAAGGCGAACGGGAGAGGGTTGCATATGGCCACAGAGCAGTCACAGGCCATTAACCCAAAAACGATGCATTCAGTTGTGGCAAAAACGATAAAGAAGTACATCTACAGAAAGCAGCCAGCAAAGGAGGTGGTTTTCTTCTCTGATAAAAAAATCTACTAGCGTCTTTGGAGTGGTGGTGGATGAATAACAAACATCCACAAGGGACAGGTTAGCCAGGAAGAAGTACATGAGTGTGTGAAGTCAGGAATTTGTTCTGATTAAGAGAATCATCCCAACATTCCCCACAACTGTAAGTGTATAAATCACAGAAAAAAGGCAAAAGAAGATAACCTGTAGCTCCAGTGTGTCTGCTAATCCCAACAGGATGAACTCAGTGAGCAAAGTATAATTTTTTCTGGCCATTTATTACAGATACTTTATGCTTCAATTTGAATTCATGTAAATATTTTCCTCTCAAAAGTTTACAAGAAGTAGTAGGTCTAATAAAATTAGTCACACATGAAAATAATCTAGGATAACACCATATTATATAGAGCAAGTGAAGCAAGAGGAAAATTAGTGGACAAATGAATAAGCATTGGAATCTATTAAACAATTCTCCATGTTAAAATATACCTGGTTTGAAAGATTCTCAAATTATTGGGCTAAGTACACATATTTCACTTCAGTTTCTGCAAATCCAATATATATGTTCTATTCTTTCTCTTCTAGCCTACATCCAAAATGCAAAGTACCAAACTATTCTACCTGAAGTCTCTTCCATTGTCTGAACAGGTATGGGAGTTTACTCAATGCATTTTTTTTTTTCTCTCTTCAGGACCACTTTGTATATCCTGCAACTCTAGAATCTATGCACCAATACTTGAAAGTTGCTTTTGTGTTCCTCATGCAGTAAAAAAAGTCCATTTCAAATAATCAACATGTTGACAATTACCATATTCATAAACATGATTTTATAGTGTTTTAAATTAAACCAAACAACTCTTTCATTACAAAGCACACTATAAAATTAATGCCATGTATTAGTATTAGCACAGGGCTTCCTTCATAGCTCAGTCTGTAAAGAGTTTGCCTGCAATGCAGGAAACCCGGGTTCAATTCCTGGGTGGAGAAGATCCCCTGGAGAAGGAAATGGCAACCCACTCCAGTATTCTTGCTTGGAGAATCCCATGGAAAGAGGAGCCTACTGTCTATGGGGTCCCAAGAGTCAGATATGACTGAGCGACTAAGCATACACATTAATATAAGCACACACTGTACCTGTCCACATTAATGAATGGCAGCACCAATACTTAACAGCATCCTTCCCATTACTAACTTGTCTAGTTTATTGTTGTTGTTGTTTTTATTAGAATCCCAAATAACTCAGTTGAGGCACAAAAATGAAAAGATTTTCATTTTCTAAGTGAAATGAAAAGCAGTGAAATTTTGAATTACACCTTCGTAAAAATCTGAGACACTTTCTGAACGTATACACATGGCTGCCTTTTATTTGGTTTTCCTTGAACAGGGTAGGGTAACCATGAGGACAGGATTATAGGTTTGGGTTGTGGCATCAGTCCTCTAAAGGCATAAACTCTAATCTCAGAGGAAATTAAAACAAGATCATATGCAGTTAGATGCAGTCAAATGGGATGTGGCTCCTGCATCCTCATGTGATTATGGATCTCTCTGTTACCTTAATGTTTCACCAATGTTTATAAGATATTAATTTTAATTGTCTGTTTAATTGCTTCTTTGTAGCGCCCACATATTCCAAAAGGGTGCATAGCCCACTACCAAGTTATCATTTTTCCTTTTCTGTTTGAGTTTGTGTGTGTTCGTGTGTGTGTGTTCACCCCTCCCCTCGTCTCAGTGTGTTTAGCCTTCATTCCAGCTCACTAGTTGAGTGAAGTAAATAAGAAAATGACACTCACTTCAACTCTTTTTTGCTGTGAAAGGTATTATTTCATTCTTTTTTATGGCTAATATTCCATTGTGTAATATGTACCATATTTTTATCCATTCATCTGTCAACAGACATTAAGGTTGCCTTTAAATACTCTGAGTAAATAAGACAATATATTAAAAAAAAAAAAAAAACATATTTTTAAGATTTTGTAATTACATTTGTTTGTTGAAATTGTCTGTGATTCTGAACTTACAAAGAATTTAAACTACAAATATTCCATTCCAAAAACACAAATCACAAAGAGAAATGAATCACACTGTGTGTCCATATGAAAACAGAGTCTATTTGCATACAGAAATAAATAAATCATGGCAACATATTCTTAGTTCAAGCTCCAAGAAAATAGAAATAAAAATTGAAATAAATAAATAGGATCTAATGAAACATATAAGCTTTTGCCAGCATAGGAAACCATAAGCAAAATGAAAAGACAACCTAGGACAGGGTAAAAATTTTTGCAAACCATGCAAATGACAAGGGTTTAATGGATTCATGTTGATGTATGGCAAAACCAATACAATATTATAAAGTAATTAGCCTCTAATTAAAATAAATAAATTTAAAATTTTTAAAAAAGAACAAAAACAAAACAAAACAAAAAACAATATATATATATATATATATATATATATATATATATATATATATATATATATATATACACACACACAAACAGCCCATATAACTCAATAACAACACAACATAATAGCAAACCAGGAAAAATTTGACAGAAGACCTGATTAGACATTTCTACAAAGAAAACATACAGATAGTCAACAGGCACATGAAAAAAAATGCTCAATAGCAATAGTTATTAGTGAAAGGTAAATCAAAACTACAACCTCACAGCAGTCAAAATAGCCATCATTAAAAAAATATCTACAAATAATAAATGCTAGAGAGCTTATGGAGAAAAGGGAATCCTAATACATTGTTGGTGGGAATGCAAACTAGTGCAGCCACTGTGGAAAACTTATTGAGGTTCCTTAAAAATCAAAAATAAAATTGCCATATGATCCAGCAATCACAATCCTGGGTATATATCTAAATAAAACTATAATTTGAAAAGACATATGCTCCCTTATGTTCATAGTAGTACTATTTACAATAGCTAAGGCATGAAGGCAACCTTAATGTCTGTTGACAGATGAATGGATAAAAATATGGTACATATTACACAATGGAATATTAGCCATAAAAAAGAATGAAATAATACCTTTCACAGCAACATTGATTGACCTAGAGATTATCATATTAAATGAACCAAGTTAGAAAAAGACAAATATCCAAATATGGTATGATATCATTTATATGTGGAACCTAAAAAAATGATACAAATGAACTTATTTACAGAACAAAGAGACTCACAAGCATAGAAAACAAATTTATAGTTACCAAAGGGGAAAAAGGGTAGGGGGACAAATTTGGAGTTTATGAGTAGCAGATACAAACTATTATTTACAAAACTGATTACCAGCAAGGTCCTACTATGTGTATGTGTGTGCCTGCATGCACGCGCATGCGTGCATGTGTATATACACACAAGGAACTATATTTAATATCCTATGTTGTTGCTCTTCAGTCACTCAGCTGTGTCCAACTCTGCGACCCATGGACTGCAGCATGCCAGGCTTCCCTGTTCTTTACCATCTCCCAGAATTTGCTTAAACTCAAGTCCATCGAGTCTGTGATGCCATCCAACCATCTCTGATGCCCTCTTCTTCTCCTAACCTCAATCATTCCCAGCATCAGGGTCTTTTCCAATGAGTCGTCTCTTCCCATCTGTTGGCCAAAGTATTGTAGTTTCAGCGTCATCATCAGTTCTTCCAACAAATATTCAGCATTGACTTAGTTTAGGATTGACTGGTTTGATCTCTTTGCAGGCCAAAGGACTCTCAAGAGTCTTCTTGAGTACCACAATTAAAAGGCATCAATTCTTCAGCCTAGCCTTCTTTATGGTCCAATTCTCTCATCCATCCATGACTACTGGAAAAACCATAGCTTTGACTATATGGACCTTTATCAGCAGAGTGATGTCTTTGCTTTTTAATACTTTGTCTAGGTTTGCCATAGCTTTCTTTCCAAGAAGCAAGCACCTTTTAATTTCATAGCTTCAGTTCACCATCTGCAGTGAGGAAAATAAGGATATCTCAAAGCAAATAATTATAGACAGAATGTTAAAAGGCATATTCAGAGCAAATCACCCAGTTAAAAATAAGATTTTTGAGCCTGAATAAGTGGTCAAAACCAGAGAATCAAATTTGGGAAGGCTTTCTTTGCTTCTTATGTAGAAGGAAATCTCTAAAGGAGTGATCTTGTATGCAAGAGGTCGATGAGTCAGCCATTGCTGGAAAATCTCTTTTCCACCCTTTATCAATCAGAATAATGGCTTTCCTAGAAAACAGTACATTCTTCTCATGCAGGTAGTATGTTATGACATGAAATCTATATTCAGAAACCAGTATCTGAAGATGCCCTACCAGCATATATGGAAAATTGGAAAACCTTCCTCAAATTAAAGGCAACAAATGGTCTTTGCTTCTTCCCATTGTTCTGTGCAGTCAGCAGAGGTACAACTGCCAATGAGTTGACATTTTATGTCTCGAATGTGGTGTCATAATTTTTGCTCAAACACTCATCTTTTAATGGAACTATCAACACCAGGTCTGCTATACCATGCTGTTAGTCTTTTAATCTAATAAAGCTGATTTGATATCTATTAGTTTCCAGGCTATACATTGGGACTAGAGAAAGAAAGCTGAATAATCTCATTGGAAAAAGAAAATGTAGGCAATATTTTGGAAAATTAAAAACCAACAATGGTCACAAGACCCATTAATGAATGCTATGTGTTATATCAGAGATTTCAATACCCTGAATAGAGCTTAGTATTACTTTTCTATTTAACATGACATCAGACTTTGTGTGATATAAAAATAAGAGATCATTCACCTAAAATATTAAATCATATATAATGGGAAAATAACAGAAATTATTGAGTGGAGACTGTAATGAATAAGAAACAAATTTTATGAATTAATATTTTTAAATCACAGTACAATCAATTTCAATAGGAATTTTCTCGGTGCCACCATAACATCTTTGTTTCTCAGACGATATACCATAGGGTTAAACATCAGTGTGGCAATGGTATAAAAAAGAGAAACTTGTCCATTCCTATCAAATGACTGGACTTGGTCTTAAATATGTAATGGGTCCTGATCCAAAGAATAAAGCCGCAATCATGAGATCAGAAGAGCAGGTGGAGAAAGCCTTGGCTCGCCCAGTGTCTGAAGGCAGCTTTAAGATGGTCTCAATTATTCTCGTGAAAGAACCAAGAATTAACATAAAAGGAATAATAGTGACAACTAGAATAGCAACTACATAAACAAATATCTCAATCATAAAAGTGTCCCCACAGGCAAGCTTTAGCACTGGATGTACATCACAGAAGAAGTGATTCAACTGGTTAGGGCCACAGAAGGGTAGAGAGAAGATCTGGTAAGTAAATCCTAAGTACGTAGGAATTCCACTGACCCAACTGCCAGCGGCCAGTTAGACACACAGCCTGCAGTTCATAAGGAGAGGGTACAGCAGTGGGTTGCCAATGGCAACATACCTGTCATAGCCATTGAAATCAGAAGAAGGCACTCAGTGACCCCAAACACCAGAAAGAAATACATTTGAGCAGCACAGGCCAGCAAGGATATATTTCTAGATTGTCTACAAAGATCTGTTAATAACCCGGGGACAGTGACTGATACATATTTCCAAGGAAGAAAAATTCCCTAGGAAAAAAAAAATGTGAGTCTGGAGGGAAGGATCCATCTTGGTTATTATAATAGTGAGACTATTTCCCATCAGAATAATCATATACATGATCAAGAATACCCCAAAAAGAAATCCTCGAAGGTCAAGAATATCAGAGAAACCAAGCAAGTTGAAATCCACCAATGTAGCCTGGTTCAACTCTGGTGGATTTTACCCTCTGGATCCCATCTATGAATAAAATGTTTAGAGTCACTCAGATACACTGTGTCCAGCAGCAAAACAAGACAAAATAAATCAATGATTTCAAATCAATTCACATGATAGCTACCCATTTTTTGTTTGTATTTTTATTAATAAATCAAATCCAGTATTCTAAAATACCACAATGTGAAAATAGAAAACAACTCTTAAACTCTTTCTTTTGGCTCACATTAAAGGTTATGGGTTTATGAGTAACAGTAAAACAGACAACAACAAAAACAAAAAATATGTTGTGTAGCCTATTTTCAGGATAAGAATTGCTGTAGGTAACGGGTGGCATTTTCTTCTGGAAAATGCTTCTCTTTTCTGATCAGTTTGGTTTCTATTATCTTTTTATTTGTATTTTTCTGCCTTGAGCTTCCTAATTTTCCATTTTTGAATGTGTTTTTTTTTTTTTTCATGTTTTCTTTGATGTTTCTCTTGTGAGCTGCATCTCAGATAACCAAAGGGCAGTGTAATCACTAAGACTCCACTGCCAGGCCCAGTTCAGCACCACCCTCTCCCACCACCACCATTCTCCAGACCACTCTGTAAGAAAGAGACTTAAACTTTCATCAGAAAAATAAGAAATATGTTCTTGTCATCATCATGCAAATTCCATGTGATATACTACAGAAGTTTATAGTACAAATAAAATATCATAGCAAGTCATATGTTCACTTGAGTTTAGAATATAAAGTAAGTAAGAATTTGAGGTAATGTGTCCTCAACCTCATTATGGCTGGCCCCCAACAATCTTAACAACTCTGCTTATATTTTACATGTTGGGCCTTGAAAGGTAATTAGATAATTTTGAGGTCTTTAGCAGTAATTGAATAAGAAATAGGGAAAAAATGGGTAAAAAAATTGATCATAGCAGTCACAGACCTGACAACAGACAAATGCAAACTCAACTTTTGCATATTTTTCTACCTCTAGATATATATTTATAAATATGCATGTATACTTATGAAAATACATAAATATTGTGAATATGTAGCATGTATCATAGACATGTAAATGTCATGTAATATCTATTTAAAATATCTATGTCTGAATAATTATCAGAAAGCAAGTGCTATATGCAGTATCTCACGCATTGTCATAAAATGAGAGTCTGATTTCTTGTGGTTACAGCCTGCATATTTCAAGTTCAGGAGATTTATCTCATTAATGAATTTGACTGAAATGAACTTTTTTCTTCTTTTTTTCATTTCTTAATTATAAAGAATATACTACTATAAAATAAGCTGGTTAAAATACTTGCTGCTTACCTTTTTCTTTATTGTGAAGAAGTAACTATGTTTTTCTCTTTTATAATGAATATTGCCCTATGTAACATATATGTCTGGTTTGAATTATTTAAGCAACTAATTCAATCCTTACTATTTTCCCTTGAAGCTCATACCTTGCTTAAATCAATCTGTGCACTTAAATAAAAATGGTCTGTTTTTACTGTGGAGACATCTCTTCATGAGAAACTGCATTTTTAAACTCAATAAACTGTTTATTAAGACAACTTAAGAAATAATCACAGCCTCCTCTGAGTCAGTTAGTGCTGCACAAGTTTCTCTCTCTATGAAATACGGTCTGAGGAGCACTAGCTACCTGCCAATGCCACTTTACATGTCTCCAAGTACTCTGTATCTTTGGAGAGTAGGATAATTGTCCTTCTAGGAAAGGCTGTTTAAGGTATTCACAGTCTTAAATTTGGGCAGTATCTATTGATGCATTCAGTGCAAAATTTATTTATTATTAAAATACCATTCCTTAACCACACAGAATAGAATTTGGAATTTAGATGAGTTTCTAATTTGTTTATGAGTTAAGGTCCTCACTTCACACCACATATAGAATTTATCTATAGTTGAAAGTTACATACATAAAAGAGATTTTAGTGTTAATTTTTACACTATGAATCTTTGCTAAACTATGTAAAATAATTCATGCATTCAGCCTTTATTTATTGAACTATTCAGTAAACCTAACTGTATCAGTTAGATTAACCATAACTCAATGATGTACCACAGTCTTGTCTAACTCAGTGAAACTATGAGCCATGATGTTTAGGGCCACCCAAGATGGGTGGGTCACAGTGGAGAGTTATGACAAAATGTGGTCCACTGGCGAAGGGAATGGCAAACCACTTCAGTATTCTTGCCTAGAGAGCCCCATGAACAGTATGAAATGGCAAAAAGATAGGACACTGAAAGATGAACTCTCCATGATGGAAGGTGCTCAATATATTACTGGAGATCAGTGGAGAAATGAAGAGATGGAGCCAAAGTAAAAAGAACACCCAGTTTTGGATGTGACTGGTGATGGAAACAAGTGCCAATGCTATAAAAAGCAATATTGCATAGGAACCTGGAATGTTGTCCATGTATTGAGGCAAATTGGAGGTGGTCAAACAGGAGATGACATAAGTGAATGTCAACATTTTAGGAATCAGCAAACTAAAATGGACTTGAATTCGTGAATTTAACTCAGATGAACATTATGTCTACTACTAGGGCCAAGAATCCCTTAGAAGATTGAATAGCCATCATAGTCAACAAAAGAGTCTGAAATGCAGTACTTGGATGCAGTCTCAAAAATGGCAGAATGATCTCTGTTCATTTCTGAGACAAACCACTCAATATCACGGTAATCTATGCCTATGCCTCAACCAGTAATGCTGAAGAAGCTGAAGTTGAATGGTTCAGTGAAGACTTACAAGACCTTTTAGAACTAACACTGAAAAAAGATGTCCTTTTCATTATAGGGAACTGGAATGCAAAAGTAGGAAGTCAAGACACACCTGACATAACAGACAAATTTGGCCTTGGAGTATGGAATGAAGCAGGGCAAAGGTAATAGGTTTTGCCAAGAGAATGCACTGGTCACAGCAAACACCCTCTTCCAACAACACAAGAGAAGACTCTACAAATGGACATCACCAGATGGTCAACACCGAAATGAGACTGACTATATTCTTTGCAGCCGAAGATAGAGAAGCTCTATACAGTCAGCAAAAACAAGACCAGGAGATGACTGTGGCTCAGATCATGAACTCCTTATTGCCAAATTCAGACTTAAATTGAAGAAAGTAGGGAAGTCCACTAAACCATTCAGGTAGGACCTAAATCAAATCCCTTATGATTATACAGTGGAAGTGAGAAATAGATTTAAGGGACTACATCTGATAGAATGCCTGATGAACTATAGACAGAGGTTCGTGACATTGTACAAGAGACAGGGATCAAGCCCATCCCCATGGAAAAGAAATGCAAAAAGCAAAATGGCTGTCTGAGGAGGCCTTACAAATAGCTGTGAAAAGAAGGGAAGCAAAAAGCAAAGGAGAAAAGGAAAGATATTCCCCTCTGAATGCAGAATTCCAAAGAATAGCAAGGAGAGGTAAGAAAGCCTTCCTCAGTGGTCAATGCAAAGAAATAGAGGAAAACAATAGAATGGGAAATGTTAAGGACCTCTTCAAGAAAGTTGGAGATACCAAGGGAATATTTCATGCAACGATGGGCTCAATAAAGGACAGAAATGGTATGGAACTAACAGAAGCGGAGAATATTAAGAAGAGGTGGCAAGAATACACAGAAGAACTGTGCAAAAAAAAATCTTCATGACACAGATAATCATGATGATGTGATCACTCACCTGGAACCAGACATCCTGGAATGGGATGTCAAGGGGCCTTAGGAAGCATCACTACAAACAGAGCTAGTGCAGGTGATGGAATTCCAGTTGAGCTATTTCAAATCCTGAAAAATGATGCTGTGAAAGTACTGCACTCAATATGCCAGCAAATTTGGAAAACTCAGCAGTGGCCACAGGACTGGAAAAGGTCAGTTTTCATTCCAATCCCAAAGAAAGGCAATGCCAAAGAATGCTCAAACTACCACACAATTGCACTCATCTCACACGCTAGTAAAGTAATGCTCAAAATTCTCCAAGCCAGGCTTCAGCAATATGTGAACCATGAAATTCCAGATGTTCAAGCTGGTTTTAGAAAAGGCAAAGGAACCAGAGATCAAGTTGCCAACATCCGTTGGGTCATTGAAAAGTCAAGAGAGTTCCAGAAAAACATCTATTTCTGCTTTATTGACTATGCCAAAGCCTTTGACTGTGTGGATCACAATAAACTGTGGGAAATTCTGAAAGAGATGGGAATACCAGACCACCTGACCTGCCTCTTGCGAAATCTGTATGCAGGTCAGGAAGCAATAGTTAGAACCGGATATGGAACAACAGACTGGTTCCAAATAGGAAAAGAAGTACGTCAAGGCTGTATAATGTCACCCTGCTTATTTAACTTATATGCAGAGCACATTATGAGAAACACTGGCTCGAAGAAGCACAGGCTGAAATAAAGATTGCTGGAGAAATATCAATAACCTCAGATATGCAGATGACACCACCCTTATGGCAGAAAGTGAAGAGGAACTCAAAAGCCTCTTGACGAAAGTAGAAGAGGAGAGTGAAAAAGTTGGCTTAAAGCTCAACATTCAGAAAACTAAGATCATGTCATCTGGTCCCATTGCTTCCTGGGAAATAGATGGGAAACAGTGGAAACAGTGTCAGACTTTATTTTTCTGGGCTCCAAAATCACTGTCGATAGTGTTTGCAGCCATGAAATTAAAAGACGCTTACTCCTTGGAAGGAAATTTATGACCAACCTAGATGGCATATTAAAAAGCAGAGATATTACTTTGCCAACAAAGGTCCGTCTAGTCAAGGCTATGGTTTTTCCAGTGGTTATGTATGGATGTGAGAGTTGGACTGTGAAGAAAGCTGAGAGCCGAAGAATTGATGCTTTTGAACTGTGGTGATGGAGAAGACTCTTGAGAGTCCCTTGGACTGTAAGGAGATCCAACCAGTACATCCTAAAGGAGATCAGTCCTGGGTGTTCATTGGAAGGAATGATGCTAAAGCTGAATCTCCAATACTTTGGCTACCTCATACGAAGTGTTGACTCTTTGGAAAAGACTCTGATGCTGGGCAGGATTGAGGGCTCTGGAGAAGGGGACCTAAGAGGATGAGATGGTTGGATGGCATCACCAACTCGATGGACATGAGTTTGAGTAAAATCTGGAGCTGGTGATGGACAGGGAGGCCTGGCATGCTGTTATTAATGGGGTCACAAAGAGTCAGACACACTGAGCGACTGAACTGAACTGAGCAGGCAAATTTGGCCTTGGCGTACAGAATGCAGCAGGGCAAATGCTAATAGAGTTTTGCCAAAAGATCGCACTGGTCATAGCAAACACCCTCTATCAACAACACAAGAAAAGCCTCTACACACAGACATCACCTGATCGTCAACACAGAAACCAGATTGATTATATTCTTTGCTGTCAAAGATAGAGAAACTCTATACAGTCAGCAAAAGCAAGACCAGGAGCTCTCTGTGGCTCAGACCATGAAATCCTTATTGCCAAATTCAGACTTAAATTGAAGAAAGTAGGGAAAACCACTAGGCTACTCAGGTATGACCTAAATCAAATCCCTTACAATTATACAGTGGAAGTGACAAATAATTTTAAGGAACTAGATCTGATAGACAGAGTGCCTGATGTACTGTGGACAGTGGTCTGTGACATTGTACAGGAAACATGGATCAAGACCATCCCCAAGAAAAAAAAATGCAAACAAAACAAAACAAAATGGCTGTCAGAGGAGGCCTTACAAATAGCTGTGAAAAGAGATGTGAAAGGCAAAGCCGCAAAGGAAAATTATACCCATTAAAATGCATAGTTCCAAAGAATAGCAAAGAGAGATAAGAAAACCTTCCTCAGTGGTCAATGCAAAGAAATAGAGGAAAACAATGGAATGGGAAAGTTTAGGGATCTCTTCAAGAAAATTGGAGATACCAAGGGAACATTTCACGCAACAATGGGCTCAATAAAGGATAGAAATGGTATGGACCTAACAGAAGCAGAGGATACTAAGAAGAGGTGGCAAGAACACACAGAAGAACTGTACAAAAAACGTCTTCATGACCCAGATAATCACGATGGTGTGATCACTCACCTAGAGCCAGACATCCTGGAATGGGAAGTCAAGTTGTCCTTAGGAAGCATCACTATGAACAAAGCTAGTGGAGGTGATGGAATTCCAGTTGAGCTATTTCAAATCCTAAAAGATGATGCTGTGAAAGTGTTGCACTCAATATGCCACTAAATTTGGAAAGTTAGCTGTGGCCACAAGACTGGGAAAGGTCAGTTTTCATTCCAATCCCAAAGAAAGGCAATGCTAAAGAATGCTCAAACTACCACACAATTGCAATCATCTCACACGCTAGTATAGTAATGCTCAAAATTCTCCAAGCCAGGCTTCAACGGTGCATGAATTGTGGATTTCCAGATGTTCAAGCTTGATTTAGAAAGTGCAGAGGAACCAGAGATCAAATTGCTAACATCCACTGGATCATTGAAAAAAACCAGAGAGTTCCAGAAAAGCATCTATTTCTGCTTTATTGACTATGTCATAGCCTTTGACTTTGTGGATCACAATAAACTGTGGAAAAATCTTAAAGAGATGGGACTACCAGACCACATGAGCTGCCTCTTGAGAAATCTGTATGCACATCAGGAAGCAACAGTTAGAACTCGACATGGAACAACAGACTGGTTCCAAATAGGAAGAGGAGTACATCAAGACTGTATATTCTCACCTTGCTTATTTAACTTATATGTAGATTACATCATGAGAAATCCTGGGCTGGATGAAGCCCAAGCTGGAATCAAGATTTCCAGGAGAAATATCAATAACATCAGATATGCAGATGACACAACTCTTATGGCAGAAAGTGAGGAAGAGCTAATGAGCCTCCTGATGAAAATAAAAGAGGAGAATGGAAAAGTTGGCTTAAAGCTCAACATTCAGAAATATCATGGCATCGGGTCCCATCACTTCATGGCAAATAGATGGGGAAACAGTGGCTGACTTTATTTTCGGGAGGCTCCAAAATCACCTCAGATGGTCACCGCAGCCATGAAATCGAAAGACACTTACTCTTTGGAAGGAAAGTTATGACCAACCTGGACAGCATATTAAAAAGCAAAGTCATTACTTTGTTGACAAAGGTCTGTCTGGTCAAGGCTATGGTTTTTCCAGTAGTCATTTATGGATGTGAGAGTTGGACCATAAAGAAAGCTGAGCACCAAAGAATTTATGCTTTTGAACTGTGGTGTTGGAGAAGACTTGAGAGTTCCTTGGACTGCAATGAGATCAAACCTGTCCATCCTAAAGGAGATCAGTCCTGGGTGTTCATTGGAAGGACTGATGCTGAAGCTGAAACTCCAATGCTTTGGCCACCTCATGCAAAGAGCTGACTCATTTGAAAAGATCCTGACGCTGGGCAAGACTGAAGGCAGGAGGATAAGGGGGTGACAGAGCATGGGATGGTTAGATGGCATCCCCTCCTCGATGACATGAATTTGAGTGAACTCCGGGAGCTGGTGATGGACAGGGAGGCCTGGCATGCTGCAGTCCATGGGGTCGCAAAGAGTTGGACACAACTGAGCGACTGAAGTGAACTGAACTGAACCATATCAGGTGCTGCAGTATAGTCTTCAGGATGCACAGGCAATTTTGTATCCTATAAATTGACCACAGTGTCTGACTGACAATCACCTAGTCATCTCTTTGGTGGAGCTGGAATGCCACACTCTATGTATTAATAAAGGAACCCATTATTCCTGCATGTAAAATTATACATTTTTACTGTAATGTTTTTGTATATAGCTTATTTAGTTTGACCTTTATTATTTCCCTGATACCTGAGGCCATAAGAATCTGCATGCAATGCAGGAGCCCTGGGTTCAGTCCATGTGTTAGGAAGATCCCCTGGTGAAGGGAATGGCTACCCACTCCATTATTCTTCCCTGAAGAATTCCACGGACAGAGAAGCCCAGTGAGCTACAGTTCATGGGGTCAAAAGTGTCAGACATGACTGAGTGATTAACATTTTCATTTTCACCATATCATATTTTAACATTTACCCCATAATTTGAATTTCTTGTCAAAAACTCTTTGAATCTAGGGTTTTTGTCCTTTCTATTGATGCACATGCAGCTCTAAGTGTGGAGACATACACAAGGAACACTCTGGGTCTTTTTAAGAACCCAATAATTTATACCTGCACGTTTGAACTTTTGGTGGTGGTAGTTTACTTGCTAAATCATGTCTGACTCTTGTGACCCCGTGGACTGTAGCCTGCCAGGGTCCTCTGTCCATGGGATTTTCCAGTCAAGGATAATGGAGTGGGTTGCCATTTCTTCCTCCAGGGGATCTTCCCAACCCAGGAATGGAACCCTGGTCTCCTGCATTGCAGGCAGATTTTTTACCGACTGAGCTACGAAGGAAGCCCTTTGAAATTTTACCAGTCACTAATCACATTTAATGTGTACTCTTCCATTGTTAGTAGTGAGGAAAATGTCTGAGAGATGTTATGATAGAAGAACCCAATACACTTTAGTTCACATAAGAATGGAAGCAGAAAGACCACTTAAGATGTGGTTGCAATAATCTATGTAGGAAATTAGGGTTGATGTGGTATGTATATTGTGAGAAATGGTCACAATGTTTACTTAGTTTCCTTCCAAATATGTTCCTCTGTTTTCATTCTCAATTTTATCATACATAAAATCAACCACAAGAGAAAATATGATGAGTTTATAATTCATCTATTTTATCTACATTAGTCAGTTATATGCTTACTTTTTCTTCTAAATATTAATTTCACTCATTTCCTTCTATTTTTATGGGAACTTTTAAAATTTATATCTTTGTATACTTTTTATATTGAAATATGCCTTATAAAACTTTATTTTTGGTACTTCTTCACTTTCATCAATCTCTTTTTATTCAAAGACAGTATTTTTTCTGTGAGGTAGATAAAATCATGCCATTTTTCTCCTTAATTCCCTTTACTGTCTCTTCTTGGTTCTCATGATTGTATCATGCACCATGAAAGAGACTGAAATACCACTAATAAATGCAATTCTCCTTCATTTACCTTTTTCCATAGTAGCCCAAGTGTGTTTCCAGTTTCTTTTCCCACTTGCATGACTCAGTTCTTGGCAATGAAATAGGAAAGGAAAGAACACATTCATAATAATCCCAGAAACCATGGAATTTACCAGTGTCAAAGCCACCTGACCCTGAATAATTGTTAACAGTGGTGTTGTACACTGGAGAAGACATGAGTTTGAGAAAACTGTGGGAGATAGTGAAGGACAGGGAAGCGTGGTGTGCTGCAGGCCATGGGGTCACAAAGATTTGGACACGAGTAAGAGACTAAACAACAGCAACACAGTGAGCTTCACCCCAAACCCCAGATATTGTCTTAGAATACCCCTCTTTAGAACCCTCAGGTCTTAGAATTGTAGGAGTTTCCTATCTTTGTCATAGTTTAACCGATTAGTGTAGAGATATTGTTTTTGTTCTCCTCTCCCTCTGCATAAATTATCTCAGAACATTCTTCACCCTTACTCTCCCATTTCACATGGTCATTATATACCACATGACTGCACTCACCTGGCCACACGTTACTGATTCCACACAGCCTGTTATACCAAACAGTTCAACCAGAACATTTCCTGCAACTGTTTGAATAAGAACCTAGAGGAAATCTTTCTGTCTTTGCCTCTGTAGTTGTAATTTTTTTACACTTAGGAATTGTATTCTATTTCCCCCTCCATATTGAATGGACAAAACTTGAGCTCTGATATTAGGGACATTAAGCAGAATCATGCATATATGTAACAGATCTATGTATTTTAATCTCTCTTGTTTTCCTTTACTAGTGAGTTAATGATTGACACATACAACACAACTATAGTTAATAAATTATATTTTAAAATTTTGTTTTTTACAATGCAAGGTTTAAATGATGATACAATTTCAGGAGATTGACTGTTTTGAACCCCATCTATTAGCTCAGAATTTTTGCCATGCTCATCATCAGATTGATCTCTTGTTTGCAAAATTTGAAATCCCGTGGCCAATAATTACTACATTGCTTTAGTAACAAATCTAAGGAGAATAATATTTATTATATAACTAAAACATCCCAAGGACTATTTTGAGACTTAAAGGTGGTGGGTGGGTACATGCAATGTTTCTATTTTAGGACTAATATTACATTTAAAGAGAATTTGAGCATTTTCCCACCAAAGCTATAAATTGTATCACACATTAGCAAAAAATGACCACATTTTTGTTTGCTGATGCCACAGTTCTATTTGTTATGTATTCCATATAGTTTTAATAAAATTATTTGCCTTAAGATTGTTCCTATAAAGATATACATATATGTCCAATAAGGCTATATCTTTGCAATAAAACTACATATTTGCATTAAAGTTATGTGTACATTAATCTCTAGAGATTGAATAGTCTCACCTCAATTCAATTATTTCATATTAGAATATTTTCTGTACACCTAACCATTTACAATTTACCTTTTGGACATCATAAGTTTCCATGTCTGTCCACTGAAATGTGATTATGAATTAATATACTATGTTTAATTTAATTTGAGCAGTATGAAGTGAAATCAGATTATTTCTTCACTTAATCTCAGTACTAACCTTTACCTAATTATTGCTTACAAAATGTATGATTTTCAGTTTTCAGTAGACCCATGAAAATTCTGCTGTGAAATTTCTGTTTAACAAACTAAATTTTAAAAAATCATCATTATATATTAATATAAAACACTTTCTGCATATTTCTTGCCTATATTCAGGGCTCTGTTTCTTAGTAACATCCCCCTTTTTGGTTATTTATTTGGATCCATGTGATTCTTGAATATGTATTATGTCATTCCTCCCAACTTGTTTACTTACTTTTTTCCAGCTTTTCCAAACTGTGATGTTCCCAGCTATTACAAGCCTGATTTATCTGGCCTAAACCTGGAATGTGGGAGACCCAGGTTCGATCCCTGGGTCAGGAAGATGCCCTGGAGAAGGAAATGGAAACCCACTCTAGTACTCTTGCTCTTGCCTGGAGAATCCCATGGAGGGAGCAGCCTGGTAGGCTAAGTCCATGGGGTCGCAAAGAGTCGGACAGGACTGAGCGACTTCACTTCAAACACTAATTAATATAGAGCAAAACAAAGCCAAAGGCATAGGTTTCAAACTTCACTACTTTCAGTGAATAAATTATTCATAAACAGTTGAATAAGGCAAAACATGGATTGACAACTGTATATTTGGAAAGGGTGGTAACATTAAACATTCAAATGAGATAAGAGACTTGGAAAATTAGACAGGCAGGAAGTAGTATAGAGTATAGCAAACAGGCACAAACAGGCATAAAGGCAGTGGTGGCAGTTTAGTCTCTAAGTCATGTCCGACTCTTGTGACCCCATGGACTGTAGACACCCAGGTTCCTCTGTCCATGGGGTTCTCCACGCAAGAATACTGGAGTGGGTTGCCAATTCCTTCTCCAGGGGATCTGCCAGACCCAGGGACTGAACCCAGGTCTCTTGCATCGTAGGCAGATTCTTTACCAACTGAGCTATGCTGCTGCTGCTAAGTCGCTTCAGTCGTGTCCAACTCTGTGCGACCCCATAGACGGCAGCCCACCAGGCTCCCCCGTCCCTGGGATTCTCCAGGCAAGAACACTGGAGTGGATTGCCATTTCCTTCTCCAATGCATGAAAGAGAAAAGTGAAAGTGAAGTTGCTCAGTCGTGTCCGACTCTTTGCGACCCCATGGTCTGCAGCCTACCAGGCTCCTCCGGCCATGGGATTTTCTAGGCAAGAGTACTGGAGTGGGGTGCCATTGCCCTAATAAGAAAGAACATACAATAATGTTAAAAACACTTTTTACAAAAATTGCAAGTTAAAAGTTAGTCTAAATGTATATAAGGAGCACACATTCATTAATTAAAAAAAAACATCTCCCAAAGTTTTAAATATTTGCAAGATTAATGAAATGTAGAAGGCTGAATTCCTAAAGGCTGAATTAGAGAACAGTGAACATGGTTCTAAATGCAATATGTCAAAACACCCAAATCTCAGAATAACTATATTTCATCCTGAACACAATGTTTCTATTCCTGAGCTTTACTAGAAATAAAGCATTTAATGGAAGGAGTAGAATATTAGTGTTAGCTAGTGAACTATCTTGATCCCAGAAGTACCTATGACAGAGAAATAGAAAGAGACCAACCAAACAGCAGCTGGCTGGTGCAGCGGAATGCAGGTGAGTCACTTAGTGAAGGAGTGGATCTTCACTGAGATCAGCCTGATCAGCCTGCTGCAGGGCCTCCAGGAACAGAGAAAAAATATAGACTGAAAGTAGGGCCCAAGGGTACACAGACAGCACGGATGACTACGTGAATGCTCTTCAGACCACAGAGGGCCATGGACGCTTGACCTGAATGACCTTTTGTGACAGGTAATGATCTGTTCTGCCACATCCCAGATGACTTGAGCATCACAGCTTCTATCAGGTGCAACTGTAGCAGAAAGAGCAAAGGAACGGCCATGGAGAATTTCCCTTCAAAAATTATATGTGAGTTGATCGTTTTAGCAAGCCCTGAACCACACTAACTTTACTCCAGAATTCTACTAAGCCAATTCCCATTCCACCTTCATATTAATGGTTAGCTTTAATATTATGATTGATTTTGATTATTTGTTGTTAATGATAGATTTCCATAATATGTGTGTTACATCCATTCAATGTCAACATCTACGGGTAGAGCTACTTAAACTCTGGAGTAGCTGAATGTGTGTGAGGTGGCTTTGAGTGTATAAATCATCTGGAAGACAGAAAGTGAGAGAAGAATAGAAAATTTTGAGAAGGAAAGAAGGCAATAGAAGAAAAACTACTGTAAGTAGTGCATTCTAATCAAAGAACAGTTTTCTAAATTTCATTCTTTTATAAAAATTCATAACTTCTTTTTTAAATGAATATCTGTTTGTAGGAATAGCAGAAATAAAAGTTGATGTGTTTACTGCTATTATTAAAATTATATTCCTGAATTTTGATTTAAGCTTATCCCCAGGAAATTATTCCATGAAATAAAATCGGAATCTATTCAAAACTTAAAACATTTGGCATATATGCTATATAGCAATCTATTACAAAACATAAATGGTGAAAAAGTATGCACTGGAAAAAATAAACTGAAAATTCTAAGTTCTTTTCTTGGCTAGTTTCATATGATACTGTTACTTTTGTCTTTAAATACTTAATAACTTCATTTCCCTAACCAAGATTACTTTATAAATAAGCTCAAATTTTGATGACACAATAGAAATATAAAATGATCAGGTGAAAAGTATATAATTTTATAACAGTCTGATACACATTTTATATCAGTTAGTTTATATCTAATTGGATACAAGTACTTGAGTAATAATAATACATGATTAATTAGGAAATATTCTTGTGATAAACAGTAAGCTTGATCCACACTTTAAAACTTTAAAACATGCTCTGTTTAGTCAAGAAAACCTAAGCAACAATCCTAGAAATAAAGGGACCGTTTTCTTAGTAATTACATTCCGTACAGCCTTCTTTACTTCCTCATTCCTAAAGCTGTAGATCAGAGGATTCAACACGGGGATCACCACTCTGTAGAACACGGAAGCCACTTTGTCTTGAGTCAGGGAGTAGCTGGAAGTAGGTCTCAGATAAGTGTAGATGGAGGTGGAATAGAACAGGATCATGGCTGTCAGGTGACATGCACATGTGGAGAAGGCTTTGCATCTCCCCTCCTTTTTATGCATACAGAAGATGGAGAAAAGAATGTAACACTAGGAGGTAAGGATCACCAGCAGAGTTCTGACCATATTCACACCAGCAAATGTGGACAAGATGCTTTCACACAGGTGTGTGTCAGAACACAAGAGCTTAAAAATTGGAGGGATGTCACAGAAGAAGTGATAGATGACATTGGAACTGCAGAATGACAAGCTGTTCACATAACCTGTGTGAACCACAGAGTTGAACAGTCCTGCTGTAAAAACCCCTGCTGCCATTTTCAGGCAGACTGTCCTGGACATGATCAAGGAGTAAAGGAGAGGGCTACATATGGCCACATAGCGGTCATGGGCCATTAACCCAAAAAGGATGCATTCAATTGTGGCCAAGGCTATAAAGAAGTACATCTGCAGAAACCAGCCAGCAAAGGAGATGGTTTTCTTCTCTGACAATAAATCAACCAGCATCTTTGGAGTAATGGTGGAGGAATAACTAACATCCACAAAGGACAGGTTAGCCAGGAAGAAGTACATGGGTGTGTGAAGTCTGGAATCAGCTCTGATTAAGAGGATCATCCCAACATTCCCCACAACTGTAAGTGTTTAAATCATAGAAAAATGGCAGAAGAGGATAAATTGTAGCTCCAGTGTGTCTGCTAATCCCAACAGGATGAACTCCGTCAGTGAAGTATAATTTTTTTTCCGGCCATTTATTACAGATATATAATGCTTCAGCTTCCATTAGAGGGAAACATTTCACTGTTCTATGTTTCCATGAAGTAATAGGAATGTTAATGTGGTTAGTGGCACATGAGGGAAAAAATGGCTTGGATAATAGAGTATGGTAAATAGAACAACTGAAATAAGGTAGAAACTAGTGAAAAAATGAATAAATGTTGGAGTTTGTTAACCAATTATCTGTATTAAATGTGGGTTGCTGCTGCTGCTGCTAAGTCGCTTCAGTTGGGTACGACTCTGTGCAACCCCAGAGATGGCAGCCCACCAGGCTCCGCTGTCCCTGGGATTCTCCAGGCAAGAACACTGGAGTGGGTTGCCATTTCCTTCTCCAATGCATAAAAGTGAAAAGTGAAAGGGAAGTCACTCAGTCATGTCCAACTCTTCACAACCCCATGGACTGCAGCCTACCAGGCTCCTCCATCCATGGGATTTTCCAGGCAAGAGTACTGGAGTGGATTGCCATTGCCTTTTCCGAAATGTGGGTTGAGGCATCCAAAAATCCTTGGCCTAAGTCTACATAGTTCACTTCAGTTTTTTTCTAATGCAACATTTATGTTCTATTCTTTCTCTTCTAGCCCACATCCAAAATGCAAATTTCAGAGCTATCCTTGTTGAAGTCTTCCCCATTTTCTGAGGAGGTATTTGTTTAACTCAAATGCATTTTTTTCTCACAAAGACAGCTCTCTTTATTCTTTGATTCCAATATTTATGACTCACTACCCAAACATCACTTTTGTATTTTCCAAGCAGCAAACACAGCCTGTTTGTTTTAAAAGTTAACCACATATCTGTTCTCATTACAAAACACATTATCAAATCAATGCCCTATAGTAGCAGTCACCATACCTGTCCTCGGCAGTGAAAGATAAGGGCAGCAGCACACACTTAATAATATCTTTCCCAGTACTAGTTCATCTGGTCTATTATTTTCTTTCTTATCATAATCTTCTCTAATAACTCAGTTGAGGCATAAAAATTATAAAGAGACAATTTTCATGTTGAAATGAAATGAAATCAGAGACAATATGGATTGTTTCTGTGTAAAAATTTGAGACACTTCTTGAATATATACACATACTTGGATTTTTTTTTTTCTGAAAGAGGGTTTAACCATGGTGACTAGATTACAGCTTTTAATTGTGAGTCAATCCTCTAATGACAGAAACTCCATTCTCAAAAGTAATTAAAATATGATCATACATAGGTAGATGGACTCACACTCTATGTGGACTTGCATCATAACTTAGTTATTGATCTCTGTGTTACTTTAAAGTTGTTTTCCAAAGATAAAAACTTTAATTGGCTATTTAATTGCCTATTTTTTTTTATAATTTTAGCTTATTCCAAAAGGGTACATAAACCACTACAAAATTATAAATCTCCCCCTATGTATGCATATGTCTGAGTGTGTGTCTGTGTGTAACTGTGTGTGTATGTAACTCACCACATTTCTGGGTAAATTTAACCTGCAATCCACCTGTTTTGAGTGAAATAAACTGGAAGAAGATGCTAACTACTAAGTTCATGAATATTCTTCTGATGAATATGAATTATATTGGCCACAAAGGGACCTAGATTTTTGAGCTGGATGACAACTTTATGACAGGTCATTAGGTCAGCTTTACCACATCCCAGTTGAATATCGCAGCTTCTATCAGGTGCCACTTTAGCAGCAAGTGCAAGGCAAGGGCCATGGGGAATTTCTCTCCAAAAACTATATAATATAGTTACCATCTTAACAAGACCTGACCCCCTCTCAATTTCCTCCAGAATTCTACTAAATCACTCCCATTCCACTTCCACATTTAGGCTTACCTTTAATATTCAGATTAAAGGATGCTGTTGGTAATTGACAGATTTCCATAAGCAAGAAATCCATGAGTCCATCATGCAGAATATGTGTCAGTTTCACACATTAAACACTGATCTACCTGTTTTGGAACTATGCGGTGATTAAACTCTGCCATAACTGAATGTTTGTTCATGTGGCTTTGTTTATATGTATCACTCTGGAGGAGAGAAACTCAAAGAAGAACAGGAAATTTTTGAGAAGAAAAGAAAGGAATAGAAAAAAAAAAAACTGATCTAATTTCGCTTTTTAATGAAACAGCTGTTTTCTATATAGAACACTGCTACACAATTCATATTTATACATTCAGTTCAGTTCAGTTCAGTTGCTTAGTCATGTCCGACTCTGCGACCCCATGGACTGCAGCACGCCAGGCCTCCCTGTCCATTATCAACTTCCAGAGTTCACCCAAACCCGTGTCCATTGAGTCAGTGATGCCATCCAACCATCTCACCCTCTGTCATCCCCTTCTCCTCCTGCCCTCAATCTTTCCCAGCATCAGGGTCTTTTGAAATGAGTCAGCTCTTTGCATCAGTGGGCAAATTTTGGAATTTCAGCTTCAACATCAATCCTTCCAATAAACACCTAGGACTGATCTCCTTTAGGATGGATTGGTTGAATTTCCTTGAAGTCCAAGGGACTCTCAAGAGTATTCTCCAACACCACAGTTCAAAAGCATCAGTTCTTCAGTGCTTAGCTTTCTCTATAGTCAAACTCTCACATCCATACATAAAGAACATTAATGTTAAAGTTACTGAGATCAGATTCTGTCTAAGAGATTGTTTCCTGAATACATCTCACAAACATCTTATCATCAGTCTCTTCTTCCATTTCATATTCTCTTATTAAAAGTGTAGTCTGTGATTCCATTCGCTTCATCTTCTTTGTCATGTCATCATTGCCCATGTCAGGTCTGTTTATAGCATGACTAAGTCCACAGCTTCCTGGATTCAAATTGATTTTCAAAGTTTCTTGGATGGATTTGTAAATGGAGAAATACAAAAAAAACGTACCAGAACTAGCATCAACTCATTGCATCTTATTTTGAGAGGTTTAATTCACTGAAATATATAGAAAGAAACCTCATTAATTTGCACCTAACTACATTAGGTTTCCTTACATGTTGAGCGATGTAAAACTCAATTGCAGCTAAGGAATTTCAAGCAAGAGCAAATCTTGAGTTATCACACTTTCAAACTTCAAGTGATATTTGAAAGTTATAGTTATTGAACTCGTTAAAGTTATAGTTATTGAACTAGTGTGGTACTCACATAAACATAAGCACATAGACAAATGGAGCAGAATTGAGACAACATAAAGAATTGAGACACATCTATCAGTTCAGTTGCTCAGTCATGGGGTCTTTGCAACATCATGGGCTGCAGGACACCAGGCCTCCCTGTCCATTACTGACTCCCAGAGTTTACTCAAACTCATGTCCATTGAGTCAGTGATGTCATCCAACCACCTCATCTTCTGTTGTCCCCTTCTCCTCCTGCCTTCAATGTTTCCCAGAATCAGTGTCTTTTCCAATGAATCAGTTCTTCACATCAAGTGGCCAAAGTATTAGAGTTTCAGCTTCACATCAGTCCTTCCAATGAATATTCAGGACTGATTTCTTCTGGGATAGACTGGTTGGATCTCCTTGCAGTCCAAGGGACTCTCAAGAGTCCTCTGCAACATCACAGTTCAAAAGCATCAATTCTTTGGCACTCAGCTTTCTTTACAGCCCAACTCTCATATCCATACATGACCACTGGGAAAAAACATAGCTTTGACTAGACAGACATTTGTTGACAAAGTAATATCTCTGTTTTTTAATATGTTGTCTAGGTTGGTCATGACTTTCCTTCAAAGGAGTAAGTGTCTTTTAATTTCATGGCTGCAGTCACCATCTGCACTGATTTTGGAGCCCCAAAAAATAAAGTCTGACATTGTTTCCACGGTTTCCCCATCTATTTGCCATGAAGTGATGGGACCAGTTATCATGAACTTAGTTTTCTAAATGTCAAAATTTTAGACAACTTTTTCACTCTCCTCTTTTATTTTTATCAAGAGGCTCTTTAGTTCTTCGCTTTCTGCCATAAGGATGGTGACATTTGCATGTCTGAGGTTATTGATATTTCTCCCTGCAATCTTGATTCCAGCTTGTGCTTCCTCCAGCCCAGCATTTCTCATGATGTACTCTGCATATAAGTTAAATAAGCAGGGTGACAATATACAGCCTTGACGTACTCCTTTTCCAACTTGAAACCAGTCTGTTGTTCCATGCCCAGTTCTAACTGTTGCTTCCTCACCTGCATACAGATTTCTCAAGAGGCAGGTCAGGTGGTCTGGTATTCCCTTCTCTTTAAGAATTTTCCACAGTTTGTTGTGATCCACACAGTCAAACACTTTGGCATAGTCAATAAAGCAGAAATAGATACTTTTCTGGAACTCTTTTGCTTTTTCAATAACCCGAAGAATGTTGACAATTTGATCTCTGGTCCCTCTGTCTTTTCTAAAACCAGCTTGAACATCTGGAAGTTCATGGTTCATGTACTGTTGAGCTTGGCTGAAGAATTTTGAGCATTGCTTTGCTGCAGTGTGAGATGAGTGCAATTGTATGGTAGTTTGAACATTTTTTGGCATTGTCTTTCTTAGGGATTGGAATGATAACTGACCTTTTCCAGTCCTGTGTCCACTGCTGAGTTTTCCAAATTTGCTGGCACATTGAATGCAGCTCTGTCACAGCATCATCTTTCAGGATTTGAAATAGCTCAACTGGAATTCTATCACCTCCTCTAGCTTTGTTCGTAGTGATGCTTCCTCAGGCCCACTTCACTTAGCATTCCAGGATGTCTGGCTCTAGGTGAGTGATCATACCATCTTGATTATCTGGATCATAAAGATCTTTTTTGCACAGTTCTTCTGTGTATTCTTGCCAGCTCTTGTTAATACCTTATGCTTCTGTTAGGTTCATACCATTTCTGCCCTTTATTGAGCCCATCTTTGCATGAAATGTTCCCTTGGTATCTCTAATTTTCTTGAAGAGATCTCTAGTCTTTCCCATTCTATTGTTTTCCTCTATTTCTTTGCATCAATCACTGAGGAAGGCTTTCTTAACTCTCCTTGCTATTCTTTGGAACTCTGCATTCAAATGGGTGTATCTTTCCTTTTCTGCTTTGCTTTTCACTTCTCTTCTTTTCACAGCTATGTGTAAGGCCTCTTCAGAGAGCCATTTTACTTTTTTGCATTCCTTTTTCTTGAGGATGGTCTTGATCCCTGTCTCCTGGACAATGTCACAGACCTCTGTCCATAGTTCATCAGGCACTCTGTCTATCAGATCTAGTCCTTTGAATCTATTTCTCACTTCCATTGTATAATCGTGAGGGATTCGATTTAGGTCATAAATGAATGGTCCAGTCGTTTTTCCTACTTTCTTCAATTTTATTCTGAATGTGCCAATAAGAAGTTCATGATCTGAGCCACAGCCAGTTCCAGTCTTGTTTTTGCTGACTTTGTAGAGCTTCTCCATCTTTGATTTCAAATAATATAATCAATTGGATTTCGGTATTGACCATCTGGTGATGTCTATGTGTAGGGTCTTCACTTGTGTTGTTCTAAGTGGGTATTTCCTATAACCAGTGCATTCTCTTGGCAAAACTCTGTTAGCCTTTGCCATGCTTCATTCTCTACTCCAAGGCCAAATTTGCCTGTTACTCCAGGTGATTCTTGACTTCCTACTTTTGCTTTCCAGTCCCCTATAATGAAAAGGACATTTTTGGGGGGTGTTAGTTTTAGAAGGTCTAGAAGGTAAAGCTTCTTCAGCTTTACTGGTCAGGGCAACGTCTTGGATTACCTTGATATTGAATGGTTTGCCTTAGAGATGAACAGAGATCATTCTGTCATTTTTGAGGTTGCATCCAAGTATTGCATTTCAGACTCCGTTGATTATGTTGGCTATTCCATATCTTCTAAGGGATTCTTGCCCACAGTAGTAGATATAATGTTCATCTGAGTTAAATTCACCCATTCCAGTCCATTTTAGTTCACTGATTCCTAAAATGTTGACATTCACTCTTGCCATCTCCTGTTTGACCACTTCTTCCAACTTGCATTGATTCATGGACCTAACATTCCAGGTTCCTATGCAATATTGCTCTTTACAGCATCAGACCTTGCTTCTATCACCAGTAATATCCACAACTTGGTGTTGTTTTTGCTTTGGCTCTATCTCTTCATTCTTTCTGGAGTTATTTCTCCACTGATCTCCAGCAGCATACTGGGAACCTACCGACCTGGGGAGTTCATCTTTCAGTGTCCTATCTTTTGCCTTTTCATACTGTTCACAGGGTTCTCAAGGCAAGAATATTGAAATGGTTTGCCATTCCATTCTCCAGTGGACCACATTTTGTCAGAACTCTTCACCATGACCTGTCTGTCTTGAGTGGCCCTACACTGCATGGCTCATAGTTTCATTGAGTTAGACAAGACTGTGGTCCATGTGATCAGATTGGTTAGTTCTTTCACTTAGCATAATGCCCTCAAGGTCTATCCATGTTGTCACAAATGGCAAGATTTCCTTTTTTATGGTTATTAATTCCATTTTGTGTGTGTACATGTACATACACATATAACTTTTCTTTACCTATTCATCTACTGTTGGCCAGTCAGGTTGCTTCCATATCTTCACTATTGCAAATAATACTCTACCTCTGTTCCTTATAGGCCTAAAATGTTGTCTTTGGACCCCTCATGAGCATTACAACCAAGTCGTTTAGGGACTTCCCTGGTAGTTCAGTGGATCAGAATCTGCACTTCCACTGTATGGGACCTGGGTTAGATCCTTGGTTAGGGAACTAAGACCCTGCATGCCGCACAGCATGGCTGTGTATAGTCAACTAATATTTCACAAAGGAGCCAAGAACACTCAGTGGGAAAAGGACCAATTCTCCAATGAATAATACTGAGAAAATTGTATAGCCACCTGTTAAAGAATGAAATTGGACATCATGAACTTACATCATGAACAAAAATCAGCTCAAATTGATTAAGGGTAAATATAAGCCCTGAAACCATAAAACATCTAGAAGAACATGTAGGGTAAATCTGCTCAGCATTATGCATCTTGGCAATGATTTTTTTTTTTTTTTAATCTGAAAGCAAGAGTCTGTTTTGCATTTAAATAAACGTTGTATCTCCATATACTCTACAAGTCTGTATGTTCTTTTCATCTTTCTGTCTTCTCCAACCAGTGTGTTAAAGAATCTGACCCAGACTTAACACAAACATGAATAATGATATCTTATAGGTTTATTTGTTTTACAATACAAGTTTACAAGGATCATACAATTTCAGGAAGTTGAGGACTTGGAACCCAATTCAGAAACTAAGTTTTTGACATAGCTGTTCAACCAGAGTTGATCTCTTCTTTGCAAAAACTTGAAATTCCTTCACCAAGATTCATCCTTCTTTAGTAAAATCTCTAGGATAATAATTTTTATTAAGTGACTAAAACATCCCATAGACTATTTTGAGGCTTAAGGATGGAATGTAGGTATATGTAATGTATTCACAGTAGGCTTAAATTCATGAAATTTAAAGATAAAAAGATGATACATACCAATTTCCCAGCCAAAGAAGTAAATTATACCTAAGTTTAGCAACAAATGACCCCATTTTTGCTTTCTGATGTCATACCTTCTATTTGAGATATATTCCATACAGTTTCTAAAAGACTACTTGTTTCAAAATTGCTTCTATAAATTTATGTATTTCAATAAACCTACATATTTTCAATGAACTTCATTGTGCTTTCTTTTACTACAGATTGTATCTTTTTAAATCTATTCAACTACTTTATATTTCACTTTTCCATATATGTGACCATTTTAGTTTTGTCCTTTTGACATAATATCACTTGTTTTTCTCTTTTAAAGGATAATTATAAGGTAATACACTATATTTTAACTTAATTGAGTTGTGTGAAGTTAAACAGGCTTATTGCTTCACTTAACCCTGTACCTAATAGATGTTTACAAAATATGAGACCTCCCATTTTTTAATTATCTAATGAAAATTATTTTGTACATGTTAGTTTATATTTTTAAATACAAATAAAACATCATTTTTATATATTAATACCTACTGTCTCTGAACATTTCTTCTTCCTAAATGCAGGACTCCAATAATTTCATCTTTTTGGAAGGTTGTATATTTGAATCTTTGTGATTCCTAAATGTTGATTATTTCATCCTTTCCAGTGCATTTGCTTAATTTTCCAACTTTATGATATTCACAGGTTTTGAAGGTAGTCTCTGATTTCCCAGAATTGCTGATGAATATTGACTGAACAAAGCATAAAGGCATGCATTTCAAAATTCATTAACTTTTATAAATAAAATACTTTGAATAAAAAAAAAAAGGTATTCAAAAACCCTTGAATAAGCAAAACATGGTTGATAAGTGGTAGGTGGTAATGTTAAATGTTTAAGGGAAATAAAAGACTAGGGACATTAGAAAAAGTGAGCGAAATGCAAATAGCCAAAGGCGCAAAAGAATGCATTCATAAGGGAGAGTTTAATAAATGTTGTTAAATTATAAAGAAGAGAAGGATAAAATCAAACTCAAAATTAGAGGTTTCAATGCTTTTACAATCTAAATTTCTTTTGAGTCAAAGAAAATTTTTAAAAAATTGAATATGTTTTACAAAAATTCTTTGAAAAATGAGCAAGAAAATATGATTTCAAAATAATTTTCAAAAGCAATTAAAGGCTAAGTAAATAATCTTGAGTTACATAAGCAGTACATATTCAGTTAATTAAAATGAACAAATATAATTAACTGGTAATAGTTCCCAAAGTTGGAAATTTTTGAAGACTTTGCAAATGAAAGCTTGGGTGTGCAGGTTCACACACAGAGTGTGTCTCCGTAGGAGCCAAGAATGTTCCTGACAGAGTTAGGGTCACTAGAGCTCTCCTACAGAGCAAAGACGTGTGGATGAAGTTTTGCCTTTCCCTTTGCTGACATTCCTGGGTCAGAGCGGTGCTGCCCATGAGGAAGATGGCTGTGGGAGTGTCTCTAAGGGGGCCAGGTGCCATGCTGGGATCATCTGGTCGAGGGCACCTTGCACATCCGAAGGGCCCCAGGAGAGGAGTTACGGACTGGCCCCTTGCTGGAGATATCACAATGTGAGGCAAAAGCTAGCTCTGTCAAAAGGAGGAAAACAGCAATGGGATAGATTTTCAAGCAGTTGCTAGGTCACACTGCATTAGGGCTCCCCAGGGGAGACATGGGAATTTTGGTCCTTAGGCCCAGTATCCAGGGGCGCACACAGGGTGTTTTCCCCACAGAATCCAAGAATGTTCCAGACAGACCTAGGCTCACTAGCTGTTGCTAGGCCACACATTATGCTATACTTATTGCTAACAGTAAAAATACCACTGGAGCTCTAATTAATTTTTTTTTTTTTACTTGCAATGTTAGTGATAGAACCAAAGGCTGATATCTACATCAAACAGGAGAAATGTAATGGAAACTAAACAATTTTATGTAATAACATTGTCGTGTTCCTATACAGTCAAATGGACATGCAAAAGTATATGGTTTTTCTGAATGTTTATTTCAGAAAGTTAGAATTGGATGCCTGCAAACAATAAAATGAATAATATATTAATACATAATGTTAATAATATACAGTTGGTCATTCTTTTTCCTATTCTACCACAGCTAACTGACTTGAAGTCAGTTTTAGTAACTGCTACTAACAGAAGACCCTCATCAATAAGTGAAGATGTATAGGAAAATCCATAATATATCTAAAAAACATCAAAGATAAAATGATGATTAAAAAAAATACAGTGACATCTTAATTGCTATAAGAAACAAGATGATTATGAAAGCAAAGCCCACAATCACGTACAGGCCCCGGAAGCCTGTGACTGTCATGAGTGTTGGCTTCTCCTTCATTTAAGGTTGTAAAAAGTGCTTTGTAAAATCCTGAGGTTTGCACCAGTTGTAACCTCCTGAAGAGACTGCAGTAAAAAGGGTTTCTAGAATATCCTGACAATTTTCATCTACCAGGCTATGGTGAGCTCAAGCAATACATACTCCAGAGGACAGAAGATAGACATGTTGGGAAGTGGGAATGACTTCTACTACACTTAGGGAGAAAGGGCATGTTGCTACTCAGCCTAGTACAAGTGTAGAAGCAATACCTCAGTGATTAAACCTTTAAAGACTCTATACAAATGGCAACAACTGGTAGGAATAAACCTTCAGAAGTGCCTTCTCAGACCTCCCATCATAAGCACAAGCATAATAAAAACACTGAGTTTTCATGGTCTCACACAAAATTAGACTCACTTTTAACAATGGCCGGAGAGGCTCCTATAAGACATGGGGGCTGGGATTTACTGTAGGATGAACACTGGTTTAATGCATCGCTATGTGTTATAGAAATATGCGTTATTGACAGGGTGAAGGCATATTCTTGAATAACACAGCAAATAACACTACAAATTCAAGGAACATGGCTACAATGACAATAGCTAATTTCATGATGGCTACTATTTGGTAGAGCTAGGATTGCCTCTACCATTAAGTACTTAAATGGTCAGCTGTAATATTACCCATTAGTTTCTCACTGTAATTCTCACTTAGAAACTGAATCTAATACTTTCCGTGTTTACTAGCACAAGAACAGTGAAAGATCCTTGTAGAAGAAAGTCAGACAGACATGCTTCTGTTTTATCACAGAAGCTGCTAATGACCAGTCCTGCTTACAAACAGATTGCTAATTCCAAATTTCTAGACAGTTATGCAGATATTCTTTACTAACTGAGCCACCACGGAAGCCCTAATAGCTCAGTTGGTAAAGAATCCACCTACAATGCAGGAGGCCCCGGTTTGATTCCTGGGTCAGGAAGATCCCCTGGAGACGGGATAGGCTACTCACTCCAGTATTCTGGCCTAGAGAATTCCATGGCCTCTACAGTCCATGGGGTCACAAAGAGTCAGGCAGGAATGACTGAGCCACTTTCACTTTCACATGTAGATATTATTTTTAAAAAATGCGGTAACATATCTAGTACCTTTGTCAAGCTAAAGAATGAGTAATATAAATATGAATAATCAACTTCATCCTTCATAGTTATTACTGTCCAATATTTGCTTTGAGAGGAGTTGAACTACTCATTGTTAAAGAGAAATGATCCTTTCCTTTCTGAAACATTTGTCAATATTCAGGTGTGGTGAATAAAATACTTAAGGATCTAATACATAAAAATGAAATATGAAAAGTACATAGATTTTTCACTCCCTTTCTCAAAGGATGGAATATTTTGTATTTGCCCTGATTTTATGTCTTGACTTCATGTACAATTGTTTGTATATTGATATTTTTAGTTGAAATAAGACTAAAAATATTGATATAATACTAATATATCATGTTGGTATGTGTGGTTGTCACATAGGATTCACAGGAGATTTAAATTCACACTTGTCAAGGCAAAGGATTAATGCTATTTAGCTTCTTCATGAATCTATACCACGAATGAAGAGCTTTTCTCAACATATTTCACTGAAGGAACTACAAGGATGATAGGCATAATACTATGCTTCAACTCATGGATTTCTAACCATTGCTTACAATACAGATCTGATTTTCAACATTAGGGTTCTTTCAGTGTCCTTGAACAGCATTTGTTTTTCTGTTCAGTTCAGTTCAGTTGCTTAGTCGTGTCTGACTCTTTGCAACCCCATGAACCGCAGCACGCCAGGCCTCCCTGTCCATCACCAAGTCTCAGAGTTTACCCAAACTCGTGTCCATTGAGTCAGCGATGCCATCTAAGCATCTCATTCTCTGTCATCCCCTTCTCCTCCTGCCTTCAATCTTTCCCAACATCTGGGGCTTTTAAAATGAGTCAGCTCTTCGCATCAGGTGGCCAAAATATTGGAGTTTCAGCTTCAATATCAATCCTTCCAATGAACACACAGAACTGATTTCTTTAGGATGGACTGGTTGGATTTCTTTGCTGTCCAAGGGACTCTCAAGAGTCGTCTTCAAGACCACAGTTCAAAAGCATCCATTCTTCTGTGCTCAGCTTTCTTTATAGTTCAACTATATATTCTGTATACAGAAGAAAAAAACTCATGAGTATAAACGAGTGTATGAATTGTTACCTTCCCAAACCAGGGATCAAACCTACCTCACTTCTATCTCCTGCACTGATAGGCAGATTATTTAACGACTGTGACACCTAGGAATCAATATACTTTTCAAGAACCACTGCCATCAGCTTCTACTGTTCATGACCGAAGTAAGAGAAAGAACACTGGAAGAAGTACTCGTAAGCGTATTAGTTAGCCAAGGAACTGTTATGCTGGGTACTCCAGTTATTACTGAGACAAGTCAGTTCCTCCAGTGATGATGGATATAACTGAAAAATTACTATAAATTCATGGGATGCGATGTCTACATGATAAATGTGTTCATATTGTGCTACTGCTTCAGGTATGCCCACTTCAGCATGAAGGACTGCACTTAAAAGGATGCCTACTATTCCAGCTCAAGCAACAGATAGTGAAGTGCAGATCATTCTCTTTTGTTGAAAATAATCAGCCGTTTGTCAACATATGTAACATGCCAGAGAAAGCCTTGGGATGGAACTCTAAAAACAGGTTAGGCCCTCTTTTTGCCAAGCCCTGCAATAAAATACAAATCAAAAAAAAAAAAAAAATAGCAACGATTTTGTCAGGACTTCCTCACCTTTTCTTTCTGGATGGCAGGAAGCGGACACTGAGGCCAGATGACTGCAGGATTTAATTGTGAGATAACATTGGGTGGGGTGGCAGCTCATCACTCTAGTAAGAATGTGGCTCAATTAAACCATTTGGCTTTCATTCACTTCATGTACATAGAGTTCTATAATCCTTCATTAAGAAATTATATAAGTTATACTTCCTTACACCTGCACAATCTCTCTCTTTTTACACGAATGTCAATTCCTAGTCCAGTACTTATACAATGAGTGTTACAGTAGTAATAGTGCATAAATGATGATGAGCAATGACAAGAAGTTTATTCTCTGTTTGAATTCTCTCTTTTTATATAATCAAGCTGTGAAATATACTTATGGATGTGAATATTTTAGTGGCATGTATAAATACATGTTGACTAGTGCTATGATAACTCATAGTGTTGGCAAAATTATTATCATGGTATTATGTCTTTTTCATGTATTCCTTTTGAGATTCTGTTCCATTATACGTTATCATAAGGGATTCAATACAGTTTCCTAAACTATACAGTAATCCTTATGGTTTATTTCATATATAGTACTATGTATTTGTTAATAATTCAAACAAAAACTGGTACACAAATATTCATAGTGACATTATTTGCAATAGCCCAAAGGTAGAACCCATTCAAGTGTCCATCAGTGGGTGAAAGAATATGCAACACAGTATATTCAAAAGCTTGAACAGTATTCTACCATACAAAAAGATAAACTGAAATGGTTCTGCCACTGTGCAAGACATTACAGAAATTACTCCAAAACTAACACATGGAATAAATATATATTTCAATTCTAATTCATGCTGTGTACCAAAAATGTTTGGAAAAAGGGGCTGAAAAAATGCGTATTTCTGCAGTCATATTTACAACAGCATGATTCACACTGGCCAAGAAACAGAAGAAATCTAAGTGTCCGTGGACAGCCAATTCCATAAACAAACTGTGGTATACACACAATGAAATATGATTCAGCCTTTCAAAGACGGTTATTCTGACAATGCTACAATGTGGATGAACCTTATGATGATTATATTAAGTGAAATAAACCAGGCCAAAAAAGGACAAACGTTCTGTGATTCCACTAGTATGAGATATCCAAACAAGTCAAATCCAAAGCCAGAAAAAGCAGTGAGTGATGCCCAGGGAGAGAAGACAGTTCATGTTTCACGGAACCCACTCAGTTTCCCTTGGGGAAACTGACTTCCCATGACATCTCCAAAACCAATTATACAAATAATTGGAAGCCATATCCAGTCAAATGAATGTAGACATAATTTTATAATTTATACCAACCTCACTCAAACTTCTCCGCAGACAAAAGGCAAAACTGTATCTATGGTACCTCAGCTTTGCTTAAAATGGTATCCACAGTACCTCAATTTTGCTTATGAAATTTAACCAAAAAAAAAAAAAAAAAAAAACCCCACTAAAGTCTATCCAAAAAAGGACATAAAACTTATAACATGACCTTAAAAAACTATAAATTTGAACTGTGAAAATTCTTATTCACAAAACTTAAACACAAGTCACAGAAAAATATATTTAAAAATACATATTTGATAAAGGATTGTACTTCAACTATACCAAAAAATCTGGAACAAACAACCTCATTCAGATCAGTTCAGTTGCTCAGTCGTGTCCGACTCTTTGCGACCCCATGAGTCTCAGCACACCAGGCCTCCCTGTCCAACACCAACTCCCGGAGTTCACTCAGACTCACGTCCATCGAGTCAGTGATGCCATCTAGCCATCTCATCCTCTGACGTCCCCTTCTCCTCTTGCCCCCAATCCCTCCCAGCATCAGAGTCTTTTCCAATGAGTCAACTCTTCGCATGAGGTGGCCAAAGTACTGGATTTTCAGCTTTAGCATCATTCCTTCCAAAGAAATCCCAGGGCTGATCTCCTTCAGAATGGACTGGTTGGATCTCCTTGCAGTCCAAGGGACTCTCAAGAGTCTTCTCCAACACCACAGTTCAAAAGCATCAATTCTTTGGTGCTCAGACTTCTTCACAGTCCAACTCTCACATCCATACATGACCACAGGAAAAACCATAGCCTTGATTAGATGGACCTTTGTTGACAAAGTAATGTCACTGCTTTTGAATATACTACCTAGGTTGGTCATAACTTTCTTTCCAAGGAGTAAGCATCTTTTAATTTCATGGCTGCAGTCACCATCTGCACTGATTTTGGAGCCCAGAAATATAAAGTCTGACACTGTTTCCCCATCTATTTCCCATGAAGTGATGGGACCGGATGCCATGATCTTCGTTTTTTGACTGTTGAGATTTAAGCCAACTTTTTCACTTTCCATTTTCACCTTCATCAAGAGGCTTTTGAGTTCCTCTTCACTTTCTGCCATAAGGGTGGTGTCATCTGCATATCTGAGGTTATTGATATTTCTCCCAGCAATCTTGATTCCAGCTTGTGTTTCTTCCAGTCCAGCATTTCTCATGATGTACTCTGCATATAACTTAAATAAGCAGGGTGACATTATACAGCCTTGATGAACTCCTTTTCCTATTTGGAACCAGTCTGCTGACCCATGTTCAGTTCTAACTGTTGCTTCCTGAACTGCATACAGATTTCTCAAGAGGCAGGTCAGGTGGTCTGGTATTCCCATCTCTTTTAGATTTTCCACAGTTTATTGTGATCCACACAGTCAAAGGCTTTGGCATAGTCAATAAAGCAGAAATAGATGTGTTTTTTTTGTTTTTTTGTTTTTTTTCTAGAACTCTCTTGCTTTTTCCATGATCCAGCGGATGTTGGCAATTTGATCTCTGGTTCCTCTGCCTTTTCTAAAACCAGCTTGAACATCAGGAAGTTCATGGTTCACGTATTGCTGAAGCCTGGCTTGGAGAATTTTGAGCATTACTTTACTAGCATGTGAGATGAGTGCAATTGTGCGGTAGTTTGAGCATTCTTTGGCATTGCCTTTCTTTGGGATTGGAATGAAAATTGACTTTTCCAGTCCTGTGGCCACTGCTGAGTTTTCCAAATTTGCTGGCATATTGAGTGTAGCACTTTCACAGCATCATTTTTCAGAATTTGAAAGAGCTCAACTGGAATTCCATCACCTCCACTAGCTTTGTTCGTAGTGATGCTTCCTCAGGCCCACTTCACTTAGCATTCCAGGATGTCTGGCTCTAGGTGAGTGATCACACCATCGTGATTATCTGAGCAGTGAAGATCTTTTTTGTACAGTTCTTCTGTGTATTCTTGCCATCTCTTCTTAATATCTTCTGCTTCTGTTAGGTCCATACCATTTCCGTCCTTTATCGAGCCCATCTTTGCATGAAATGTTCCCTTCGTATCTCTGATTTTCTTGAAGAGATCTCTAGTCTTTCCCATTCTGTTGTTTTCCTCTATTTCTTTGCATTGATCGCTGAGGAAGACTTTTTTATCTCTTCTTGCTTTTCTTCGGAACTCTGCATTCAGATGTTTATATCTTTCCTTTTCTGCTTTGCTTTTCACTTCTGTTCTTTTCACAGCTATTTGTAAGGCCTCCCCAGACAGCCATTTTGCTTTTTTTGCATTTCTTTTCCATGGGGATGGTCTTGATCCCTGTCTCCTGTACCATGTCACGAACCTCAGTCCATAGTTCATCAGGCACTCTCTCTATCAGATCTAGACCCTTAAATCTATTTCTCACTTCCACTGTATAATCATAAGGGATTTGATTTAGGTCATACCTGAATGGTCTAGTGGTTTTCCCTACTTTCTTCAATTTAAGCTTGAATTTGGTAATAAGGAGTTCATGATCTGTGCCACAGTCAGTTCCCAATCTTGTTTTTGTTGACTGTATAGAGCTTCTCCATCTTTGGCTGCAAAGAACATAATCGATCTGATTTTGGTGTTGACCATCTGGTGATGTCCATGTGTAGAGTCTTCTCTTGTGCTGTTGGAAGAGGGTGTTTGTTATGACCAATGCATTTTCTTGGCAAAACTCTATTAGTCTTTGCCCTGCTTCATTCCGTATTCCACGGCCAAATTTGCCTGTTACTCCAGGTGTTTCTTGACTTCCTACTTTTGCATTCCAGTCCCCTATAATGAAAAGGACATCTTTTGGGGGTGTTAGTTCTAAAAGGTCTTGTAGGTCTTCATAGAACCGTTCAACTTCAGCTTCTTCAGTGTTACTGGTTGGGGCATAGACTTGGATTACTGTGATATTGAATGGGTTGCCTTGGAAACGAACAGAGATCATTCTGTCATTTTTGAGATTGCATCCAAGTACTGCATTTCAGACTCTTTTATTGACCATGATGGCCACTCCATTTCTTCTGAGGGATTCCTGCCTGCAGTAGTAGATACAATGGTCATCGGAGTTAAATTCACCCATTCCAATCCATTTGAGTTCGCTGATTCCTAGAATGTCGACATTCACTCTTGCCATCACTTGTTTGACCACTTCCAATTTGCCTTGATTCATGGACCTGACATTCCAGGTTCCTATGCAATACTGCTCTTTACAGCATTGGACCTTGCTTCTATCACCAGTCACATCCACAGCTGGGTATTCTTTTTGCTTTGGCTCCATCCCTTCATTCTTTGTGGAGTTATTTCTCCACTGATCTTCAGTAGCATACTGGGCACCTACTGACCTGGGGAGTTCCTCTTTCAGTGTCCTATCATTTTGCCTTTTCATACTGTTCATGGGGTTCTCAAGGCAATAATACTGAAGTGGTTTGCCATTCCTTTCTCCAGTGGACTACATTCTGTCAGGTTGTCATAACAACCTCATTTAAAATGTATAAATCTGAATATTTGGCCAAAGAAAAGATACAGAAAGTAAATCAGCTTATCAAAAATACTCAAAATCGTATATCATTAGAAAATTACAAACTAAAACGACAGTGAAGTAGCACTGCACACCTATTAGATCCAGTAAACTCAAAAAAAAGTGGGGAGGGGTTGGCGTCTCCGGTGGCTCAGTGGTAAAGAATCTGCCTGACAATACAAGACACTCAAGTTCAATCCCTTACCCAGGAAGATCCCACATGCCAGCGAAATTTAGCTGGATTTTTCCACAGCTAAACAAGGCTCACCTGTGACCTGAACACTACACGTCTAGCACTTAGTAAACAGCTTTGAAAAAATGTCCAGACAAAAACTAACACACAATTATACACAGCAGCTCTACTTGTAACAGCTAAAAACTTCCAAATATCAGGATGTCATAGACTTTCAAGGGACTTGTGATCTATAATGTTACTTTGTACTGTGACTTAGGTCCCAAACTTGCATTGGTAGTCAAGAAGCACCTAGCCTCACTAGGAATCGAGAGTTCAGAAGCTAGATGGAACTCTAGCTCCAAGAGCATCTCTGAGGTTAAAGGTTACTCAGATTGGAACTACAATGGGTTTTTTTCCCTTAGTAATGCTGGATTTTAGTGGACCAGAGGAGGCTCTTATACTGGTGTGGTGACGCTTCGAAGGAACATCTCAGTATTATGTTTGTATCAGTCTTATTGTGGTCAGGAATATACTCAGGGTCGTGCACAGGCACTCAGGTGATGAATGTTTTCCCCAGCGGTCTTAGCTTGGGAGGCATTCCGAAGGTTACTCTGATTGCAGCCTGGGTGGCATCAGAGGCAAGCAAGGTTAATGGTGAAGAGCTGGACGTCAGTCAGGGATGCCATCAAGTCTACCCCTGGTGCATCCCCACCCCATCTTGGTGGTAGAACAGGGAGGGACAAGTACGGTGCCTGCATTGGTAAGGGACAGACTAAGTCCGAGCAGGAAAGAAAAGCTTTGGTGTTAAGTCTGTCTACACCCCCATCTAGAGCAGGGAGGAAGATGGTGCTGGTCGCTTTTTTTCTGTCTTACAGATGGGAGCTAACAATTCCAGCTTCACTCCTTTGAACTATATCCTGAAAAACTGGGATAGAGTTGATCCCCAGAGCTTTAATAAGACACACCTGGTCTTCCTATGTGATACTGCATGGCCATGGTATCCATTGGAGAATGGCGAATGGTGGCCGGTTGGAAGGTCTCTTAATTATAATACTGTTTTACAATTAGACCAGTTCTGTAGAAAACAAGGGAAATGGGTAGAAGTAGCATATGTGTTGCCCTTTTTCTCTCTGTGAAATATGCCAGATTTATGTCCTAAGGGTAGATTTGGGTGTGAAACCTTCAGCTCCCTCCTGTCCTCCTACTTTGCCCCCATACCCGGGACTCCAAACTCAACAAACTGAAAGCCAGAGAAGCCACAAAAAGGGTTGCCTTTGTCTCACTGGAAACCCAAACTGAGATTCAAACTGCCTTGGTCTCAGTGGAAATCCAAACTGAGATTCAAACTGCCCACATGGAGATCCAAACAACTCCTGTTTCAGTACGACCTCAGACTACTGTGGTTTCAGTAGAAACTCAGACCATCAAAGTAAGAGATGAGATGGTGGACAGGAGACAAAGAGATAAACAAAAGCCAGTTTCTCCAATCTATCCCTGGGATCATATGCGCAGAGCAGCCAGAGAGACTGAAGAACAGCCACACAAGCTGTTGCCTCTTCATGAAGTACCCACCAGGAGAAATTATCAGTCTATGAGAGTTAATAAGCCTTTTTATTATCAAGAAATACAAAGAATCAAGTAAAATCTGCGAGACTATTTAGAGGACCCAGAAAATATATATTAGAGGTTTTAAAGGTGTTACTCTGCTTTATGACCTTACTTGGAAGGATGTGATGTATATATTGGGACAAACGCTGACTCCCGACTCAAAGACTCGAGTTTTGGGGAAAGCAGTTGCTTATGGAGATGAATGGTTTGGTAATAAATCAGTAGGGAACAGGGAGGATGAGATAGCTGCCCTCCCCACTGGAAATCAGGCTGTCCCAACTACAGAACCAGACTGGGATACAACACAACTAAAGGAAGATGGGATCAGAGTCATTTTGTCAGATGTATTCTTGAAGGACTCAGGCAAGCGTGTGCTAAGCCTTTAAACTATGGCAAATTGGCAGACAGAACAGGAGAAGGAAGCTCCTAGATAGACTGAGAGAAGCCCTTCGCAGATTCACTGAGATTGATCCCAAAAGTGAAGAAGGAAAAGTGATCTTAAAGGATAGATTTCTCACTCACTCAGCTCCAGATATCCACCGTAAGCCATTAAAATGGGCATATGAACCAAATTAGTCTTTAGATAATCTGTTACAACTGGCTCAGACAGTCTATTATGGTAGGGAATATGAGGAAAAGAAAGAAAGGCAGAGAAAGACAAAGGAACAGGTGAAAGCCTTCACAATGGCTATGAAACCGCTCTTAAACAGCCTGAGAAAAATGCCCAGAGGGACCCAGGTGAAAAGAGATGGGCTTGCTATTACTGTGGAAAGGAGGGGCACCTCAAGCGGGATTGCCCTCGGACATCTAAGCCGCCCCCGGCTCCATGTCTGGTCTGCAAAGGACCACACTGGAAGAGAGACTGCCCCCAGAGGCGTAGGTCTCCAGGGTCAGATTCTCAAGACAATCAGGACTGAAGGTGCCCGGGGGTCCCCACAAAAGCTTCCGACCTAATTACACCTGAGGAACCCCGGGTATTAATAACTGTGGGGGGTCCGTCATTTCCTTTTAGATACTGGGGCAACTTACTCTGTGCTTACTGAAGCCCCTGGCCCACTTTCTTCCCGATCTGCTTCCATAATGGGACTGTCTGGACGAGCCAAAAGGTATTATTTCAGTTATTCTGTATCTTGTAACTGGGATTCTATGCTATTTTCACACGAGTTTCTGATCGTGCCAGAATCTCCCTCACCCCTTTTGGTGAGAGATATACTGAACAAGGGCCATGCCTCTGTTTTCATGAATATGGAGCCCTCCCTTTCTCTCCCTTTAGTTGAAATAAATGTAAATCCTAGAGTATGGGCTGATGGAAAATCTGTGGGTCGAGCACAAAATGCTATTCCTGTAGTTGTCAAGCTCAAAGACATGCACTTATTTCCACATAAGAAGCAGTATCCACTGAAACCTGAGGTTAAGAAAGAGTTAAAACCCATCATCGAAAATTTAAAGGAGCAAGGACTATTAGTTCCCTGTAACAGTCCATGCAACACTCCTATTTTGGGTATAAAGAAATCAAATGGTAAATGAAGACTAGTTCAAGATTTACAAACAATAAATGAGGTTGTAGTTCCTTTACACCCCGTGGTGCCTAATCCTTATACTCTATTGTCTGAAATTCCTGAATAAGCCAAATATTTCTCAGTAATTGATTTGAAAGATGCCTTCTAGGTGCCCACTTTCACCATTACTATTCAACATAGTTTTGGAAGTTTTGGCCACAGCAATCAGAGCAGAAAAAGAAATAAAAGGAATCGAAATTGGAAAAGAAGAAGTAAAACTCTCACTATTTGCAGATGACATGACCCTCTACATAGAAAACCCTAAAGACTCCACCAGAAAATTACTAGAACTAATCAATGACTATAGTAAAGTTGCAGGATATAAAATCAACACACAGAAATCCCTTGCATTCCTATACACTAATAATGAGAAAACAGAGAGAGAAATTAAGGAAACAATTCCATTCACCATTGCAACGGAAAGAATAAAATACTTAAGAATATATCTACCTAAAGAAACTAAAGACCTATACATAGAAAACTATAAAACACTGGTGAAAGAAATCAAAGAGGACGCTAATAGATGGAGAAATATACCATGTTCATGGATTGGAAGAATCAATATAGTGAAAATGAGTATACTACCCAAAGCAATTTATAGATTCAATGCAATCCCTATCAAGCTACCAACAGTATTCTTCACAGAGCTAGAACAAATAATTTCACAATTTGTATGGAAATACAAAAAACCTTGAATAGCCAAAGCTATCTTGAGAAAGAAGAATGGAATTGGAGGAATCAACCTGCCTGATTTCAGGCTGTACTACAAAGCTACAGTTATCAAGACAGCATGGTACTGGCACAAAGATAGAAATATAGATCAATGGAACAAAATAGAAAGCCCAGAGATAAATCCATGCACATATGGACACCTTATCTTTGACAAAGGAGGCAAGAATATACAATGGATTAAAGACAATCTCTTTAACAAATGCTGCTGGGAAATCTGGTCAACCACTTGTAAAAGAATGAAACTAGAACACTTTCTAACACCATACACAAAAATAAACTCAAAATGGATTAAAGATCTAAATGTAAGACCAGAAACTATAAAACTCCTAGAGGAGAAGGTAGGCAAAACACTCTCCGACATACATCACAGCAGGATCCTCTATGACCCACCTCCCAGAATATTAGAAATAAAAGCAAAAATAAACAAATGGGACCTAATTAAACTTAAAAGCTTCTGCACAACAAACGAAACTATTAGCAAGGTGAAAAGGCAGCCTTCAGAATGGGAGAAAATAATAGCAAATGAAGGAATGGACAAACAACTAATCTCAAAAATATACAAGCAACTCCTACAGCTCAACTCCAGAAAAATAAATGACCCAATCAAAAAATGGGCCAAAGAACTAAGTAGATATTTCTCCAAAGAAGACATACAGATGGCTAACAAACACATGAAAAGATGCTCAACATCACTCATTATCAGAGAAATGCAAATCAAAACCACTATGAGGTACCATTTCACACCAGTCAGAATGGCTGTGATCCAAAAGTCTACAAGCAATAAATGCTGGAGAGGGTGTGGAGAAAAGGGAACCCTCTTACACTGTTGGTGGGAATGCAAACTAGTACAGCCACTATGGAGAACAGTGTGGAGATTCCTTAAAAAACTGGAAATAGAACTGCCTTATGATCCAGCAATCCCACTGCTGGGCATACACGCTGAAGAAACCAGAAGGGAAAGAGACACGTGTACCCCAATGTTCATCGCAGCACTGTTTATAATAGCCAGGACATGGAAGCAACCTAGATGTCCATCAGCAGATGAATGGATAAGAAAGCTGTGGTACATATACACAATGGAGTATTACTCAGCCATTAAAAAGAATACATTTGAATCAGTTCTAATGAGGTGGATGAAACTGGAGCCTATTATACAGAGTGAAGTAAGCCAGAAGGGAAAACGTAAATACAGTATACTAATGCATATATATGGAATTTAGAAAGATGCTAACAATAACCCGGTGTACGAGACAGCAAAAGAGACACTGATGTATAGAACAGTCTTATGGACTCTGTGGGAGAGGGAGAGGGTGGGAAGATTTGGGAGAATGGCATTGAAACATGTATAATATCATGTATGAAACGAGTTGCCAGTCCAGGTTCGATGCACGATACTGGATGCTTGGGGCTAGTGCACTGGGATGACCCAGAGGGATAGTATGGGGAGGGAGGAGGGAGGAGGGTTCAGGATGGGGAACACATGTATACCTGTGGCGGATTCATTTTGATATTTGGCAAAACTAATACAATTTGTAAAGTTTAAAAAAAAAGATGTCTTCTATTCAGTGCCTTTGGCAGAGGAAAGCCTATTTCTATTTGCCTTTGAAGACCCTATGCAGCCAGCTTCTCAGTTAACCTGGACAGTTTTGCCCCAGGGATTTCGTGACAGTCCTAACTTATTTGGACAAAGTTTTTCACGGGATCTACAAAACTTTAATAGCTCTGAAGTGGTGGTGTTACAATATGTAGATGATATTTTGCTCTGTGCTGAGACAGAGAAAGCTTGTTCATGAGCCTCAGAAGATTTCTTAAACTTTCTGGCAGGCTGTGGTTACAAGGCATCAAGAGAAAAGGCTCAGCTTTGTCAACAATCTGTTAGATATCTGGGCCTAATCATATGAGAAGGGACTAGGGCCATAGGCCCTGAGAGAATTAAACCTATACTAAATCATCCCCTACCTATGACTTTAAGACAATTGAGAGGATTTTGGGGAATCACAGGTTACTGTTGCATTTGGATTCCAGGTTATGGGGAACTTGCCCGGCCTTTATATAAACTTATAGCTGAAACTCAGCAGGCCCAAACCGACAAACAGGTTTGGTCTCCAGATACTCAAAAGACTTTTAAGGTTCTTCAGACTGCTCTCCTGCAAGCTCTCACTTTGAGCTTGCCCACAGGGTCAGAATTTAATTTGTTTGTCACTGAAAAAAAAGATATGGCTTTGGGAGTTTTGACACAACCCCGAGGGCCTCACCAGCAACCTATTGCTTATCTAAGCAGAGAATTAGATGTAATTTCATGTGGGTGGCCCCACTGCCTAAGAGTAATTAGGACAGCAACTTTATTAGCCCCTGAAGCTTTAAAACTAATTAATGGACGAAACCTTACTGTACTGACTTCTCATGATATGAGTGGAATCTTAAATTCTAAGTTTAATATTTGGATGACAGACAGTAGGCTTCTCAAGTATCAGTCATTGTTTTTAGAAGGACCAGTAACTAAGCTTCGGTGAAGGCAATGGCACCCCACTCTAGTACTTTTGCCTAGAAAATCCCATGGATGGCGGAGCCTGGTAGGCTGCAGTCCATGGGGTCGCTAGAGTCAGACACGACTGAGCGACTTCACTTTCACTTTTCAGTTTCATGCATTGGAGAAGGAAATGGCAACCCACTCCAGTGTTCTTGCCTGGAGAATCTCAGGGACGGGGAAGCCTGGTGGGCTGCCGTCTATGGGGTCACACGGAGTTAGACACGACTGAAGTGACTTAGCAGCAGCAGCAGTAACTAAGCTTAAAGTTTGTGGAAATTTAAATCTTGCTACTTTCCTTCCTGAGAAGGAAAACGAAACACCTGAAACACCTGATCACCTGATCAGAAATTGTTCCCAATTTCTAACTTTAAACTATGCAGCTCGGGAGGATCTAATGGATACCTCATTAGACAATCCTGACATGGAAATATTTACTTATGGCAGTTACTTTGTTGGGGATGGAAAGCATAAAGCAGGTTACACCGTGGTGACTGCTGAACAGGTTTTAGAAGTAAAATCTCTCCCCCAGGGAACCAGTGCTCAGTTAGTGGAGCTTGTGGATCTGACCCGAGCTCTAGAGCCAAGCAAAGGGCAGCGAATAAATATCTACATGGATTCTAAGTATGTTTATTTGACTACATGCTCATGCTGCAATATAGAAAGAAAGACAGTTTAAAACAGCAACAGGAGAACCTATTAAGCATTCAGATGGTAATCAGTTGGCTGACTGTCAAGCCAAAAAAGCAGCACTTTACAAAACCCCTTCACTGCAGACGCCTTTGATCTGGACAGGTCCTGTGGAACAGGAAAAACCACAATATACTGAGGAAGAATTAGAAAGATATGAGAAAAGAGGAACAAAGATTACTGATAATGGATGGTTACAGTCCGAGGATGGACAATTAATAATTCCTGAAAATGCTTAATGGAAAATTTTTAAGGGTTTACACCAGAGTTTTCATTTGGGTGCAGAGAGTACTTACCAAATGGCTTCTCGTTTGTTTGAAGGAAAAAATGTAATGAAAACTTTAAAGAACATTATCAAAAGGTATGAGGTCTGTCAGAAAAATAACCCAAAGACTGAAAAGCTAGCAAAACCTGGATTACAACGAAGTGGAACGTGTCCTGGAGAGGACTGGGAAATTGATTTTACTCATATGCCAAAAGCTAATCAATATTCTTGCTTACAAGTTTGGGTAGATACTTTTACTGGATGGTTTGAGGCTTTTCCTTGTCAAAGGGAACAGGCTAAGGGGGTTATAAAGATTTTAATCCATTAAATTATCCCCAGGTTTGGGCTGCCACGGAGCCTTCAGAGTGACAATGGCTCCATCTTTAAAGCTGCTGTAACTCAGGGGGTGTCTAAAGCTCTAAAAATATCACTTACACTGTTCCTGGAGACCCCAATCCTCAGAAAATGTTGAAAAAGCTAATGACATTGTCAAAAGATATCTGCACAAATTAACTCAAGAGACGAAGGACAATTGGTTTAAAGTCCTACCCATAGCTTTAATGAGGGCTCTAACTGCCCCCAAAAAGGAGAGACTGTCCACCTTTGAATGTATTTATGGAAGGCCCGTCTTATACACAGACATTGTTATAGACCCTGAAGCCTTGGAATTAACTAGTTATGTAACTCAGCTCTCAGCTTTTCAACAGGCATTAATAGAACTCCTGGAGATGACTCTGAGTCAAGCAAGCCTCTATTTGAGCCAGGAACAGAGGTCCTCATAAAAACATTGGGATCTAGGGGCCCATCCCTTGAGCCCCTCTGGGAAGGCCCTTACCAGGTTATTCTTTCTTCTCCCACAGCTGTCAGAGTGCCAGGAATTGATTTGTGGGTACATCAAACTCGAGTTAAGAGATGGCACCCTGACCAAGACTAAGTGATGTCATTTTATGTCTTTACTTTCTATACTCTGTACTTTTCAAATGGGCCTGATAATCTAGGTGAGCCTACTTCTGCTGACTCCAAAAGTCCTGAGTTGTTGGGGTCCTTTAATGGACTGGAACCTGGTGGTCTGGAGTCAACCGATAAGAAAGTAAAGGAGAGAGAAAGAGGCTAATATTCCTTGGTTTACGCAGAAAGCCAATAAAGCCCCTGCACGAGGCTTGCTCTGTTTATGAAGGCCACAGGTGCCCTCTCAATGGGGTGAAGTCACAGAGCACCTTCTCGAGAGGGTCTTAGAAGCCCGGGCAGGAAAGTGAACCCAGAGGACCTCTGCACTCCAAAGAAATAGCCTGAGAGAGAGAGAAAGAAAGCAAGACACGGGGACTAAAGCTCTGATGGAGCAAAGGTGTTTTATTCAACATTGTGTAAATATTTATACTGTCTTACAAGATAGCTATTTTCAGCAGAGATAAAATCAAAACTTAAAGGTTATCAAGGAAACATGAGGTCATCCATATAAAAGAGAGAGGGTTGTAAATAATGACTTTTACCATATGGTTCATAAAAAGGAAGAGGGTACTTATCACCATATAGAAAAACTAACGAAGGAAATGCCTGGATTCCTCAGCCCCCAGGAGAGGCTTGCCTCTTCTCTTAATTCCTGAATATTCAGGAATTAAGGAACAGAATTCCTGACAGATCCAAAACAGCACACAGGAAGCCTCCTGTTAAATGCTTCCAGACACTGAGTCTCCCATTTGATCCTTAAGACAATGCCTTCCTGTCATGGGCTCACTCCTTCGCTGCATTCTACAATCAGTCTAACTGCTGGTCTGCAAAGCGCTCCCCTCTTCATCAGTGGAAGGCTTCCCGTGGTCGATATCTCCACTTCAAGGAAAAGACTTTCTCCAAGTCTGCAAATACTTTTGACAACAATGATATGTGGTGCCTCTTCTTCATCTGATGACATCTAACAAACCTAAAATAGACTGGTGCAACACTTTGTACTTTAACTACGGACATAACATGACTTTTAATTTTGATTATACTGAAAGGTTGTTGTTGAATCATGCAAAGACACCAGTATTCTTAGCCCCGGAGGAGAATTCAATCTGGGGCCAGAGACAAGGCTTGATCGCTCAGAGCTTTTGTGTAATAAAGTTATATTAAAGTATAAAGGAGATAGAGAAAGCTTCTGACATAGGCATCAGAAGGGGGCAGAAAGAGCACCCCCCTGCTAGTCTTCAGCTGGATGTTATATAGTCACTAGCAGTCTATTAATGAAAGAAAGGGATATCTTAAAATTCAGAATGGCACCAGGCCCCTCGCCCATAAGATGCATTTTGGGATAATCTTGGCACCAAATGGTTTATCCTGGGCCATAAAATGATTAACTTGAATCTTGAAGAAGGGCAGACCACCATACAAATAGTTTCATTTACATAGATTAGGGGAACAATATCTGAGTATAACATACTGGTTTGTCAAGTAGGTTCTGAGCCAAGAGCCAGAACCGACTTGAAGACAGAGTTTGGGGTAAACACATAGTACATTAGCATAGCTTAAGACAAACATTTCCATAAGAAAAAGGCATTGGTTATCTCTACCAGTAACGCTGAAGAAGCTGAAGTTGAATGGTTCTATGAAGACCTACAAGACCTTTTAGAACTAATACCCAAAAAAGATGTCCTTTTCATTATAGGGGACTGGAATGCAAAAGTAGGAAGTCAAGAAACACCTGGAGTAACAGGCAAATTTGGCCTTGGAATACAGAATGAAGCAGGGCAAAGACTAATAGAGTTTGGCCAAGAAAATGCACTGGTCATAACAAACACCCTCTTCCAACAACACAAGAGAAGACTGTATACATGCACATCACCAGATGGTCAACACCGAAATCAGATTTATTATATTCTTTGCAGCCAAAGATGGAGAAGCTCTATACAGTCAGCAAAAAAAAGACCAGGAGCTGACTGTGACTCAGACCATGAACTCCTTATGGCCAAATTCAGACTGAAATTGAAGAAAGTAGGGAAAACCACTAGACCATTCAGGTATGACCTAAATCAAATCCCTTATAATTATACAGTGGAAGTGAGAAATAGATTTAAGGGCCTAGATCTGATAGACAGAGTGCCTGATGAACTATGGAATGAGGTTCATGACATTGTACAGGAGACAGGGATCAAGACCATTCCCATAGAAAAGAAATGCAAAAAAGCAAAATGGCTGTCTGGGGAGGCCTTACAAATAGCTGTGAAAAAAAGAGAAGAGAAAACCAAAGGAGCAAAGGAAAGATATAAACATCTGAATGCAGAATTCCAAAGAATAGCAAGAAGAGATAAGAAAGCCTTCTTCAGCTATCAATGCAAAGAAATAGAGGAAAACAACAGAATGGGAAAGACTAGAGATCTCTTAAAGAAAATCAGAGATAGCAAGGGAACATTTCATGCAAAGATGAGCTCGATAACAGACAGAAATGGTATGGACCTAACTAACAGAAGCAGAAGATATTAAGAAGAGATGGCAAGAATACAGAGAAGAACTGTACAAAAAAGATCTTCACGACCCAGATCATCACGATGCTGTGATCACTGACGTAGAGCCAGACATCCTGGAATGTGAAGTCAAGTGGGCCTTAGAAAGCATCACTACGAACAAAGCTAGTGGAGGTGATGGAATTCCAGTTGAGCTATTCCAAATCCTGAAAGATGATGCTGTGAAAGTGCTACACTCAATATGCCAGCAAATTTGGAAAACTCAGCAGTGGCCATAGGACTGGAAAAGGTCAGTTTTCATTCCAATCCCAAAGAAAGGCAATGCCAAACAATGCTCAAACTACCACACAATTGCACTCATCTCACACGCAAGTAAAGTAATGCTCAAAATTCTCCAAGCCAGGCTTCAGCAATATATGAACCGTGAACTTCCTGATGTTCAAGCTGGTTTTAGAAAAGGCAGAGGAACCAGAGATCAAATTGCCAACATCCGCTGGATCATAGAAAAAGCAAGAGTTCCAGAAAAACATCTATTTCTGCTTTATTGACTATGCCAAAGCCTTTGACTGTGTGGATCACAATAAACAGTGGAAAATTCTGAAAGAGATGGGAATACCAGACCACCTGATTTGCCTCTTGAGAAATTTGTATGCAGGTGAGGAAGCAACAGTTAGAACTGGACATGGAACAACAGACTGGTTCCAAATAGGAAAAGGAGTTCGTCAAGGCTGTATATTGTCACCCTGTTTATTTAACTTCTATGCAGAGTACATCATGAGAAATGCTGGACTGGAAGAAACACAAGCTGGAATCAAGATTGCTGGGAGAAATATCAATAACCTCAGATATGCAGATGACACCACCCTTATGGCAGAAAGTGAAGAGGAACTCAAAAGTCTCTTGATGAAAGTGAAAGTATAGAGTGAAAAAGTTGGCTTAAAGCTCAACATTCAGAAAACGAAGATCATGGCATCTGGTCCCACCACTTCATGGGAAATAGATGGGGAAACAGGGGAAACAGTGTCAGACTTTATATTTCTGGGCTCCAAAATCACTGCAGCTGGTGACTGCAGCCATGAAATTAAAAGATGCTTACTCCTTGGAAGGAAAGTTATGACCAAGCTAGATAGCATATTCAAAAGCACAGACATTACTTTGCCAACAAAGATCCATCTAGTCAAGGCTATGGTTTTTCCTGTGGTCATGTATGGATGTGAGAATTGGACTGTGAAGAAGGCTGAGCGCCAAAGAATTGATGCTTTTGAACTGTGGTGTTGGAGAAGACTCTTGAGAGTCCCTTGGACTGCAAGGAGATCCAACCAGTCCATTCTGAAGGAGACCGGCCCTGGGATTTCTTTGGAAGGAATGATGCTAAAGCTGAAAATCCAGTACTTTGGCCACCTCATGAGAAGAGTTGACTCATTGGAAAAGACTCTGATGCTGGAAGGGATTGGCGGCAGGAGGAGAAGGGGACGACAGAGGATGAGAAGGGTGGATGGCATCACTGACTCAGTGGACGTGAGTCTGAGTGAACTCCAGGAGTTGGTGATGGACAGGGAGGCCTGGCGTGCTGCGATTCATGTGGTCGCAAAGAGTCGGACACGACTGAGCGACTGATCTGATCTGATCTGATCTGATCTCTAAGTTTGAGAAGTTAACTTCAGGCAAAACCAGGTGTCATTATGGCAACACAGTATTTTAAGAGAAACCTCCTTTTAAATTTGTATAGAGAAGGAAAAATTATCGCTAGTTTGTTTCCTCCTGCCGCTTAAGAGGGATAAAAATGTCTTGACACTTGCAGGCTATTTCCTCTGTTTGGAGACCCCTGGCCTTCCTGCTTGTTACCCTCTCAGTATATTGTCTCGGTTTAATGACTATTTCGCTCTACATAAGGCAAATAGGTCTAGATCTAATGGTTTTTTACCTGACGTTTATCAAATATGGGATGAGGTTATATGGCTAACTCCCGCAAAAGGACATCTAATATCTAGTGCCCCTATATGCTGGGGACATCCCCCAAAGTTAGCCAACAACTTAATTACCATGATTGAAAACAATTGGGATTTTTGCCTTAGGAAATATGCAACGTAATCATTCCTGTGTTTTCCAACCCCAGTTCAGGTCCTCCCTTTCTGGCCAGGAACTAATTGGGACTGGATATCTCAGTCACACTGGCTTGCTCCAAACAGTACTTATTAGATATGTAGCTCTTACCTATGGACATGGCTTCCCCCTGGTTGGATAGAGAGATGCACCCTGGGTCTAGCATTTACTCACAGCTTTATATTTTCAGAGCTTCCAGAAAAGCCTGCTAATTTACCACACCTTAAAACTTGGTGGGCAAGTTCTATATTTCACTGGTATGATTATTTGGCTGCAGTGTTTGTTCTGTCTTTGGGAAATACAGATATTATGCTACAAGTAGATGCTTTAACTAATTTTACTCAACAGGTATTACAAAGAGTCTCAAAAAGCTATTTCAGCTCTTAATGCTGAAAAAGCATAAATTAAAAAGGTGGTTTTACAAAACAGATTGGCTTTAGATATTCTGACAGCTGCGCAAGGAGGAACTTGTGCCATTATTCATACCTAATGCTGTACATATATATCTGATATGAGCACTAATGTTACTCATTTTACTAAACACATGAACAAAATGATTGGGGTCATGGATACTCCTGAAGCCTCAATTGCCTCACTTTGGGAGACGTTAAATAGTTCCCCATGGTGGAAAACTATCTTAATTACAATAATTCTGATTGTTTTGTTTTTGCTGTTTGCTCCCTGCATCTGTAACTGTGTAACTGGATTTGTTTCTAGTTGCATAAAAACTTTTAAGTTACAAATCGTTACTCAAACCCCTGCTACTGCTGCAGCTTCTTCCAACTACTATTTGGGGCCCCTGGATCAGAAATCCTCGTATAAGGGTTAGGAGAATATGTTGCCTCACCAATTTAGGGACAATGCCCCTTGTCAGCTCGGAAGCAGTTATGGAACGAGAACGATGCCCCTTTTCCCTAGGCAACATATTCTCTTAAAAGAAAAGGGGGTAATAAGAGGATAATAGGCAGGAAGGCCAGGGGTCTCCAAATGGAGGAAATAGGCTGCAAGTGTCAGACATTTTTAATCTCTCTTAAGCGGCAGGAAGAAACAAACTAGAGATATTTTTTCCTTCTCTTTACAAATTTAAAAGGAGGTTTCTCTTAAAATACTGTGTTGCCATAATGACACCTGGTTTCACCTGAAGTTAACTATTCTCAAACCTTGAGTTAACCTATGCATTTTTCTTATGGAAATGTTTGTCTTAAGCTGTGTTAATGTACTATGCATTTACCCCAAACTCTGTCTTCAAATCGGTTCCGCCTAATGGCTCAGAACCTACTTGACAAACCAGTATGTTATACTCAGATATTGTTTCCCTAATATATGTAAACGAAACTAATTGTATGATAATCTGCCCTTCTACAAGATTCAAGTCAATTGTTTTATGGCCCGGGATGAATCATCTGCTGCCAAGATTTTCCCAGAATGCATCTTATAGATGGTGCCATCCTGAGTTTTAAGACATTCCTTTCTTTCATTAACAGACTGCTAGTGACTATACAACATTCAGCTGAAGACTAGCAGAAGGGTACTCTTTCTCCCCCTTCTGATGCCTATGTCAGAAGCTTTCTCTATCTCCTTTATATTTTAATATAACTTTATTACACAAAAGTTCTGAGCGATCAAGCCTCGTCTCTGGCCCCGGATTGAATTCTTCTCCTCCAGAGGCCAAGAATTCTGGCGTCTTTTCATTCAGCAACAACCTTTCACCTTTCTGTGGCAGTCATTCTTTTTCTGTTAGAGAATTATGCTCTTAGTTTGTGTAAGGGAAATTATCCACCCCGCCCCAACCCCATATGTCTTCTCTCCTCTTACACATCAAACAATTCTGCGATGTCAGCTGGGAATCCCACAATTTGTGATTCTGAAACCACTTACCTGGAGATATAACATCAGCTCCCACAGGTTTAGGGTTTCAATCGCACAAAGCTGCTGCCCCCAATCCCATTCCGACACACTTGGGGAACCATCACAAGTCTAGGTTGACACTTGTGCTTCCCAAAACACACTCTTTAGTTTCCTTTAATTTCCTAGAGCAGTTCATAGAGCACAGGAAAACACTTTATTTACTATTAATACATTTCCAGTTTACTCTAATAGGAATAACTTGGGAACAGACAGATGGAAAGAATGCATAGGCATGATGCGTGGAAAGGGGCACAGAGCTCCCTTCTACCCATTTCTGGGCACAGCACCCCCTCCAACCTCCATGTGCTCCCCAGAAACACCTGGGCCCCATCTTTTGAGGTTTTATGGAGGCACAAATGAGTAAATCATTGGCCACTGGTGACTGCTGCTGCTACTGCTGCTAAGTCAATTCGGTCGTGTCCAACTCTATGCAGCCCATCAGGGTCCCCGTCCCTGGGATTCTCCAGGCAAGAACACTGGAATGGGTTGCCATTTCCTTCTCCAATGCATGAAAGTGAAAAGTGAAAGTGAAGTCGCTCAGTCATGTCCGACTCTTAGCAACCCCATGGACTGGAGCCTACTAGGCTCCTCTGTCCATGGGATTTTCCAGGCAAGAGTACTGGAGTGGGGTGCCATTGCCTTCTCCGACTGGTGACTGAGTCAACCACAATCCTCTCTGTCTCCCTGAAGGCTAGTAAAGAAGGGACTGTAAGTTCCAGTCCTCTGATCACTTGGTTGCTTTCTGAAGCATCAAAACCCAATCCTTAGGGTCTTTCCAAGAGTCACCTTTGGAACATCAGCTCAACTGCAGTTGAAAGGGGTTGTTATCCTTCCACTTCAGTACCTTTGGATCTATTCAAGAAATGATGACAACAGACCAAATATTATAACAAGATGTTCCCATTGGTCTTGTCACATAGGAAATTTCAAGGGTTTCAGACGTGAGAGGGTCAATTTCTAGGTAGGTTGATAAGAAGTCTGGGGTCCCCAAGGAGGAAAGAGGGGTCTGGGGCTCTCAAAGAGGAGAAAAGGACAAACTGTTTCTACATTCCTTAGTCTTAGTCACATAAAACATTTTTTTTTCTTTCTCTAAGCCCAGAGCTGATGATTACACAACAAAACAACTCAGCTTAAACTCTGCACTAAGGATTATATTATATTATATTATATTATATTATATTATATTATATTAACTTATATGCAGAGTACATCATGAGAAACTCTGGACTGGAAGAAGCACAAGCTGGAATTAAGATTGCCAGGAGAAATACCAATAACCTCAGATATGCAGATAACGTCACCCTTATGGCAGAAAGTGAAGAGGAACTAAAAAGCCTCTTGATGAACGTGAAAGAAGAGAGTGAAAATGTTGGCTTAAAGCTCAACATTCAGAAAACGAAGATCATGGCATCTGGGCCCATCACTTCATGGGAAATAGATGGAGAAACACTGGAAACAGTGTCAGACTATTTTTTGGGGCTCCAAAATCACTGCAGATGGTGACTGCAGCCATGAAATTAAAAGACGCTTACTCCTTGAAAGGAAGGTTATGACCAACTTGGATAGCATATTCAAAATCAGAGACATTACTTTGCCAACAAAGGTCCGTCTAGTCAAGGCTATGGTTTTTCCAGTGGTCATGTATGGATGTGAGAGTTGGACTGTGAAGATAGCTGAACGCCAAAGAATTAATGCTTTTGAACTGGGGTGTTGGAGAAGACTCTTGAGAGTCCCTTGGACTGCAAGGAGGTCCAACCAGTCTATTCTAAAGGAGATCAGTTCTGGGTGTTCATTGGAAGGACTGATACCAAAGCTGAAACTCCTATACTTTGGCCACATCATGCGAAGAGTTGACTCATTGGAAAAGACTCTGATGCTGGGAGGGATTGGGGGCAGGAGGAGAAGGGGACGACAGAGGATAAGACGGCTAGATGGCATCACCAGCTCGATGGACATGAGTTTGAGTCGACTCCGGGAGTTGGTGATAGACAGGGAGGCCTGGCGTGCTGCAATTCATGGGGTTGCAAAGCGTGGGACATGGACACAACTGAGCGACTGAACTGAACTGAAGGATTATATAACAACAATGTATCCTGCTTAATGATATGCTTTTCCTTCTTGAGAACCTTCTAACTAATCCTGTTATCTTAAAATGTATATTATGGGAGTGGGTCTGGTAAGATCTTTCTATTGCTAGTTCTAATCCTGTCATTCTAAAATGTAAATTGTGGGAGTGGGTCTAGTAAGACCTTTCAGACAGTTTTTTGATTTATTGTAATAACTAATTAAAATGCATATGAAAAGTATATAAAAGTATAAAAGCACCCTCTGTCCCCCTTCTGATGTCTGTGTCAGAAGCTTTCTCTGTCCCTTTTTATACTTTAATAAAACTCTGCTACACAAAAGCTCTTGAGTGATCAAGACTGGCTCCTGGTCCCAAGGCAAAGTCTTCAGAGGTCACAAATCCAGCTTCGTTCACAGTGAGCTGTCAGATGTTCTGTGCCAAATATATACTCCTTAATAACAACTCAAATTCTTAGCCTGTGACTTTAATTGTGATAATTTTTACCCAGTTTCTTATTTGTCCTAAATCTTTTGTCATGATTGCTTTACAACAGTTTTTTCCCAAGGGGAAATTTTAATTTCTATGCAGTTAAATATATCAGGCTTTTCACTTATGGCTTCTATGCCAATCCTAAAAGTCTTAGACTTCACCTCTCTGAAATGATTGTAAAAATACAACCATTGTTTATTTCTAATATTTTAATAGTTTCATTTTAAAACATTAATCTTTGAATTAGCTGGATTTAGAAGCTATGAATTTTAAGATAGAGATAATAACCTAAGCTTTTTCTTTGGTGCCTTACCCAGTGGTTTTAATATCATTTAGTGATTGAGCTAACTTTTCTGTGGTGATTTTAAGTGTCACTTTTATATACTAAAGGACTTCCCTGGTGGCTTAGACAGTAAAGTGTCTGTCTACAATTAGGGAGACCCGGGTTCGATCCCTGGGTTGGGAAGATCCCCTGGAGAAGGAAATGGCAATCCACTCCAGGACTATTGCCTGGAAAATCCCTTGGACAGAGGAGCCTAGTAGTCTACAGTCCATGGGGTCGCAAAGAGTCGGACACGACTGAGTGACTTCACTTTCACTTTTCTTTATATACTAAATTCCCATACACACTTTGGGCTATTTCTTTATTTCCTATTCCCTTTCTTTGATCTGATTGTTAACGGAAAATATTTAACTGTTGCTGTTATTATAATAATGAGTCCAGTTTTCTATAGCATTAGTCCTCTCATAGATTGCCTGGACAAAAGTAGACACGTTTATGGTGTCAAGACTCTGAGGATATGCCATGCCTTTTCAAGTCTTCTTTTGTAACTTTTAGTAATGTTCTTAAGTTTTCTTCAAAAGGATTTGGATTATTTAATCTTTTTTCATTGTTATTACAGATGAGGCCTGTTCTTGAATTATATGTTCTAACTGGTACTTATCTGTATAAAGCAATGAATTTTTATGTATTAAGTTTCCAGCCATCTTACTGCATGCTCCTATTTCTATTGTTTTCCAGGAATTCCAAAAGCATATTTATATACTCACAGGTGGCAAAAACATCATAAAATTATTTTTGTGGTTGTCCAGCCATGGTAATTCTTTTCTGTCTCATCAAAGTGAATATTGATTAGAAATTATTATGGGGGAAAAAAAGACAACCATTCAAAGAGAGGGTGTGAACTAGGCAAGATGCATGAACCAAGTACCTATTATGGTCCTGTGAAAATGTCCTTCCTTAATTTATTTTTATCTATATTTTTTAATAACAGTTTTTCTAGTAGGATTTTTGGAGTTTTCCTGGTATTCAATCCTATTATTCAATCCTAAAAGATGATGTTAAACTGCTGCACTAAGATCAGATCAGTCGCTCAGTCGTGTCCAACTCTTTGCGACCACATGAATCGCAGCACGCCAGGCCTCCCTGTCCATCACCAACTCCCAGAGTTCACTGAGACTCACATCCATCGAGTCAGTGATGCCATCCAGCCATCTCATCCTCTGTCGTCCCCTTCTCCTCCTGCCCCCAATCCCTCCCAGCATCAGAGTCTTTTCCAATGAGTCAACTCTTCACATGAGGTGGCCAAAGTACTGGAGTTTCAGCTTTAGCATCATTCCTTCCAAAGAAATCCCAGGGCTGATCTCCTTCAGAATGGACTGGTTGGATCTCCTTGCAGTCCAAGGGACTCTCAAGAGTCTTCTCCAACACCCCAGTTAAAAGCATCAATTCTTCGGCACTCAGCCTTCTTCACAGTCCAACTCTCACATCCATACATGACCACAGGAAAAACCATAGCCTTGATTAGATGAACCTTTGTTGGCAAAGTAATGTCTCTGCTTTTGAATATACTATCTAGGTTGGTCATAACTTCCTTCCAAGGAGTAAGCACTCAATATGCCAGCAAATTTGGAAAACTCAGCAGTGGCCACAGAACTAAAAAAGGTCAGTTTTCACTCCAAAACCAAAGAAAGGCAATGCCAAAGAATGTTCAAACTACTGCACAATTGCACGCATCTAAAACGCCAGCAAAGTAATGCTCAAAATTCTCCAAGTTAGGTTTCAACAGTGCGTGAACCAAGAACTTCCAGATGTTCAAGCTGGATTAAGAAAAGACAGTGGAACCAGAGATCAAATTGCCAACATCCACTGGATCATAGAAAAAGCAAGAGAGTTCCAGAAAACCATCTACTTCTGCTTCATTGACTAGGCCAAAGCCTTTGACTGTGTGGATCACAACAAACTGTGGAAAATTCGTAAAGAGATGGGAATACAAGACCACCTAACCTGCCTCCTGAGAAATCTATATGCTGGTCAAGAAGCAACAGTTAGAACTGGACATGGAACAATGGACTGGTTCCAATTTGGGAAAGGAGTACATCAGCACTGTATATTGTCATCTTGTGTTGGGGGCCAGAGTGAGGCACTCGGCCCGTGGCAAAGGTCATGAGGAAGGAGGCTCGACATACGCAAAGGCGGGATCAAGCCTCAGGGGTCCCCCTGGAAATCCTCGAGCATCTACCCCCATAACCAGAGCCTGCCTGCTTTACTACTTTGTGTTCCCACCTACACCTCTGACTTTACGGGGGGCTGTCCCCGACCACCTCTTTCGGAGAAGGAGTTAACCTAGAGCTCCAGTTAATAAAAACTCCTGGGCGTGACAACAGTGTTTTAACCTACAAATTCCTCTGAAGGTTCTCTAGCCTGCCTGACAGGCTTGTCCAGCCACATGTGATTGCTCACAGCCTCCCAACCATGAGAGGCACAAGATGCTTTAAACCTTCTAAAAACAGGTTCCTTAGAAAAGTTAGAAAACTATTAGTATAAGTATGATGGGCTGATTAGAAATTGTATTGGTGAAGGGTTTTTCATTTGTTGAGCCAATGTTTGTTGCTAAGTCTCCACATCCCCTGCCCTTACACACATTAATGAATATATAGAAGAAATAAGTATTAACCTTTGATATTAATCATGTTAGATCTTAGGCTAAGTAAATTCTTTCCTTAACTAAAACCCACTACACCCTCACCCTATAGGAATGTAACTTTATTTAGGTGGCATCTGTTTTAAGAATAATCACCCCTGGAGAAATAAGTGTCCTGGTTGACTGACTGCTGTCACAAGGAGAGGGTCATAAATTGTCAGCAGGCCCCCTGGCCAGAAGATGATGTAACACCCCTAAGACCTCTGTATACATTTGTATGAAGCACCTGACTTTGATAAAAGTCAGGACTGCTGACCCCACGTGACTTTTGTATAACATCTCAGCGTATAAAAGTAGATCATGGAAAATAAAGAATTGGGATCAGTTTCTCAAAAGACTGGTCTCCCCATGTTGCTCTCTCTCTGTCACTCTGGCTGAGTCTCCATCTGGAGCGTGGAACCCACCATGCTTACTACTTATGCCTGGGCTTCTAAGATCCGACCGGGGAGGCCTCAGTGTCTCCTCTCCTTTGGAAGACCGGAAGGACGCCTGCGGCCTACGTAAGTGGTGCAAGCTTCTTGTCTTGAAGTTTTATTGGTCTCCCGCATAAACCAAGCTACTCAGCCTCTTTTCTCCACTGAATTTTCCTACTGAGCTATCCTCATTCTATTACTTTTTACATCTCTAATTAATATCTAATTGAAGCTGTTGTATCCCGATCCTCACCAACGCCGTCCCTGCTTCAAATTCCCTGGATCAGCCAGGGCTGGACCCCGGCAATCTTGCTTATTTAACTTACATTCAGAGTACATCATGCAAAATGCCAGACTGGATGAAGTGCAAGCTAGATTCAAGACTGCAGGGAGAAATATCAACAACCTTAGATATGCAGATGACACCACCCTTATGGTAGAAAGTGAAGAGGAACTAAAGAGCCTCTTGATGAAGATGAAAGAGGAGAGTGAAAAAATTAAAACTCAACATTCAAAAAACTAAGATCATGGTGTCCAGTCCCATCATTTCATGGCAAATAGATGGGGAAACAGTGGAAACAGTGAGAGACTTTATTTGGGGGGGCTCCAAAATCACTGCAGATGGTGACTGCAGCCATACAATCAAAAGATGCTTGCTCCTTGGAAGAAAAGCTATGACCAACCTAGACAGCATATTAAGAAGCAGAGACATTACTTTGCTAATGAAGATCCATCTAGTCAAAGCTATGGTTTTTCCAGTAGTCATGCATGGATGTGAGAATTGAACCATAAATAAAACTGAGCACCAAAGAATTGATGCTTTTGAACTGTGGTGTTTGAGAAGGCTCTTGAGAGTCCCTTGGACTACAAGGAGATAAAACCAGTCCATCCTAAAGGAAATCAGTCCTGAATATTCATTGGAAGAACTGATGCTGAAGCTGAAACTCCAATACTTTGGCCATCTGATGTGAGGAACTGACTCATTGGAAAAGACTGTGACACTTCGAAAGATTGAAGGCAGAAGAAAAGGGGACAACGGAGGATGAGGTGGTTGGATGGCATCACCGACTCAATGGACATGAATTTGAGCAAGATCCAGGAGTTTGTGATGGACAGGAAAGACTGGCATGCTGCAGTTGATGCGGTCGCAAAGAGTCAGACACGACTGAGCAACTGAACTGAACTGAATCATATAATCTGGAAGTAATGGTAATTTTCATTATTTTTTCCATCTATAAAGACCCATATACTTTTTTTCATCTGAATATTTTGCTGGAACCTCCAGAATGATAATGTGTGGACATTTTTGTCTTAATTCTAATGTTAATGGGAACATCTGATGTTTTCTACTACCCTTGTCTGTTTTCTGTTGCATTCTTTCCAAAATGAAAATGTTAAATGAGCATATTTGACTCTTACATTGTAAATATTTTCCCCACATATTCTAAATTTTATATATGGCACCAGACATCTTCTATATCAGTGTATATGTGTACATATATATATGTATATGTGTGTATATATATATACATATATAACATTATGTGTATATATATACTTAATCTCCTGAAACTATTTCAGTGTATTGTGAAATTTTTAACTCTTATAACCATTACTGCCATGATTTTACATGTCTTTGTGCATTTGTGAATAATGTAGCAAAATGGTTGTTTTTTTTTTTTTTTACTTTTAAATCTTTGTTACATGTTAAATTAATATGTTACATTCCAGTCAGGGGAGAGAAAAATAAGCAAGTAAATTACATAATATGGAAGGTGGGAAGTGCAATGGGAGAAAAACAAACAAGATGTAGGGGAAGAAAAATCTTCTCTCCTTCCCTCTTTGTTTCTTTGACTGGTTTAATAATATAATGGCTATAAAGCCATTAGATGAACAGGAGAAAAAAATTTAATTTTGTACACATGGGAGCCCCATAAAAACATGACTTGTAAAGAAGTGACCAAGCAGTTAGCTACTCTTTTTAAAGAAACATTTACATTTATAAATAAAATCTCTATTTGTAAGGGTATCTCCGTCTCTGTGCCAGGATGAGGCACATAGTTCTACATCTTATAATCTGACCAATGGAGAACGCAAAGACCTAAATCTACATAACAATCATACTCTCATTAACTGTGCCTTTCCTGTAGCCTCCAATAACTGGCTTCCTCACCCTTCAACATGTTATTTGGTCCTTTGCTAGAGGTATTTAAGGTGGTGGCTTGGGGCTTCCCTTGTGGCTCAGCTGGTAAAGCATCTGTCTGCATGCGGAGACCTGGGTTCGATCTCTGGATTGGGAAGATCCCCTGGAGAAGGGAGAGGCTACCCACGCCAGTATTCTGGCCTGGAGAATTTCATGGAGTCCATGGGGTTGCAAAGAGTCGGACATGACTGAGTGACTTTCACTCTGTGTCACTCTTGGGCTGTTTTGGGATATTATTCAGTATTCCTGAGTATCTCCCATGTACACAGAAGGTATACATGCTGATAAAGTTTGGGTTATTCTGGTCTCCTGTTTACTATCTTTTATTACAGTGGGTTCCCAGGAAAGAACCTAATAGGGCAGAGGGAAAATTATTTTTTCTTCCCCTAAACAAGGTTTGTTTATTTAGAGCCTTCTTGGGTCTAAATTCCATCTGGTGATAAATATGACTTCTGCTCTCCTGGTGTTACCAGATCAATCCTGGGTTTGCTTGCCCACCATGCTGCAAAGCCAATCTAATGACACCAGGTTGTAGTAAAGAAAGTATAGCATTTATTTCAGGTCCAAGTAAGAAGAATGGGCAGCTCATGCTCAAAAGACCTCCAGATGGCTTTCAGGGAAGGGTGTTTAAAGGCAACAATTGGGATGAGGGTTGCAGGGTACATGGCTTTCTTCTGATTGTTTAGTAGTCAGGTAACCAGGTGGTTTCAAGACTCTTAATTATCAGCCTTCTGGTTCCAACCAGCCTTGGGCTACATACTCATCCTTAGCTTGTAGTTATCATTCTACATGTGGGTGCGGTCTTAGTTCCGAAACAAAAACTCGAAGATATGCATCAGATTGCTATGTATGTCACTTGGGGAGGAACCAGGACTCTTTTTATCTATGCACTATTATTTCTTGGGGCTTCCCTGGTGGCTCAAACAGCCAATAATCTGCCTGCAATGCAGGAGACCCTGGTTTGATCCCTGGGTCAGGAAGATCCTCTGGAGAAGGAAATGGCAACCCTCTCCAGTACTGCCTGGGAAATCCCATGGACAGAGGAAGCTGTTGGGCTACAATGCATGGGTCACAGAGTCGGACACGACTGAGTGACTAACACTGATGATGATGATTGTTTCTTGACTGCTTTTCGTGTCTGTATTCCCTCTCTCCACTAATAGTAACTTCTTGTGCCTGCTCTTTGGAACTCAGGGAACGCCTAGGAGACTAAAGCCTTTTTTTCTATACAAACAAGAAACAGGGGACACAGTGGGTCTTTTGAATCCAGGAGGGCCATACAGGATCCTACTGTTTCACTGCTGAGGGAATGGTACCTTTCACATGGCAGTTTTATCTCCTGCTTTCACAGGGACAAAGGAGAATAAGAGCTTATTTCTTTTTTTTTTTAAGTGACTCTTTTATGAGTGGTGGGTTCTCTTGTGAGTTCTTTTCTGCAGGGGTTCTTTTTTTGCTGGGCCATGTGGCATGTGGGATCTTAGTTCCCCAACCAGGGTTCAAACCCATGCCCCCTGTAGTGGAAGGCAGAGTATAAACTACTCAACTGACCACCTGGTCAGTCCCAAGAGTTTACTTTTTTGTAAGTGGTTGTTTCTCAATAACTTTAGTTTAAAATAACCAATATGCCAAACTGACAATTTCGAGGAGACATATATTCGGAACCCCTACAACATAAGGGAGATGGGCTGAGTGTGAGCGGGAGGCCTCAATAAACAAGAGACATGTGAACACAGACTTGAAGGAGGTAAAGTTCCATAGGAGTTGATCTTTCCAGACAGAGGGAACTGGGGTGCAAAGTCCTTAGTTGGGGATGTGTCTCACAGTCCAGAAACAACATGACCAGAGCAGAGAAAGTGAAGGAAAAGCTGAGGTGGGTGGGAGCTGATTTTCTAGAGCCCTGGATGTCACTGCCAGGGACTTGGATTTTTATTGAACATTTAGGACTCCCCTGGTGGTTCAGCAGTAAAGAATCGGCCTGCAATGCAGGATACCTGGGTTGGATCTGTGGGTCAGGAAGATCCCCTGGAGAAGGGCATGGCAACCCACTCTAGTATTCTTGCCTGGAGAATCCCCTGGACAGAGGAGCCTTGCAGGCTACAGTCAATAGGGTCACAAAAAGTCAGACAGGAATGAAGCAACTAAGCAGCAGGGAAACATCAGAGTTGCATGGTATATGTGTACTTTAGCATGACCTCTTTGGCTCTTACACTAAACGTTGATGTTTGGGGTGGGGGAACAGCATTGGTTAGAAGCTGAAACACTATGTAAAGAGACTATTTCAACAATCCATGTGAAGGTGATGGATTCTGGCTCTATTTTAAAGGAAAAGCCAGCAAGGTTTGCTGATAGATTCTGTGTGCATGTGAGAGGAAGAGGAGCTACCCTGGTGGAGATAAAGAAGGCTGTGTTGGAAGGCTTAGTTTTGCAAAATGCCTTTCAGGCATTGCAGTCAGGATCTAGAGGAACAGCTGGGTATATGCATCTGGAGGTCAGGGAGGACACATCTGGAAGTGGCCAGCTTGTACACTTTGCTATAGCCATGAAGTCAGCAAGAACAAGAACTGATGGAGACGAAAGAGGACCAGGAGACACTAACATCAAGAAAAGTAGCCTGCAAAGGAGATAGGACAGGAGACCAGTGAAAAGGAAAATTAGGAGGTTGCAGTGTCCTGGAAGCCAGAGTAAAGAAAATCAAGTGAGGAGAGAGTGGGGAACTGAGAGGACCACAGCAGGCAGGCCGAGGAGGTATACTCAGTCCCAGGTAAGAGATATCCTACCTTTTGTCTTGATAAGAAGTTCCAGTAGAGTAGCTGGGTAAAAAAGCTGGGTCAGAACAGAAAGAATGGGAGGGGACAATTTAGAGACATGTTTACTATAGTCTTCTTTAGGAAACCTAGGAAATGTCTTGAGATTTTTGTGATTTGTGGTTGTCGTATATTTGAGGTTTGTTTCCTCAAGAATTCAAGAGGCTGCCAGATGGGAGTTTTGTATTCAAGGCTCACAAGAGCATTTCAGATCAGGCTGTAAGACCACTAAATACTGGTGTCTTCTGTAAAAAGTATGAAGCAGACATAAAGTTCATTTTCTCTGCCATTCAGTTTTCTGAATGATTATAGGATACTGAAGCTAAATTCTTTCCATAAGTCATACTAACATTAAAATCTCCATGAGGCCTGATTTACAGAAAAAGAATTGTATTCCTCAAACCAGATACTGGCTTGTTTGTCTATGCATTCACTTTTACCCTCCCTCTATCTTACTCCTCCCAACCCCACCCCAGAATGTAGGTTCCATGACAACAGAAACCATCTCTGTCTGACTGACCCCTGTTGCGAACACCTACAACACATCCTGGTGCGCATTAGCTCCCACAGAATGTAAGTATGAAATGAAATGAAATGCCTGTGTACAGACATTACAGAATCACAAGTCCGTGTGCCCAATACACAGTAAGACCCATCAATACTAAAACATTAGAGTTTGGAACACAGAAAGGTTTATCACACATTCATACAGGGAAATTGGTGGCTCATGTCCTAAGAATCCCAAAATTACTGAAAGCTTTTAGAAAGCCCCTTTAAAAACAAAAGGTGAGGGAATGTTGTGGTGAGTTGTTGCAAACTTCTTGGTGTCAGAATCTTTGTGGTCAGGTCATGGTTCGGTAACGATTTTCCTGTTTATCTCTACCAAATGAATGTTATTCGTTTATTATTAACAGAACAATGTTACTCTGTCCTGACAAGAAAGGGCAAAGTCCCAAGGTACAACTTTCACCCTCCAGGTCCCAGTCCTGGCTAAGAGGAGGCAAAGCTCAGCTACAGCTCCTCAGGGCCAGGTTCCCCACACTCTGCCCACCTGTCACCCCTGAGGGAGCCGGGCATCCAACCCAACTGGCCCTCAGTCTCCTCAGGCTGCCCAAGTAGGTGAGACCAGGTCTCACAGACTGTGACCCAGACAAACAGACACTGCTATTAGGTCACAGACGGGTTCACTGCTGCCTCAAGGCCTGGGCCTCGGCGTGGAGGGGCTGAGTGAGGGCTCTGGAGCCCTGCAGGACAGAGTGTCCAGCCTGGTCCCTGGGCCTGCCAGCTCACCCGTTGGCCCAAGGCTGAGTAAGCTGGAGGGCCTCCAGGAAAAGGCCTGAATCTGCCTCTTACCTCACTCTCCACCTTATGACCACCACACCACTGACCCTGGCTGAATCACTTCCCTAAGGTCCCTTATTGACAGTTCCTTGTGGACAGGGCCCACTGTGGTGCTGACCAGTAGCTGGGCAGGGCAACTAACAGCCCCTCATTGATGCTTGCTTGTGGGCAGGGCCTACTGAGGTAGCAACCAACAGCTGAGCGAGATCTGTTGCCTTGTAACAGGGTATGGAATAATAAGGCACAGCAATGGCTGCCTGCTAAGGGCTGTGCTCATCCTGCTGTTACATGGAGACATTTTTGGTTGTCACAACTAGAGGTTGCTACAGGCATCCCAGTAGTCATACTGCTAAACATCCTATGTGCACAAAACAGTCCCTGAAACAAAGATTATACAACTTAAAATGTCCATAGCACCAAGGATGGAGAACCCTGTCTTAGAGAATAAAGGAAAAAGAATTAACTCAATTCATATAAGATCTCTGTTTGAATCTCCGGATGAAGACAAAGGCCTCCAGCAGAAGCCTCTGTGTGTGTGTATACATATATATTTGGCCTTGCTGTGCAGCTTGTGGGATCTTCATTCCCTGATCAGGGATTAAACCTGGGCCCTCAGTAGTGAAAGCACAGAGCCCTAATCATTGGACCTCCAGGGAATTCCCAAGTCTGAGTATATTAAAATTCCCTCAAGATACTCCTAGCTTTCACCCAATATACTTTAGGGGTCTATTTGTGTCAGTCCCACCAAGGCTGCAGGGACAGAATCCAGCCTGTAGTTGAAGAGTACATGGCAAAAGTACCCCAAACAAAGTAGAAAATATTCCCAACAAATATAAACTGAAGACTATCCTGATATAGAAAGGAAGATCGTATTTGTTATGAAAAAGAATATCCTAGGAGAATAATAAGCAAAAGACTTATACATGTACATCACAAAAGATTTGTAAAAGGACAAAGAATGAAAAAAAAAGTCAGCCTCATTAATATTCAAAGAAATGCAGTAAGTCATGATGCTACTGTCATCTGAAATACAATTTTCAAATTAACAATATAGAAATACATCACAGATATAAACATACACACGCATGATAAAATGTTACTCCACCTGCCTTTGTTCATTCAGCACCATGCACTCTGCCACCCATTTTCCCATTCCACCCTGACAGTCTGATCCTCCTGAAACTAAAACCAAGTGCCACTTCCTTGCTTAGAACTCTTCAGTGGGACCCATTCCAGTGCAGGCCCCTTGGCCTACAGGGTCAGGATTGCCAGAATCTCGGTTATTCCTCCTCCCAGTCCTGCCTCACACTTTGGGCTCAAGTTATACACAGCACGTATGGTCATCAGTAGCTGTCGTACTTCTTGTTTGCTCATGAATTTCCCTGGAATTCCTAAAGCTTTGTCCTCCCCACTCCCTGCCAGAGAACCCTCTGACTTGGAGCCCCTATGGTATCTTGGGGTTTCTGCCATCATCTCACATAGCACAGAACCTGGAAATCCTAGTCCTCTTCTTAGAGTGTAAGTTTTAAACTAGGACTGTCTCACTAATTTTTGTATCCGTGGTGCTAGCACAGTGTCCCTGGTGCATAGAATGATTAATATTTAAACTGTTTTGTTCATTCTTTTTAAAATTTCTTTTATTGTTTGAAATGTTCGGCATTCTGTTTAGAAAAGCATGTTGGTGATTATACAGATATCCCATCAGAACTTGAGTTCTAACTTTTAAACTATACTTTTCTCTGTAAACCAAAGTTCATCTCATAACCTTAGAAACTGATGACAGATACAAATTGAATTTTAAAAATAAATGAGCATTAATCACCTACCACCAGTGCTTTCCTTAAGGAAAACAGCTAAAGGCAAAAGCTCTCCAGGGCACAGAGACAAATTTCCACAGAACGCAATGGCTTTGAGACATACTAAAAGGAAGGGAAAAAGAGAAAAAGGGAAGAAGAGAAAACCAGGAAACCTGGATACAATTTTAACTTTAAAAATACAATTTTGGCTTTAGTTTGTGAATGCTGTCATTTTGGGGGACTCAATGGGGTTGACTGCAGGTGACAAGCAATCAATCACCTGTCCTCAGCAGAAAATCCTGAGAGTGCTCTGAAAGCGCTGTATCTGAAGGAAACAGACATTTGCCGTTTCATAAGTATGGTATGATCCACCGAAGACATTCCTTGTCAAACAGTTATGTATTAGCTCAAAGATTTTTAAATCAAATATTCATTATTCAGCTAAATACAAAAAAGATTTTTAGCAGCATACTAATGACAAATATCTCCTCTCTCATGTTAACCATTCAACCAAGAGGTTTGCTGAGGCAGCATGGAAAGGTGCCAAAAGCAAACTGACAAATGAAAAAGGCAAAGTAGGAAAAATGGAGCAAAAAAAATGCCATTTACACATAAAAATGCTTCATTTTATCTGAAGAATTAGATATGTTTAATATCTGTATATAAACAGTTGATACATTTTTTCCCATCATAATTTTTAAGTATAATCCAAGACTAAAAAAAAGTTCTTTTTTTCTTTCAGACAAACTTAAAGCCACAGAAGACTCCTTTTAAATCAGTGAACTTATTGATTCAATGACAATTGGTCAATATTGAAACAGCAATCTCTCGAAGAAGGGTCAAAGTAAAGAAAGAGAAAGCCTAAAGTCTTCTCCATTTCAGCTGCTGCCAATCGCAGGCCCTGCTGCTGCCACACGCAGCAGTGCTTGGCCTAACACCAGTCCAAGTAAACTTCAAATCTTACTTCTGGAGGAAGGAAAACTGTAAGGTTTGGAAGGTAAATAACCTAGTGGAAAATTCTTTATAAAAACTATAAGGGCCAAGGATATCCAATACCACAGAAGCATATAAAATACATAGGCTCCATGGAAAAAACCAGTAACCATAAGAAATGATGACTTCTCTCACCTGTATAAAAGTGGGAAAAACTCATTCGATCAAAACCCCATTTTAAGTAGGTTGTCATGTCAGACTTTCTTTACAAAAAGACAAATTATCACCAGGTTTCAAAGAGTATGGAAGAAGTGTTGGCCAAAGAGATGTTTAAACTACACTTTGACCTAGGATAAACCAAGTGGTTAAATAATTTCAAAATGTGCAAAAGATATATTTTCCATGAGTTATCAAGGCTCTTCAAAGTGCCTTTCAAATGATCCATGAGTCCTACTTATTAAACAGTCACACAGGTGAGAATCAGATTCAGGTTTCCAACAGAAACTGTAGAATGTTACTTGGCAAAGCTGCAATCTCCTGTGACACCTTGTCAGGGAGTTGATCAGTCTTAAGTGACTCTGGTTCCTCTGGAATTGCTGTCAAATCCCACTTGGCTGTGAGCCGAGGTCAGAGGACGAGAAGGCCAGCAGCCGCTGACTGAGGAGTGCGTTGTGCCGCTTCAAGTACACTATGATGTCTCCCTGCTTCTCCACAAGTTCCTCCAGGCTCGAGAGAGGCCTGCATAGAACCAAGGTGGCCATGGTTACACATGTTCACCAACAGTCTCTTTGCTAATGGAGCCCTACTACTTTTCAGTAAAACATATTACATTTGTTATTTTTCTTAGACATCATAAGCCAAAGCAATATCCTCAAATGAGATTCTTTCTTTAGATGTAGTTTCACCACAGCTGAGAGGAAAGAAACAAATCAAACACAGTTGTAAACATATTCTAACACATGCAGAGTCCTAAACTCCAAGCATCAGAATGGTCTCTAGATTTTTAGATGAAAAAACTTAATTCTCTTTCTCTACTCCTTCACTCTGCACATACCTGAATCCAGTCTCCGAGGTAATATTGTTGGAGTAAGCATAGATTTTTTCTTCCTCAAGTACATCAGGCTGTGGCTTGGCTTTATTAAATTTTTGAATTTTCACTAAAATAAGAAAGTCATTGTCAGGTTATCCAATCACAAAAAATTTTCTAATTCCATTTATTCAAATTACATTAGGAATTGCCTATTCTTTTCAAATAAAATGTAAAAAAAAAAAGTACTTCATAAAGTGAATAAACAAAAATAGGAAAAATTGACTAAAAGGGAATGGAAATGCTGATGCAGACAGGCAGGAGTAGAATCAGGAAACAGCCATCAGTGGTCACTGCCAGGAAGTGCAGACACCTATATAGAGGAGCCAAAGTTTGATGACTTGGAGGCCACTGATGAACTTGAAGTCCTAATCCCAACATGACTGTCCTTGGAGACAGTACCTTTGGTGAAGTAATCAAGGTAAAAACAAATGGCATTGTTGATCTGATACATGAAGAGACACCAGGGATGCACTTACACAGAGCCAAGGCCACATGAGAACACAGTGGGAGGGCAGCCACCTACATCCCAAGGGAGAGGCCTCAGGAAAGTCATCCTTGCCCCCACTAATCTCAGATGTCCAGTCTCCAGAACTGAATAACTAAGTTTGTGTGTCTTAGTCATCCAGTTCTGGAAGCCCCAGAAGACTAATGCCACTGGCAGAGGTCAGGTGCAAAGACAAGGCTGCTGCTCCAACCTCAGATCTGCCTACACACCTGCATGTCTGGATAACAGCCACTGTCCAGGCACCTACTCCAACTGTGTAACAACCCTGGGACATGGCTGGAATGAGTACTCCCACCAGAGATGGTACAAGGAGACAGAGGCTGAGGCAGGTCTCTGTGATAGGCAGTGACTGCCCTTGAGAATTATTTCTGCAGCTCAAAATGGGTGGAGTATTCAGCATGTGGGAGAGGAAGTGAGTTAGGCCCTGGCACAATTTTTATTTATTTATTTTTTAATTTCATTTTATTTTTAAACTTTACATAATTGTATTAGTTTTGCCAAATATCAAAATGAATCCGCCACAGGTATACATGTGTTCCCCATCCTGAACCCTCCTCCCTCCTCCCTCCCCATACCATCCCTCTGGGTCGTCCCAGTGCACTAGGCCCAAGCATCCAGTATCGTGCATCGAACCAGGACTGGCAACTCGTTTCTTACATGATATTTTACATGTTTCAATGTCATTCTCCCAAATCTCCCCACCCTCTCCCTCTCCCACAGAGTCCATAAGACTGTTCTATACATCAGTGTCTCTTTTGCTGTCTCGTACACCGGGTTATTGTTACCATCTTTCTAAATTCCATATATATGCATTAGTATACTGTATTTATGTTTTCCCTTCTGGCTTACTTCACTCTGTATAATAGGCTCCAGTTTCATCCACCTCATTAGAACTGATTCAAATGTATTCTTTTTAATGGCTGAGTAATACTCCATTGTGTATATGTACCACAGCTTTCTTATCCGTTCATCTGCTGATGGACATCTAGGTTGCTTCCATGTCCTGGCTATTATAAACAGTGCTGCGATGAACATTGGGGTATACGTGTCTCTTTCCCTTCTGGTTTCCTCAGTGTGTATGCCCAGCAGTAGGATTGCTGGATCATAAGGCAGTTCTATTTCCAGTTTTTTAAGGAATCTCCACACTGTTCTCCATAGTGGCTGTACTAGTTTGCATTCCCACCAACAGTGTGAGAGGGTTCCCTTATCTCCACACCCTCTCCAGCGTTTATTATTTGTAGACTTTTGGATCACAGCCATTCTGACTGGTGTGAAATGGTACCTCATAGTGGTTTTGATTTGCATTTCTCTGATAATGAGTGATGTTGAGCATCTTTTCATGTGTTTGTTAGCCATCTGTATGTCTTCTTTGGAGAAATGTCTATTTAGTTCTTTGGCCCATTTTTTGATTGGGTCGTTTATTTTTCTGGAGTTGAGCTGTAGGAGTTGCTTGTATATTTTTGAGATTAGTTGTTTGTCAGTTGCTTCATTTGCTATTATTTTCTCCCATTCTGAAGGCTGTCTTTTCACCTTGCTAATAGTTTCCTTTGATGTGCAGAAGCTTTTAAGGTTAATTAGGTCCCATTTGTTTATTTTTGCTTTTATTTCCAATATTCTGGGAGGTGGGTCATACAGGATCCTGTTGTGATGTATGTCAGAGAGTGTTTTGCCTACGTTCTCCTCTAGGAGTTTTATAGTTTCTAGTCTTATGTTTAGATCTTTAATCCATTTTGAGTTTATTTTTGTGTATGGTGTTAGAAAGTGGTCTAGTTTCATTCTTTTACAAGTGGTTGACCAGATTTCCCAGCACCACTTGTTAAAGAGATTGTCTTTAATCCATTGTATATTCTTGCCTCCTTTGTCAAAGATAAGGTGTCCATATGTGTGTGGATTTATCTCTGGGCTTTCTATTTTATTCCATTGATCTATATTTCTGTCTTTGCTGGCACAATTTTTAAAAACTCCACAGGATTCTTTCCTTTCCTGTAATAACCCTTGAGATATAATTTACATATGATGCAGTTCACATGTAATTCCTTTAATGTGTACAATTCAATGGTTCAATACATTCAAAGAGTTGTGCAACTATCTCCACAATCAATTTTAGAACATCTTACCACCCCAAAAAGAAGCTTGGGTTCCTTGAGCAGTCATTCTTCATGTAGCCCAGCCTCTAGGACTAGACAACACTTACACATTCTCTTTCTCTATAGATGTGCCTGTTCTGGTCATTTCAAGTATTATAGAATCATATAACATTTATGGCTGTTTTTTCCTGTGGGCATAATGCTTTCAAGGTTCATTCACACTGTACATGTCAGTCCTTCATTCCATGTACTCCTTTTTTTTTGAGCCTGAACACTATCCTCTGTATAGACAGACTATCTTTTGTTGGTCTAGTCATCACTTTATGCTTTTGGGTTGTTTCTATTCTGTGTGTGTGTGTGTGTGTGTGTGTGTGTGTTAGTTGCTCAGTGGTATCTGACTCTTTGCGACCCCAGGGTCTGTAGCCTGCCAGGTTCTTCTGTCCATCAGATACTCCAGGCAAGAATACTGGAGTAGGTTGTCATTCCCTTCTCCAAAGGATCTTCCCAATCCATACTATAAATAATGCCACTTGGAAACCAAAGTGTAGAAGTAGGCAGATACCCAGAAGTGCATGTACTGAGTCATATGTTCAATCTGTCATGGAACCACCAGGACCCACAGATGATTTTCATGTGACTCTCAGCTGAGAACAAGGCAAAAGAAGTTTAAGCAATGAAGTTAAAGAGAAATGTGGGAAGGTTAGGAGATATGCAGAGGGTTCACCAGAAAGGACCAGAAGGAAGTGAGATGCCAAAAGAATGAAGTGAGGGAATGTAACAAGAAGCCCTTGACTTTCAGGAGACGGTCAAGAGAATTAAGAAATGAGAAGCCTCTCACACAAAAACAGACACATAGATCAATGCAGCAGGATAGAGAGCCCAGAAATAAACCTACACACTTATGGTCAATTAATCTATGACAAAGGAGGCAAGCGAATACAATGGAGAAAAGAAAGTTTGAACTTCAATAAGAGGGGCTGGGAAAACTGGACAGCTACATGTAAAAAATAAAATTAGAACACTCTCTAACACCATATGCAAAAATAAACTTAAATGGATTAAAGATCTAAATGTAAGGCTGGAGACTATAAAACTCCTAGAGGAAAACATAGGTAATATACCCTGACATAAATCGCAGAGATTTTTTTTGGATCTATCTCTTACAGTAAAGCAAAAATAAACAAATGGAACATAATTAAACTTAAAAGCTTTTGCACAGCAAAGGAAATGATAAATAAAACAAAAAGAAAACCTAAAGAATGGGAGAAAATATTTCCAAACCAAACCATGACACCAACAGGGATTAATTTCCAAAATATAAAAATAGTTCATACAGTTCAATATATATATATATGTATGTATATATATATACATACAGTTCAATATATATATATATATATATATAAAACCCCAAACAAAAATGGGCAAAACTCCTAGATAGACATGTCTCCAAGAAGACATCAAAATGATCAAGACATGAAAAGATACTTAGCATCACTAATTAGAGAAATGAAAATCAAAACTATAATGAAGTATTGCCTCACACCAGTCAGAACAGCCATCATCAAAAAGTCTACAAATAATAAATGCTGGAGAGGGTGTGGAGAAAAGGGAACCCTCCCACACTGTTGGTGGGAATGTAAATTGGTGCAGCCACTATGGGAAACAGTATGCTGCTGCTGCTGCTGCTAAATCGCTTCAGTCTTGTCTGACCCTGTGCGACCCCAGAGACAGCAGCCCACCTGGCTCCCCCGTCCCTGGGATTCTCCAGGCACAAACACCGTAGTGGGTTGCCATTTCCTTCTCCAACGCATGAAAGTGAAAAGTGAAAGTGAAGTCGCTCAGTCGTGTCTGACTTCTAGCGACCCCATGAACTGCAGCCCACCAGGCTCCTCCGTCCATGGGATTTTCCAGACAAGAGTACTGGAGTGGGGTGCCATTGCCTTCTCCAATGGGAAACAGTATGGAAGTTTATTAAAAAACTAAAAACAGTTACCATATGATCCAACAATCCCATTCCTGAGCATATATCTGGAAGAAAAACATGGTTTGAAAGGGTACATCCACCTCAATGTTCATTGCAGCACTGTTTACAATAGACAAGATATGGAAGCAACCTACATGTTCACTGATGGAGGAATGGAGAAAGATGTGATACATATATACAATGGAATACTGCTGCTGCTGCTGCTGCTAAGTCGCATCAGTCGTGTCCAACTCTGTGCGACCCCATAGACGGCAGCCCACCAGGCTCCTCCATCCCTGGGATTCTCCAGGCAAGAATACTGGAGTGGGTTGCCATTTCCTTCTCCAGTGGAATACTAGTCAGTCATTAAACAGAATGAAATAATGCCATTTGCGGCAACATGGATGGATCTACTGATTATCATACTGAGTGAAATAAGTCAGAGAAAGACAAATATATGATATCACTTATATATGGAAACTAAAATATGATGCAAATGAACTTATTTACAAAACAGAAATAGACTCACAGACACAGAAAACAAACTAGGATTTCCGAAGGGGAAATGAGGTGCAGAGGGAGGGATAAATTAGGAGTTTGGAATTAACAGATATACACTACATACATAAAATAGATAAACAATGAAGACTTACTATATGGCATAAGGAACTATATGCAATATCTTATAATAACTTATAATGGAAGAGAATCTTAAAAAGAATATATGTATCTGAATCACTTTGCTGTACACCTGAAACTAACACCACATTGTGAATTACCTACACCTCAATGAAAAAAAAAGATATGAATAGCCCCTTGGCTTCCAATGCCACAAGCACAGCACCCTCATCCAAGAGCAGATAGGGACTGAGCATTGGGCTCCACCATGAAGGCTGGGAGTGTTCAGCAATAAAGATGAGGCCACCAAGGGGGCAGGCAGGATCCCAGGAAGCCAGGGTCCCAGGGGAAGTAAAGAATACATCTCGAGGAGGGAGCAAACCACCATGTCCAGTGCCACTCTGGAGATGAAGGATGAGACCTGACTGTCCCAGGAGGTTTGCTTCTGAATCGGAGTTATGTTCATATGGCATTTCCTTATAATGTTGTCTTCCACATAATAACTCCTAGATAAATGAAGAAACTTGGAACAAGTTTAAGTTTCTTGAATTTGGGAACAGAAATAACACTTAACAGGGTATTAAAATAAAAGTTAAGAGGCAGAAATAAAACACTTAGCTCGACAATATAAAAATGTCCAACAATCAGACTCATCTTTGCAGGGTTTTTTTTTTCTGAAGATGTTCCACTTTTTAAATTGAAGTACAGTTGATTTACAATGTTGTGATAGTTTCTGCTGTTTGTGGTTTTTAAAATAAGCTGCATGCAGTCAGCATTTTACAGATCGCAGGCCAGGCGACACCATGAGTGCAATCTACATAGAACAAGAAATCTTCCACTCTTTCTTTCTGCTACAATAAGCCCAGGAGAGCTCTCACTAAACTGCAGGACATGGGACATGGGCCTGCTGCCCTTACACTCCTTTCCTCCTGAGCTGAAGCCAGAACATCAGGGCTGCTAGAAGACTGGTAACGGAGTAGCATTTTTTGAAGCTTGGATTGTTTTTAAACAAATGGTGAGCTAATCAAATCACAAAGCTTGTAAGTTTCACGTTCCTAATTTTTTTCTACAGAGGCAGTCCAGTGCTCAATGAAAAAGTCCATCTGTATTTCCAGAGATTAACTACTTTACTACAGACAAGTCAGTCCAGTTTAGGTTAGAATTAGTGTATCAAAGAATCACGTCATTAAGAGTTACTACCCACATTACCAAAACTAGGTATCTTTTAAATCTTTTTAATATAGGGAGGAAAAATGCATGTATCAGGAGATTAACCTTAAATATTTTGTGATACACTTCAATGTATCATAACAAAAGCAATATTTGCCCTAGAAGTCTCAATCAGAGGCACAAAATAGTAAAATGGAACACAAGTTTTGGTCGATGTGACTTTTCCTTCATAACTGAAGAAATTATCTCTTTCAAATGGGACAGATAGGGTATTTTATTGTCACAAAACAACTGTTGATCAACACTACCAAATTAGCTGTATTACAGATTTTGGTGCATGTCAATATTGCAACAGGCATGAAATCTTGATTTCTTCCAGCTTTGGATTTTTTTTTCTCTTCAAGAATCCTTCCACCTATTTTCCATGTTAACATACTTGAAGCTTATTTAATTTTACCACTCAGACTTTTGAGAGACAGCTATACAGAGCAATCCTCAGACAATTCTAAATTTAGAAAGAAGTAGGTTTTTAAATGGTTTATCAAAAACAAGTTTGGTTTAAATGCAGTTTTCATGTACTAACTTATTTACTTTCATTTTTTATTACGATTTTGACCCCACCAGCACGTGGGATCTTAATTTCTGGATGAGGGATAGAACCCATGCCTCTGCAGTGGGAGTTACAGAGTCTTAACCAACATGACCACCAGACAAGTCCTACATTTTGTTATTTTCTAATTTAAAGCCAGACTTACACCTCAGTTGCCTTTGAGGACGCAGAATTTATGGGGTTTTTTTTATCATTTTTTTTTAATGAAAAGCCTTCATTCTATTTAATAAGAATTTGTTGATGACACAAATTTAGAAATATGACTCACTGGTATGTACCTAGTGGTTTGAAATCAGAGGAGTTTGGATGTGGTCAGCAATGAGAGACATGGGTACTCAATAGGGTCTCAGCCACGTAGAAAAGCTTTCCTGCCAGAAAGGTAAACGGGCTGAGCTTCAGGTGGGGATGCGACCTGCAGTTAAAGACCTTTCTCAGTATTAACAGGCTCCTTGTCATGCTCACCTGTGTACACAAGCAGGCATGTCAGGGAACAGATCAGCTCCAGGGCCAGGGTGGCCAAAATGAGGTCCAGGTACCAGGTGCTGGGCTCAGGGAAGGAGTGCTGCAGGCAGAGCAGGAGGAGGAGTGCCGTGCTGCCTGTGGGGAGATGTGCACAGGTCGGGGCACAGCCGGGGTCCAAGCACCCCGGCCACCACCACAGCAGGGGCACCACAAGGGCATGCAACCCCAGTTATTCAGCAAGAAGGAAGTTAGAGGATGGAAATCAAACACAATAACAACACTGCTAAAAGTAAATGATGCCCATAACACAAATAGAGAAGAATCTGGACTTTCTTAAAACTCAAGGAGTAAGTTTCTACAAAGACCCAGTGGCCTGTTCTGGTCATGCACCACAGTCAAGGGCAGGGCGAGGGTCCAGAAAAACCCAGGACACGCTGCTGACCTTGGACAGATGATCCACCACCTCTACTTACTGTGACATATGGGATGACGGTACCTTCCTCACAGAGCTGCTGTGAGGAGTAAATGAGTTTGTGTGTGAAAAACACTTAGAATGATGCCTAGCCTGTAAGTATTCAATAAATATGAGCTGTTTCCCCCTGCTCAGATATCCATTAATTATTTTTGAAGATCATTTTAACTTCATCCTATACTTTTATTTTGAAGACTGTCAAAGAAAAGTTTGGGCTTCCCAGGTGGCTCAGTGGTAAAGAATCTGCCTGCCAATTCAGGAGCTGGAGGAGTTGTAGGTTTGATCTTCAAGTTGGGAAGATCCCCTGGTAAAGGAACTGGCAACCCACTTCAGTATTCTTGTCTGGAGGATTCTGTGGACAGAGGAGCCTGGAAGGCTTCAGTCCATGGGGTCACAAAGAGTTGGATGTGACTGAGCATGCACATGCATCAAATAAAAGTTTAGGGGCAGAAATCATTCCTAGTGTTTTATTTTAGAATTTCCTAAAACTAACACACTTATCTAAATCTGATCATGGCTGGGGAGATGCTTATTTGACTTACCTTCTATTTCTTGGTACAATGGGATGATTTTGAGCCATGATTTTAAATAACCTATCAGAAGTCCCTCTACACAAAGCAATAGTCTAGCACAAATCCCTAAGGTCTTTCCTTACACTCACAAATGTCAGTGTCCTAGCGTGTTGACCAAGAGCTCAATTTATAAATTAGCTTTATATACAAGGAAAATTTAACTTTACAGCTTTAGGAAGAGGAAAAAACTAGGGGAAAACCTTTGCAGGGAAAGTGAACACAGTTTCCAAAGGATTTTTGATATCCTGAGAAGGCCTGTGTCAGCAAGGTGGCAGGACATGGGGTGAACTTGCAGGCAGCAGCAGAGACTGCTGAAGTAAGACATTCTCCTGATAACAAACACTGTAGACACAAGAGCACCAAACCCATGTTTCAGTGAAGGGTTAAGTTTTCAAATCAATGAAAAAAACAACTAAATGTGCAACTTGCTATGTAGCTAGTAATATTTGAAAGAGTTCAAGATTAAGGAAGGAGAAGAGATAAATCAGATAAATACTTTCAGCTTACTGGAAGGAAACCAAAGCCCTTTCTCCCATCTCCACAAAATAAAGTAAAATCAATTTATTTTTCTCTCTGCAGAGAAAAACAAGTGTCAAGATGAAGCTAAACAATACCCAGAAATACTATCATAGGCAAAAAAAAAGAATGGTTACACCCTTCATATTAACTGGAAGTTCTATATCCTCATAGATTTATGTTCTTTTTATTCAAATTAGAAAAATATATATATTTAAAGAAAATAGAAACAAAGTAAACATCTACCCCAATCTCTCAGATTTTCTGGGTCCTTATATAAGCAACTTAAAAGTGAAGCCTTCTGTGATTGTTTAGAAATAGGTTGTGATTAAGGGTCACACATGTAGCAATAATTTCAAAGTCAGAAGAAAGGCAAAAGATAACTAGAACATGGAAGCAACCTAGATGTCCATCGGCAGATGAATGGATAAGAAAGTTGTGGTACATATACACAATGGAATATTACTCAGCTTTTAAAAAGAAGGCATTTCAATCAGTTCTAATGAGGTGGATGAAACTGGAGCCTATTATACAGAGTGAAGTAAGTCAGAAAGAAAAATGCCAATACAGTATATTAATGCATATATATTGAATTTAGAAAGATGGTAACGATGACCCAATATGTGAGACAGCAAAAGAGACACAGATGTAAAGAACAGACTTTTGGACTCTGTGGGAGAAGGCGAGGGTGAGATGATTTGAGAAAATAGTATCGAAACATGAATATTATCATATATGAAATAAATCACCAGTCCAAGTTTAATGCATGAGACAGCTGCTCAGGGCTGATGCACTGGGATGACCAAGAGAGATGGGATGGGGAGGGAGGAGGCAGGGGGGTTCACGATGGGGGACATATGTGCACCCATGGCTGATTCATGTCAATGTATGGCCAAAACCACCACAATATTATAAAGTAATTAGCCTCCAATTAAAATAAATAAATAAATTAAAAAAAAAAAAAAAAAGATTAGACAATCTCTTGGTGATTTCAATACTATTTCCAGACCAGCACTTGGAGAAACTGAACATACAGTCAGTATACAGGTCAGTATACAGACAGGATTCCACTTTTGCTTTGTCAGAGATGCAGAGTATAAGTGACATCTTCTAGCCAAAAACAAGCACTGCACATTAGCCATGAAGTGAAAATGAAGGTCACTCAGCCCTGTCCCTGTCCAATTATTTGCGACCCCAGAGACTATACAGTCCATGGAATTTCCAGGGCAGAATACTGGAGTGGGTAGCCTTTCCCTTCTCAAGGGGACCTTCTCCCCCAGGGATCGAACCCAGGTCTCCTGCATTGCAGGCAGAATCTTTACCAGCTGAGCCACAAGGGAAGCCAAAGAATACTAGAATGGGTAGGCTATCTCTTCTCCAGGGGATCTTCCCAACCCAGGAATTGAACCAGGGTATCCTGCATTGCAGGTGGATTCTCTACCAACTGAGCTATCAGGGAAGCCCACACATTAGCAGTAGAAGGCAGAAACAGCTCTTCCTCTGGGGGCAGTAAAGGCCACCCCCTTGGAGATGTGTCAGAACTAGTTATCCCACTACAATGTTTCTTTCTCTGCAATCCCTGGACCCTCCACCCCTACTGAGACCCTTACTGAGCAGATGAACTCGCAGTCTGACTTTCAAGAAAAGGCACTACAGAATAAGAAAAAAAAAAACAAAAACATTAAATTCTATAGAGCTGTTTTTCTGTGAAAAGATTAATTTCTAATTTGGCTTCAAAATGTTTAAACATTTATTCTGGACTCAAACTGAAACAGAGGGCTTTTTTTAAAAAAAGGTAGAAACCTTGACAATTAGGCAAAAATACATGAGAGTTCAAATTAATTCCATTAAGCTTTTAAAATGTCTGCAGCAATAAAGAAAAGCAGGTAGGCATATGTTCAAAGTCCTCGATGGACTTTCTGATCTTGCATTCATAAACTGTTTCCCACATTTCTGTTTTAAATAATACATCTTATTATAAAACAGTCTCTCTCTTACTGCAAGAAAAGCACTATGCTGTTGTTTAGTCATGAAGTCGTGTCTGACTCTTTGTGATGCTATGGAGCCTCTGTCCATGGGCTTTCCCAGGAAAGGATACTGCAGTGGGTAAGAAAAGCACGAAGAAGCTTCATGTAAAATAAAACAACTCTCTCTTATCCTACAAGTATAAACTAGCATCAGCTTTATATCTCCTTGAGATAAATAAGCCTGCTAGTAGCAAGAGGAATGAGGGGAGTCACATTTCACCCAGGCATACCTTGCTCACAATGAAGTGGACAGACAGTGCCACAGTAAAATATGCCTTTTTGTCATAAAGGTTGTTTTAAGCTGATTAGTTTTAAGAAATGGTAGACAAAGATGAAGTTCTGAAAACCAACTAGGAGTTACCTTTTACGAGAGATATTTACATTTATAAGGGAAATCTCCATTTATAAGGTTATATCCCTCTCTATACCAGGATGAGATTCGAGAGCCTTCCTAAGTGAACAAAGGAAAGAAATAGAGGAAAATAATAGAATGGGAAAGACTAGAGATCTCTTAAAGAAAATTAGAAATATCAAGGGAACATTTCATGCAAAGATGGGTACAATAAAGGACAGAAACAGTATGGACCTAAAGGAAGCAGAAGATATTAAGAAGAGGTGGGAAGAATACACAAAAGAACTAAACAAAAAAGATCTTAATAACCCAGACAACCATGCTGGTGTGATCACTCATCAGGAAACAAACATCCTGGAGTGTGAAGTAAAGTGGGGCTTAGAAAACATCACTACAAACAAAGCTACTGAAGGTGATGGAATTCCAGCTGAGCTATTTCAAATCCTAAAAGATGATGCTGTTAAAGTGCTGCACTCAATATGCCAGCAAATTTTGGAAAACTCAGCGGTGGCCACAGGACTGAAAAAGTCAGTTTTCATTCTAATCCCGAAGAAGGGCAATGCCAAAGAATGCTCAAACTACTGCATAATTGCATTCATTTCACATGCTAGCAAGGTCATGTTCAAAATTCTCCAAGCTAGGCTTCAACAGTATGTGAACCAAAACTTCCAGATGTACAAGCTGGATTTAGAAAAGGCGGTGGAACCAGAGATCAAATTGACAACATCTGCTGGATCATAGGAAAAGCAAGAGAATTCCAGAAAAACATCTACTTCTGCTTCATTTTGTACTCTAAAGCCTTTGACTGTGTGGATCACAACAAACTGAGGAAAATTCTGAAAGAGATGAGGATACCAGACCACATTACCTGCCTCCTGAGGAACCTGTATGCAGGTCAAGAAGCAACAGTTGAACCGCACATGGAACAACAGATCGGTTCCAAATTGGGAAAGGAGTATACAAGGCTGTATATTGTCACCCTGCTTATTTAACTTTTATGCAGAGTACATCATATGAAATGCCTGGCTGGATGAAGCACAAGCTGGAATCAAGATTGCAGGGAGAAATATCAGTAACCTCAGATATGCAGATGATACCACTCTTATGGCAGAAAGTAAAGAAGAACTAAAGAGCCTCTCAATGAGAGTGAAAGAGGAGAGTAAAAAAGCTGGCTCAAAACTCAACATTTAAAAAACTAAGATCATGGTGTCTGGTCCCATCACTTCATGGCAAATAGATGGGGAAAAAAATGGAAACAGTGAGAGACTTTATTTTCTTGGGCTCCAAAATCACCACAGACGGTGACTGCAGCCATAAAATTAAAAGATGCTTGGTCCTTGGAAGTAAAGCTATGACAAACCTAGATAGTATATTAAAAAGCAGAGACATCACTTTGCCAACAAATGTCTGTATAGTCAAAGCTATGGTTCTTCCGGTAGTGACATATGGATGTGGGAGTTGGAACATAAAGAATGCTGAGCACTAAAGAATTGATGCTTATGAACTGTGGTGTTTGAGAAGACTCTTGAGAGTCCTTTGGACAGCAAGGCGATCCAACCAGTAAATCCTAAAGTAAATCAACCTTGAATATTCATTGGAAGGACTGATGCTCAAACTGAAGCTCCAATACTTTGGACACCTGATATGAAGAGCTGACTCATCAGAAAAGACCTTGATGCTAGAAAAGATAGTAAGTAGGCAGAGAAGGGGAGGACAGAGGACGAGATGGTTGGATGGCATCACTGACTCATTGGACATGAGTTGGAGCAAGCTCTGGGAGACAGTGAAGTACAGGGAAGCCTAGTGTGCTGCAGTCCATGGGGTTGCAAAGAGTTGGACACGACTGAGGGACTGAACAATAACAAATACCACAATGACTCGAACTCTCTAGAAACTCTAATCATGGGGAAGGCAAGAAATCAGTGGAAATCTGCCTAACAACCTTACCATTGCTTATTGCGCTTTTCCTGGTCACCTCTCAGAATACTGCCCCCTGCAATCTTTCCCATCTTCTTTGGTCTTTAGCTGTAGATGTTATTAAAGTGGGTGGCTTAGGCCATTTTTGAGTCACTCAGTTCTCTTGGGTCTCTCTCTTGTATATTGTTGTTTAGTTGCTAACTGTGTCTGACTCTTTTGTGATCCCATGGACTATAGCCCACCAGACCCTTCTATAAATGGGATTACCCAGGCAATCATACTGGAATGGGTTGCCGTTTCCTTCTCCAGGGGATCTTCCCAACCCAAAGATTGATTGCATCTCCTGCATTGGTAAACAAGTTGTTTACCACTGAGACACCAGGGAAGCATCTCCCTTGTATACAGGAGGTATAATGTTATTAAACTTCTGTTTGTTTGGTTTTTTTTGTCTCCTGTTAACCTGTCTTTTTTTGGTGGAATCTCAGCTAAAAACCTATAAGGGAAGAGGAAATATTTTTCCTCCTCTATATAACAAATACAGATTTCAAAGGGAAATACAAGAAAAATTTCAAGACATTAAGGTGATATGAATTTTAGTGGCCACATCACTCTCACAGAAATAACAGCATATATTTGATTATAAAATCAAATTTAACACTTTATTCTGCTGTCATTTATGCCACTCAAGCAAGCTGCCAAAGAGCTGAATGAGACAACTGAACTTACCAGTGGAGTGTATCATCAGTGGAAGTCTTTTCAGATGTCTTGTTGACCGGTAGATCTTGTTATAGCCTCGGTTTCTTACTTTGCAATGGTGATACTGAATATATCGTTCAAGAAGGAAATACAGAATCCACAAAATAACTTTTCCAAGGATTATGACTGTCTGAACTTTCAATGGGTTGGTATAGTTTCCTGGGCACTTGTCCTCCATTGGATTGGGGTAAGAACAAAGCACACCTGTTAAAAATGCTAAAATAACAAACACAAGCTGGTCGAAAAGAAAACAGTAGGATTAACATTCAATATTTGGATTTAAGAAACAATAATGTCCATGCCCAGCACATACTCTTATACCTATGACTTTCACTGTCCTATATTTTATGAATTTAAAAATGCATTTTTGCTATTTTTATAAACTTTTTAAACAGATAACCTGGAGAAATTTTTGCAGAAAATTTGGGGAACAGACAAAATCGCAAATAAGAAAATAAAAACCACCCTAAATCCCATCTGCTAGAGATGAGCACTTCAATGTTAAATGCAGTTTCCTGTCCACTTCTTTTATTAAAAAGAGTAAAAACAATTAATTCAGCACCTCAAAAGTAACTAATAAACATCATGCATTAAAGTTTATTTCTAATTTCAGTTTTAAGAGAACTAAAATAATTGTCCAATTAGATTGACAAAATTTTAAAGACTGGTATCAAAATATGGGCAAACAGACAGTCTTACAAAATGCTGACTGGTCTGGGAAGTGTTGTTGAAAATAATTTGGAAATATCTTGACTGAGAAATCCTATCTTAAGGACCCGGTAGTCACTCAGAAGTAAAAGCAGAAGTAAAAGATATTTTACTGCAGTTTTCTCTGTATTTGAAAAGAAAAAAATGTAAACTGTCCAAGTATATGTGTGTATCCATAGCAGAATATTTGAATAAATTAAGGTATACCCACTCACATAATAGAATGTTATTCAGCTATAAAAGAATTAATTGAAGTTCTATCTATTAGTTTGGGTGGATATCTATGACATGTTAAGATTTGAAAACACTAAGGTATAAAGTAGTAGTTGAAAGTGTGGTCTCCAGACCAGTTAGAAATGCAAATTCTCAAGCCCCAAATCAACACCTCTTGGGGAGCAGCCAGCAGCCTGTGGTGTAATAAGCCTGTCAGGGGGTCTGATGTATGTTCAAGTTTGAGAAATGTTGTTTAGAAATAAATACTGTAGTACCCTTTTTTTTTTTCTTGGAAATGGGAGACCTTTTACAATGTGGTAATCTTTTTGTATTTATTTGTAGGAACTTAACAAAAGATACCGTAAGAAATACAACAAACTCTGAGATACATTTACTAACTCAGGGAGATAGGGTGAAGCAGAGAAATAGGAAGATTATATCTTTGTATACTGTGTTTTACTTGTTACAATAAGGAAGTATTATTCTGTAATATTTTAAAAAATCAAATTAAAGAAAATGTTAAATGCTGTCATTAGCATCCATCACCAAGCAGGCACCTATCACCAAGCAGGAAATCTTATCATGTAATAAATCTATTTAAAATATATGTGATTTGTCAAGAGCAGTAATATTTGCTATATTATACACATCCTCATAAAGCAAAAGTGGAAAAGTCAACATACTCCCTCTACTGTAATGTACTGTACATTGAACCTAACTGAACCATTTTATACACAGTAGCATATAAAGGCATTAATTTTTCTTGTTCTTTAACACAAGATTATCTTAGTCCTAAAATTAGAGCAATCAGTGCCATAATAGCAAGGCAGGCAATTTTTTTTAAGTGTTGTGTGATGTGTGTGTATGTATGTATCACATACATAAAAAGTATGTAATACAAATTACACAAAAAGGCACCAGGAAAGAAGTGCTTCAGTTGCTGTCTGGAAATTAGGAAGCCATGGCAGAACCAGGCCACTTACTAGATGTATAGAGGAGCACAGGGTACCTCTGTCCTCAGTGCAGTCAGTTCTCCCGAAACGCACCTCACTGGAGTAGCAGCTGGGCCAGTCCTCAACCACATCCACTCTCCTCACGAACTCCCAAGAAGTGGCAAGATTTTGCCCTCTTTTGGTTTTTCACATTTCAGCAAAGAGCAACTGCAGCCCCTAGTGCTTGAGACTGCAGTCATCAAAATGAGGAAGAGACTTAGAACAGAGCCCCCAGTGAGCCTCCAAGACCATTCATACATGTGTCTTGTTTTTATGATGTTGAACTTTACTTATTTCTTTTTATTGAGGAATATAACTGACATAACATTGTGTAAGTTTAAGGTGTGCAATGTGTTGATTTGAAACACTCATATGTTGCAAAATGATGGCCACCATAGCTTTAGCCAATACCTCTGCTGCTGCTGCTGCTGCTGCTAAGTCGCTTCAGTCATGTCCGCCTCTGTGCGACGCCATAGACGGCAGCCCACCAGGCTCCCCCGGCCCTGGGATTCTCCAGGCAAGAACACTGGAGTGGGTTGCCATTTCCTTCTCCAATGCAAGAAAGTGAAGAGTGAAAGTGAAGTCACTCAGTCGTGTCCGACTCTTAATGACCCCGTGGACTGCAGCCCACCAGGCTCCTCCGCCCATGGGATTTTCTAGGCAAGAGTACTGGAGTGGGGTGCCATTGCCTTCTCCGAGCCAATACCTCTATCATATCATATATAATTACCATCTCTTTTTTGTGGTAAGAACAATTATTTAGTCTCCAAGCAACTTTGAAATTTATAATATTATAGTGTTGACTGTAATCTCTATGCTATGCATTAGATCTCCAGGATTTATTTATCTCGTAGTTGACATGTTTAAAAAATCCCCAGACATTTGTAATTTTATCATATAAAACATGGGAAAACATTATACTGATTTCTCTGTTTAACATTATTTCCTAGGTGTAAATAAATTGGTAAATGTCTGTCAACATATAGATTTATCTATATCTTTTTTTGTTGTTTTTATAACTGAAAAAGTAATACATGATATGGTAAAAAAAAATTTTCAAATAGTACAAAAGGTAAACATTAAAACATATTAGGTGTCCCTTCCATTCAGGTGCTCAGTTCAACTAGTATTAAAAGGGTCATGTCTGCTTCTGGAAATACTCTATTACAGAATACAGAATAAATGTTAAATGTTTCCAGTACTAATTCCAAGGGGGTGGGTGAGCAGGAGGCGAGCAAGCCTTTAACACCAGCTTTAACACCAGCTGCATGTACTGCTGCTGCTGCTGCTAAGTTGCTTCAGTCGTGTCCGACTCTGTGCGACCCCAAAGACGGCAGCCCACCAGGCTTCCCCTCCCTGGGATTCTCCAGGCAAGAACACTGGAGTGGGTTGCCATTTCCTTCTCCAATGCATGAAAGTGAAAAGTGAAAGTGAAGTCGCTCAGTCATGTCCGACTCTTAGCGACACCATGGACTGCAGCCTACCAGGCTCCTCCGTCCATGAGATTCTCTAGGCAAAAGTACTGGAGTGCGGTGCCATTACAGTTCAGCTCAATTCTGATACTATCCACCTGTATATCCACTATCCACCTAAAATCACTTCCACTATCCACCAAGGTATCAGATTCCCTCGGATTATAGGCTCAGTCCCACAAGACTACCCCCACTTCAGATGCTAATTGCAAGTCTAGCTTGTAACCAGTGTTTCTTACCTACTGGCTACAAATCAAAGATTCCCAACTCCCTCATGGGCTCAATTAGTTTGCTAAAGGGGTTCACAGAACACAAGAAACCTATTTACTCTCCAGATTACCAATTTATTACAAAGGATATTAAAGGATGCACATCAACAGCCCATTGAAGAGACACACTGGGTGAGGTCCCAAAGGAGCTCCTGTCCTGGTGGAGTTTGGGGCCTGGCAGTATGGCACATCACAAGCGTTCTGGCTCACTAACCTAGAAGCTGTCTGAACCCCTTCCTTTTGAGCTTTTACAGAGGCTTCACTACATAGGCCTGGTTGATTAAATCACTGGCCGTCAGTGACTGATTCAACCTCCAGCCCCTCTCCCATCCCCAGAAGTCAGAGGGTGGGACTGTATGTTCCAGCCCTCTGTCCCTGCTTAGTTTCCCTGGCTGTTGCCCCCATCCTTTAGGTGCTTTTCAAAGTCAACTCATCAACATAAACAGAAATGGTGGAATGATGCTTGCTATGAATATCAAGACACCCAGTTCACCTTTATGACACTGAAGTGATCTTAGGAACTGAAGACAAAAAGACCAAAAACTGTAACAAAAGATACTCCCATTGCTCTTATTGCTCAGGAAATTCCCAGGGTTTTGGGGAGCTGAGAGCCAGAAACCATGGATGATGACCCAGTGCACCTGAGAACTCTACTCTGATCACCTGAATGACCAAATATGTTTCTTGTAAGTCACAATATCACCTACATGCCCAAAAGCTCTCTCAACTCCCTTGCAAACATGCAAAAGGAACATTCTGTTCACACCATTGTAAACCTCATTTTTTTCCATTCAACAATGAATCATGAAGAGTAGTTTAAATACACACGCATCTACCCCAGATTTCTAAGTTTCTCTTTTAATATTACATAAGCATTCCTTCATATGGAAAGGACATACAAAACATCTTCTGGGCAGTGGTAGTTTGCAGTTCCTTCATATTGCAGACAACATTGCTATCATAAACAATACCCTTGCATGTGTGCAAATATGTCTACAATAAATACTTTGAAGTAGAAGTATTAGTAAAAAAGTATGCATACTTTAAATGCGGATAGATACAGCCAAACTGCCCTCTGCCCTCTGAAGAGGTTATAAATTTTTTTTAGAAACATCACCACTAGCAAAACATCACCTCCAAATGGATCACTTTCCCCCAGCCAACTTACATGTATCAGCAAGAGAAGATTTGCTATGATGACTGTAGGAAGAGGGTGGAATCTGGGCCTAAAATGAGCATGTAAAGAGTGATGTGGAAGATGCTGGGTGTCCAGAAGAGGGTCATCTTCAATACTCTGGATAAGATCCAAGGAACCCTGGGGTACAGAAAATGGAAGCAAGCAATAAACACCACTTTCTGGATTATGTTTTCAAGAAAAACTACTAACTATAAAGCTTTAAAATTCATTACAAAAATTACAGACAAGACACCATACTCCCTACCTAAAGCCAAATTTGAAAAAATACCATAAACCTCTTAATAACTACTGTAAATAAATTGGTAAAAATAACAACTATTAAAACAAGTAAAGGAAATATTGATTCTTTATCTCCAAATAAGGTAATACATAATGGGATTAAAGCAAATAATTTTCTTCAAGCCCTGAAAACTTACTTATTTTTAAAATACTTTATTCAACAGCTTTATTGACATATAATATATATAATGTAAAATATACTAGCTTAAGTATACAATTCAATAAATGTCTGTATATTTATAGTTAGGCAACTATTACAACAATTTTAGAACACTTGCAACATGCTAATCATGACCATTTATAATCACTCCCCATTTCTGTCCCTAGACCTAAGTAACCGCTAATCTGTCTTTATAGATTGTTTTTTTTTTTTTTTGACATTTCATGTAAATGAAATCATAAAAAATGTGTTGAGTCCTGCTTCTTAGTACTGAATATGTTTTTGAGTTCATCTGTGTTGTGGCATGTATCAGTAATTAGTTCATTTTTATTGATGAATATGGTATTTCATATATGGATATACCACATTTTGTTTGACCATTATAAATTGATGTCTATTAATAACAATGCTGCCTCATACAACTCAATAGCAAAAAAGCAAAACCAAAAACAATTCAATTAAAACATGGGCAAAGGAACCAAATAGACATTTTTTCAAAGAGGAAATACAGATGGCCAACAGATGCATAAAAAGATGCTTAAGATCCCTGATCACCAGGGAGATGCAAATCAAAACAGCGATAAGCTATTAACTCACACTTGTCAGTATGGCTTTTATCAAAAAGATGAGATAATATGTGCTAGAGAATATATGGAGAAAAGGAAACCCTTGAGCATTGATGGTGGGAATGTAAATTGGTATAGCCACTGTGGAAAACAGTATGGAGGGGCCTCAAAAAATCAAAAATAGAACTATTACATGGCCCAGCAAATCTACTTCTGGGTATATATCCAAAGGATACAAAGTCTTATCTTAAAGAAATATCTGTACTCCCATGTTCATCACAGCATTATTCATAACAGCCAAGACATGGAAACAATCTATTTTTATACAACAAATTATTATTTAGTCATAAAAAAGAATGAAGTCCTGTCATTTGCAACAACATGGATGGATCTTGTAGGAATTATATCAAGTAATATAAATCAAATAGAGAAAGACAATTACTGTATGATCTCACTTTTACGTGGAATCTATAAAAACTTAAGATAGATACAAAAAATAGATTGGTGGTAGCCACAGGAAGGAGATGGGAGAGTAGGAGAAATGAGTGAAGGTGGTCAAAATGTAAAAATCTGACAGCAAATAAGTCCTGGGGAAATATAATTTTTGGCCCAGTGACTACAGTTATCTGTAATGTATATATATTTGAGTGTTGCAAAGAGAGTAGATAATTTTTTTCACAATAGTAAAAGATTCTTATCAGTTTCCACATTTAATAGTCATACACAAAAAAAGATATTTACAATTGTAAGTAATAATGGAAACATGATTAACCTAACAGTATAAAATAACTGCATACAATTTGAGGAGTTAACTAGAGTGACGTGGTAACTGCACGTGCATACATGCATATATTTTCATCTACTCAGCCAGTTAATGTCTTCTGGTGTGCATTTAATCCATTTATATTTAAGGTAATTATCAATATGTGTGATCCTATTACCATTTTCTTCATTGTTTTGGGTTAATTCTTTGTAGGTCTTTTCCTTCTCTTGTGTTTCCTGCCAAGAGAAGTTCCTTTAAAATGTGTTGTAAAGTTGGTTTGATGATGCTGAATTCTCTTAACTTTTACTTGTCTGGAAAGCTTTTGATTTCTCCATCAAATCTGAACAAGAGTCTTGCTGGGTAGAGTTTTCTTGGTTGTAGATTCTTCCCTTTCATCATTTTAAATATATCACGCTATTCTCTTCTGTTGAAGGGAATTTCTGTTGAGTTTCTGTTGAGAAATCAGCTAATAATCTTATGGGAATTCCCTTGTATGTTGTCATTTTCCCCATTGCTTTTTAATATTTTATCTTTGTTTTTAATTTCTCTCAGTTTGATTACATTGCGTCTTGGTGTATTCCTCCTCAGGTTTATCCTGCCTGGGACTCTCTGCACTTCCTGGATTGGTTGACTATTTCTTTTCCCATATATAGGTAAGTTTTTAACAAAAACCATCTCTTCAAATATTTTCTTGGATCCTTTCTCTCTCTCTTCTCCTTCTGAGACCCCTGTAATGTGAATGTTGGTGCACTTAATGTTGTCCCAGAGGACTCTTAGGCTGACTTCAGTTTTTTCTTTTTTTTTTTTTTTCTATATTCTGTTTTATAGCAGCGATCTCCACATTCTGTCTTCCAGGTCACTTATCTGTTCCTCTGCCTCAGTTATTCTTCTACTGATTCCTTCTAGTGTATTGTTCATCTCTGTTTTGTTTGTTTAGTTCAACTAGGTCTTTCATGAACTTTCTTACATCTGCTTCATTTTTTTCCCAAGATTCTGAATCATCTACACTATCATTATTTTGAATTGTTTTCCTGGACCTAGCTCCACTTTATTTAGTTATTTTTCTGGGGCTTTATCTTGTTCTTTCATCTGGGAGATAATTCTCTGCCTTTTCATTTCAGTTAACTTTTGTGGTTATGGTTTTCATTCAGGAGGCTTCGGGATTGTAGTTCTTCCTGCTTCTTCCTTCTGCCCTCAGGTGAATGAGGCTGATGCCAGGGACTGGTGGTGGGGAAAACTGGGTCTTATTCTTGTGGGCTGGGTAAAACTTTAATCTAATTATCAGCTGATGGGGCAGGTGGGGCTAGTATTTTGGCCTGAGGCAACCCAGCCTTGGAGTCTACAGGCTCTATGGTAGGTCTAATGCCTCTTCCAAGAGGGCTCACTTGCCAAGGAGCACCTCCCAGGACTGCTGCTGCCAGTGACCCTGTCCCCACAGTGAGCCACTGACAACCCACACTTCCACAGGAGACCCTCCAACACTAGCAGGTAGGTCTGGTTCTGTCTTCTATAGGGTCACTGCTCTATTCCCCTGAGTCCTGGTGCATGCAAGAGTTTGCTTGTGCCCTCCAAGAGTGGAGTATCTATTTCTTCCAGTCCTGTGGAAATCCTGTAATCAAATCCTGCTGGCCTGCAAAGTCAGATTCCCTGTGGATTCCTAGTCCCTTTCCCAGATTCCCATATTGGGAAGACTGACATAGAGCTCAGAACCCTCACAACAGAGGGAGAACTCCTTAGGTTTTATTCTTCTCCAATTTGTGGGTCACCCATCCAGAAGGTATGGGATTTGATTTTATCATGATTGTATCCCTTCTATTGTCTCACTGCAGCCTCTCCTTTGTCTTTGAACATGGGGTATCTTTTTTGGTGGGTTCTAGCATTCTCCTGTTAATGGCTGTACAACAGCTAGTTGTGATCTTGGTGTTCTTACAGGAGGAGATGAGCACATGTCCTTCTACTCCACCACCTTGATTTGATCTCCTTATTTAACATTATACATATATACACACACACACACACACACACACTGTTGTTGTTGTTCAGTCACCGAGTCGTGTCCAACTCTTGGCGACCCTGTGGATCGCAATGCGCCAGGCCTCTCTGTCCCTCACTATCTCCCAAAGTTTGCCCAAGTTCATATCCATTAAATCAGTGATGCCTTCCAGCCATCTTATCCTCTGACATCCTCTTCTTCTTCTCCTCTCAATCTTTCCCAGCATCAGGAACTTTTCCAATGAATCGGCTGTTAGCATCAGCTGTTCACATATATACGTATGTACATATATATATATATATATATATATATATATATATATATAGGGCTTCCCATGTGGTTCTAGTGGTAAAGAAACTACCTACCATGCAGGACACAGAAGAGACATGGGTTGGATCCCTGGGTCTGGAAGACCCCCTGCAGGAGGGCACGGCAATCCACTTGCCTGGAGAATCCTATGCACCAGGAGCCTGGTGGTCTGCAGTCCATAGGGTCTCCAAGAGTCCAATACAACTGAAGTGACTTAGCACCAGCACCACACACACACACACACACGTGTGCATATATACATATATACATGTGTGTGTGTGTGTGTGAGGCTTCCCAGGTGGCTCAGTGGTAAAGAATTCACCTGCCAAGCAGGAGATGCAGGTTCAATCCCTGGGTCAGGAAGATCCCCTGGTAAAGGAAACGGCAACCTATTCCAGTATTCTTGCCTGGGAAATTCCAAGGACAGAGGAGCCTGGCAGGCTACAGTCCATGGGTTGTGAAGAGCTAGACATGGCTTAGTGACTTAACTTATATATTTACTTCCAAAGTAAATATATATATAATATATAAATACATATATTATACATTTAATATAATTTAATTGTAGTTATTATTAATAATTGACTGTTGTTAGTTAATATTAATATTTAGTATATATATTAAATATATATAACACTTTATATATTATATAATATATATACATATATTTACTTTGGAAGGGGTAGAGAGGGGGACAAATGGTGTAAGGGTGAGCTCTGGGCACCGAGATTATAAAGATAACACAGAAGTCTGGGACATAACCAGATCTGGGATGGGCTTCTCAATTTCCACTAGCAGGCATTCAACACTGCTACAATTTTTTTTTTTTTAATTCAATGCTTAGACAGCTTCCTAATTAGTTTGCCATAACTCAAGGAGCAATTCTGATGATATCTGTTTTCTTCATGACTTCTATTCTTCTAGCTTTCTCAGCAGCTGTCTCACCTCCCTGGGTATTCCCTTAGCTAATGTCCACGCACATCTCCAGGAGCCATTTTTCGAATCTCTGTGCCCCTTCATCCCTCCCCACCTGTCAAACGGCTGTCTTGCAAACATGCTGCTTTCCCTGATGCCTCAATGCTGTTCGCTCTGCCCTTTTCATTTTGACACGGTAGTTTTTATTTCTACAAGTTTGAGTGGGTCTATTTTATATCTCTCATGTGTTTTTAACCTTTGGAACATATAGAAAAGTTATAGTAGTTTTTTTAAATGTCCTTGTTTGCTATTTCATGTCATTTTTTAATCAGTTTTAATTGATTTATTATGTTATATTTCCCTGCCTCTTTGCATGCTTGGTCATTTTTTCCACTTTATTAAGATATAATTAACATGTCACATTGTGTAAATTTGTGTATCATGAGTTGATTTGATACACTTATATACTGCAAAATGATTACCATGATAGCATTACTTAACATCTCCATTATATCACATAATTAGCAATGCCTGGTAATTTTGGATTGGATGCCAGACACTGCAAAAAAATTTAACTCTTTGGATGCTGGATACTTTTGTATTCCTGTAAATATTCTTGAGCTTTTTTCTGGATTCAGTTAAGTCACTGGAAACAATTTGATCTCTTTACTCTTTTAAGGTGCTTCTTAGGTGGGACCATACCATGTTTGGTCTAGTGCTAAATATTCCCTACAAGTGAAGTAAGACCTTTCTGAATGCTCAATACCCTGTGATTATGAGGTTTCCAGTCTAGCTGGAAGAACAAGCACTAATCCTGGCCCTGTGTGAGAGTACTGCTCCTTCTAGTCCTTCTGGGTCATTGTTTTTTTTTTTTTTTTTTTTCCCCTCGGTCATCAGGGCATTACCTCAGAGGCATAGAGAACAGGACTTAGCTGAATAGGGACTCTGCACTCTTTGGAGCTCTCCCTCTGTACAGCACTCTGCTCTCTGGATTCTCTGTCTGGTGAACCCAAGCTGCTTCAGTATCCCCAGATTCAGCTCCACCTACTCAACTCAGGGTCTACTGAAGCCCACCTGGTGCCCCAACCTCTGCCATAGCCCACAAACTCTCTTAAAGCAGTGAGCTGGCAATCACACAGCTCGTTTTCCTATCTCTCAGAGATCACTCTACTTCATTGCTTGATGTCTATTATCTCAAAACAATGTCCTTTCATGTATTATATACAGATATTTTGTTCTTCCAGGCAGAAAGAAGCACAAGGTATGAAAGTGGTTGGAATAAGGTATGCTTCACAGGGCAGGACTCTACATTATACTTTGTTCTTTGCACCTTTAGTACCTGATACACAGCAGGTGCTCAGTATGTGCGTAGAGTGAATGAAAGACGGCCCAACTTCTTGAACAGTTGGGATCTAGGAATTTTTTAAAAGATAGCACTGAAACCCTGACTGTAAGACAACAGTCTGCTTTATCTCTCTCTTGGTCCCTTTCATGCACTTTCTCCTCTGGTCTGCATGAGCTTTTTGGAGTGCCCACAAATACCCTCTCTTATCTTTTTCAGCATGCAATTCATTTTTCAAGGTCCAACAAAATTTGCATTCTCTATATATAAACTTGTCTTGCCAAGTGTTTTCTACTTTAAAACCAAAAAAGGTATTACATTTCGTGCGCTGCCTTGTATTGTTTCATTTACATGTATGCCTTTTGTTCTCCCTCACTACACTGAAGGGGTCGGGGATAATATGGTTTCTGTCACTTATTCAATGTTCATGAAATACAATGTGTTTGGTGACTATATCAAATACACTGTCCTTTGGATCCTATAAGAAATGTATGAAAACTATACAAACAGCATCCTGTCTCTCTCTGTAACTTGTCATCTGCAAGAGAAAGGTGAAGGGAATAAGACTCTTGATCCAAATAATCTCCATGATTAATAATCACACTGCTACCTGGAAAAGATACCTGTTGTTTGTCGACATCATCTCCTCCCTCTTTTGTCACAATTACTACTTCCCCTTTGGGGACCCAAAGTCTACCTCTGCAATCTCAAGGGGAACATCCTTCAGTGCTCTTCACCTTCCTCTGGTCTAAGGATGGTCATGAAACCAAAGAGGGTTAGGCCAATCTAACTCTCAGAGTAACAAAGCAAACAAAAGGCCATGGTTGAGGTAGATCCATTCCAGAACAGATTCTGAAAGGACATCTGTCACTGGATCCCTTAAGCAGCCCTTGTTTGAATCCTTTCAGAGGATTAGGTGTTCATCTACCCTGTAGCAGTGTTAGTCTCTCAGTCGTGTCCAACTCTTTGTGACCTCGTGAACTATAGCCCACCTCTGTCCATAGGATTTTCCAGGCAAAAATACTGGATTGAATTGCCATTCCCTTCTCCAGAGGATCTTCCTGACCCAGGGATCGAACCGAGGTGTCCTGCTTTGTAGGCAGATTCTTTACCACCCGAGCTACAGGGAAGATCTTTTATCTTTTTATCATCTACCCTATATCCTTTCAAATAAATCCCTTTCTTCCTTAAAGTAGCCAAAATTGGTTTGCCCTTGCAAACAAAGAACCCAAATTAAAAAGTTTTTGCCTCTTAATTCATTTAGGTGTCTGGGCCTAGGACATGGCACATAGTTTTTAGCTTTCTCTTGGGTGGGAGAAATCATATCCACAAATACCAAAGGTAGGCAACTGTTCATACCTAAAGTGACCTAGCTACGTAGCTATTGGTGAAACATTACTCTCCAATTGTTTGGTGAAACAAATTTCTAGGATTGTACTAATCCTAAAGCTAAAAGTTACAGACCCAAGAACCCGGAGGCAGCTTAGCACCAAGTAAGAAGCATTTACTGCACACATTTTTATGTCTCATTTTCCATTTAGATACTCATTTTCTCCACATATTTTCAGTTCATGAATCTCACCCTTTAAAAATTCAAAAACAATCCATTTTCTTTAAATATATGAATCTCAAATCTACTTTCAGGTGTTACAGTTTGCTTTCCACTTTTTCATAGTGGAAAAAACATGGTTTTTAGTCCTATCATTAGAAACTGTTTGGTCTTTATTTAGTCAAGATAATTGAACTATGGTCACTATTTGAACAAAAATCTAAGGTATTGTAGGGCTCGAATTGTATTTCAAGTGTCTTGCGTGATGCATCTCATTCAGTGGCAGGATCACAGTAATATTCCTATTAATTTATTAACTTAAATCAGTGCTTTAATATAACCATCAACTTTGCTTTTTCTCAAGAGCAAGAATTTTGTGTCAATGGGTAATCTAGTTAATTCTGGCCACAAATACATGATTTTCCTAAAAATGTTTTAATACACTCAAGCAAAGACTTTTACAGTTAGGCTGCACTCTGTACACTGAAACTAGTGCAGTGGCTTAATAATCTGGTTTGGATCCATTTGAGTAAGATTTAAAAATCCCTTCACTCCTACCAGGCCTCCATTCAAAACATCACATTGTTTGTCTCCAATGTGGGTTTCCGGGTGATGACAGCGACAGATCTGCCCTCAGAGCCAAGGCCGGAGGCCAAGAGGAGGTGGACTCGCTCCTGCTCCCGAGGCCATGCGCGCATCGCTGGCCTCCCCAGTGCCGGGACCCGACACGCGAACGCAAGGGCCGGGTGCCCCTCCTGCCTCCTGTGCCGAGAAAATAAGCCCACGGCCAGCAAGGCGCGGACCCCGCCAGCGCCCCTGTGCCTCCTCCCACACACCGCAGCCCGGTGGCCGCGCGCAGAAGGATCCCCTCCGCCAAGGCTGCTCCCAACCCCATCTCTGCCCAGGGCGCCCAGCATCAGAGGAGGGGGATGCGGGCCGGTCGCTCGCCACCTGCCACTGAGCACTCACGTCCTCCATGATGCCGGCCGCCGGAGGCCGCAGCCGGGCCGCCCAGCCTCCGCACCTGCGCCCGCTCCTCCTTCCGGGACACGCCCTGGGACCCACCCTTTGCTTTCAATTGGCCGAAGCGTAGAGGCGGGCCCCTCCTCCTCGCTCCAGGGCCCTGCTTCCGGCGGCCGTCCCAGACCCGCCCCTCGCCCTCGATTGGCAGAGGGGCAGGAGTGATTGGTCCCGCCTCTCTCGTACTATTGGTAGACTCTGAGGGGGCTGACCCGATACCTCGATCCTGAATGGCCGAGGAGAAAGGGGGAGTGATCCTTCCTGCAGTCCATCCCTGGGGGAGGTGCTGCCTCTGGGAACGCTGCGGTGCCTACTGACTGCTAAACCTGTGCTGGTGTCCTAGGTTGGCCAGAGATTTGGGTGCTAATGGATGCGTTCTAAGCCCAAGAATTGAATTATTTTGGGCCGTCAGCTGCTTCTTTGTAAAGCATTATTTTTTCTCAGCTTTTCTTAGTTATTGTTTGCAGCCTAGGTCTGTGCATAGAACCAGCGGTAGAATCCCAGGTTTTCATTGATAGCACAGAACTCCGCCAGCAGAGGAACACAAACAGAATAAAAACTGGTTTCGAGGACACAGTTAATGATTTCACCAGTAGGAAAGGAGGCAATAAGGGGTTTTCTTGGACTTTTTATTCCAAGTGAAATTGAACAAGAATTTTATGGCATTTTTCTGAGAATACACTATCATTTGTTAAAATGTGAAAGTGAAAGTGAAGTCGCTCAGTCGTATCCGACTCTTTGCGACCCCATGGACGGTAGCCTACCAGGCTCGTGGGATTCTCCAGGCAAGAATACTGGAGTGGATTGCCATTTCCTTCTCCAGGGGAAATTCCCAACCCAGGGATCAACCCCGGGTCTCCCGCATTGGAGGCAGACGCTTTAACCTCTGAGCCACCAGGGAAGCCTGGTTAAAGTGTAAAGAAAGTTAAAATTTTTGTCAGTATCAGCCCCCATTCTATTGTGATATTGTAGTAATACACTTTCATACTTTTTAATGCTTATTTGTACATTGTGTATGGTGTAATCTTGTTTATACCATTGTTGAAATAAAATTATTTAAATATCAGCCAAGAAAAAGGTGGAAGAGCAAGCAGATCAAGCTAGTCAATCCTAAAGGAAATCAACCTGAATATTCATTGGAAAGACTGATGCTGAAGCTAAAGCTCCAACAGATTGGTCACCTGCTGTGAAGAGCTGACTCATTAGAAAAGATTCTGATGCTGGAAAAGATTGAGAGCAGGAGGAGAAGGGGACAACAGAAGGTGAGATGGTTGGATGGCATCACTGACTTGATAGCTATGAGTTTAAACAAATTCAGGAATGTAGTGAAGGACAGAGTAGCCTGGATTTCTGCTGTCCGTGAGGTCACAGACAGTTGAACTTAGCAACTGAGCAACAACAAAATAAAAGATGAACTTTTGATCTTTAAAATCTCAAGGCAACTTTAAATCTTTAAAATTTTCTGAGACTCTATAAATTATATCTCAAGAGCTTTGTCTAGATGTGCACTTCCCCTAAACATTTTATTTTAAAAGTTTTCAAACCTGGGAAACTTTGAAAAACTAGTACAGAGAACATCTGTGCACCTCTCATATTGATTCAACAGTGGTTAACATTATCTCAACAGTTAGTTGCTCTGTGTGAGGACTCATGCTTATGTGTGTGTCACATATTTTTAAATTGAACCATTTGAAAGTAGATTGAGTCCAAAATGAAGATGTTTCTAGATTGTTCATTGCCTAAAAGGAAGGTATTTTCATGTTAACTGCAGGTTTCCCTGGTGGCTCAGATGGTAAAGAATCCAGCTGCAAGAGACCTGGGTTCCATCCCTGGTTGGGAAGATCTCCAGGAGAAGGGAATGGCAACCCACTCCACTATTCTTGCCTGGAGAATTCCATGGACACAGGAGCCTGGCAGGCTCCAGACCAGGGTGTCACAAAGAGTTGATCACAACTGAGCGACTTTCACTTTCCTTCTTAACTACAATAATATGATTATACTTAAGGAAACCCATAGTAATTCCATATTTGCAAATCCATGGCAAAAATTTCCAAATTGTCCTGCAAATGTATGTTTTGCTGCTTCCCTTCACCCAACCATATAGGATCCAATTGTCGGGAAACTGTGTAATTTCCTCGGTTCTGTCTCACCACAGCAAAGGTTTGAACAGTGGACCAGTGTTACAGCTCCATTAGAGCTCAGAGTTTTATTCCACAAACAAAGGATAGTACACCCTCGAGGCGTGAGGGCAGGCCAAAAAGAGAAGCCCCAGCCCATCTTAGCTCCCTCTTTTTAAATGTTTTGTCTCCTCACCCTCTGAGCCTGTGCTATGCAAATTAGGGCTAGCCAGGAAGGGGGTGTGTTTGTTTCGCCTGAGGTTCTCATTTCTGTCTGCGTATTTTTCCTTTGTTCCCTTTGCGTGGGCTTTCCCCTTTCTTTGTCTTTTTGCCACCACCACTTTAGACTCCTTTTTCCTATTCTAACTACCTAAAATTCCCCCCTCAAGAGATGGGAGGCCCAATTCTTTGGGAATAGGGGCACCGAGGTCTCTCTGGCTACTTCCTGCTAAGTTGGGTCGGCAAGGGGGATTGGCCTCCCCTCTTGCTAGTCTCAAACCTCAGAGTCCTTGTAGTGGTATCCGTCTAAGGGTGAGTGATAGATGTTTTCTGCAGTTGGTGTAGATTTATATATCCTTGTTGAACTAGCACTGCATTTTGTAGCTTGTTGACCTGGGCAGAGACAAAATGAGTTAAATAATTTATACTACATGGAACAATTATAAGCAGTATCAATATGGTGCTAACGGGGGTTAGCAGGGACATTAGTCAACTCCAAATCCCCCCTTACCAGAAGAAAGATCCCCAAGGAGAGATTGTAGACACCCTGAGGACTCTCCAGCTCATTCTTTGAGATCCTGTAGGATCTGAATACTTTTCTTGAGGATTGTGAGACTTTCTTCAACTTGGCTGGAGGGGTTTAGCCAGAAAAAACACATCTCATTCAAGATGGCCCAAGTATCTCCTTTTGGAACCACCCCATATTATCTTCTTGAAAGCCCTTACTCTTAGCTTTAAGAGTTTCACCTTCAGTATAAGGAATTTCTGGTAAATTAATCTGTGGAACTAGGGTGGCAACCCCTATTAAGTCATTGTTCTGTAATGCTGCTCTTTCAGCTGCCTGATCGGCTGTTTGGTTCCCTTGTGCCACTTCCGTGCTCCCATTTTGGTGTCCTTTATAGTGGGAGACTGAAACCTCAGCGGGCAGATGGACTGCCTCCAAGAGCATAAGGATTTGATCACCATACTTGATTGAGGACACTCTGGTGGTCAAGTGGCCTCTTCCTTTCCAAATAGCAGCATGTGCATGTAGCACCAGAAAGGCATACTTGGAGTCAGTGTAAATGGCTACTCTTTTTCCTTTTCCCAGCTTTAAAGCTCTAGTCAGAGCTATGAGCTCAGCCAATTGGGCTGAAGTACCTTGTGGCAACAGTTAGCCTCTATGGTCTTGAAATTGGAGACTATTGCATATCCGGCTCTTCTTTTTCCATCTAAAGCAAAGCTGCTTCTATCAATGTATCAGACTTCCTCAGGATTAGTCAGAGGATCTTCAGTCAATCCCTTTCAGGGTTTTGTCCAATGGTCCAAAGTTTCTAGGCAACAGTGAAAGGTGAGAGAGCCTTCAGGGGTAGGCAGGAGGGTAGCTGGGTTAAGAGCCTCACAAGGGGATATAGTCAGGCCTGGATTTTCATCAGCACTACTTGATATCTGAGGATCCTTTGATCAAACATCCATAAATGGCCTTTCCCATTCAGGAGTTGTTTCACTTGGTGGCTGGTAAAAATAGTTAGTTTTCCCCCAGGAGAGAGTTTTAAAGCATCTTCTATCAGGACTGCAGTAGCTGCAAGATTTCAAAGGCAGGGAGGCCAGCCTCATTGGTTGGGTCCAGCCTCTTGGATAAGTAAGCTACTGGCTGGGGCTCAGGTCCCAACCTTTGACTTAACACTCCCAAGCCTATTCCATCATTTTTGTGGACATATAGTTGGAATGCTTTCTCTGGGTATGGCAACCTCAAGGTGGGTGCTTGAGTTAAGGCTTGTACACTAAAGTAGCCTCTACCTCCTTTTGAGGAGTTCCCCTCATCAATGGGATTGAATTATCCAGTTCCTTTAAGCTGTCCTATAAGGGCTGGGCAATAGACCATAGTTGGGTATCCAGATTCTACAATATCCGGTTAGCTCACAATTGTTTTAGAGTTGTGAGGGAAGGCAACTGCAGGATTCTTTGTTCTCCGTGGGTGGACAGCCTCCTGGACCCATGCATAATCTGAACTCCCAGGTAAGTAACCCTTGTCTGGACCATCTATGCCTTAGCACAAGAGACTTTATATCCCCTCTTTGCCAAAAAGTTTAGAATTTGAATCACATTTTATTGAGCATTTCCCTCATCTACAGATTAGCAGGTCATCTACATATTGTAATATCTTCCCCTTTGGTCCCAGATCCAGATCTAGGAAATCACAGCTAAGAGCCTGTGCAAACAGGTGGGGACTATCTCTGAACTGCTGATGTAATAATGTTCAGGTTATTTGTTGTTTTTCTCCTGGAGCCTCCCATTGTTTTTGTTCCCTCCTTATTGGAGAGGGAGTAATGGGTTCCTCAGTAATAACCAGAAGCTGTAGAGCTCTAAGGGCTGAAAATCTTTCCATCCCAAGGGTGGTTCCCAGCTTAGTGAGTATATCTCTTCCCAATAAGGGAGTAGGACACCCAGGGACCACCAGAAACTGGTGGGAAAATATTTGTCCATCCCAATAACAAAGAAGTGCTCAGGTGAATCTTTTTGTAATTGTTTTTCCTGTAGCACCCAAAATGGTATAGGTTTGGGGGGAGAAGGCTCTGGAGTAGAAGGTCAGGATAGAGTGGGTAGCCCCTGTGTCAACCAGAAGAATTTTGGGGTCTACCTGCCACATCCAGTTGTACCCTTGGCTCCAGCCCTATGATGATTATCTGTGACACGCAGGCTGACTTGAGGGGGCCACTTCAGTCCTGTTGAACCATCGTGAGGGAAGGCTTAGCACTTGACCTTGAGACTGTACTGCCCAGTGTCCCAATTGACAGCATTTGTAGCAAATTGTTTTAGGAAGCTTACCATGATTTGGACAATCTTTGGCCCAATGTCCCACCTGTCTACCGATTAGGCATTCATATAGTGCTTTGTCCTTCAAGGACTCGGGGTTTGCCATAGCTCTTCCCTGGAGGGCAGCCAACATCTGGGCATGCCTAGTCTCTCTTTCTCTCCCTTTCCTGGGCCTTGGCCTCCCTCTTATGTTCTGTTATAAAAGGTATTGGTGGCCATCTGGACCATCTTGTCTAAAGTGGCAGCAGGGTTCTCCTACTGTAGCTGTTGAAACTTTATCCGTATATCTGATGCATATTAGGACAGGAATTTGTCCTTTAAAATCACTGTCTCTTGTAAGAGTATCAGTCCAGATTGGTAAACTTTTGGAGGGCCTCCTTTAGCCTTTCCAGAAAGGCAATCTGGTTCTTGTTGGGCTCCTGAGTTGTTGTTGAGACTGGGCACAGCACCACAACTAATATGCTTCCTACTATTTCCATGGGTGGACTTCCTTAGGGGTGAGTCTTTCTGAAGCTTATCCTACCCAGTACTGTTGCAACCTGGGAGCCAGGCATTCCTGGGTCAGGGTGCAGATCGCCAGACAGGTTGAGGCACATCAACCTCTTGGAGATCAAATCCCCGGGCAGGTTAAGGCATGTTGGCCTCTGAGGGTCAACCTCTTGGGACCCCTGGACGAGCAGATCCCCAATGACGACCTCCTGGGGACCAGATCTCTAGGCAGGTCGAGACAGGTCGACCTCTTGGGCCCCCTGGGCTGGAGTTGGGTGTCTCCAACGTCTCCAGCATAACTAGTGCTGGGTAGGATTAAGGGGTTGTAATCTTAACTCATTGTCAGTTTGTCCACCATGATGTAAAGCAATTTAAGCCCATGCCCTGAGACTGGGAACCTGGCAAAACAGCCACAAGGCTAATTCTCTTAACCCTTGTGTGGGAATGTAAGTCCCTGGTTCCCTCCCCTAGTCCTCCATAAGAAAAACATTTCATTGTCATAGATCCACTCTAGGTAATAACAGAAGTAATGATAAACGAGTGGGTTATTGGCTGGGTGGAGTGATGCTGCCTACAGAAGGGGAAGGGTTGTGGTTGTAGGAGTTGAGGCAAAGTGGCCTAAGGACAAAATGACAAGAGGCAACTGACTGATTTTCAATAAAGTGGAGTGGAGATTTGATCCAGGGAGTACATTCACAGCTTTAAGAGAAGGGTGGTAAGGGTTTGGACCCAAATGGCCTGCATGGCTAACTCCCAAAGTGGCAAACATTGTCCCTGGTAGCCCAATTGCCCTTGAAGGGATGCCACCAAAAGATGGACTTCTAGCAGGCATGGCGTGCCTGTCACACACCACCCCCCCCCCCCAAGTGCATCCACTGAAAGGTGCTGTTGTCGTCGCACATGTTGTAGTAAACATGGAAAATGAAGGCCTGAATCTCTATAGGGATTGCCTATTATACCATCTTTCCCACATAAATGCCAGCTATTTTCTTTTATTTATTTATTTATTTTATTGAAGGATAATTGCTTTACAGAATTTTGCTGTTTTCTGTCAAACCTCAACATGAATCAGCCATAGGTATACATATAACTAACCCCCCCCCCCCACCCCCGCCACCTTTTGGAACTCCGTATTTTCTGATTGTCCTGCCAGAAGATTGTAGAGGCAACATTGTGGTCCCAGACAGGGCTCACAAAAAAAGCATGAGATAGGAGGGAAGGGGGCAAGGCACAACTTTTGAGAAAATGACATAACCCGAGAACATAACATAAACCAATTACATCAAATGTGTCCAAGATGGCAGACAAGTTGACTTCAACTAAGCCTTGATCCTCAATCTGCCAGTTAAAATGACACACCCAGAGGTGCCAGGACAGTTCCAAGGCATTTATCAAGAGACAAAGAGTGGGCAGTTCCCCAATAGTTGGAATGATCCTCCCACTTATTAGCATATGAAATTACCCAGCCCTTAAAAACTAACCACACCACATTTCACAGCCACCACACTAGCCCTCTAGGATGGCTCACACTCTGTGGAGTGTGTTTCTCTCTGAATCTGAACAAATCTACCTCTTACCTATCCCTGTGTCTCTCATTGAATTCTTTCTGCAATGAGACATCAATAACCTGAGTTTCATTAGGCCTTGAAACCAGGCACCATAGGTTTTGGCCAGGCTGGAATCCTGGTCAGACATGACTGAGCAACTAAGCACAACACAGCACAGAGTCCCGGTCACATGGATTCGAGTTCCAGTCTTAGGTAAGTGGTTTCAAGCACAACTTTTGGAAATGGAAAGATGATGACCTGCCCAATACTTTGTAAACAGTGCTATAGATGGAGAGAGGAGCTGAAGGATGGGAGGAAAAGCAGTGGGAAGAACTTGCCAAGGAATCCCCTTCATAACCTGCTGGAAAAACTGCTAGATGCCTGACCTGTGCCCACAGTTTTCATTGGCCTGATCCTTGGGACAAAGGAGATTAAGGAGAGAAGAACTCTCACTTGCTTGGGCAACAGTTACTAGGACACAGCAGATAGTGGAGCCTTCAGGACACACTGGGCAGTAGCCCCTACCAGAGTCCCTCATTTGTGCCCACGATTTGCAGAAGGTTCGAGGAAACAAGAAATGAGAGATTGTAAAAGAATTGATTTTTTTTAGCCATATGTCCTTCCAGCCATAGGGATGAGGACTTCTTACCTTAACTGGAGGTCTTCTGGAATCTGAGACTGAGCCGTGTGAGCTTTCTGTTGAGTTTGTGTTTGCTGTACTGGTTTCCAGCACGCTGGGCTTCTTGTCACTTCCCCTGCACTGGGTTTCTTTTTCTGCAGTTTCCACAGCATGAACTTTTGCCAAGTTGGGCTTCTGCCGTGCTTGGTCTCTGCCTCACTGGAGCCGAGCCAAGGTTACTTCAGCTAGGTTACATCCAGGTCATAGCACCAGATATGTAGGGAGAGTGTGTAATTTCCTCAGTTCTGTCTCATTGCAGCAAAGATTTGAAACAGTGGACCAGTGGCACAGCTTGGTTACAGCTCAGAGTTTTATTCCACAAGCAAAATACACCCTCAAGGTGTGAGTGCAGTTCAGTTCATTTCAGTTCAGCTGCTCAGTCGTGTCCGACTCTTTGCAACCCCATGAATCCCAGCAGGCCAGGCCTCCCTGTCCATCACCAACTACCAGAGTTCACTCAGACTCACGTCCATCGAGTCAGTGATGCCATCCAGCCATCTCATCCTCTGTCGTCCCCTTCTCCTCCTGCCCCCAATCCCTCCCAGCATCAGAGTCTTTTCCAATGAGTCAACTCTTCGCATGAGGTGGACAAAGTACTGGAGTTTCAGCTTTAGCATCATTCCTTCCAAAGAAACCCCAGGGATGATCTGCTTCAGAATGGGCTGGTTGGATCTCCTTGCAGTCCAAGGGACTCTCAAGAGTCTTCTCCAACACCACAGTTCAAAAGCATCCATTCTTTGGTGCTCAGCTTTCTTCACATTCCAACTCTCACATCCATACATGACTACTGGAAAACCATAGCCTTGACTAGACAGACCTTTGTTGGCAAAGTAATGTCTCTGCTTTTGAATATGCTATCTAGGTTGGTCAAAACTTTCCTTCCAAGGAGTAAGCGTCTTTTAATTTCATGGCTGCAGTCACCATCTGGGGTGATTTTGGAGCCCCAAAAAATAAAGTTTGACACTGTTTCCACTGTTTCCCCATCTATTTCCCATGAAGTGATGGGACCAGATGCCATGATCTTCAGGGTGACCACAAAAGAGAGCCAAGACCCCAACCCAGCTTGACTTCCCCATTTTATACATTTGTCTCCTCCCCCCTGAGCCTTCCCTATGCAAATCAAGGCTAGCCAGGAAGGGGGAGTGTTTGTTTCACCTAAGGTTCTCACTCCGGTCTGTGGATTTTTTCTTTGTTCCTTTTGCGTGGGCTTTTCCCCTTTGTTTTTTAGCCACAACCATTTTGGACTCTTTTTTCCTATTCTAACTACTTAACACAATCAAGGTTTACATACAACATTTAGTTATTATGTCAACGTGTACAGTATATTGCTTTCAAGATGGTAGAGTAGAAGGACATGTGCTCATCTTCTCCCAAGAGAACTCCAAAAAGGCAGTTAGCTGCTGAACAACCATCAGCAGGAAAATATTGGATCCCACCAAAAAAAGATACCCCATGCCCAAGGGCAAAGGAGAAGCCCCAACAAGATGGTAGAAGGGGTGAAATCATATTTAGATTCAAACCTCATGCTTGCCAGAGACACTCAGAGGGCACAGCCAAAACCTTGTGCACCAAGACCCAGGGACCCCACAAGAGATTGAACCAGACCTTCCTTTAAGTGTCTGAGTGTCTCCTGCAGAGGCGTGGGTCAGCAGCAGCCTGCCAAGGGGACAGGGGCTCTGGCTGCAGTAGACCTGGGAGGCATAGCATGTGGCATACGTCCTCTTGGAGGAGGTGATCATTAGCCCCACCATACAGCCTCTGAGCAGAATGCCCACAAACTGGAGAACAATTATACAAAGAAGTTCTTGGGATGTAGAAAAAGTTCTAGGGCCCACAATAGATTTCCCAGCCCAGAAATCTGGCAAAAAGACTTAGAACCCCAGGGAATTTGACCTTGAAGGCCAGTGGGATTTGATTACAGAACTTCCACAGGACTGTGGAAACAGACTTTTGAAGGGCACAAACAAAATCTTGTGAGCACCAGGACCCAGGAAAAAGAAGCAGTGACCTTACAAAAGACTGAGCCAGACTTTCCTGAGAGTGTCCAGGAGTCTCCGGCAGAGGCGTGGGTGACAGTGGCCTGCCACAGGGTCGGGACACTGAATACAACAGTCCTGGGAGCTGCACATGTTGGTATAAGTCCTTTTGAAAGAGGTCACCATTACCACAATTACCCCTATCATAATTTTGCCTCATGATAAACTACAGAGAAGGAACACAACACCTCCCCTTCAGCAGAAAACTTGGGTTAAAGATTTACTGAGCATGGCCCCACCCATCAGAGTGAGACCCAGTTTGCCCCACAGCCAGTCTCTCCCATCAGGAAGCTTTCTCAAGCCTCCTATCCTTATCCATCAGAAGGCAGACAGAGCGAAAACCACAATCACAGAAAGCTAACCAAACTGAGCCTGAGCAAGCTTCAGGAGATGGTTAAGGACAGGGAAGCCTGGCGTGCTGCAGTCCATGGGATCACAAAGAGTCAGACCTGATTGAGCAACTGAACAACAACAACCAAACTGAACACATGGATCACAACCTTGTGTAACTCAATGAAACTATGAGCCATGCCACGCAGGGCCACCCAAGATGGATGGGTCATGGTGGAAAATTCTGATGAAACTTGGCCCACTGGAGAAGAGAATGGCAAACCCCTTCAGTATTGTTGACTTGAGAACCCCATGAACAGTATGAAAAGGCAAAAAGGTATGAAACTGGGTAATGAGACTGCCAGGTTGTTAGGTGTTCATTATGTAACTGGGGAAGAGCAGAGAATTAGCTCCAGAAAGAATGAAGAGGCTGAGCCAAAGTGGAAATGATGGCCAGTTGTGGATGTGTCTGGTGGTGACAGTAAATGGGGAAACAGTGGAAACAGTACAGACTTTTATTTTCTTGGGCTCCAAAATCACTGTGGATGGTGACTGCAGCCATGAAACTAAAAGACGCTTACTCCTTGGAAGAAAAGAAATTACAAACCTAGACAGGATATTATAAAACAGAGACATTACTTTGCCGACAAAAGTCCATATAGTCAAAGCTATGGTTCTTCCAGTAGTCACGTATGGATGTGAGAGTTGGATCATAAAGAAAGCTGAGTGCCAAAGAACTGACGCTTTTCAAATCAACCCTCTAGGGTTCAATCAACGAATATTCATTGGAAGGACCTGAGATGATGATAGTGTACCTGGTAGGCTAAAGGACTTTCTTACACTTTAAGGTAGAAATCATCTGTGATTACACAGAGATTACATGGAAAAGAGGTCTTCCCAGGTGGCACTAAAGGTAAAGAACCTGCCTGCTAATGCAGGAGACAAATCCCAGGTTGGGAAGATTTCCTGGAGACAGGCACGGCAATGCACTACAGTATTCTTTCCTGGAGAATCCCATGGACAGAAGGGCCTGATGGGCTACCATCCATAGGGTTGCAGAGTGGGACACAACTGAAGCAACTTACCACACATGCAATAGGAACCTTTGTATTCGACAGAAGTCAAACTTTAATGACAAGTTAGTCATTAAAATGATTTGCCTGTAAGCTCAATTATACATAATGGTCCATCCATGGGAATCCTACCTCCCAGATAATGAGCATTTAGCTTTGTTTTACTCATAGGAAACATCCAGACCAGACCCACCTGTGAAAACTGCAGGAAAGAAGAAATTAACATGTTCCCTTTGAAGGCTGATTGCAACCAGGAAATGTTTGACTTTACTCCCTCTCATTTTGGTATCAAAGAAGCCTGAATTCTAACTCAGAGAAAATGGTTCCTTGGGACATTAGTCCACCATCTTCTTGGTCTGCTGGCTTTCTGAATAAAGTTGGTATTCCTTGCCCCAACAACTTTTCTCTCAATTTATTGTCCTGTTGTGCAGTGAGCAGTACACACTTGAATTTGGTAATACCATCAACTTTTTATTTGAAAAAAAAAGAGGTTCAGCTCCAATGGTAGAGCTAATGGTGACCTCCTCCAAGAGGACTTAGGCCAACAAGCCATGTCTCCCCAAACTGCTGTTGCCAGTAACCCTGTTCCTGCAGCCAGCCACTGCTGACCCACGCCTCTGCAGGAGACCTTCAAACACTCATAGGCAGGTCTGGCTCAGTCTCCTGGGGGGAGGTCACTTTTCCTTTGTCCTGGTCCTGCTTTTATTTGTGCCCTCCAGGAGACTCTGGCGAGTATGAGGTTTGATTTTAACATGATTGTGTGCCCCTCCTACTGCCTTGTTGAGGTCTTTCCTTTGTCCTTGGATGTGGGGTATCTTTTTTCTTGGTGGATTTCAATATTCTCCTATTGATGGTTGTTCAGTAGCTAGTTGCGATTTTGGTGTTCTTGCAGGAGAAGATCAGCACATGTCCTTCTACTCTTCCATCTTAACTCCCTACAGGTGCAAACAATAGGTGCCTAATTAATATTTATTATTGATTTTAAAGTGAGATCTCTTTATTCACTCTCATTCTCTTTAGCTATTGATACTGGAGATTGTTTTGGGCTTCCCTGGTAGCTCAGACAATAAAGAATTTGCCTGCAATGCAGAAGACCCCAGTTTGATCCCTGGGTCCAGAAGACTCCCTGAGAAGGGAATGGCTACCCGCTTTAGTATTCTTGCATGGAAAATTCCATGGGAAGAGGAGCCTGGCAGGTGAGCTACAGTCCATGGGGTCGCAAAGTGTTAGACACGACTAAGCAGCTAACACCTTCATTGATAGTTTTTTAAAATGTATTTATTTTTGTCTGCATTTGGTTTTTATTGCTGTGTATGGGCTTTGTTTAGTTGTGGATAGAAAGGGCTACTCTCTAGTTACTGTGTTCTGGCTTCTCATTGTGGTGGCTTATTTTGTTGTGGAGCATAGGTTCTAGGGCTCACAGGCTTCAGTGGTTGTGGCACATGGGCTCAGTACTTGTGGCTCCTGGGCTTAAGAGCACAGGCTCAATACTTGTGGTGCATGGGCTTAGTTGCTCCACAGCAGGTGGACTCATTCCCAATCAGAGAATGATCTGCGTTAGCAGGTGGATTCTTTAACACTGAGGCACCAGGAAAGCCAATACTGATTTCTAACTTGGCTTTAAATCAAATTTCAAATTTGACCTTTTTACAAATCTCTTGTTTCCCTGTACCTTTATCAGGAATCCATATATTCCAAATTCAAGCTTTGAAATAAAGCTTTGTAGCTAAATCTCTCTTAGATCCCCAGAGATGTGTCACTGAATTTTTTCTTTCAATCAACAATCAGAAAAAGTAAGTTAATAGTTATTTTAGTGTGTCAGATTATTTTTGGCTTATAAACTTTTCTAGAAAGAAATTTAAGGATATTGTAAGCAAATGGAAATATTCTGCAGTTTCTATTTATTTGTTCCATAAATGTCTTTCAGAGCACTGTGTACCACAAATAGAATCCAACTGTAACAAAACTTTGCAAATTTGTGTGAAAGTGTTCTATTCGAGGTCCTCAGGACCTGTGAAATTTCAGACTTTATCCAGCACTTTCTCCCAAGTTATTGGTTTGTGTTATCCAGGAGTTCTTGTGTCTGACATTTTAAAACACACTTGTTTTTGAAGACAGAAAAATTTTATATTGGTTTCGCTGACTAATTCAGAGTGGGAGAACAAATTTGCTAAAACTTCCAAAAATAATTTGTCCTTGGATAGACACCAAAATGTGAAGATTTAAACCAAAAGCAAAATTTCTCTGAAAGTTTAGAAAAACCATTTACAGAAATTCAGGATGAAATGAATTTTGTACACTTCATGGAAATCATGGCTGCTGCTGCTGCTAAGTCGCTTCAGTCGTGTCCGACTCTGCGTGACCCCATAGATGGCAGCCCACCAGGCTCCCCTGTCCCTGGGATTCTCCAGGCAAGAACACTGGAGTGGGTTGCCATTTCCTTCTCCAAATCATGGCTTTTAGGCTTAGGAATTTAGAGCTGGTCTCATCTGATCTCTGCTCCTGCCTGATTCAACTCTAAAGCTAAATCCCAGGCCCTGAAATCCAGCCAGGTTAGTTCTTAGTATTTCCATGGAGGATTTCCTTATTTCAGAAATAACCAGAAGATGGGGCTTTCAGCTTTCAGCAGTGATATCTCATTTAATTACATTCTAGGCTTTAAGAAGGAAAATTTTTCTTTTAAAATACAATTCACAATTTTGTGTGCTAAGGTTTAAAAGACATTTGAAAGTATCTTCCAACAACTTATAAAATAATTATTTTGATTTTCCAATATTTAGAAAAGTTTGTAGTTTCAGTCTCTGAAGTTGTTTGTACAAAGATGACATAAAACAGGACATGTGATGATTTGCTGTTAACAGCATTCTTGTTAATATAAGCTAGAGATGAATTTATTCTTTAAAATAAATGAAAATTAAGTTACTTAGAGTGTAATAAAGGAGAAAGAAGACACAAAGGAATAAAATGTACATTTATACATGGACATGTGCATATCCTGCCTCTCTCTAAGAAGGATCCTATGTACAGCATTTATGTGGGCGTGACAATTTAAAAAACCTTTACACATTTTTAACCAACATTTCTATTTTGGTCTTGACAACAATCCTCAGAGATGGGCTTGTAAAATACTATTGCTTGCATTTTACAGTTCAGAAAACTGGTAAGAGTGTTCAAATGACTTTCCCAAGATCACAGGGAAACTAGAGTTTGAGTGTATATTCAGCACTCCCTCACTCATTCATTTATTCATTCATCAATAAATATTTGCTAAAGTCCATCAGTGTGGGACACTGATAGGCAATATGGGAAACTAAAATAAAATCAGCTATGTTACCTTGTTTCTATTCTTTGTTGTTGTTGTTTAGCCACTCAGCCATATCTGACTCTTTGCAACCCCATGAACTGCAGCACTCCAGGATTCACTGTCTAACCATCTCCCAGAGCTTGCTTAAACTCATGTCTATTGAGTCAGTGATCCCATCCAACCATCTCATTCTATGTTTTCCCCTTCTCTTCCTGCCTTCAATCTTTCCCAGCATCAGGGTCTTTTCCAAGGAGTCAGTTCTTCACATCAGTTGGCCAAATATTGGAGCTTCAGCTTCAGTATCAATCCTTCCAATGAATATTCTTTGCAATCCAAGGGACTCACAGGAGTCTTCACAGTTCAAATGCATCAATTTTTTGGCACTCAGCCTTTCTTATGGTCCAACTCTCACATTCATACATGACTACTGGAAAAACCACAGCTTTGACTATACTGACCATTGTTGTTAGCAAAGTAATGTCTTTGCTTTTTAGTGTGCTGTCTAGGTTTGTCATGGCTCTTCTTCCAAGGAGGAAGCATCTTTTAATTTCATGGCTGCAGTCACCATCCACGATGATTTTGGAGCCCAAGAAAATAAAGTCTCTCACTGTTGTAATTTTTTCCTCATCTATTTGCCATGAAGTGATGGGACTGGATGCCATGATCTTAGACTTTTGAATGTTGAGTTTTAATCCAGCTGTTTCACTCTCCTCTTTCACCCTCACCAAGAGGCTCTTTAGTTTCTCTTTGATTTCTGCCATAAGGGTAATGTCATCGGCATATCTGAGGTTACTGATATTTCTCCTGGCAATCTGATTCCAGCTTGTGCTTCTTCCAGCCTGATATTTTGCATGATATACTCTGTATATAAGTTAAATAAGCAGGGTGACAAAATACAGCCTTGATGTTCTATTCCTTGTCTGCTGGCTAATCATTATAAAGTCTGCTCTAAGATTTATCCTTAGACTCCTGTTTTAGGCTTAATCTCTACGTGCACTGAGTACACTATACTCACAAATGTCCATAACTCTTCCAATTATTTTCTCACATGATGTTCTAGTTTCCAGCATAAGCCCAATTCTCTGGTCTCCTTTCAACCCTTTCCCATTTTCAGCTTTCTATTCTCAGCTGACAGTTGAAAATGATTCCTGGATGTTCTGATACGTGTGTTTGAAATGGAGCAGGAGAAAATACAGAAACTTTGGGGGAACTTATAAATATTTCATAATGGTTGAGGTAGCAACTGAGTTGGATTTCACAGAGAAAAGTAGAAAGAGAGGGATATTTGAATTAAAGGGAAAGAGCAAAGAACCCAAATTAGAAACCATAGTATCACACACTGGGCTAGCAGTAGTTCCCTAATCTGGCTCCAATTCTGTTCTGAAGGATAGGTAGTTTTCTGTCATGAGACTCATGCTATAGAATAAACCTTTTAAACCTTCTGGGAGTAAAAATGCCCTAGTCATTTTTTAACTTGAACTTTATATTTCTTTTATAAGTACCTCCCAGTTGATGGATTATTTAATGAATGATGTTGGGAAAACCAGATAGTCATTTAGAAGAAAATGAAACTGTTCACTCCCACATTCCTTAAGACAGAATAAGTTCCTAAACTTCTAAAGATTTAAACATATAAGATAAATCGACAAGTGCTCTAGAACAAAGAATGATTTTTAACATATATTTATATTAGTTTTATTTTATGCTAAGTTGTGTAAAGAAAGACTTTCCCCAAACCCAGAAGCATAACCCCAAATCCAGAAGCACCAAAGGAAAAAAATGTAATGAATTTGAATACATAAGAGGTTTGAGATTACTGCATAAGAAAAAAAAAGACAACATAAAGTTAAAATATAAATGCCACATAATTGGAAATAACCTAAATACCCATTATTTGTGAAATGGTTAAATAAACTATGGTATCTATAATTAAAATGCTATCCAACCATTTTTAAAATGAGTTAGATCTATACAAACTGGACTGAAAAAAGAAGCAGCTCTATAACATGTTGCTATTGTTGTTGTTCAGTTGCCCAGTCATGTCCAACTCTTTGCAATCCCATGGACTACAGCATATCAGGCCTCCCTGTCCCACATCATCTGAAGTTTGCCCAAGTTCATGAATATTGTATCAGTGATACCAGTCATCTCATCCAGTCATCTCATGCTCTGATACCCTCTTTTCCTTCTTCCCTCAATCTTTCTCAGAATCACAGACTTTTCCAATGAGTTGGCTCTTCATATAACATGACCAAAATACTGGAACTTCAGCTTTAGCATCAGCCTTTCCAACAAGTATTCAGGGTTGATTTCCCTTAAGATTGACTGTTTGATCTCCTTACTATTCCAAGGGATTTTCAGGAGTCTTCTCCAGCACCACAGTTTGAAGGCATCAATTCTTTGGTGTTCTGCCTTCTTTATGGTCCAACTCTCCCAACCATATGTGGCCACTGGGAAGATCATAGATTGGGGTATATGGACCTTTTTTGGCAGAGTAGTGTCTCTGCTTTTCAACACACTATCTAAGTTTGTTATAGCCTTCCTCCCAAGAAGCAATCATATTCTGATTTCATGGCTGCAGGCACGTGATCCACTGGAGGAGGGAATGGCAAACCACCCCAGTATACTTGCCATGAGAACCTCATGAACTGTATGAAAGGACAAAAATATATGACACTGAAAGATAAGTCCTCCAGGTCAGAAATTGTCCAATATGTTACTGGAGAAGAGCAGAAGACAACTACTAATAGCCCCAGGAAGAATTAAGTGACCAGACCAAAGCAGAATGATGCTCAGTTATGGATGTCTCTGATGATGAAAGTAAAATCTGATGCAGCAAAAAACAGTATTGCATAGGAACCTGGAATGTTAGGTCCATGAATGAAGGTAAATTGGACATAGTCAAGCAGGAGATGGTAAGAATAAACATCGACATCTTAGCAGTCAGTGAACTAAAATGGACAGGATGGGAGAATTTAATTCAGATGACCATTATATCTATTACTGTGGGCAAGAATCCCATAGAAGAAATGGAGTAGCCCTCATAATCAACAAAAGAGTCAGAAATGCAGTACTTGGGTGTAACCTCAAGGATAACAGAATGGTTTTGGTTCGTTTCCAAAGTAAGACATTCAACATCACGGTAATTCAAGCATATGCCCCTACCACTGAAGCCAAAGAAACTGAAGTTTCTTTGAATTTTCTTCACAGTTCTGTGAAGACTTGGAAGACCTCACCTAGAAAAACTAACACCAAAAAAAGATGTTCTATTCATCATTGAGAATTGGAACGCAAAAGTAAGAAGTCAAGAGATACCTAGAATAACAGGCAAGTTTGGCCTTGGAGAACAAAATGAAGCAAAGGCTGACTGAATTCTGCCCACAGAATGCACTGATCATAACTAATACCCTTTTTCAACAACAAAAGAGATGACTTTATATGTGGACATCACCAAATGGTCAACATCAAAATCAAATTGACTACATTCCTTGTAGCTGAAGATGGAGGATTTGTATACAGGCAGCAAAAAAAGACCTGGAGCTGACTGTGGTTCAGATCATCAGCTCCTCATTGCAAAATCCAGGCTTAAACTAAAGAAAATGGGGGGAACTACTAGGCCAGCCAGGCACCACTTATATCAAATCCCCAGTAAATATGCAGTGGAGGTAATGAATAGATTCAAGGGATTAGATCTAGTTAACAGTGTGCTTGAAGAACTATGGACCGAGGTCAGTAATATTGTACAGGAGGCAGTGAACAAAACCACCCCAAAGAAAAAGAAAAGCGAGAAGGCAAAGTAGTTGCCTGAGGAGGCATTACAAGTAGCTGAAGAAAGAAGAGAAGCAAAAAGCAAGGGATAAAGGGAAAGGTATATCCAACTAAATGCAGAGTTCCAAAGAATAGCATGGAGAGACAAGAAGGTCTTCTTCAATGAGCAGTTCATAAAGCTAGAAGAAAATAACAGAAGGGAAAATACTAGAGATCTCTTCAGGAAAATCGGAAATATCAAGGGAATATTTCACCCAAAGATGGGCACATTAAAGGACAGAAACAGTAGGAAACTAGTACACACTGAAGAGATCAAGAAGAGATGGAAAGAATATGTGGAAGAACTGTATAAAAAATATCTTAATGAACGGAGTTACTACAGTGTGGTCAGCCACCCAGAACCAGACATTTTGGAGTGTGAAGTCAAGTGGGCCTTAGGAAGCCCTGTTGCTAATAGAGCTAGTGGATGCAATGGAATTTCAGTAGAGCTATTCAAAACCCTAAAGGATGATGCTATCAAGGTGTTACATTTAATATGTCAGCAAAGCTGGGAGACCCAGCAGTGGCCACAGGACTGAAAAAGGTCAATCCTCATCCCAATTCCCAAGAAGGATATTAATAAAGAATGTGCTAGCCATCAGACAATTGCACTCATCTCCCATGCTAGTAAAGTCATGCTTAAAATCTTGCATCCAAACTTCAGCATTATGCGAACCAAGAACTTCCAGGTGTCCAAGCTAGGTTTAGAAAATGAAGAGAAACCAGAGATCAAATTGACAACATTGGCAGGATCATATGAAAAGCAAGAGAATTCCAGAAAAATATCCACCTCTGTTTATCAACTATGCTAAAGCCTTTGACTGTGTGTCATGAAAGCAGATAGCAAAATAATAGTCTGTTATAAATTTTTTCATTAAAAAAAGAGTACATATGTAGTGCAAAAAACAAATATTTTGATGTGTAAATATATGTTATGAACAGATGCAGAACAGGAGAAATTAGGCAAGAAAAAGAAATAAAAGACATTAAAATAAAAGCAAAAAGAAGTAAAACTATCTCTATTCATAGAAGTCATGATATTACATCTAGAAAACCTTAGGGAATGCATAAATACACCACTTGAGCTAATAAACAGATTTAGCTAAGTCTCAGGATTCACAACTACTCACAAAATGATTTGCAGTTCTAAACATTAGCAACAAACGAGTGTTTGTTCTGGAGTCAGAATAAAAGAAATTCCAAAAATAATTACACTTACAATAGCATCAAAAGAATAAAATACCTAGGAATAAATTTAACCAATAAAGTGCAAGACTTGTGCACTGAAAACTGAAGAACATTGCTGAAAAAAATTAAAGAAGACCTAAATAAGTGGGAAGACATCTTATGTTCATTGACTGCAAGACAATATTGCTAAGATGACAATACTATCCAAAGTGATGAACAGTTTCAATGCAATCACTATGAAAATCCTAACAGTATTTTTTCAGAAATGGAAACCCTCATCCTAAAAATTGTATGGAAATTTAGGTGACCCAGAATAGCCAAAATAATCTTGAAAGAGAAGACTCATCTTTTTCCTGATTTCAAAACTTGCTACAAAGCTATAGTAAGCAAAATAGTATGATACCAGAGAGTTGGTGTAGGAGACAGAGAAGAAGTGCAGAGATCATGGGGTGGGCAGTATCATGCAGACAAGAGATGATGACAGAGGTGTACCGGGGTAACGTTCAGGAAGGGGATGGAGTCAGGAATGATGTAGGGTATATAAGCCAGGCTTTAGACCAGTAAAATAGAACTGAAATCCAAGCAATAACTCACACATTAATAATCAATTGATTTTCAACAAAGATTCCAAGATCGTTCAATGAAAGAAAGAAAAAACTAAATAAAACGGATTAAAATCTAAATTTAAGAACTAAAACTGTAAAACTATTAGAAGAAATGTAGAGTATGGGGAAGGAAAAGGGAGGAGGGTTCAGGATGGGGAACACATGTATACCTGTGGCAGATTCATTTTGATATATGGCAAAACCAATACAATATTGTAAAGTTAAATAAAATAAAATATTTTAAAAAAGGGAAAAAAAAGAAGAAATGTAGAGTCAAACCTACATGACCTTGAATCTGGCAGTTTTTAAAAATATGATATCAAAAACACAGAGAACAAAAGAATGAAAAGATAAACTGGATTTGATTAAAACGAAAACCTTTGTTCATCAAAAGATGCTATCAAGAAAGTGAAAAGAGAATGAAAAATATTTGATGCTCACATATGTAATAAGGGTTTAATATTCAGAATATATAAAGAACTCCTACAACTCAACAGATCCTTGGGTTGGGAAGATCCCTTAGAGAAGGAAATGGCAACCCACTCCAGTATTCTTGCCTGGAAAATTCCATGGATAGAGGAACCTGGGGGACTACAGTCCATGGAGTCACAAAGAGTCAGACATGACTGAGTGACTTCACTTTCACTTTCACAGCTCAAAAACATTAAAAAAAATGTATAAAGAATTTCAAAAGACATTTCTCCACAGAAAACATACAAATAGACAACAGGCACATGAAAAAGTGCTCAGCATCATTAGTCATCAGAGAAATGCAAATCAAAAAACCCCAATGAAATGCCACATCATATCTGTTATAGTCAGAAAAAGAAAACAGCAAATAACAATGTGGGAAAATTGGAATCCTAAACATTGCTTGTGGAAATATAAAATAATGTAGCTGAAATCAGTTTGGCAGTTCCTCAAAAAGTTAAACAAAATTACTATAAGACACACCAATTCCTCTTGTAGGTACACAACCAAGAGGATTGAAAGCAGGCACTAGGTGAAGGCAGACAATGTCCACTGCAGAATTGTTCACAACAGTCAAAACGTGGAACACTCCTTTTTCTTTTTGTTTTTGTTTTTTTGCTGTTGTTGTTTTGCACGTCTCCATGTTTATTGTGGAATTACAGATAGGAAATATAAACATTATTAAATAGGATGAGTAGCATTCTGGTTAAAGGCAAAAATGGTTATGTGTGTGTGTGTGTGTGTATATATATATATATATATATATATATATATATATACTGTAGTATATACAAGGCTGTATATTGTCACCCTGCTTATTTAACTTATATGCAGAGAACATCATGTGAAATGTTGGGTTGGATGAAGCCCAAGCTAGAGTCAAGATTGCCAGGAGAAATATCAATAACCTCAGATATGCAGATGACACCACCCTTATGGCAGAAAGTGAAGAGGAACTAAAGAGCCTCTTGAAGAAAGTGAAAGAGGAGAGTGAAAAAGCTAGCTTAAAACTCAACATTCAAAAAACTAAGATCATGGCATCTGGTCCCATCACTTTAGGGGAAATAGATGGGGAAACAATGGAAACAGTGACAGGCTTTTCTTGGGCTCCTAAATCACTGCAGATGGTGACTGCAACCATGAAATTAAAAGATGCTTGCTCCTGGGAAGAGAAGCTATGACAAACCTAGATGGCATATTAAAAAGCAGAGACATTACTCTGCTGACCAAGGTTCATCTAGTCAAAGCTGTGGTTTTTCCAGTAGTCATGTATGGATGTGAAAGTTGGACTATAAAGAAAGCTGAGCACCAAAGAATTGATGCTTTTGAACTATGGTGTTGGAAAAGACTCTTGGGAATCCCTTGGACTGAAAAGAGATCAAACCATTTAACCCTAAAGGAAATCTGTCCTGAATATTCACTGGAAGGACTGATGCTGAAGCTGAAGCTCCATTACTTTGATCACCTGATGCAAAGAGCTGACTCATTTGAAAAGACCCTGATGCTGGGAAAGATTGAAGGCAAGAAGAGACGGGGACGACAAAGGATGAGATGATTTGATGGCATCACTGACTCAATGGACATGAGTTTCAGCAAGCTCTGGGAGTTGGTGATGGACAGGGAAGCCTGGAGTGCTACAGTCCACGGGGTTGCAAAAAGCTGGACATGACTGAGTGGCTGAACTGAACTGATACATACTGTATACATGGGCTTCCCAGGTGGTGCTATGTAAGAGACACAGGTTCAATCCCTGGATGGGGAAGATCCCATGGAGGAGAGCACAGCAACCCACTCCTATATTCTTGCCTAGAAAATCCCATGGGCAGAGGAGCCTGGCAGGGTAGAGTCCATAGGGTCACAGAGAGTCAGACACAATTGAGCAATTGAGCATGCATGCATGCATACACATACATAGGATTGACATTACATATTTACATATGAAACAAGTTAGGGAACTTAAATCTCTGTAATTTGCAGTGGGGATTATGATTTCCTGCCACTGAAATTTAAGAAAATAGACAGATAAGGCTCTGGAAGCACCACAAATGTAAACAGATGGAACCAAGAGCTTCAGAGCTGAGCTGTTCCTCACAGGCTGTGGAGAGACACACAGGGAAGTCATATCATGCACATAATTACCAAGTTTACTGTTTACAACTCCATTTTTAGAAATTATTGTGCCAGTCTGGTCCATAGCAAATGGCCTGAACTCTTTGGGCATCTTGGGGTCACAAGCCTCTCTCTGCAGGGGTGAGGATGTGAAGGCCAGGCCTCTCCATTCCAGCACCTCCCTTCACTCACAACTCCCGTGTCCATCAATAGATGACTGGATAAATAAGTTTGGTCAACATCTAGTCAAGGCTATGGTTTTTCCAGTGGTCATGTATGGATGTGAGAGTTGGAATGTGAAGAAGGCTGAGCGCTGAAGAATTGATGCTTTTGAACTGTGGTGTTGGAGAAGACTCTTGAGAGTCCTTTGGACTGCAAGGAGATCCAACCAGTCCATTCTGAAGATCAGCCCTGGGATTTCTTTGGAAGGAATGATGCTAAAGCGGAAACTCCAGTACTTTGGCCACCTCATGCAAAGAGTTGACTCATTGGAAAAGACTCTGGTGCTGGGAGGGATTGGGGGCAGGAGGAGAAGGGGACGACAGAGGATGAGATGGCTGGATGGCATCACCGACTCGATGCACATGAGTTTGGGTGTACTCCGGGAGTTGATGATGGACAAAGGGGCCTGGCATGCAGCAATTCATGGGGTCGCAAGAGTCAGACATGACTGAGTGACTGAACTGAACTTAACTGATACATACAATGAAATATTATCCAGCTATTTAAAGGAATAAAGTTCTGATACATGATACAACATGGACGAACCTTGAAATAGGAAGTGAAATAAATCTGATTAAAAGTACAAATCGTAAGATTTCACTTATATGAAACATCTAGAATAAGCAAGTTCATAGAGATAGAAAGTAGATCAGAGTTTACCAGTTCAGTTCAGTTCAGTTGCTCAGTCATGTCCAACTCTTTGTGACCCCATGGACTGCAACATTCCAGGCTTCCCTGTCCATCACCAACTCAGAGCTTGCTCAAACTGATGTCCATAGAGTCAGTGATGGCATCCAACCATCTCATCCTCTGTTGTCCCCTTCTCCTCCTGCCTTCAATCTTTCCCAACATCAGGGTCTTTTCAAATGAGTCAGTTCTTTGCATCAGGTGGCCAAAGTATTGGTATTGGAGCTTTAGTTTCAGCATCAGTTTTTCCAATGATTATTCAGGACTGATTTCCTTTAGGATGGACTGGTTTGACTTCCTTGTAGTGCAAGGGACTCTCAAGAGTCTTCTCCAACACCATAGTTCAAAAGAATCAATTCTTCAGTGCTCAGCTTCTTTTATAGTCCAACTTTCACATCCATACATGACTACTGGAAAAACCATAGCTTTGACTAGATGGACTTTTGTCGGCAAAGTAATGTCTCTGCTTTGTCATCTAGGTTTGTCATCACTTTTCTTCTAAGGAGCAAGCATCTTTTAATTTCATGGCTGCAGTCACCATCTGCAGTGATTTTGGAGCCCCAAAAAATAAAGTCTGTCACTGTTTCCATTGTTTCCCCATCTATTTGCCGTGAAGTGATAGGACTGGATGCCATGATCTTACCAGGTTATATCAGGTTGCCATGAGGTTACCAGGAGTCTGGAGAAAGGAGAAAGTATGGAATTATTGTTTAATGGGTAAAGATTTCTGGTTTTGGAAATGAAATATTTGGAAATAAATAGTGGTGATGGTTCCATAATATTGTGAATATAATTAATTCCACTGAATCGTACACTTAAAAATGGGGAACATGGCAAATGATATGCTATAAATATCTTACCAAAATAAGAATATAGTTAATAAAAAATCTGGAATACACACACAAAACTGTTTAATTATGAATCATTGCAGGATTCTAATTTTGATTCATAATAAAAAGTTAATTTCTTTATTATACAAAGAGTGCTTCAAATCACTGTTAAACAAATATATTGGGGAAAAATGGGGGTGCAAGTGATAATAGCAAGTGGTTCACTGAAACAGAAATACAAACGGCATACGAAAAATATGGTTAGTTTCATCCATAATTTTTAAAACGCAAATTAAAACAAGAAATGATGTCATCTTATGTATCAGACTGATGAAGTTGAACAGTCTGGTTGAGAGTGTGGGAAACATTCACACCCTGTTAGAGACAACATGCAATACCACATGGTTCTGAGAAAAATTTGGCCAAATCTGTCTAACTTGCCAAATCAAATCCAAGTTTTAAATGTTTATCCTTTGACTCTAGGAGTTTTTCCTGATGTTATGGGAGAAAAGGGAAAAAAGATATTTGTTTATGGATATTTGTTGGAATATTGTTTCTAAATTCTCCACTTTATTAAAAACAGTAATAATCTGAATGTCTACCAGTAGGGGACTAGTTAAATAAAATACTGCGCCAATGAAACTTACCATTAAAAAGCATAGGGGTAGGTCTAAATGCACTGATCTACAAATGCTGCAGAATGGTGTAGCTAAGGAAAAAGTCTCCAATTTGCAATTATGTATATTACATATATGTCTGTCAAGTTACCTCTACTGAATTAAGAGTAAAGGTGTTGAAGAATGCTTTCTTTTCAGGTTAAATTTTTCCACAGTGTAAAATGTTTACTATATGTGACTTTTAACACTTTAACTTTTAAATGTTTCATTAATCAGGTAATTCATGACTACATCATGAGCAGTTTGGCATGTTTATTCTTGCAGATATTTTTCTATATACTTTTATAGCATACATTTGGGTTTGATTTTTCTATTACATATACATTTTTCATGAATGAAATGATATAACTATTTTTTATACATTGTAGAACTGAGTTTTTTGGTTAATGTATTATTTAAAAATTGTTGAGTAGTAATTTAATTATGAATATCATAGTCTATTTAACCTCAAATAATATATATCCTCACATATTATATAAATTCAAATAATATATATCCTCAAATAATAATATCCTCAAATGATGGATATTTAGCTTGTTTCATTTGATATTTCAAACAATGCAAAAAAATGAATGTTTTTCCACTTCCTTCTTAAAGTACATGTGTGCCTCTTAATGAATTTTCTGAAACAGATATGTATGTTATTTTTACAATTAAAAATAATTTAAAAAAGAATTGTGCTTTGGAAAGCTAGAAGACACAAATTTGGAAAGTTCAGACATAAATATCCAACAATATAAATAGATGATATATTTAAAGGATGAAGATGTCTCTTTATGTATCATTGGAAAGTATTCAAGAGAAATAAAATGGGTGGGTGTTACTTAAAAACCTACCTCATAGTCTACATATCTGAAACACAGTTTGAATTAAGTATTTTGACTCAAGGATGGAAACTGTAACCAAAGAAATTAAAAAAACAAAAAGGAAATAATGTAACAAAAACAAACATCCACAGGAATGGGGGTAGGAGTCTTCCAGGATTACAGACAAGGGGAGTGAGAGTAAAATTTTCCTCAGGATCAGGTGGATTTAGGCAGAAAGATGCACTGATGCCCTTCAGCTCCTTGATGCTCCTTGATTGGTGGATCCTCTTCTTTCTGTAACAGATTTTCTCCAGCCACTTGAAAGTAATAAACCTGAATTTATTTATTAAATGTATCCTTTTCTTACACATTATAACATACATTTTATATGTTTTCTGTATATTTTTATAGCATACATTTGCATTTGATTTTTCCATTATGTATTTTATATATATGTAATTTATATATATGTATATATAAACTGACCTTTATCCTTTAATAAGTGATAAATTAGCAAATTTCAAGTCAGATATTTAGAGTTTAGAAGGTTAAAAAGAAGACCAAAGCCTTTCTCATATCTTTAATCCCAGTTCACACCACGTTTCTGAATTCCATTAAGAATTTCCTGTAATCGCTGAGTTTCATGGTTATGACCCTTGACCCTGTGCCATCACCACCCTGCCCCATGCCTTGCAAACATCAGATACTCTGAAATGTGATCTACACACATAGCCCAGAACTGAATATGCAATAAAATGGAGGTTGAAATGAACTCAAAGAGAAATGAGTGGAAAGAAGTACAAAACAAAATGCAACTCGAAGGTCAGAGTGGGAAAAATATGATCAAGAAGGATGGGTTAGAAGGAGAGTTGTGGGAAGGAGGAGGAGAGAGAGGGACGGTGGAGGAACAGAAAAGAACACTCATGGCAGCTGAGCAGACGTGCAGGAAAGCGGTGGGGAGAGTCATGAGGGGCACTGACCTGGGAGCCACCACACTCCTCTAATTAGTTCAAGGTGTGGAGAAGATCTACTGAAACACCAACAGCTGGTAGGGGCACAGGGCAATGAGTCATGTAGGTTCCAGAGGCAAGGTAAGAGAGGCACCATCACTCAGACACTCTGTGCTCACAGTGAGTGGCAGAGTGATACCAGGCCACAAGAGAATGGCTACAAGTCCTCACTGGTCACTGATCGCTGCAGTTTCTTGGATCCTGCCATAGCCTTGCAGCCTTACTCTCAAAAGGCACCTGGATCTGTGGCAGATTGACTGTCCAGAAGCATTAAATACCAAGGGCAATCTTCAGATCTCCTGGGACACTTCTAAGACTCAGGGTCAAATAAAGTTTGACTAAAAATGACCATGATGTCCTTCCACATCAAGTCAAAGGCCAAGATAATATGTTGGGATGTATCTGTATATTTACTGGGGTCATCTGTATAGCTTCCCAGGTTTTGTTTGATCTGTCTTAGTTCTCAGAAGGAGAAGGGCTTGTGGGCCTGGGTTAGTCGAAATTCTCCTCCAGTTTCAACTTAGAGACATATTCAAGTTGGTTTTTGTGGAGGGGGTGCTCCTGGATATGGGGGCACATTTGGATATGAGGAAGGTGCACTGGGCAACTCAGGAGCCATGGGAGGTGAGCCTTCATGTCAGGGTTTCTTCTCTTGGTTGTCTGTGCCTAAAACCATTTGCCTAGTAGGCTCACTTTTAGGGCATACAACAATCCCATACCTAAGGCAAAGTTCCTTCATATCTAAGAAGAAAGTTTGCACACAGGGGGTCTCTGTCCATTTCCCTTGCTTTTTACAGAATAAGTCTAGCTGCAGGATGGTATTGTAATTTAAACTCCCCTCCTCAGGCCAGTGGTCCTTGTCCCCTAGAGGATACTGTGGCCATGCAGTGGCACAAAAGGATCTTAAGTGACTTCTCCTTAGAGTTAGGGGATCAAACATTTTCCAGTTATCAAGGATGCATCTCAAGGGCATCTGTCGGGAAGTGGATTGGTTATTTCCCATCTGAAAGACAGTGACAGCAGGGAGAAAAAAAAAAAAAAAATTAATAGGCCCCCTATTTCTAAGGGTGGACCTCCTTAGGGCTGAGTCTTTCTGAAATTTACCCTGCCCAATGCCGTTGCAATCTGAGAACTGGGTGTCCCTGGGTCAAGGTGCAGATTCCCCAGGCAGTCTGAGGTGTGACATCCTCCAAGAGATCGAATCTTGGGCAGGTTGAGGCATGTTGCCTTCCAGAGAATTGGGTCCCTGGGCAGGTTGAGGCATGTTGACTTCCTGAGATCCCTGGACTGGTGGATCCCTGAGTAGGTTGAGGCATGACAGCCTCCCGGAGACCAGATCCTTAGGCAGGTCAAGGCAGGTTGACCTCCTGGGATCCCCAGACTGGAGTTAGGCATCCCCAAGTTCTCCAGCATGACTTGTGCTGGGTAGGATTAAGGGGTTGTAATCTTAACTCATTGCTGGTTTGTCCACCATGGATGGGAATAGATACCATAACGTAAAGCAATCCAAGCCTGTGCCCTGAAACTGAGAACCTAGAGAAACAGCCATAAAAGCCTTATCCTCTTATTGCTATGACTTTATTTTGGGGGGCTCCAAAATCACTGCAGATGGTGACTGCAGACATGAAATGAAAAGACACTTACTCCTTGGAAGAAAAGTTATGACCAACCTAGACAGCATATTAAAAAGCAGACACATTACTTTGCCAACAAATTCCGTCTAGTCAAGGCTATAATTTTTAAAGTAATCATGTATGGATGTGAGAGTTGGACTATAAAGAAAGATGAGCACTGAAGGATTGATGCTTTCAAACTGTGGTGTTGGAGAAGACTCTTGAGAGTTCCTTGCACTGCAAGATCCAACCAGTCCATCCTAAAGGAAATCAGTACTTTCCAACATTCATTGGAAAGACTGATGTTGAAGCTGAAACTCCAATACTTTGGCCACCTGATGCAAAGAGCTGGCTTATTGGAAAAGACTCTGTTGCTGGGAAAGATTGAAAGCAGCAGGAGAAGGGGATGACAGAGGATAAGATGGTTGGATGCCATCACCGACTCAATGGGCATGAATTTGAGTAAACTCCGGGAGTTGGTGATGGACAGGGAGGCCTGGCATGCTGCAGTCCTGGGGTTACAAAAAGTTGGACACAACTGAGTGACTGAACTGAATTGAACTTATTGCTCTGAGATAATATAAGTCACTGATTTCCTCCCCTAATCCTCCGTAAGAGTAGTTTAGGGTGTCTCCAATGTTTGTAAATATTCCATTGTCATAGACCCATTCTAGGTAGTAATAGAAGTAATGACAAAGGAGAGGATTATCTCATCCTGTTAGGGGAGTTAAGAGTACTTAGTATTAGGCTGGGTAGAGCGATGTTGCCTACAGAGGGGGCAGGGTCGTGGTTGTAGGAGTTAATAAGGGTTTAAGGAAAAAAATGATGAGGCAACAGATTCAATCTAGGGGTATGTTTGCGGCTTTAGGAGAAGGGTGGTAAGGATTTGGGCTTAAATGGCCTGCATGGCTGACTCCCAAAGTGGCAAACATTGTCCCTGGTAGCCCAATTGCCCTTGAAGGGATGCCACCAACAGATGGACTTCTAGCAGGCATTGTGTGCCTGTCACCTGCCCTAGTGCATCCACTGAGAGGTGCTGTTGTCACACATGTTGTAGGAAACATGGAAGATAAAGGCCTGAGTCTCTACAGGGATTGTATATTTTACAGTATTTCCCTCCCAAGGGACAGGTGTTTTCTGGTTGTCCTGCCAGAAGATTGTAGAGGCAACACTGTGGTCCCAGATGGGGCTCATGAAAAGAGCATGAAGCAGGAGGGAAGAGGACAGGGCATAACTTTGAAAGAATGACATAGCCCAAGGGCATAACATAAACTGATTAAAATCAAATGGGTCCAAATGGCAAATTCAGGTAAACCTTGATTCTCAATCTGCAAGCTAAATGACACACCCATGACAGTTCCAAGGCACTATCAAAAGACCAAGGAATGGGTGGCTCCCCAATTGTTGGAATGATCCGCCCACTGATTAGCATATGAAATCACCCAGCTCACAAAAACTAACCATACATTCCAAGAATTGTAAAGGATTATAAGGAAATTGTAAAGGAATTAAGATTTTGTTAGTCATATGTCCTTCCAGTCATAGGGGCAAGGACTTCCTGGAATCTAAGACTGAGCTGTGTGAGCTTTCTGCTGAGTTTGTGTTTGCTGTCCTGATTTCCAGCACCCTGGGCTTCCTGTTACTTCCACTGCACTGGGTTTCCTTGGTGTTCAGCTTCCACAACATGAACTTTTGCCAAGTTGGGCTTCTGCTGTGCTTGGTCTCTGCCTCACTGGGGCCAAACCAAGGTTGCTTCAGCAAGGTTACATCATAGTCTTGGCACCAGATATGTCCAGAGAGTGTGTAATTTCCTCGGTTCTGTCTCACCACAGCAAAGATTTGAAAGGTGGACCAGTGTTACAGCTCAGAGTCTTTTAGCCACCACCATTTTGGACTCCTTTTTCCTATTCTAACTACCTAACAGCTTCCTTCATGTCTCAACCCCCCATCCTGGCCAAACTTCTCTATACTGTAAACTTCTGAAGGCAGGACCAGGAGCACATAGTTCTGTCTATGGGCACAGCAACTCCCATAATTAAGTACTTCACATATGCTTTTTGATTAAGTTTAGCAGCATCATAGCAGGTGAAAAGCACTTTGCTCTATCACCTTGATTAGATGTTTTTCCTGGGCAGAAATTCAGATGGCACCAATGCTAATTCAAAGCGTTGTTTTGGCAAGTCACATAATGATACTTCAATTTATTTCTCCCCAAGATGGGCTGATACTTTTCACACCAGTCTCACAACTTTGCTTCCATGTCACTGGGCAGTCAGATGTCTAGAATTTGAGGGCCTGCCCTTCGATCACGTAGTTATAAGATAGATGCAAAGAGGTTAAGCTGGAGTCTACTTAGACTGACGAAATTCCTTGTCTCTTGTTCATTGTCGCCACCCCTTCAAAGGTCAGGAGTGCTCCTTTGGGGTCAGGAGCATGAGATGAGGCTTTCAGTAGCAAATCAGATATTAGCTGGGGTCTCCTGGCCCTTCTCCCTTCACTTTTTTCTTCAAGAAACCAATTTATACCAGGTGTTTGTAGGTTGTATAATTCTCTGAGGTTTTGAGGAAGTGTGGGCTTTCTGCCATCCTACTGGCTCAGCCCCTTTCCCCCGTTCTTGCTCCATATATACCCTTGCTTACATCTTTTGTTGTCCAATCAAGCTCTTTAGACCCTGCCCTCCTTCCCTAGCAGCTTCCAAACTCAGGACTCCCTAGGAGAAATTCTGTGGTGTGGAATCTTCTCTACCTCACCACTCCTCCTCCTCCTCTTTAATTCCTACCCCTCCCCTGCACTGCTCAGGTGGCTATCCCCTAGCAGCAAGCAGTGAAGTTTGTGAAGGATGGAGTACTTATCTCACTGCATTAAGGACTGAACACTATCCAGAAGCTTTACCGAACTGAATTGCTTCGCAAAAGCTGAGCAATCTAGTTGTAAGTTCTCTGTCCACTCCGGTAATTAGAGATGCAGTTCTTATCCAGGCCACTGAGCAGTGCTGCTCCTCCACTAGTAAATGGGCAATGGTCCCTTAAAAATGTAATCTTTCTCATCAAATGGATAAATATTTAGTGTCTCTAGCTAATTGTTTAAAGATAGATTTTGTTTCCTTTTCATGACATGCAAGAAGAGGCTCTTTAGTGGGCACAAATAAGTACTGCTGCTAAGTCGCTTCAGTCGTGTCCGACTCCATGCGACCCCATAGACGGCAGCCATCAGGCTCCCCCGTCCCTGGGATTCTCCAGGCAAGAACACTGGAGTGGGTTGCCATTTCCTTCTCCAATGCATGAAAGTGAAAAGTGAAAGTGAAGTCTCTCAGTCATGTCCGACTCTTTGCGACCCCATGGACTGCAGCCCACCAGGCTCCTCCATACATGGGATTTTCCAGGCAAGAGTACTGGAGTGGGGTACCATTGCCTTCTCCGCTAAGTAAGTACAGCAAACTATTATTTGAATAGCACTTAACGTGCATCAGGCATTGTGCTAAGAGATTGACATACCATAATATCTAAAGACAGAGTTTTAAAATGTGAGACCTTAATAACATACTTCATCTGTGATGATGATGATCATCATTTTCATTATCACTAAGGCTGGACTCTTTAGTTCTATATTAAGCTGTTGTCATGTACTGGGATACTCTTGTCTTTGTGCAGGTGGCAGGAACATGAAACCGGATAACAGAACCAAAATCCTTTACCTGTGAGTTTTGGAAGAGGCATTCAGGTGTCTTAATCTTTTCTTTCTTGAGAAGGATAGCAGGGAAATGAGATAAATATTTATTAAATGACCACTGTACATTATGTATTATGTTGTCATTTTTATAAAATTACCTCATTAAACCTCATAACCTTATGAGGTAAGTAATATTATGCTGAGTTTTGTTCTTCAGTCACTCAGTCGTGTCTGACTGTTTGTTACTATTGCAGCACACCAAGCTTCCCTGTGTTTTGCCATCTCCTGGAGTTTGCTCAAACTCATGTCTACTGAGCCAGTGATGCCATCCAAGCATCTCATCCTCTGTCATCCCCTTCTCCTGCCTTCAATCTTTCCTAGCATCAGGGTCTTTTCCAATGAGTCAACTCTTCACATCAGGTGGTCAAAGTATTGTAGCTTCAGCTTCAACATCAGTCCTTCCAATGAATATTCAGGATTGATTTCCTTTGGGATTGACTGGTTTGATCACCTTGCAGTCCAAGGAACTTTCAAGAATATTCTCAAACACCACAGTTCAAGAGCATCAATTCTTTGGGACTCACCCTTCTTTATGGTCCAACTCACAGCCACACATGACTACTAGGAAAACCATACCTTTGACTAGATGGACCTTTGTTGTGAAAGTAATATCTCTGCTTTTTAATATGCTGTCTAGGTTTATCATAGTTTTTCTTCCAAGGAGCAAGAGTCTTTTAATTTCATGGCTGAAGTCACCATCTGCAGTGATTTTGTAGCCCAAGAAAATAACGTCTCTCACTGTTTCCATTGTTTTTCCATCTATTTGCCATGAAGTGATAGGACCAGATGCCATGATCTTTGTTTTTTGAGTTCCAAAAGGGAGGGGATATATGTATACCTGTGGCTGATTCATGTTGAGGTTTGACAGAAAATAGCAAAATTCTGTAAAGCAATTATCCTTCAATAAAAAATAAATTAAATTATAAAAAATTGAAATCAGCTAGAGAAGAAAATTGAACATTTGCATATTCAAATTAAAACTTGCATATTGTAAATTAAAAAAAAATATTTAATCCAGCTTTTCCACTCACTTCTTTTACCTACATCAAGAGGCTCTTTAGTTCCTCTTCACCTTCTGCCGTAAGGGTAGTGTCATTTGCATATCTGAGGTTATTGGTATTTTCCCGGCAATCTTGATTTCAGCTTGCTCAGTTTACAGAAAAGAAAACCAAGGCTCAGATAAGCCAGATGACTGCTAAAGTCACATACCTACACCAATGTATAAACTCAAATATGTGCTGTGCTTTGCTCAGTCACTTCAGTCCTGTCTGACTCTTTGCTACCGATGGACTATAGCCTGCCAGACTCCTCTGTCCCTGGGATTCTCCAGGCAAGAATACTGGAGTGGGTTGCCATGCCCTTCTCTGGGGTATCTTCCTGACCCAGGAATCAAACCCATATCTCTGGCGTCTTCTGCATTGCAGGCAGGGATTTTACCCACTGAGCCACCTGGGAAGCCCAAACTCAAATATATGTGACAGCAGAGTGATGACTTTTTAGCCTAGACATACATACTGCAACAACAAACAGAAGGCAGATATTTCTGATGAGACTGAGTGTTTTCAAGTTTTTGAAATAATTTTTAAAAATTGCAAAATTAGGAAACAAGTTTGTGTTTTCTAGAAAATCAGTGTTGTACATTCATTCTCTTTTTAAGCCATTTTCTTCAATATTGATTGCATTTATAGAAATCTTAGATGATTGAGAATTTAAACTAAATGCAAAGCAATATAAATCTATTGCAGACTCCTCAGCAGATATTAGGAGGGTAGAAAGACAAGAGTGAAAAAGCTGGCTTAAAACTCAATATTCACAAAATGAAGATCATGGCATCTGATCCCATCACTTCACGGCAAGTAGATGGGGAAGCAATGGAAACAGTGACAGGCTTTCTTTTCTTGGGCTCCAAAATCACTACAGGTGATGACTGAAGCCATCAAATTAAAAGACACGTGCTCCTTGGAAGAAAAGCTATGACAAACCTATACAGCATATTAAAAAAGCAGCACTGGGATGACCCAGAGGGATTGTACAGGGAGGGAGGAGGGAGGGGGGTTCAGGATGGGGAACACGTGTATACCTGTGGCGGATTCATGTTAATGTATGGCAAAACCAATACAATATTGTAAAGTAATTAACCTCCAATTAAAATAAATAAAATAAAAATATAAAAGCAGAGACATTACTTTTCCAACAAAGGTCCATATGGTCAAAAGTATGGTTTTTTTCAGTAGTCATGTATGGATGCTGAAGTTGAATATTTTGGCCACCTGATGTGAAGAGCTGACTCATTGGAAAAGATCCTGATGCTGGAAAAGACTGAAGGCAGGAGGAGAAGGGGATTACAGAGGATGAGATGATTGGATGTCATCACCAACTCAGTGGACAGGAGTTTGAGCAGGCTTTTGGTCAATCGTGTCCGAATCTTAGCGACCGCATGGACAGCAGCCTACCAAGCTCCTCCATCCATGGGATTTTCCAGGCAAGAGTACTGGAGTGGGGTGCCATTGCCTTCTCCATGAGCAGGATCCAAGAGATGCTAAAGGACAGGGAGGCCTAGCGCAGTCCATGTGGTCGCAAAGAGTCGTACATAACTGAGTGACTAAACAGCAGCCGCAGATACTATATTCAAATGAACTCTACATTTTAGGGATGTTCTTTTTTTGCTCTAGGCAGGGATTACATGATGTTTACATTCTAATATAGCAGCATAATAATGATACATTTGGTTCTCTGTTTTAGGGTGTCTTCAGCCTTTTAAAAGAAAGATATATGAGTTGCCACCCACTGCAGGTGAGATGTTTGCAAAGTTAAATTGACTATGTGCTAAAAAAGAATGGTCAACATGCTTTAGAGAAATAAATGGAATCCATATTTCTATAACATAACATCCACAATGTCTAGTATATAATCCAAAATTACTTGATTTACAAAAAAACTAGGAAAATTTGAACTATTCTCAATGGGAAGAATATCAGTAGAGGTCAACCATGAGATGAACCAGACATTAGAATTTAAAGGACTTTCAAACAGAAAAATGGTAATATACTCAGAATAGAAATATGGAATAGGATTTGTAGATGGAGGTGGAAAAGGTAGAGAAAGAGAGACAAATGACATACACAAACAAGTTTGTCCCTTTCTCTGTCAGGCTCATACAAAGCGTTTGATTATCTTTTCACCCTTGGCAAGTGCAGTGTGTATTTTCTTGAAAAAGCCTGTATTTATAGAAAAGTTACTGTTTCAAAGTAAAGGAAAATGTTTCAAAGTTGAGTCAGTATTGTAGGTTGGGAGGAGAAACATGCAAAGATGCACACACTATGGAATCTGAAGAATTAGATAAGAGTCTTCAATTAATTATGTTATCTTAGGTATATCATTTAACATTTTTAAGCCTCAAATTTCCTCAGCTGCAGAATGGGGATATTAATAACACTTACTCTAAAAGGTTGTTGTAGAAATCAACTAGATAAGTATAGCACATGTGTGAGTATATTTTGTAAAGTACTATATCTTCAGTCAGTCAGTCATTTCAGTCACTCAGTCATGTCTGACTCTTTGTGACCCCATGAACCGCAGCATGCCAGGCCACCCTGTCCATCACCAACCCCCAGAGTTCAACTAAACCCATGTCCATTGAGTCAGTGATGCCATCCAACTATCCCATCCTCTGTCGTCCCCTTCTCCTCCTGCTCTCAATCTTTCCCAGCATCAGGGTCTTTTCCAATGAGTCAGCTCTTTGCATTAGGTGGCCAAAATATTGGAGTTTCAGCTTCAACATCAGTCCTACCAATGAACACCCAGGATTGATCTCCTTTAGGATGGACTGGATGGATCTCTTTGCAGTCCAAGGGACTCTCAAGAATCTTCTCCAACACCACAGTTCAAAAGCATCAATTCTTCTATGCTCAGCTTTCTTTATAGTCCAACTCTCACATCCATACATGACAACTGGAAAAACCATAGTCTTGACTAGATGGACCTTTGTTAGATATATTAAATACAGCATTCTAAATTTAGTGTAAGACATAATAAGATAAAGGTTTTTATTTTGAAGGACATTTGGAACCAACAAACAATAGCACAAAAATAAAATGAGTGGTTTCAGCAATGTTTTCTGTTGAACGATTTGGGGGAAAGTTTCCTTTTTTCCACCTACAAATCCAGTTAAAGAAATTTAATTTAGCTATTGAGAAATATGATTAACTTTAAGTGTACTTTACGAAGAAAACTTGTGTTTTATGCACCTAAAAAAGACTGACTTTAAAGCATTGTTAATATGTTGTATTTTTCTTACATATTCTATGGTGTTGTGATTTTTTTAAGTATTTACTTATTTTAAAATGAAACAAAGATGAATATTTTTAATGATAAAACAATTCACAAAGAAGATAGACATCATAATCTATTAGACACTTAATGACAAAGAAACAAAGATACATAAATCAAAAATCAGAAGAAATATAAAGGAAAAAAATATATATATAATCATAGTGAGAAATATTAACATTTCTCTGAGAATATTTTATCAAGTACAGAAAAAATAAGAATAGGAGCATCTTAAATGATGTCAGTAATAATTTAAATATAATATAGTTCTATATATTTTAATTTATATTAATCTTATATCCTACACAAATATATTTGAAATTTGTATCTCATACATTGTTATTAGATGTCCATAGGACAAATAGAAAAACTGACAAAAAGATAAACATTACTAAATTTCAAAAAGTAGACTTATTTTTTGTGTGATTCAGTTATACATATACACATGTATTATTTTTGAAACCATTTTCTGTTATAGGTTATTACAAGATACTGACTATAGTCCCCTGTGCTATGCAGTAAACTTTTGATGCTTGTTATATATCTGATTTTTAAAATTAGAAATCTAGATTTCTATTTATACTAAGTCAAACAAGTGGAATCAAAATGTCATAAATTTTTTAGTTAGGCAAAAATTCATAAGTTTTCTAAAATATATTTTATGCATATTATTTATATATATGTATACAAGAGCTTTTCTACTACACTTGATAAGGCTTGAGAAAGAACATTAAAAAAATTGAGATGGAGAAACTGGAAACCATAAACTAAATGAAATGGGAGCACTGAATATGAAATAGAAAAAGTGAAACAAGCTAGATAAAAGCAAAAGATCTTCATATAGTCCAGTTGTTTTTAAACATGACTGCTCATTAGAAACATATCTGGAGCTCTGGCCAAAAAAAAAAAAAGCAATACTTGGGCATTTGCATTCTTTGAAAAATTCCAAGATAATTCTAATATGCTTCTGGATTTTAAAAAATGATCACAGATTTTCCTACTAAATGGTATTTTTGGTGACACAGAATTCTATTATTTTTCCATTGACCAATCATGATACAATGGTATTAAATAATAGTTAAATAATTACCATAGTGAAAGAGGTTTATCAGTTTTCACAATCAATAACCAGACAAAAAATAAAGATAATTACAATTGCAAGCCACAATAGGAACGTGAATCGTCTAACAAAATAAAATAATTACATACAACTTGGGGGTCAAGCAAAGTGATGTGGTGAGTAGAAGTGCATACATGCACATGTTTTTATCTGCTCAACTGACACTCTATCTTTTGGTTTATGCATTTAATCCATTTACTTTTAAGGTAATTATCAATATGTATGACCCTATTATCATTTTCTTAATTGTTCTGGGTTTATGTTCTATAGGTAGGTCTTTTCCTCCTCTTGTTTTCTGCCTAGAGAAGTTTCTTAAGCATATGTTGTAAGGCTGGTTTGGTGGTGCTAAATTCTCATAAATTTTGCTTGTCTGGAAAACTTTTGATTTCTCCATCAAATCTGAAGGAGAGTTTTGCTGGGTAAAGTATTCTTGGTTGTAGGTTCTTCTATTTAATCACTTTAAATATATCATGCCGTTCCCTTCTGGCTTGTAAAGTTTTTGTTGAGATATCGGCTGATAGCCTGATGGGATTTCCCTTGTATGTTGTTTGTCACTTTTCCCTTGTTGGTTTTAATATTTTATCTCTGTCTTTAATTTTTGTCAGTTTGATTACTATGTGTCTTGGTGTGTTCCTCCTTGGGTTCATCCTGCCTGGGAATCTCTGTGCTTCCTGGACTTGGCTGATTATTTCCTTTCCCATGCTAGGGAAGTTTTCAAATATTATCTTTTCAAATATTTTCTTAGGTCCTTTCTCTCTTTGGGAAAGGGATTCTTTCCCTTCTGGGATCCCCATAATGCAAATGTTGGTGTGTTTAATATTGTCCCAGCAGTCTCTAAGACTATCTTTATTTCTTTTCATTCTTTTCTCTATATTCTGTTCTGTGGCAGTGATTTCCACCACTCTGTCTTCCAGGTCATTTATCTGTTCTTCAGCCTCAGTTATTCTGCTATTGATTCCTTCTAGTGTATTATACATCTCTGTTTGTTCTTTAGTTCTTCTAGGTCTTTGGTAAACATTTCTTGCATCTTCTCAATCTTTGCCTCCATTCTTTTTTCCAAGATCTGAATCATCTTCACTATCATTATTCTGAATTCTTTTTTTGGGAGGTTGCCTATCTCCACTTCATTTAGTTGTTTTTCTGGGTTATACCTCCTCCTTTCATCTGGGACGTAACTTTCTGCTTTTTCATGCTGATTAACTTTCTGTAATGTTGTTATTGTTTTAGTAGTAGTTTTTTGGAATGAGGCAACCCAGTCCTTGGTTCTTCGGGTTCTATGGTAAGGTTAATGGTGACCTTCAAGAAGGTTTACACCAAAGACGACCTTCCCAGACTGCTGCTGCCAGTGCTCCCATCCCTGTGGTGAGCCCTTGCTGACTCATGCCTCCACAGGAGACCCTCCAACACTAGCAGGTAGTTTTGGTTGAGCCAAAACTGGGGTCACTGCTCCTTTCCTCTGAAACTTGGTGTATGCAAGATTTTGTTCGTACCCTTCAAGACTAGAGTTTCTATTTCCCTAGTCCTGTGGAAGTCTTGTAATCAAATCCCTCTGGCCTTCAAGGTCAGCTTCCCTGGGGATTCCCAGTCTCTTTGTCAGATCCACAGGCTGGGAAACCTGACATGGGATTGAGAACCTTTACAATAGTGGGAGAACTTCTTTGGTATTATTGTTCTTTAGCTTGTGAGTCACACCTGGCCAGTATGGAATTTGATTTTGTCATGATTGTGCCCCTCCTACCATTCACTGGGGCTTTTTCTTTGTCTTTGGATGTGGGATATCTTTTTTTGGTGGGTTCCAGCATCCTCCTGTTGATGGTTGTTCAATGGTTAGTTGTGATCTTGATGTTCTTGCAGAAGATGAGCACATGTTCTTCTACTCCACCATCTTGAACCAGAACCTTTTAGTGACCTGGTGTTGTAATTTTTGTGTCTTTACTTCCTGTTAAAGTTTCAGCCCGAAAAGATATTAATTACCTCTCTCTCTCTTCAGCAACATTAAAACACTAATGTTATTTATTGAGCAAAAGTCAGTTTATTTTAAACACAGTTACACCAAATCTCTGTTTAATCTAAGAATATATTTAATTCAAGAAATTTCCTTGCAAAGTGGTGAAATATCACATAGCCCATTGGCATTTCTATAAGGATGTCTGCTTAATGACCACTGAGATTATCATAAGGACTGACTATAAAGTATTGTAAATACATACTTATGGGGTACAGCTCAAGCAGCACTTAAGTGCCTTTTGTTCACCCCAAATTGAAAAAATATGAATCCCTGAAATTTTGCCACCAGAAAATGGCATAGCATTTTGTCCCTTATTAAAATTAAACAACCTCTGAAAGGAGACTGCTCAAAATACTCCAAGCCAGGCCTCAACAATACATGAACCGTGAACCTCCAGATGTTCAAGCTGGATTAAGAAAAGACAGAGGAACCAGACATCAAATTGCCAACATCCGCTGGATCATCGAAAAAGCAAGAGAGTTCCAGAAAAACAGTTATTTTTGCTTTATTGATTACGCCAAAGCCTTGACTGTGTGGATCACAATAAACTGTGGGAAATTCTGAAAGAGATGGGAATATCAGACCACCTGACCTGCCTCTTGAGAAATATGTATGTAGGTCAGGAAGCAACAGTTAGAACTGGACATGGAACAACAGACTGGTTCCAAATAGGAAATGGAGTATGTCAAGGCTGTATATTGTCACCCTGCTTATTTAACTTATATGCAGAAGACATCATGAGAAACGCTGGACTGGATGAAGCACAAGCTGAAATCAAGATTGCCAGGAGAAATATCAATAACCTCAGATTATGCAGATGACACCACCCTTATGGAAGTAAGCAAAGACGAACTAAAGAGCCTCTTGATGAGAGTGAAAAAGTTGGCTTAAAGCTCAACATTCAGAAAACGAAGATCATGGCATCTGGTCCCATCACTTCATGGGAAATGGATGGGGAAACAGTGGAAACAGTGACAGACTTTATTTTGGAGGGCTCCAAAATCACTGCAGATGCTGATTGCAGCCATGAAATTAAAAGATGCTTACTTCTTGGAAGGAAAGTTATGACCAACCTAGACAGCATATTAAAAAGCAAAGACATTGCTTTGCAAAAAAAGGTCCATCTAGTCAAGGATATGGTTTTTCCAATAGTCATGTATGGTTGTGAGAGTTGGACTATAAAGAAAGCTGAGTACCGAAGGATTGATGCTTTTGAACTGTGGTGTTGGAGAAGACTCTTGAGAGTCCCTTAAACTGCAAGGAGATCCAACCAGTCCATCCTAAAGGAAATCAGTTCTGGGTGTTCATTGGAAGGACTGATGCTGAAGCTGAAACTCCAATACTTTGGCCATGTGATGCAAAGAGCTGACTCTTTTTAAAAGACCCTGATGCTGGGAAAGGTTGAAGGTGGGAGGGGAAGGGGATGACAGAGAATGAGATAGTTGGATGGCATTACCGACTCAATGGGCATGAGTTTGAGCAAGCTCTAGGAATTGGTGATGGACAGGGAGGCCTGCCGTGCTGCAGTCCATGGTGTCTCAAAGAGTCGGACGTGACTGAGCAACTGGACTGAAAAGGAGAATGTATAAAATTTTCAGCAAAATTCATAGCTTGATATGAATTAAGTCTTTGCCTGCGAACTTTCTGAGAGGAAGGGAAAAAAATAAGGTACTTATTCTCTAAATTATAGACTAATATATTTTAAACATCTATCTCTCATTACCTCCTCTACCATCTCCTAATCTAGACCATCATTACTTCTCACTTGGACTATTTCTTTTTCTAATTAATTAACTAATTTAATTTTGGCTATGCTGGGTCTTTGTTGCTGTGCTGGCTTTGCTCTAGTTGTGACAAGTGGAGGATACCTTCTAGTTGTGATGTGTGGGCTTCTTATTGTGGCAACTTCTCTAGTGATGGAGCACAAGCTCTAGAGTGTGCAGGCTTCACTAGTTGCACCACATGGGCTCAGTAGTTGTGATTCTTGGGCTCTAGAGCACAGACTCAATAGTTGAGCCATATGTGCTTAGTTGTTCCTTGGCTTGTGGGATCTTCCCAGACCAGAGGTGGAACCTGGGTCTCTTGCATTGGCAGGCAAATTCTTTACCACTGAACCACCAGGAAAGCACATCACTTAGACTATTTCAATGGCTTTCAAATAGTTGTTTCAATCCTTACCCTCATCCCAGTCTTGTTTTCTACATATTAGCCAGAGTAATCTGTGAAAGTAAAACTTAAATTATGACAGTTATCTGCTCAAAATGCTCAAATGGTTTGCATCTCAATCTGATAAAATCAGAAGTCCTTGCCATGGTTTTTGGGTAAGGAGAGCAAAGCATCAGCACTCACTTTATTTTAGTCTGAGAGACTCTAGATCTAAATCCACAAAATTCATACAGAATCATGAAGATCCTAGGGGACTTGGATCAAGTATTCAGGATACTGTTGGAGAAGGAAATGGCAACCCACTCCAGTATTCTTAGCTGGAAAATCCCATGGATGGAGGAACCTGGTTAGGCTATAGTCCATGGGGTTGCAAAGAGTCGGACATGACTGAGTGACTTCACTCACTCACTCATTCAGGATACTGTACCACAGAACTCACATAATGACACAAAACCCATGACCTCCAGCTTTTAACATTGGAAAGAGAAATTCCTGAGAGGGAAGTAACTTACCAAACCCTCTTGCCTTCTTGAATTTTACTAAGTTTGGGATCTTTCTATACTTCATTTTATGGTGCTACAACCAGGCTGGTTCCTTAGTTTCTTCATTTTGTAAGTGGAGCTACTAAGAGTATTTATCTCATATGATTGTGGTAAAACTTTGAGTTACATGGGTAAAATGCTTAAAAACTTTGTACACAGTAAATGCTCAATAAACTTTAACTGTTATTATTAGAACAATCCTATCTTGGTACCCAACCATAAATGTTGAATTTGTGTAATATAATTGATCCCTTTTCGTAAAAGCTAACTCCCTTACCTATCATGGCACATAGGCAGTTATTCACATGGGTAAAGATGGTGGTCAGGGAAAATTTTTCCCAAAATATAAGAGAGTAGCAAGTCATCTAAATTCTCTATGCACATGTATAATGTTAATCCCTCAGTCATGTCTGACTCTTTGCAACCTCATGGACTGTAGCCTGTCCGACTCCTCTGTCCATGGAATTCTCCAGGCAAGAATACTAGCTGCTGCTGCTGCTGCTGCTGCTGCTAAGTCGCTTCAGTCGTGTCCGACTCTGTGCAACCCCAGAGACGGCAGCCCACCAGGCTCCCCCGTCCCTGGGATTCTCCAGGCAAGAATTCTGGAGTGGGTTGCCATTTCCTTCTCCAATGCATGAAAGTGAAAAATGAAAGTGAAGTTGCTCAGTCGTGTCCAACCCTCAGGGACCCCATGGACTGTAGCCCACCAGGCTCCTCCGTCCATGGGATTTTCCAGGCAAGAGTACTGGAGTAGGGTGCCATTGCCTTCTCCGAAGAATACTAGAGTGGGTTGCATTTCCTCCTCCAGGAAATCTTCCCAACCCAGGGATTGAGCCCAAGTCTCCTGCATTTCAGGCAGATTATTCACCGTCTGAGATACCAGTGAAGCTCTTTTTGAAGATTAGTAAATATTATTTCTAAAAAAGTATTTTTTATTGTGTTCTTGTGTCTTCATTTGCAATAGAGTCTGACTTAGTGAAAGGCTTAATCCGTGGTTTCCTGTGTAACTGATGTACCATCACACCTCATATAGAAACCCCATTCTGTCATTCTGTGATATAGTAAATATTCAAAAAGTTAATGTACCACTCAGAGAACAAAGGGAACTATAAGCTATGTAATCAGCAGTTAACAAGCAAAGGAGAACAAGCATGTTGTCAGAGAAATAAAAAGTCCATTTTGTTTCAAGGACCATTAATAATTTAATTTTCTTCTAAGATTTGCCTTTGACACCAATTTTCATGGGAAGTCCAGGATTCTAGGATGAATAACAGGCTAGATACACTCTGTGGTAGTTATAAGAGGGGGAAAGTGTGGCTTAAGTACTTCCCTATCCACCAAAGACTTCTGTCCTTTTTTATACTCCTCTTCCCTCTTTCTTCTTCCTGCTCCACTATCTGATCCCCTATTACTCTTACCGTAGACCCCAAACATTAATGCTACCTTCTAGTGTTCAGGACCTAGAAAGACATAGTTTATTTTTTGACCATTGCCCACCTTCTCATTACTATATCGTCCCCTCATCAACTGTCCATATTGAAAAGAACATATACTTTTCCATCATATTTTCTCTCCACAAGTTCCTGATAACTACAAGAATGAGCTGCCAATAATATATTTTTATGTAATGTTGCAAATATTTAACTTATATGCAGAGTACATCATGAGAAATGCTGGGCTAGATGAAGCACAAGCTGGAATCAAGATTGCCGGGAGAAATATCAATAACCTCAGATATGCAGATGACACCACACTTATGGCAGAAAGTGAAGAAGAACTAAGGAGCCTTTTGATGAAAGTGAAAAGGAGAGTGAAAAACTTGGCTTAAAACTCAACATTCAGAAAACTAAGATCATGGCATCTGGTCCCATCACTTCATGGCAAATAGATGGGGAACCAATGAAAACAGTGATAGACTTTATTTTGGGGGGCTCCAAAATCACTGCAGATGGTGACTGCAGTCATGAAATTAAAAGACACTTGCTCATTGGAGGAAAAATTATGGTCAACCTAGACAGTATATTAAAAAGCAGAGACATTGCTTTGCCAACAAAGGTCCGTCTAGTCAATGCTTTGGTTTTTCCAATAGTCATGTATGGATGAGAGCTAACTATAAAGAAATCTGTGTGCTGGAGATTTGATGCTTTTGAACTGTGGTGTTGCAGAAGACTCTTGAGAATCCCTTGGATTGCAAAGAGATCCAACAAGTCCATCCCAAAGGAAATCAGTCCTGAATATTCATTGGAAGGACTTATGCTGAAGCTGAAACTCCAATACTTTGGCCACCTGATGCGAAGAACTGACTCATTTGAAAAGACCCTGATGCTTGAAGATTGAAGAAAGATTGAAGGGGGGAGGAGAAGGGGATGACAGAGGATGAGATCATTAGATGGCATCACCGACTTGATCGACATGAGTTTGAGCAAGCTCCTGGGATTGGTGATGGACAGGGAGGCCTGGCATGCTGCAGATCATGGAGTCACAAAGAATCAGACACGACTGAGTGACTGAACTGAACTGAACTGATTTTGGCATGGTGAGGGATTTTTTTTCTGAATTACATCATCAACAAATTTAATTTTATTGCATCATGTTCTAATTTAAACCAATCACTGTAGCTATTTGTTCTTTTTGTTTATTGATATTTAATTCACATATCATAAAACTGCCATTTAAAGTAGATAATTCTATGATTTAAAAAAATAGATTTATAAAGTTACCATTATCTAATTTCGGAATGGGGAATGGGAAAATATTTTTGAACAGGAAAATTTTTCAACAAAATGCCTGAAAACTGCTTACTTTACTTTGGAAGATTATGCTGAGAAAAAAATTAATTGAAATACACTTTGAAAGATTCGGAATTCTTTTGAGTAAGGGGAATATCCAAAGTAAACATATAACTACATCATTCTACAATTAAATTTATTATATTTGCTAATTGATCATGAATGCTATGATAATAAATGGTTTTCAATTGTTTTGCTAAGAAAAAAGAGCAGATGGAATAAGGACAGTAGGAAAGAAAATATATTGTTTCCTCACCAGTTAAAAATAATTAGCATGCTCTTTTTTCTCAGGTAGAGTGGTTTAAAAAAAATTTTTAAAGGATGTGGGTGGTTGTATTATTAGAATTATCTCCTCTGCAAAGAGGAGAAACCAACCCTAGCCAGCACTAAGATGGAGATAGGGAGAGAGAGGAGTGGTAGGGGAGAGGGAGGGTGAGAGAGGGAAAACTTGAGAGATTTACTATAAAGAGATCATTTCAGTTCAATTCAGCTCAGTCGTGTCTGACTCTTTGCAACCCCATGAATTGCAGCACGCCAGGCCTCCCTGTCCATCACCAACTCCCAGAGTTCACTCAGACTCACATCCATCGAATCGGTGATGCCATCTAGCCACTGGAATAGGATGCCTATAGCATCCTAATGAACCAAAGAAATATTTGGAACCATTTTTCTCTATTTACTGACTAGCTTTCTCTGTTTCCCAAGCCACATGGTAGAAAATCTAGCTGCTAAAATATCCCCAGTTTTTACTAGCCTATACATATCCAATCACCTGGTAAAAGAATTTTCTGATTCCCAAGGATTGGAACTGGCCCAGTTTGGGATAGTTGTTCATAGTAAAACAAATCTGTCAGTGATAATTTATAGATTTCAGGGGCAAGAAGAACAGGAAAGGGTTCCCATAAGAGGAGAAATTTGGGCAATCAAGTAGATTTTCATTACAGTAATCTTTGTGGTATCATTCATCTAAATTCTTCAATCTAGGCTTCAGCAGTACGTGAACTGAAAAATTGCAGATGTGCAAGCTGGTTTTAGAAAAGGCAGAGGAACCAGAAATCAGATATCCCACATCCATTGGATCATAGAAAGAGCAAGGATATTTAAAAAATAGTCTACTTCTGCTTCATTGACTACACTAAAGCTTTTGACTGTGTGAATCACAAAAAAAACTGGAAAATTCTTAAAGAGATGGGAGTAACAGACCACCTTACTTGTCTTCTGAGAAATCTGTAGGCAGGTCAAGAAGCAATAGTTAGAACAAGGCATGGAGCAATGGACTAGTTCCAAATTGGAAAAGGAGTACGTCAAGGCTGTATATTGTCAACCTGCTTATTTAACTTATATGCAGAGTACATCAGGCAAAATGCCAGGCTGGATGAAGCACAAGCTGGAATCAAGATTGCTGGGAGAATTATCAATAACCTCAGATATGCAGAAGACACCATCCTTACAGGAGAAAGTAAAGGGAAACTAAAGAGCTTCTTGATGAATGTGAAAGAAGAGAGTGAAAAACCTGGTTTAAAATTCAACATCCAAAAACTAAGATCATGGCCACAAGAAAAGAAATATACTCACGGCTTTGTTTGAAAATTACAGTCAACATTTCCAATGTCGAATGTCTATTTTCCAATTTGAAGAAAGAGGGGGCATTTAATCATACATAGTAGAAAGGTATAGAGTCTATTCAACCTAACCTTTCAGTGAACTCCAATGAGACTGATTAGAAAATAGCATTCAGAAGATAAGAAAAACTCTGTTACTGATATACTCTCAGATACCCACAAATTTTCCATCCCAGCATTTAAATAATGAAGAGCTGTTGGGAGTTAAAACCAATGTTTCTGTTATCCAGCTATAGCTAGAAAGAAAACAAAACAAAGCCCTCTTAAGATTTTGCAGAAAGCATTATTTCTGGGATTCTGGTAATAATACCTGAAAATTGGCTTCTTTGGTCATCATTTTGCCTAGAGAGGGTCTAAAAAACATTTTATGAAAAACAAATGGCTAGTAAAATTTTATGTGTACAACTTCATTAATAATAAAATAAATGAAAAATAAAGCAGAAATCATTGGTTTGGTGTGAAATTTGGAAATGAATTTAAGAAAATAATTATTGTTCATTACTGACTGGAATGTGTTAAAATAAACACTATCAGGTTCTGATGATAGGGTGAAAACTGGTACAAACTTTCTAGAGGTAAATTTAACTCTGTATATCAAGTGGATTTTTTAAGGTTTTTTTTTTTTAAAGAATTTACCACCCCCCTACCCCCACCACACACACACTCATTATGACACTGTTTCAATAATAAAGATCAAAGAGTAAGAAAAAATTAAAATATCAAGTATGAGAGGATTAAATGGCTAAGTAAATTAAGGTTTCGAACACAATAGAATACTATGAAAGTGCTTTAAATGGTGCACAGATACTAGTATCACTCCATACTTAGAGAAAATTGACAATTCTCAAACGTTCGATAGTACATATAATAAATGTAAATACTTTTTGATAAATGTATGTCCATAAATTAGAGTCTGGACAAAAGCTCTAGTATGGTGTTAGGTGAAAAACAGTAGGATTCAGTTTGTTACTCCCATACACACATGAATATAGAAAACAAAACTAAGTAATTACTCTACCGTTTGAATAATGGCTATCTCCCACATATGGAATTACATAATTTTTTAGAGTTTATTATTTATTTATCTTTATTTTCTAGCTTGTATATCGATCATATGTATTTAGCTTTATAATAAATATGTTGAAGTGCTATTCAGCTCGTCTCTAGGGGTCCACTTTGATAGCACTATTATGGCACCTTCTAGAAAGTAGCAAAGGCTGTCTATCTTTCCAGACCTCTTCTGCCTGACTGTTGAGTTCTAAGTGTTCTTTCCTGACCCCATTCCCTCAGAACCATAGTGCTTTAGTGTCTCAGATGCAATCCACTCCTGTATGCCACCCCAATGCTTCTTTCCCCGTGCACCTCATATCAATAATTGTTGTTGTTGTTGTTGTTCAGTCACTAAGTCATGTCTGGCTCTTTGCAACCCCATGGATAATCACACACCAGGCTCCTCTGTCCTCCATTATCCCCCAGAGTTTGCTCAAATTCATGTCCACTGAGTCAGTGATGCTATCTAACCATTTCTTCCTCTGCTGCCCAATTCTCCTTTTGCCTTCAATCTTTCCCTGCATCAGGATCTTTCTCAGTGAGTCAGCTCTTCACATAAGGTAGCCAAGATATTGGAGCTTCAGTTTCAGCAACAGTCCTTCCAATGAATATTCAGTGTTGGTTTCCTTTAGGATTGACTTGTTTCATCTCCTTGCTGTCCAAGGGACACTCAAAAGTCTTCTTCAGCACCACAATTCAAAAACATAAATTCAAAACCATATTAATAATATTGGCTATTTGTTGTTGCTAAGTTGTTAAGTCATGTCCAACTGTTTGTGACCCCATGGACTATAGCACCTCAGACTTCCTTGTCCTTCACTATTTCCTGGAGTTTGCTCAAACTCATGTCCATTGAGTTGGTGATGTCATCCAATCATCTCATCCTACTTATTGAGTATTTATCAAATGTCAGGCACTTGCTTTCACAGGCATTATCTCATATAATGTTTATAATAATACTGTGAGATAGCTACTTATGTGGGGAATTAGAGCTCCAAAATGTTAAGCGATTTCCCTAAGGTCACACAGCTAAAGTGTGACATGACCAGCTTTCAAAACCAAGTCTGTTTTGACTACAGAGGCAAAGTGCTACTGGAAATGACCTGGTCTGCCTGAAAAATTCTTCACTTTCATTATGCAAACCTCTCTAAGGACCCCTCCTCCCTCATTTTGCTGCCCTCAACTGCAGTCTTACATTTCAGTTCAGTTCAGTTGCTCAGTCGTGTCCGACTTTGCAACCCATGGACTATAGCATGCCAGGCTTCCTTGTCCATCACCAACTCCCGAAGCTTGCTCAAACTCTTACATTTACCTGAACTGTAATTTGACTGGAGTTGCCAATCCCATGGACAGAGGAGTCGGGTAGGTTACGGTCCATAGGGTGGAGAAGAGTTGGATATACCTGTAGCAACTTAGCACACATGCCAATCTTGTCGCTGATTAATAATTAAACCCAGCTTTAAAGTCATACTTCTACTTTAAATTTTGTCTACCCTGGCTGCACTCCATGTTGACTCAGTATCTGAGCACCTAGCTGACAAATTGTCACTCTTTCTGCTTTTTTCCTGTTAACCTTTTGGAGACCACTTTGCTGGTGCCAAGTTTCCTACCCATCCCTTACTTTCTTCTGTCTGTTTCTTCTTAAAACATTTTTTGCACATAACAAGATACTATGTGTTTAATAAATGTTTCTTCAATTATATTCAATCTTCCTTTTCCAACAATTGTCATTATATTGTTTTACTATCTTGCAAGGTTATTCTTTTCCTATGGCTTTTCTAATCATCTTCATCCCCAGCCATTTGGCGTTCATCCTCATGAAAATTACCCTTCTCATCACCACTGATTTCCTGATTATAGGATAACTGAAATTTTTTTGGTGTGCTCTCATCCTTTTTGATATTCTAGCTCATTTAACAGCACTTTAATAGTACTTTTTTCTGGTTTTGAAATTTTGCTTATTGAAGTACAGTTAATTTACAGGTATACAGAAAAATGATTAGGTTATACATATATAGTATTTTTCAGATTATTTTCCATTATAAGTTATTGCAGGATATTGAATATAGTTCCCTTTGCTATACAGTAGGTCCTTGCTGTTTATCTATTTTATATATAGTAGTGTGTTTATGTTAATCTCAAGTTCCTAATTTATCTCTCCCCCACCCTTTAGTAACTGTAAGTTTTGTTTTCTATGTCTGTGGATCTATTTCTGTTTTGTAAATAAGTTCATTTGTATCATTTTTTTCAATTCTAAATGTGTTAGCCACTCAGTCATTTCCAACTCTTTGTGAACCCATGGACTCTAGCCTGCCAGACTCCTATGTACATGGAATTCTTCAGGCAAGAATACTGGAGTGGGTTGTCATTCCCCTCTGCAGGGGAAATTCTCAAACCAGAGATCAAACTCAGGTCTCCCACATTGTGGGCAGATTCTTTACCATCTGAGCCTCCAGAGAAGCCATAAGTGATACAATATTTGTCTTTCTCTGGCTTACTTCACTTAGTGTGATAATCTCTAGGTCCATCCATGTTGTTGCAAATGGTATTATTTCATTTTTTTCTAATGTTTGAGTAATATTCCATTGTATATATATGCCACATCTTCTTTATCCTTTCATCTGTCAATGGACATTTAGGTTGCTTCCATGTCTTGGCTATTTTGAACAGTGCCGCTATGAACATTGGGGTTGACATCTTTTCAAATTAGATTAGCAGCACTGATATCTCTGCTTTACCTTAGCCTGAGATCTGGGCTACTATTATTCTCTTCTTTCCTTCTCCTGATCTCTCCCCATCTCTTTCTCTTTCACTAAATTTTCTCCTGCTCCTTAATTGTGGCTTATCTCTTTAACTTTATCTTTGGCTTTGACTTTTCTCCCTTTTATGTAGTAGCCACCTTTAGAATGAAGTAATTTCAACACCCTGCCTTTCTCCAATAGCCTCTTCATAACCATAATGAGTGCTTTTAAGCTGAAGATTTGCCTCCTTTCAATAAGAGGTTAGCAAAAGCAAAAAGGAGGGCTTCTATGAATCCAGAGTTTACCAGGCATGTTCCATGAGGCTGTATTCACAGACTCATAGATCTTGTTGGGTAGATAGTGATTCATATTTCTTCCTTCTACTTTGGCTAATGCTCTGCTTGCTGAAACCTTCACTATCAGTTGCATCCCTTCTGCCTGGCTGGAGTTTTCTTTCTGGTTACTACTAGGTGGATGTCTTCAGTGTTTCTTATTCCTGGGCAATTCTCTATTTTCCTATTTGTCAAAATCACCTAACTATTAATAAATAAACAACTTTCAAATACAAGGAATGAGCACTAATTTCTCACTTTTCTCTAGATTTATATACCAGGCCCTTATAAGAGCATTTCACTTAATTATTTACACCTGAAGCTTTACATCCTGGTAATTGGCTAGATCATCTTTACCCACTTGTCAGCATTCCCACTGGTTCCTAGCAATACAACCAGTCCAACATTGTAGTGTTTTGTTGTTCTTTTGTTGTTAAGTCATGTCTGACTCTTTGTGACCAATGGACTATGGCCTCCCAGGCTCCTCTGTCCATGAAGTTTCCCAGACAAGAATATGGAAATGGGTTGTCATTTCCTTCTTCAGGGGATCTTTGCACCCAGAGATCAAACCTGCACCTCCCACATTGGCAGGTGGATCCTTGACTGCTGAGCCACTAGGAAAGCACCAGTCTGGCATACTTAGTATCAAATCTTGCGCTATATCTTTTGACTCATTCTTCACTTTTCACTCATGGTCTGAATGGCTCTTCTTTTCAGAGTCTTGAGGACCTTCCTATGCTTGATATTTCCTATTCTCATCATTTTTTACCATCCCACTCTCCTTGTTTCTTTTTTAAAATTTCTATTTACGTCAAGTGAGGACTACTCCCTAATTGTGGTACACAGTCTTCTCATTGCAGTGGCTTCTCTTGATGCAGAGCATGGACTCTAGGCACAAGGGCTTCAGTAGTTGTGGCTTATGAGCTCAGTAGTTGTGGATCAGGAACTCTACGGTTCAGGCTCAGTGGAATGGTGCACTGGTTTAGATGTCCCATGGCACATAGAATCTTTCTGGACCAGGGATCAAGCCTGCTGTGTCCCCTGCATTGGTAGGTCAATTCTTAACCACTGGACCACTAGTGAAGTACTTTCCTTATTTCTAATACACCATTCTCCCATTGCCTCTGAAGCTGAATTCTTCAGATAATTTCACTTAAACACAGTTTTCATCATGGTGTTTCCCTTTTCAAGGTTACGCAGCGGCATTTGGAATGCCTAATCATAACAAATAAAAAGCCTCCAGCAAAATCAGCACTGCTAAATTCACTCCTCCTTACAAACTCCCTCAGGCTTATTTATATTATTTTTGTCTCAGTTCTTCAGCTCCATCCCAAACTATCAGTTTTCCTTCTTTTGTGTTAATACACAGATATCGTTCAAGTGAAGATCAACTACATTATCTCTGTCTGAGAGATCATTGCAGGCAACACTGGAGTTAGCAGTCATAGACCAGCCTCCCAGCTATGGCATTCACTCATGACCTTGTTGAAGTGACTCACTTGAGCAGTTTCCCACTTATAAAATAAGATCAAAAGGACTTTGTTGTGAGAACCCCCTAAGATAATGCATGATAAAGTGTTTTATAAACCTCCAAGCAATGTGCAAGAACAAGGGCACCCAGTGGTGTGAACAGCTAAGTTTCCAAGAAGCTGCTGCCATCTCCCCTTTGATGTGATCTGATTTTGACTAGAGAAGCATGTATCAAATAATTTTTTAATTTAAAAGTGCTAAAATTTTAAAGAACCCGAACTTCTTAATAAAAACATCTGACTTGCAGATGTCACTCTGCTTGGTCCCTGTCTTTTACTTGAGAATCTGTTTTCTGCTCAACATCTTGGTTCATCATGACAAGCAAATCCTGATTCCTTAAAAGTTGGCAAGCAAAAGTCTTGTTTCTGAGGATATTTAAATCTTTCTTGGCTCATGATCATTTCCTCTTATGTGTTAAAATGAAATGATGTCTTCCAGTCTTTCTGAAATAGAGCTGTAAGAAAGACTTGTGATGCTCTCATTTTGACAAAATGATCTTCATAATTCACAGATGTAATGAGCTGTGGTCAAGTTAACAGTTCTTCTAGATCTCTCAGATCTCCTGCTTTGGTTTTATATTCCAATTATTTAGAATGTTTTATTTTTTAACTCTCTTCCTTTTTTCCCCAGGTATTAATTAACTGAGGATATTTCCCTGACATTATTTCTCTTTTATTTCCCCAGTGCTTGCATTTTCCCCTCTGGTAGTTCCAACAGACCATCTGTCAAAATTTTGCTAGTTTCACAACAGCTGCATGCTTGTTTTTTTTTTTTTTTCTCTCTCTCTCTCTTTTTAAATCTGCTCAAATAATACACACACAAAAAAATTCTCATTGCAAATGGTCAAGCAATACAGAAGTTTATAGAATAACACTTTGGGTTCCTATTCACCCCACTCTCATCTCTCATTCCTAATTCCCTTCATAGAGGTGGCCACCACTATTACATTTTGATGGGAACTGTATTACTCAGGGATCTCCAGAGAAATAGAATAACTAGTGTGTATATATACATACATATATGTGTGTGTATATATATATATATATATATAATCTCTTTTATCTGTATCTATAGCTATAGTTATAGCCATGTGTGTGTGTGTGTGTATATATATATATATATATATATATATCCTATGTTATATCATATATTATAGCCTATATGGCTATAATTATAGCTATAGATACAGATAGAGATTATATAACTTTATCTATATAACTATATAACTATGTTATATTATATAACTATATCTATATCTATATATACGGCTATAGATACAGAGAGAAGAGATTTATCATAGGAATTGGTTCACATGGTTATAGAGGCCAAGATGTCCCACAATCTGCCATCTGCAAGCTGGAGAACTAGGAAAGATGGTGGTGTCATTAGGTCCAAGTCTGAAGGCCTAAGAATGAAGGGTCAGCTGATGATGGTGTAAGTCCCAATCTGATTCCAAAAGCCCAAGAACAAGAAGCATGATGTCTGAAGGCAGGAGAAGATGCGTGTCTCACCTGAAATAGAGGTACCAAAGTCACCCTTCCCCCACCTTTTTGTTCTCTTCAGACCTTCAGTGGGTTGGATGATGTTCATGTGCATCTTCTTTACTCTGTCTACTGATTCAAATGCTAATCTCTTCCAAAGACACCCTCACAGACACACCTAGAGTTAATGTTTTACCACATATCTGGTCATTCCTTAGCCCATTCAAGTTGACACATAAAACCATCACAGTTTCCTTCACTTCTCTTTCTGTACATTTATATTGTGGACATACACATCTTTAAAAAATGTATCTATGATGCACCTTTTTAATTTTTTTTTAATTGAGGTATAGTTAATGTATAATATATAAGCTTCAGATATACAACACAGTGATTCACAAGGCTAAAGGTTATATTCCATTTATAAATATTATAAAATATTGATTATATTCCCTGTATTGTATAGTATATCCTTGTAGCTTATTTAATTTATAGATAGTAGCTTGCACCTCTTAATCTCCTACCACTAACTTGCCCCTCCTCTCTTCTCTCTCCCCACTGGTAACCCACGATTTGTTCTCTGTATCTGTGACTCTGTTTCTTTTTTATTGTATTCACTGTACATGTGTGCTGAGTTGCTTCAGTCATGTCTGACTCTTTGTGACCCGATGGACTGTAGCCTGCCAGGCTTCTCTGTCTGTGGGATTCTTCACACAAGAATACTGGAGTAGGTTTCCATGACATCCTCCAGGGGATCTTCCCAACCCAGGAATTGAATCTTTGTCTCTGGCATCTCTTGTATTATTATCAGGTAGGTTCTTTACCACTAGAACCACATGGGAAACCCTTTATATTCACTAGTCTGTTCTATTTTTTAGATTCCACATACAAGCGATATCATACAGTATGACTTATTTCAGTCAGCATAATACTCTCCAAGTCTATCCATGTTGCTGCAAATGGCAAATTTTCATTCTTTGTTATGGCTGAGTAGTATTCCAATGCATATTCATATCACATCTTCTTTATCCACTCTTCTCTTGATGGACACTTAGGTTGCTTCCATATCTTGGCAATTGTAAGTAATGTTGCTATGAATATTGGGGTGTATGTATCTTTTCAGATTGGTATTTTGGCTTATTCAGATATATACCCAGGAGGGGAATTGCTGAATGATATGGCAGTTCTATTTTCAGTTTTTACAGAAACCTCCATAGTGTTTTCCACAGTGGTTGTACCAATTTATATTCCCACCAACAGTGGGTCTCCTTTTCTCCATGTCCTCACTAACATCTGTTTTTTGTAGAATTTTTGATGATAGCTATTATGACAGATGTGAGGTGATATCTCATTGTGGTTGTAATTTGCATTTCTCTGATCATTAATGATGGGCATCTTTTCATGTGCCCATTGGGAAAATGTCTATTCAGGTATTCTGCCTATTTTTTTTTTTGTTTCTTTTTTGAAAAATATTGGTTTGTATATTTTGTATTATGTATTTTGGATACTAATCCCATATTGGTCATATCATTTGCAAATGTTTTCTCTCATTCAGTAGGTTAACTGTGGTTTTTTGTTTTCTTTTCTTTGGGAGAGAGATCCAAGAATATTTCTGTGATTTATTTCAAAGAGCATTCTGCTTGCGTTTCCCCCCGCCCCCCAGGGGTTTTATACTGTCATGTTTTATGTATAGATCTTTAATCTATTTTGAGTTTATTTTTGTATATGGTGTGGAAATATGTTCTAAATTCACTGTTTTACATATAGCTGTCCAGCTTTTCCAGTAACATTATTTAGGAGATTGTCTTTTCTCCATTGTATATTCTTGCCTCATTTGTTGTAGATTAATTGACCATAAGTATGTGGGTTTATTTCTGGGCTCTTTATTCTGTTCCACTGATTCATAGCTGGTTTTTGATGATGGAATTATATTTAAATTTTACACGTGTCTAATGCATTCTTTAATAGTTGCACAGCATTCTCTTCATGAATGTATCATTTCACTATCACTTAGCCATTGTTTAATATTTTTAACATAGAAAATCATTCCAGTAAAACTGGACATCACCAAATGTTCAACACTGATATCATATTGATTATATATTTCAGCCAAAGATAGAGAAAATGTATACAATCAGCAAAAACAAGACCAGGAGCTGAATGTGATCAGCTGCTCAGATCATGAACCCCTTACTGCCAAATTCAGACTTAAATTGAAGAAGGTAGGGAAAATCACTAGACCATTCAGGTATGACCTAAATCAAATCCCTTAGAATTATACAATGGAAGTGACAAATAGATTAAGGGGATTAGATCTGATAGGTAGAGTGCCTGAAGAACTAGGGATGGAGGTTCATGACATTGTACAGGAGGGAGTGAAAAAAAACCATCCCCAAGAAGAAGAAATGTAAAAGGAAAAATGATTGTCTGAGGTGGCCTTACAAATAGCTGAGAAAAGAAGAGAAGCTAAAGGCAAAGGAGAAAAGGAAAGATATACCCATCTGAATGCAGAGTTTCAAAGAATTGCAAGGAGAGGTAAGGAAGTCTTCCTAAGTGATCAGTGCAAAGAGATAGAAGAAAACAATAGAATGGGGAAGACTAGAGATCGCTTCAAGAAAATTGGAGATACCAAGGGAGCATTTCAGGCAAAAAAGGGCACAATAAAGGACAGAAATGATATGGACCTAACAGAAGCAGAAGGTATTAAGAAGAGGTGGCAAGAATACACAGAAGAACTATACAGAAAAGATCTTCATGACCCAGCTAACCACGATGGTGTGATCACTCTTCTGGTGCCAGACATCCTGGAGTGGGAAGTCAAGTGGGCTTAGGAAGCATCGCTATGAACAAAGCTAGTGGAGGTGATAGAATTCCAGTTGAGCTATTTCAAATCTTAAAAAATGATGCTGTTAGAGTGCTTAACTCAATATGCCAGCAAATTTGGAAAACTCAGCAGTGGCCACAGGACTGAAAAAGGTCAGTTTTCACTCCAAAACCAAAGAAAGGCAATGCCAAAGAATGTTTAAGCTACTGCACAATTGCACTCATCTCACATGCCAGCAAAGAAATTCTCCAAGCTAGGCTTTAACAGTACATGAACTGAGAACTTCCTGACGTTCAAGCTGGATTTAGAAAATGTAGAGGAACCAAAGATCAAATTGCAAATATCCATTGGATCATAGAAAAAGCAAGAGAATTCCAGAAAAGCATCTACTTCTGCTTCATTGACCATGCTAAATCCTTTGACTGTGTGGCTCACAACAAGCTGTGGATCTTTAAAGAGATAGGAATACCAGACCACCTTATCTGACTCCTGAAAAACCTGTATGCAGGTCAAGGAGCAACAGTTAGAACCAGACATGGAACAACAGACTATTTCCAAATTGGGAAAGAAGTGTGTCAAGGCTTTGTATTGTTACATTGCTTATTTAGCTTATATGCAGAGTACATCATGCAAAATGCTGGGTTGGATGAAGCACATGCTGGCATCAAGATTGCCAGGAGAAATATCAATAACCTCAGATATGCAGATGACACCATCCTTATGGCAGAAGTGAAGAGGAACTAAAGAGCCTCTTGATGAAAGTGAAAGAGGAGTGTGAAAAAGCAGGCTTAAAACTCAACATTCAGAAAACTAAGATCATGGCATCTGGTCCCATCACTTCATGGGAAATAGATGGGGAAACAATGGAAACAGTGAGAGACTTTATTTTCTTGGGCTCCAAAATCACTGCAGATGGTGACTTCAGCCATGAAATTCAAAAATGCTTGCTCCTTGGAAGAAAAGCTATGATAAACCTAGACAGCAGAGACATTACTTTACTGATAAATGTCCGTCTAGTCAAAGCTATGGTTTTTCCAGTAGTCATGTATGGATATGAGAGTTGGACTATAATGAAAGCTGAGCACCAAAGAATTCATGTTTTTGAACTGTGGTGTTGGAGAAGACTCTTGAGAGTCCCCTAAATGGCAAAGAGATCAACCCCATCAGTCCTAAAGGAAATCAGTCCTGAATATTCATTGGAAGGACTGATGCTGAAGCTGAAACTTGAATACTTTGGCCACCTGATGCAAAGAGCCAACTCATTGGAAAAGACAGTGATTTGGGGAAAGACTGAAGGCAGGAGGAGAAGGGGATGACAGCAGATCAGATGGTTGGATGGCATCAATGACTAAAAGGACATGAGTTTGAGCAGGCTCCAGGAATCAGTGATGGACAGGGAAGCCTGGCATGTTGCAGTCCATGAAGTGGCAAAGAATCGTACAGGACTGAGCAACTGATCTGATGACTGAATTGTTATGCTACATTTGAGCATATATCTGTAAAATAAACCCCTAAGACAATGGCAGCCCACTCCAGTTCTCTTGCCTGGAAAATCCCATGGACGGAGGAGCCTGGTAGGCTGCAGTCCATGGGGTCGCTAGGAGTCGGACACGACTGAGCGACTTCACTTTCACTTTTCACTTTCATGCATTGGAGAAGGAAATGGCAACCCACTCCAGTGTTCTTGCCTGGAGAATCCCAGGGACTGGGGATCCTGGTGGGCTGCCGTCTCTGGGGTCACATAGAGTCGGACACAACTGAAGTGACTTAGCAGCAGCAACAGCAGCAGCAGAAGAAGAAGAAGTACTATTTATATGGATCCATTACAATATATACTTGATGAAGTGAGATTCATTTTTCTTTATTTTAATTAATTTATTTATTTGTTTTTTAATTTGTTTATTTTAACTGGAGGCTAATACTCTACTGAAGGAGATCAGCCCTGGGATTTCTTTGGAAGGAATGATGCTAAAGCTGAAACTCCAGTACTGTGGCCACCTCATGTGAAGAGTTGACTCATTGGAAAAGACTCTGATGCTGGAAGGGATTGGGGGCAGGAGGAGAAGGGGACGACAGAGGATGAGATGGCTGGATGGCATCACTGACTTGATGGACGTGAGTCTGAGTGAACTCCGGGAGTTGGTGATGGACAGGGAGGCCTGGCGTGCTGCAATTCATGGGGTCGCAAAGAGTCCGACACGACTGAGCGACTGAACTGACCTGAACTGAATTACTTTACAATATTATAGTGGTTTCTGCCATACATTGACATGAATCAGCCATGGGTGTACATGTGTTCCCCATCCTTAACCCCCCTCCCACCTCCCCTCCTCCATCCCATCCCTCATGGTCATCCCAGTGCACCACCCCTGAACACCTTGGTGCTTTGTCTTATGTATCAAACCTGGACTGGCGATCTCTTTCAAATATGATAATATACATGTTTCAATGCTATTCTCTCAAATCATCCCACCCTTGTCTTCTCCCACAGAGTCCAAAAGTCTGTTCTTTACGTCTGTGTCTCTTTTGCTGTCTTGCATATGGGATCATCATTACCATCTTTCTAAATTCCATATACATGTGTTAGTATACTGTATTTGTGTTTTTCTTTCTGACTTACTTCACTCTGTATAATAGGCTCCAGTTTCATCCACTTCATGAGAACTGATTCAAATGCATTATTTTTAGTAGCTTAGTAATATTCCATTGTGTATGTGTACCACAGCTTTCTTATCCATTCATCCGCCTATGGACATCTAGGTTGCTTCCATGTCCTGGCTATTGTAAACAATGCTGCAATGAACATTGGGGTACGTGTGTCTCTTTTGATTCTGGTTTCTTCAGTGTGTATGCCCAGCGGTGGGATTTCTGGGTCATATGGCAGTTCTATTTCCAGTTTTTTAAGAAATCTCCACACTGTTCTCCATAGTGGCTGTACTAGTTTGCATTGCCACCAACAGTGTAAGAGGGTTCCCTTTTCTTCACACCCTGTCCAACATTTATTGCTTGTAGACTTTTGGATAGCAGCCATTCTGACCAGCATAAGATAGTACCTCATTTTGGTTTTGATTTGCATTTCTCTGATAATGAGTGATGTTGAGCATCTTTTCATGTGTTTGTGAGCCATTTGTATGTCTTCTCTGGAGAAATGTTTGTTTTGTTCTTTGGCCCATTTTTTGATTGGGTCATTTATTTTTCTGGAATTGAGCTGCAGAAGCTGCTTGTATGTTTTTGAGATTAATTCTTTGTCAGCTGCTTCATTTGCTATTATTTTCTCCCATTCTGAAGGCTGTCCTTTCACTTTCCTTATAGTTTCCTTTGCTGTGCAAAAGCTTTTAAGTTTAATTAGGTCCCATTTGTTTATTTTTGCTTTTATTTCCATTACTCTGGGAGGTGGGTATAGAGGATCCTGCTGTGATTTATGTCAGAGAGTGTTTTGCCTATGTTTTCCTCTAGGAGTTTTATAGTTTCTGGTCTTATGTTTAGATCTTTAATCCATTTTATTTTTATGTACGGTGTTAGAAAATGTTCTAGTTTAATTATTTTACAAGTGGTTGACCAGTTTTCCCAGCACCACTTGTTAAAAAGATTGTCTTTTCTCCATTGTATATTCTTGCCTCCTTTGTCAAAGATAAGGTGTCCATAGGTGCATGGATTTATCTCTGGGCTTTCTATTTTGTTCCATTGATTCATATTTCTGTCTTTGTGCCAGTACCATACTGTCTTGACTTGACTGTAGCTTTGTAGTATAGTCTGAAGTCAGGCAGTTGATTCTTCCAGTTCCATTCTTCTTTCTGAAGATTGCTTTGACTATTCAAGTTTTTTTTGTGTTTCCATACAAATTGTGAAATCATTTGTTCTAGTTCTCTGAAAAATACCATTGGTAGCTTGATAGGGATTTTATTGAATCTATAGATTGCTTTGGGTAGTATAATCATTTTCACTATATTGATTCTTTCAATCCATAAACATGGTATATTTCTCCATCTATTTGTGTCATCTTTGATTTCTTTCATCAGTGTTTTATAGTTCTCTATATATAGACCTTTTGCTTCTTTAGATAAGTTTATTCTTAAGTATTTTATTCTTTTTGTTGCAATGGTTAATGGAATTGTTTCCTTAATTTCTCTTTCTGTTCTCTCATTGTTAGTGTATAGGAATGCAAGGGATTTCTGTGTGTTAATTTTATATCCTGCAACTTCACTATATTCATTGATTAGCTCTAGTAATTTTCTGGTGGAGTCTTTAGGGTTTTCTATGTAGAGGATCATGTAATCTGCAAACAGTGAGAGTTTTACTTCTTTTCCAATCTGGATTCCTTTTATTTCTTTTTTTTCTCTGACTGCTGTGGCTTAAACTTCAGAACTATGTTGAGTAGTAGTGGTGAGAGTGGGCACCCTTGTTTTGTTACTGACTTTAGGGGAAATGCTTTCAATTTTTCACCATTGAGGATAATGTTTGCTGTGGGTTTATCATGTATGTCTTTTATTATGTTGGGGTATGTTCCTCCTATGCCTGATTTCTGTAGGGTTTTTTTTATTATCATAAATGGATGTTGAATTTTGTTAAAGGCTTTCTCTGCATCTATTGAGATAATCATATCATTTTTATCTTTCAATTTGTTAATGTGGTGTATCACATTGATTGATTTGCAAATGTTGAAGAATCCTTGCATCTCTGGGATAAAGCCCACTTGGTCATGATTTATGATCTTTTTAATATGTTGTTGGATTCTGTTTGCTAGAATTTTGTTGAGGATTTTTGCATCTATGTTCATCAGTGATATTGGCCTGTAGTTTTCTTTTTCTTTCTTTCTTTTTTTTTTTTTTTGTGGCATCTTTGTCTGGTTTTGGTATTAGGGGGATGGTGGCCTCATAGAATGAGTTTGGATGTTTACCTTCCTCTGTAATTTTCTGGAAGAGCTTGAGTACAATAGGTGTTAGCTCTTCTATAAATTTTTGGTAGAATTCAGCTGTGAGGCCGACTGGTCCTGGGCTTTTGTTTGTTGGAAGACTTCTGATTACAGTTTCAATTTCTGTGCTTATGATGGGTCTGTTAAGATTTTCTATTTCTTCCTGGTTCAGTTTTGGAAAGTTACACTTTTCTAAGAATTTGTCCATTTCTTCCAAGTTTCCATTTTATTGGCATATAATTGCTGATAGTAGTCTCTTATGATCCTTTGTATTTCTGTGTTGTCTGTTGTGATTTATCCATTTTCATTTCTAATTTTGTTGATTTGATTCTTCTCTCATTTTCTTGATGAGTCTGGCTAATGGTTTGTCAATTTTATTTATCTTCTCAATGAACCAGCTTTTAGCTTTGTTGATTTTTGCTATGTCTCTTTTGTTTCTTTTTCATTTATTTCTGCCCTAATTTTTAAGATTTCTTTCCTTCTACTAACCCTGGGGTTCTTTATTTCTTCTTTTTCTAGTTGCTTTAGGTGTAGAGTTAGGTTATTTATTTGATTTTTCCCTTGTTTCTTAAGGTAAGCTTGTACTGCTATGAACCTTCCCCTTAGCACTGCTTTTACTGAGTCCCATAGGTTTTGGGTTGTTGTGTTTACATTTTCATCCATTTCTATGAACATTTTGATTTCTCTTTTTATTTCTTCTGTGATTTGTTGGTTATTTAGAAGCTTGTTTAGCCTCCATATGTTTGTATTTTTAATAGTTTTTTTTTTTTTTTCCTGTAGTTGACATCTAATCTTATCACATTGTGATCAGAAAAGATGCTTGAAATGATTTCAATTTTTTTGAATTTACCAAGGCTAGATTTATGGCCCAGGATGTGATCTATCCTGGAGAAAGTTCCATGTGCGTTTGAGAAAAAGATGAAATTCATTGTTTTGGGGGTGAAATGTCCTATAGATATCAATTAGGTCTAACTAGTCTATTGTATCATTTAAAGTTTGTGTTTCCTTGCTAATTTTCTGTTTAGTTAATCTGTCCATAGGTGTGAGGGGGGTATTAAAGTCTCCCACTATTATTGTGTTACTGTTAATTTTCTCTTTCATATTTGTTAGCATTTGCCTTACATATTACGGTGCTCCTATGTTGGGTGCATATATATTTATAATTGTTATATCTTCTTCTTGGATTGACCCTTTGATCATTATGTAGTGTCCTTCTTTGTCTCTTTTCATGGCCTTTGTTTCAAAGTCTATTTTATCTGATATGAGTATTGCTACTCCTGCTTTATTTTTATCTCCATTTGCATGAAATATCTTTTTCCAGCCCTTCACTTTCAGTCTGTATGTGTGCCTTGTTTTGAGGTGAGTCTCTGGTAGACAGCATATATAGGCATCTTGTTTTTGTATCCATTCAAGCCAGTCTTTGTCTTTTGGTTGGGGCATTCAACCCATTTACATTTAAGGTAATTATTGATAAATATGATCCCATTGCCATTTACTTTGCTATTTTGGGTTTGAGTTTATACACCCTTTCTGTGTTTCCTGTCTAGAGAAGATCGTTTAGCATTTGTTGGAGGATTTGGTGGTGCTGAATTCTCTCAGCTTTTGCTTGTATGTAAAGCTTTTGATTTCTCCTTTATATTTGAATGAGATCCTTGCTGGGTACAGTAATCTGGGTTGTAGGTTTTTCTCTTTTATCATTTTAAGTATGTCCTGCATTCCCTCTGGCCTGAAGAGTTACTATTGAAAGATCAGCTGTTATCTTATAGGGATCCCCTTGTGTGTTATTTGTTGTTTTTCCCTTGCTGCTTTTAATATTTGTTCTTTGTGTTTGATCTACATTAATTTGATTTAAATGTTTCTTGGGGTGTTTCACCTAGGGTTATCCTGTTTGGGACTCTCTGGGTTTCTTGGACTTGGGTGGCTGTTCCCTTCTGCATTTTAGGGAAGTTTCCAACTATTATCTCCTCAAGTATTTTCTCATGGCCTTTCTTTTTGTCTTCTTCTTCTGGAACTCCTATGATTCAAATGTTTGGTTGTTTGACATTGTCCCAGAGGTCTCTGAGGTTGTCATCATTTCTTTTAATTCTTTTTTCCTCTCTGCTTCATTTATTTCCACCATTCTATCTTCCACCTCACTTATCCAATCTTCTGCCTCAGTTATTCTACTGTTGGTTCCCTCCAGAGTGTTTTTGATCTCAGTTATTGCATTATTCATTATTGATTGACTCTTTTTTATTTCTTCTAGGTTCTTGTTAAAGATTTCTTGCGTCATCTCAATCCTTGTCTTCAGACTATCCGTAACTCCATTTTGTTTCCAAGATTTTGGATCATTTTTATTATCATTATTCTGAATTCTTTTTCAGGTAGACTCCCTATCTCCTCCTCTTTGGTTTGGTTTGGTGGGCATTTATCGTGTTCTTTTACCTGATGAATATTTCTCTGCCTTTTCATCTTGCTTAGATTGCTGTGCTGGGGTGGCCTTTCCATGTTCTGGTAGTTTGTGGTTCCTCTTTATTTATTTATTTATTTATTTTTTTACCATACTGTCTTGATAACTGTGGCTTTGTAGTAGAGCCTGAAGTCAGGTAGGTTGATTCCTCCAGTTCCATTTTTCTTTCTCAAGATCGCTTTGGCTATTCGAGGTTTTTTGTATTTCCATACAAATTGTGAAATTATTTGTTCTAGCTCTGTGAAGAATACTGTTGGTAGCTTGATAGGGATTGCATTGAATCTATAAATTGCTTTGGGTAGTATACTCATTTTCACTATATTGATTCTTCCAATCCATGAACATGGTATATTTCTCCATCTATTAGTGTCCTCTTTGATTTCTTTCACCAGTGTTTTATAGTTTTCTATATATAGGTCTTTAGTTTCTTTAGGTAGATATATTCCTAAGTATTTTATTCTTTTCTTTGCAATGGTGAATGGAATTGTTTCCTTAATTTCTCTTTCTGTTTTCTCATTATTAGTGTATAGGAATGCAAGGGATTTCTGTGTGTTGATTTTATATCCTGCAACTTTACTGTAATCATTGATTAGTTCTAGTAATTTTCTGGTGGAGTCTTTAGGGTTTTCTATGTAGAGGATCATGTCATCTGCAAATAGTGAGAGTTTTACTTCTTCTTTTCCAATTTCGATTCCTTTTATTTCTTTTTCTGCTCTGATTGCTGTGGCCAAAACTTCCAAAACTATGTTGAATAGTAATGGTGAAAGTGGGCACCCTTGTGTTGTTCCTGACTTTAGAGGAAATGCTTTCAATTTTTCACCATTGAGGATAATGTTTGCTGTGGGTTTGTCATATATAGCTTTTATTATGTTGAGGTATGTTCCTTCTATTCCTGCTTTCTGGAGAGTTTTTATCATAAATGGGTGTTGAATTTTGTCAAAGGCTTTCTCTGCATCTATTGAGATAATCATATGGTTTTTGTTTTTCAATTTGTTAATGTGGTGTATTACATTGATTGATTTGCGGATATTGAAGAATCCTTGCATCCCTGGGATAAAGCCCACTTGGTCATGGTGTATGATCTTTTTAATGTGTTGTTGGATTCTGATTGCTAGAATTTTGTTTAGGATTTTTGCATCTATATTCATCAGTGACATTGGCCTGTAGTTTTCTTTTTTTGTGGGATCTTTGTCAGGTTTTGGTATTAGGGTGATGGTGGCCTCATAGAATGAGTTTGGAAGTTTACCTTCCTCTGCAATTTTCTGGAAGAGTTTGAGCAGGATAGGTGTTAGCTCTTCTCTAAATTTTTGGTAGAATTCAGCTGTGAAGCCGTCTGGACCTGGGCTTTTGTTTGCTGGAAGATTTTTGGTTACAGTTTCAATTTCCGTGCTTGTGATGGGTCTGTTAAGGTTTTCTATTTCTTCCTGGTCGAGTTTTGGAAAGTTGTACTTTTCTAAGAATTTGTCCATTTCTTCCACGTTGTCCATTTTATTGGCATATAATTGTTGATAGTAGTCTCTTATGATCCTTTGTATTTCTGTGTTGTCTGTTGTGATCTCTCCATTTTCGTTTCTAATTTTATTGATTTGATTTTTCTCCCTTTGTTTCTTGATGAGTCTGGCTAATGGTTTATCAATTTTATTTATCCTTTCAAAGAACCAGCTTTTGGCTTTGTTGATTTTTGCTACGGTCTCTTTTGTTTCTTTTGCATTTATTTCTGCTCTAATTTTTAAGATTTCTTTCCTTCTACTAACTCTGGGGTTCTTCATTTCTTCCTTTTCTAGTTGCTTTAGGTGTAGAGTTAGGTTATTTATTTGACTTTTTTCTTGTTTCTTGAGGTGTGCCTGTATTGCTATGAACTTTCCCCTTAGGACTGCTTTTACTGTGTCCCACAGGTTTTGGGTTGTTGTGTTTTCATTTTCATTCGTTTCTATGCAAATTTTGATTTCTTTTTTGATTTCTTCTGTGATTTGTTGGTTATTCAGCAGGGTGTTGTTCATCCTCCATATGTTGGAATTTTTAATAGTTTTTCTCCTGTAATTGAGATCTAATCTTACTGCATTGTGGTCAGGAAAGATGCTTGGAATGATTTCTAGTTTTTTGAATTTACCAAGGCTAGCTTTATGGCCCAGGATGTGATCTATCCTGGAGAAGGTTCCATGTGCGCTTGAGAAAAAGGTGAAATTCATTGTTTTGGGATGAAATGTCCTATAGATATCAATTAGGTCTAACTGGTCTATTGTATCGTTTAAAGTTTGTGTTTCCTTGTTAATTTTCTGTTTAGTTGATCTATCCATAGGTGTGAGTGGGGTATTAAAGTCTCCCACTATTATTGTGTTATTGTTAATTTCTCCTTTCATACTTGTTAGCATTTGTCTTACATACTGCGGTGCTCCCGTGTTGGGTGCATATATATTTATAATTGTTATATCTTCTTCTTGGATTGATCCTTTGATCATTATGTAGTGACCTTCTTTGTTTCTTTTCACAGCCTTTGTTTTAAAGTCTATTTTATCTGATATGAGTATTGCTACTCCTGCTTTCTTTTGGACCCTATTTGCATGGAAAATCTTTTTCCAGCCCTTCACTTTCAGTCTGTATGTGTCCCCTGTTTTGAGGTGGGTCTCCTGTAGACAACATATGTAGGGGTCTTGTTTTTGTATCCATTCAGCCAGTCTTTGTCTTTTGGTTGGGGCATTCAACCCATTTACGTTTAAGGTAATTACTGATAAGTATGAGCCCGTTGCCATTTACTTTATTGTTTGGGGTTCGAATTTATACACCATTTTTGTGTTTCCTGTCTAGAGAATATCCTTTAGTATTTGTTGGAGAGCTGGTTTGGTGGTGCAGAATTCTCTCAGCTTTTGCTTGTCTGAGAAGCTTTTGATTTCTCCTTCATACTTGAATGAAATCCTTGCTGGGTACAATAATCTGGGCTGTAGGTTATTTTCTTTCATCATTTTAAGTATGTCTTGTCATTCCCTCCTGGCTTGAAGAGTTTCTATTGAAAGATCAACTGTTATCCTTATGGGAATTCCCTTGTGTGTTATTTGTTGTTTTTCCCTTGCTGCTTTTAATATTTGTTCTTTGTGTTTGATCTTTGTTAATTTGATTAATATGTGTCTTGGGGTGTTTCGCCTTGGGTTTATCCTGTTTGGGATTCTCTGGGTTTCTTGGACTTGGGTGATTATTTCCTTCCCCAGTTTAGGGAAGTTTTCAACTATTATCTCCTCAAGTATTTTCTCATGGTCTTTCTTTTTGTCTTCTTCTTCTGGAACCCCTATGATTCGAATGTTGTAGCGTTTAATATTGTCCTGGAGGTCTCTGAGATTGTCCTCATTTCTTTTAATTCATTTTTCTTTTATTCTCTCTGATTCATTTATTTCTACCATTCTATCTTCTAATTCACTAATCCTATCTTCTGCCTCTGTTATTCTACTATTTGTTGCCTCCAGAGTGTTTTTAATTTCATTTATTGCATTATTCATTATATATTGACTCTTTTTTATTTCTTCTAGATCCTTGTTAAACCTTTCTTGCATCTTCTCAATCCTTGTCTCCAAGCTATTTATCTGTGATTCCATTTTAATTTCAAGATTTTGGATCAATTTCACTATCATTATTCGGAATTCTTTATCAGGTAGATTCCCTATCTCTTCCTCTTTTGTTTGGTTTGGTGGGCATTTATCCTGTTCCTTTATCTGCTGGCTATTCCTCTGTCTATTCATCTTGTTTAAATTGCTGAGTTTGGGGTGTCCTTTCTGTATTCTGGCAGTTTGTGGAGTTCTCTTTATTGTGGCTTTTCCTCACTGTGTGTGGGTTTGTACAGGTGGCTTGTCAAGGTTTCCTGGTTAGGGAAGCTTGTGTCGGTGTTCTGATGGGTGGAGCTGTATTTCTTCTCTTTGTTCAGTCGCGCTGTGGGGAGGGAGGGAGGGATGCTGCAAACAAATAACATTGGCGTGCGCTCGCAGTACCTCAGCCACACTGGGTCTGCCCCCGCTCACGACGCGTGTAGCCTCCCTGCCCACACTGCTCGGGCTCTAGGTTGTTCCGCCGGGAACAATCCAAGGCTGGACCTGGGTTGCATGTACCTCCCAGGTCCAAGCGGCTCAGGTTCAGGCACTCGGGTAGTCCTCAGAGGTGCAGACTCAGTTGGGCCCGAGTTTTGTGCTCTTCCCAGGTCTGAGCAGCTCAAGTGATGAGGTGTTTGGCGAGTGCCAATGCTGCGACTTATCGCCTCCCCGCCACTCAGTTATCTGGGTGTAAAACCAGCGCACCTTCTCAGGCAGATGTTAACCGTCCAGACCCCCAAAAAGTTTTAGTTAGCAAAGAAGCCTGCTTACCGTTTTATAGATAATGTCTCTCTGGGGCTGCGATTGCCCCCTTCCGGCTCTGGCTGCCTGTCACCGGAGGGGGAAGGTCTGCAGCCGGCTATCTCTGTTCAATTCTTTGTTCCGTGCGCGGGCCTGGCGGTCTTAGGTTAGGGCTGGCTTTTCGCATGGTAGATATCCCACAGTCTGGTTTGCTAGCCCAAATTATTTCGCTCAGATAGTGCTCAGGGTATTCAGGCCAGATTCTTACTCTAAGTGATGCAGCCCACGCTGCGCCTCCCTGCCCAGCCCCTGCTTGCTAATGGCGCGTGCAGGCGTCTGCGCTGCTTCTCCGCTGGGGGAGTTACCGTAGGACTCGCAATCTTCGAGTTTTAATTGTTTATTTATGTTTTCTTCCTGTTATGTTGCCCTCTGTGCTTCCAAAGCTCGGCACAGATTCGGCAGTAAGAAGGTTTCCTGGTGTTTGGAAACTTCTCTCTTTTTAAGACTCCCTTCCCGGGACGGAACTCCGTCCCTCCCTCTTTTGTCTCTTTTTTTGTCTTTTATATTTTTTCCTACCTCCTTTCGAAGAGTTGGATTGCTTTTCTGGGTGCCTGATGTCCTCTGCCGGCATTCAGAAGTTGTTTTGTGGAATTTACTCGACGTTTAAATGCTCTTTTGATGAATTTGTGGGGGAGAAAGTGTTCTCCCCGTCCTACTCCTCCGCCATCTTCTGTGGTTCCTCTTTATTGTGGAGGTTCCTCCCTATGGGTGGGGTTGTATGAGTGGCTTGTCAAGGTTTCCTGGTTAGGGAAGCTTGTGTCGGTTTTCTGGTGGGTGGAGTTCGATCTTCTCTCTCTGGAGTGCAAAGAAGTGTCCAGTAGTGAGTTTTGAGGTGTCTATGGGTTTGGTGTGACTTTGGCTGCCTGTATTTTAATGCTCAGGGTTATGTTCCTGCATTGTTGAGAATTAGCTTGGTATGTCTTGCTCTGAAACTTGTTGGCTCTTGGGTGGAGCTTGGTTTCAGTGTAGGTATGGAGGCTTTTGGATGAGCTCTTGTTGATTAATGTTCCCTGGAGTCAGGAGTTTTCTGGAGTTCTCAAGTTTTGGATATAAGCCTCCTGCCTCTGGCTTTCAGTCTTATTCTTACAGTAGTCTCAAGACTCCTCCATCCAAAAAAAACTGATGATAAAACCTTTAGGTTAATGGTGAAAAGATTCTCCACAGTGAGGGACATCCAGAGAGGTTCACAGTGTTACATGGAGAAGAGAAGAGGAAGGCGGGAGATAGAGGTGACCAGGAGGAGAAGCGGGGGAATCAAAAGGGGAGAGAGCAATCTAGCCAGTAATCAATCCCCTATGTCTGGAACACTCAGAGAGGTTCACAGAGTTACATAGAGAAGAGAAGAGGGAGGGAGGAGATAGAGGTGACCAGGAGGAGAAGAGGGGGAGTCAAAAGGAGAGAGACAGATCTAGCTAGTAATCAGTTTCCTAAGTGTTCTCCGCAGCCCAAAATACCCCAAAAGATTCACAGAGTTGGGCAGAGAAGAGAAGCGGGAGGGAGGAGATAGAGGTGACCTGGGGAAGAAAAAGAAGAATCAAAAGGGGGAAAGGGTAATCAAGCCAGTAAGCACACTCTTATGTAAAAATGGGTACTGAAGATTGGATTCTTAAAAGTACAAAATTGATAACAAAAACCAAAAAGCAAAGATTAAAAATCTAGAGTAAAGGTTAGACTCTCAAAAATACAATATTAAAAAAAATCACAAAAATTATTTTAAAAAATTTATAAAATTTGCTTTAAAAATAGGGTCTCTTTTTTTGCAAGGTAATAGTAGGTTATAAAAATGAAAATTAAAGGAGCAATAAAGAACTTAACAAAATTTTTTAATGATAATAGTAAAATATATCAAGAAATTTCTCTGGAGCTGTTGGGAGCAGTGTGGGGTCAGTTCATTTTCAGATAGTTTCTTGTTCCAACTTATACTTCTTCTCAAGGTCTATCGGCCCCTTCCAATGTAGTCAGTGCTAACTTCAGGGTTTTAATCTGTTGCATCTGTCACTTCCAGAGCAGTTCCCTCTTCTTTGTTTATTTTGGCTTCCTCTGTTTACAAGTTTCTTCAGTGTCTAATTTCCACCCTGACACAAGCGGTGAATCTGGTCACTTATTAAGCTAACTTGTTCATTTGTGCTGTGGGGAAGGAGGAACACTGCAAACAAATATCACTGGCATGTGTGGGAATTGATATCATTGTCTGGGCCTTACTGGGTTTGCCCTAGCTTATGGCATGTGTGTTTTCCCGGTCTACCGTGCTCAGGCTCCAGGTTGCTCTGCAGGGGAACTGTCTAAAGCGGGCCCTGGATTGTGTGCACTTCCAAGTTCTAAGCTGCTCAGGTTCAGGTTCTTGGGTAGTCCACAAAGGCACAGACTCAGTTGGGCCTGCGTTTTGTGCCCTTTCCAGGTCCAAGCAGCTCAGGCAACTAGGTGCTTGGCAAGCACACTCTCCCAGCTGGGTGGTGCATCTTATCACCTCCCCGGTCCCAGCCCCTTGGTTTCCTGTGTTTGCCTCAAGAGCGCCATCTCAGGTGTGCTGTGTGTCTCCTCTAGGGAGCTGATCTCTGACTGTGACCCTCCTGGTGGATGTCAACCATCCAGGGTCCCAGGAAGACTTCGTTAGTAACTAGGAGCCTGCTCACAGTTTGGTGAAGGATGCCATTTCTGGGTTTGAGATTGCCCCTTGCCTTCTGGCTCTGGCTGTCGCCTGCCTGCCTCTCTGCCTCCAGTGGGAGGAGGGGCCAGTCCACAGCCGGCTAGCTCTCCTCTGGTATTTGCTCAATCCTTTGTTCTGTGAATGGGCCAGGTTGTACCTCAGAGCTTTTCGTGGGAAAGTTTTCTCTCTCTTTCTCTTTTTTCTCTCTGGCTATTCACACAGTTTGGGTTGCCTACTCATGTTAGCTCCCTCAGATTGTCCTCAGGGCGTTCAGCCCCAGTCTCCGCCCTACACATGCAAACCATGCCTCCCTGTTCATCTCTTGCTCACTGCTGGCAGACTCAAGCATCCAGGCTACCTCTCTTCTGGAAGTCCTGGCTAGCCATGTAATCTGTGGTTTTTTTTTTTTTTTTTCCTTCTGGTTATGTTGCCCTCCGAGATTCCAAAATTCCTCACAGACCCACTGGTGAGAGGGTTTCCTGGTATTTGAAAACTTCTCCTCCTTCAGGACTCCCTCCCCCAGGTGGATCTCAATCCCTAACTCTTTTGTCTCTCTTTTTTTTTTTATATTTTGCCCTACCTCCTTTCAAAAGAATAGGCTGCCTTTCTGGGTGCCTGGTGTCCTCCACCAGCATTCAGAAGTTGTTTTGTGGAATTTGCTCAGCGTTCAAATGATCTTTCGATGAATTTTTGGGAGAGAAAGTGGTCTCCCTGTCCTATTCTTCACAATCTTAGGGCCGCCCCCAGTTAATTTAGTTTAATTGGAGGATAGTTACTTTACAATATTGTGATGGGTTTTGCCATACATCAGCAAGAATTGGCATGGGTATATATGTGTCACCCCATCCTGACCCCCCCTCCCAGATCCTTCCCCATCCTATCCCTCTGGGTTGTCCCAGAGCACTGGGTTTGGGTGTTCTGCTTCATGCATCGAACTTGCACTGGTCATCTATTTTACACATGGTAATGTATATGTTTCAGTGCTATTCTCTCAAATCATACCTCCCTCACCCTCTCCCACTGAGTCCAAAAGTCTGTTCTTTACATCTGTGTCTCCTTTCCTACCCTGCATGTAGAATCATTGTTACTGTCTTTCTAAATTCCACTTATATGTGTCAATATACAGTATTTGTCTTTCTCTTTCTGACTTACTTCCCTCTGTAAAATAGGCTCCAGTTTCATCCACCTCATTAGAACTGCTTTGAATGTGTTTCTTTTTATAGCTGAGTAATATTCCATTGTGCATATGTACCACAACTTCCTTATCCATTCATTGAGGGCAGAGATTTAGATAGGTTAATGTGGACTATTGTAAGCACTCAAAAAAGATTTGTTAAAATGAACCAAATAGCATCTGCATTTTAATATACTAAGATCCATTATAATAAGAAATTAAAGGTGAAAAACATGTTTAACTTCATAAATGATGAAAAAGTATTTGATAAAATATAGTGCACACTCCCAATTTCATATCAAGAAGTAAAACAAAAACCTTATATACCAGGAATAAAAGGAAATTTCTCAGTTTGATAAACAGCATATATCAGAAAGTCATAGCCAGCACCACAGTTAGTGATGAAATAGTAGAGGAGGGCATGGCAACCCACTCCAGTAGTCTTGCCTGGAGAATCCCATGGATAGAGGAGCCTGGCAGGCTACAGTCCATAGGGTCACAAAGAGTCTGACATGACTGAAGTGACAGTGCATGCACACATTCAACATTTTGCTGAATGTTCTAGTCAGTTCAATAAGACAGGAAGAATAAAGTAAGATTATTGGAAATCTGTCACTGTTTGCCAGTAATATTATTACTCCCCTAGATAATCCAAGAGAATCAACTTTAAAATAATCAGAACTAATTAGATTATTTGGTAAGGTCATCACATATAAGAACAAACATAAAAATCAATGTTCTATGCATATTAATAAACAATTAAAACTATAAGGCTAAAAAGGATCCAAGACATCTCCAATGACTTTTTCCTGTACTTGATACCACATGCCAATTTCCATGGTCACAATCAAGATATCAATCTCAAAAAATATCTTCACTTCTGAAATTTTGTTTTCAAATACTCACTTCTGCAACCACCACCTCCTTCATTTTAGCTCAGGTGGCCAAGTAACCCCCATTCTTCTATTCATGAAGACATCCAGTCCCTGGACCATACCATAATCTCAGGTTCCTCTCACCTATCTCCCTTCTTGCTGGTTTGGCTTCCATGGTCTTACTTCCTGTCCGCATCCGCCCCCCCCCCCCCACCCGCCCCCGCCCACATCCTTTGTATTCATCTGAGTTGAGGAGAGACACAATCAGGGAATCCCTCTGGTTTTGCCACCTAAGCAGTTGGACATTTGGGGACCACACAACCCAGGTCAATATGTTCACTTTAAATTCATGACGATTTTTCCTACCAATCACACTGATTCCTATTGACCAGTTTTCCCACTCCTTTAGGTGGGATGATTATTTTCTATACCCTCCTCTTTCTGCAAACCTTCACACCTGCTCCTGCATATTCACACTCTAGGTGATGCACTTACTTCATACTCCATTGTGAAAATCTGTTCACTAAGAAGACAGAAACCATAAGACTTTAACTTCTTCATCTTTCTGACACCAAACCCACAAATCTGCCTATTTGGACTCTTTTTTTTTCTTTCTTTCTTTCTTTATTTCTTCTGTCTGGTTACAGTGGAGTAAACCTATCATTCTCTTTTAAAAAGAACAATAACTTTTCAAAAGAGTCTGTGTCTTGCAGCAGGAAAGGTCGTTAAGTCTGCAACTTTATTTTTCCAGAAAGCAAAGACACTTCCAGAGACACCTGCTGTTCAGTGGATAAGAAGGCCAGCCAGAAGAGAGGGAAGTAACAAACTTCAGTTACCATGTATCCAAATTAGCATGTTGTTCCCTAAGATTTTGAATTCTTACAATTATTTTAATTAATTTATTTATTTTTTGATCTTCATCCCAGGCATTGTGGAATTGCTTCCAACATATGCAGGTCCAGAAGAGCTTTCCTAAGGAACAAAACCACAAATCTAACATAGGCAGCCAGAATGATGAGTAGAATCAATAATCAAAGACAATAATATCAGATAAGCAAATTATTGATTCCCCAAGTTATTTCCTTTATATGATCCTTCTGTAACCTTCTCCTTTTGAACTGATTTTTCTTTATATACACGCTACTGTTTGCTTAAAAGAGTTAATCAGTCAGTCGTATCCAACTCTTTGTGACCCCATGGTCTGTAGCCCTCCAGGCTCTTCTATCCATGGAGTTCTCCAAGCAAGAATACTGGAGTGGGTTGCCATTCCCTTCTCCAGGGGATCTTTCCAATCCAGAGATTGAATCCAGGTATCCCACAATGCAGGCAGATTCTTTACCATCTGAGCCTCCAAGGAAGATTATTCATCTATTTTAAGGCAGTTTTAGGGCTGAGTTAAAATTCCATAAGCTAAGTTTAATAGAAGAACCTTGATTCTCCATTGATAGCTTAAGAGATCAAAGTAACACATAGCATACTACATTGCAATGCAGTCATGTTTCCAAGACTGTCTACAAAAAAGGCTGAAGATTGAGCAATCCAAATTACATGAGTTTTTTAACCTCTGGGTAAAACTATATAAATATGAGCTTTTTTCCTTAAGGGGATTAAAATGTGTAAAGATAAGTGCAAAAAGAGAGAATATACTATAGAAAGAGGGGCAATGCTAAATGGATGGAACTGAACCAAAAACTAGCTAGGACAGTATGTACACTTATTGAAAAGGCAAAGATTGACTCTAACCATTGTAATACCAAACTCAAGGTAGTTCTTAGTCAGGAAACTAAGACACTATTAAACTTAGAAAAATATATTAGAGAATGGAAAAGTAAATCTAAGTAAAAGATAAGGAAAAAAAGCTTAATGTAGATCCAAAAGAAATCCTTTTTATGAAGACAGAAAATTTAGTAATTATGTCAAATAAATAAATTTAGGAATCCAACCAGTCCACTCTAAAGGAGATCAGCCCTGGGTGTGCTTTGGAAGGAATGATGCTAAAGCTGAAACTCCAGTACTTTGGCCACCTCATGCGAAGAGTTGACTCATTGGAAAAGACTCTGATGCTGGGAGGGATTGGGGGCAGGAGGAAAAGGGGACAACAGAGGATGAGGTGGCTGGATGGTATCACCGACTCCATGATACCAATGGTATCATGGACGTGGGTTTGAGTGAACTCCTGGAGATGGTGATGGACAGAGAGGCCTGGGGTGCTGCAATTCATGGGGTCACAAAGAGTCGGACACGACTGAGCGACTGAACTGAACTGCACTGAACTTAAATGATAGGAGTAAAACTGATGGTAAAACATATGTGTGTGAGTATAAGTAGTATATTAGAAATAAGTGTACTTAAGTATTGAGAAAAAACAGTGAGGAAACAAAAATACAATGAGCCTTACTGCAGAGAAGGCACTAAAGCTTTCTAAGCCCTCCTAGAGCCACATTCCTGGGCCAAAGAATATCTGGTCTTGAATATGTGAATGTGATGAAAATCAGAAATACTAAAATGTTTGTTTTGAAGTCTGTCTGCAGACTGTTGACACCTCAATCCATTTAGTGTCAAGTGGAGATAGTAGTCCATTAAAACAATTCTCCAAAATTTTCCAAATATTAAGGCAATTTATTAAGTTCATGTTCAATTTAATTCAATCTTTTCCATGTAATTCTAAGCATTCTTTTCACTTTTATAACTAATATTACACACATATTATTACATAAATATTAAATACCTAATAAAAGTAATTTTTATAAACAATTGGTGGATGAAATGCATATTTACAATCAATCTGTGTATGACCCCCACCTTCCTCCTTGTTAATAAAATCTTGCTTATCCATGCTTATTTGGAGTTGAGTTTAGCCTCTCTCCCCCACTGTAAAATCCCATTGTAATAGTACCTATTTTATCACAATGGTCCTGAACAAAATCTGCCTTAAAATAAAAAATAGATGAACTCATTTTGTATAAATTAGTAACTACATTGTATTTTTGAGTCGGACATGACTGAGCGACTTCACTTTCACTTTTCACTTTAATGCATTGGAGAAGGCAATGGCAACCCACTCCAGTACTCTTGCCTGGAGAGTCCCATGGATGCAGGAGCCTGGTGAGCTGCTGTCTACGGGGTCGCACAGAGTCAGACACGACTGAAGCGACTTAGCTAGCTTGTATTTTTAGAGAATACATTTTTCCTTCCAGTTATTTTTTGGGGCTTGGTTTACCTAAATAATGTTCTATGCCTCCACTCTGCCTATGAGGTAGTCTGAGGCGAACTACTGAAAGCACAGTTGAAGGTAAACTTCATAGCAATTAGTAGGTTCTGTTCTCATGTGAAAGAGTACAAGCCTAACATTATTGCTCTAATTCACTGATTTCTGACTGGATTTCTTGCATAAAAAATAAGAGGGGGGCAGTCCCAAGATGACAGAGGAGTAGGATGGAAAGACCACTTTCTCCCCCACAAATTCATCAAAAGATCATTTGAATGTTGAGCAACTTCCACAAAACAACTGGATGCTGGCAAAGAACACCAGGTATCTAGACAGGCAGCCCAACCTCTTCAAAAAGAGGTAGGACAAAATATAAAATACAAAAACAGAAACAAAAGATTTAAGGATGGAGACCCATCCTGGGAGGGAGTTGTGAAGGAGAAGTTTCCACACAATAGGAAACCCTCTCACAGGCGTGTCTGTGGGGAGCTTTGGAATCTCAGAGGGCAAAGAGAGGTGGGGGGATGGACACAGAATATGTGCCTAACTGCAACTACCAGTGGAAAAGTGGTTCAGATGCTCGTGTATGCAACCACTAGTGGGAACTGGGCAGGGAGGCACAGGCTGCATCATTGGTCCTTAGGGTAGGACCAGATTTGAATGCCCTGAGGACAATCTGAGGGATCTAATGTGATATAGCAACCCAAACTATGGGATCACCAGAGAAACAACAAACAAAAAGACCTTTCCTGTGAAAGACACTAACACCACATGATGACCCCTGGCGTGCTCACAGAAAAAAAGATTGTGCTCTAGCAAATACCAAAGGAGAGCAAGCCAGCTGCCATTTAGGGCCTTTCCTCCCCAGAGGCAGAGAGACAGGTGTGTGACAGCCAGAGCCAGAAAACAAGGATCTAGTGCAATCTTGGCCCCAGACACTGCGTCTTCCACCAAACTATGAGAAGGCTGCCAGTTGATAACCATGTCTTCCTTGGATCATGGATGGTTCCACCAGCAATTTCACAGCCTGAGATTAGGTCTCCAGAGGAGACACAGGCCATACCTAGGACTGTGCCCTTGCAGTACACCCAAGAACCAAGCAGCCAGAACCGAGAAGGTGCATAAGACACAAGGCCCACATGGGACAGTGCACTCACCAAGCACCTGGTCGCCTGAGCTGCTTGGGCCTGGAAAGGGCACAAAACACACAGTCGATCTGGGTCTGTGCCCTTGCGGAGCACCTGAGAAACTGAGCAGCTTAGACCTGGAAACTGCATGAGACACAGGACTCACTTGGGATACTACCCTTGCAGAGCACCCTGGAGCCTGAGCAGTACGGACCTGAGAAGTACACTCTACCTTGAACTGAGGCAAACCCAGTGTTGTTCATCCACTGTGAGCATGACCCCTTGCCAGCAGTATTTGTTTGAAGTGTCCCCTTCCTCCCCCAAAACAACTGAAAAGGTGAGCTTAAATAAGTGACCACTTCACCCCCTTGTGTCAGGGAAGAAACTAAACACTGAAGAGATTTGCAAACAGAGGAAGCCAAAATAAACAGAGAAGTTGGAAACTGCTCTAGAAGTGACAGGTGCAACAGATTAAAACCCTGCAGCTAATGCTGAGACTGTGCATTTGAGGGGCAAGGGCTTCCCTCGTGGCTCAACTGGTAAAGAATTCACCTGCAATGTGGGAGACCTGGGTTTGATCCCTGGGTTGGGAAGATCCCCTGGAGAAGGGAAAGGCTACCCATTCCAGTATTCTGGCCTGGAGAATTCCACGGACTCTATAGTCCACGAGGTCATAAAGAGTCAGACACGACTGAGTAACCTTCACTTTTCACTCACTATAGACCTTGAGAACAAGTACAAACCACAGCAAGGTACTCTCTGACACTGAACTGATCCCATACTGCCCACAACAGCTCCAGAGAAATTCATAGATATATTTTTATATTATCACTTTTTAATATTTTAAAAATTTTAGTTCTTTATTACTCCTTTAATTTTCATTTTTATAGCCTACTAATACCTTTCCAAAAAAATCCTATTTTTAAAAAATTCCATATATATATTTTTTAATTTTGTGATTCATTTTGTTTTGAATTTTTATATTTTGTGTTTAAATATATATAATATATATTTATATTTTTGAGAGTCTAACCACTATTCTAGGCTTTTAATCTTTGCTTTTTGAGATTTGTTATCAATTTGTTCCTTTAAGAATCTGATCTTCAGCATCCGTTTTCACTTAGGGATTTGATTACTGCCTTGACTGCTCTCTCACCTTTTAACTATCCCTTTTCTTCTCCCGGTCAACTCAATCTCCCTCCTACCTCTTCTATTTTCTACATAACCTTGTGAATCTCTCTGGGTGTTCCTTGTTGTGGAAAGTTGTTTCACTATTAGCCTATGGGTTTTGTCCTTTGTGCTGTATGAATGGAGACTTCTTGAGGCCACTGTAAGAGAAGGACTGAAACCCAGAGGCAGAAGCCTTAACTCCAGGACTTTAGAACGTCAGAAAACTCAAAACTACAGGGAACATTAATAGATAAGAGCTCACCCAAAAGTATCCATACCTACACTTAAACCAAGCTCCACCCAAGAGCCAATAAATTCCAGTGGAAGACACACCACTCTAATTCTGCGGCAAATAGGAACACAACTCTGAACAGGATGCCCAAAGACATGTCAACCCAATAGACAACCAAAAATTCACTACTGGACACTTAATTTGCACTCCAGAGACAAGAGATCCAGCTCCACTCACCAGAATTCAGATACAAGATCCCCCAACTATGAAACTTTGACAAGACACTCACCCAACCCCACCTACAGGGAGCAGACACCACAATTAAGAAGAACAATGACCTTCTAGCCTGAAGAAAGGGCACCCCAAACACAGCCATCTAAGAAAAATGAAAAGGCTGAGAAATATTCAGCAAGTGAAGGAACATGATAAAAACCCAAGATGAACATTCAGCACTGTTTATAATAGCCAAGACATGGAAGCAACCTAGATGTCCATCAGCAGATGAATGGATAAGAAAGCTGTGGTACATATACACAATGGAGTATTACTCAGCCATTAAAAAGAATACATTTGAATCAGTTCTAACGAGGTGGATGAAACTGGAGCCTATTATACAGAGTGAAGTAAGCCAGAAGGAAAAACATAAATACAGTATACTAACGCATATATATGGAATTTAGAAAGATGGTAACAATAACCCGGTGTACGAGACAGCAAAAGAGACACTGATGTATAGAACAGTCTTATGGACTCTGTGGGAGAGGGAGAGGGTGGGAAGATTTGGGAGAATGGCAATGAAACATGTAAAATATCATGTAGGAAACGAGTTGCCAGTCCAGGTTCGATGCACGATGCTGGATGCTTGGGGCTGGTGCACTGGGACGGCCCAGAGGGATGGTATGGGGAGGGAGGAGGGAGGAGGGTTCGGGATGGGGAACACATGTATACCTGTGGCGGATTCATTTTGATATTTGGCAAAACTAATACAATTATGTAAAGTTTAAAAATAAAATAAAATTAGAAAAAAAAAAAACAAGAAACCAAAGAGGAGATAGGGAGTCTACCTGAAAAAGGAGTCAGAATAATGATAGTATGGAGTTACAGATAAACAGAATAGAGAGAAGGATAGAGAAGATTCAAGACATGTTTAACAAGGACCTAGAAGAAATAAAGGAGTCAACAAATAATGAACAATGCAATAACTGAGATTAAAAGCACTCTAGAAGGAACCAACAGTAGAATAACTGAGGCAGAAGAGAGGATAAGTGAGGTGGAAGATAGAATGGTGGAAATAAATCAAGCATAGAGGAAAAAAGAAAAAAGATTTAAAAGAAATGAGGACAAACTCAGAGACCTCTGTGACGATGTTAAATGCCCCAACATTCGAATCATAGTTGTCCCAGAAGAAGAAGACAAAAAGAAAGGGCATGAGAAAATAGTTGAGGAGATAATAGTCCAAAACATCCCTAAAATGGGGAAGAAAATAGCCATCCAAGTCCAAGAAACCCAGAGAGTTCTATACAGGATAAACCCAAGGTAATACACCCCTAGGCACATATTAATCAAACTAACAAAAGTAAATACAATGAGCAAATATTAAAAGCAGCAAAGGAAAGGCAACAAATAACAATCAGGGGATCCCCATAAGGATACCAGCTGATCTTTCAATAGAAACCCTCAGGCCAGAAGGGAATGGTAGGATATACATAAAGTGATGAAAAAGAAAAACATACAAACAAGACTACTCTACCTAGAAAGAATCTCATTCAGATATGAAGGAGAAATCAAAAGCTTTACAGACAAGCAAAAGGTGAGAGAATTCAGCACCACCAAATGAGCTCCTCAGCAAATGCTAAAGGATCTACTCTGGACAGGAAACACAAAAAAAGTTTATAAAAATGAACCCAAAGCAACAAAGTAAATGGCAATGGGATCATACTTATTAATAATCACCTTAAATGTAAATGGGTTAAACGTTTTGACCAAAAGACAAACACTGGACAATTGGATACAAAAACAAAGCTCCTGTATATGCTGTGTACAAGATACCCATCTCAAACCTAGGGACATATACATTAGTATACTGTATTGGTGTTTTTCTTTCTGGCTTACTTCACTATGTATAATAGGCTCCAGTTTCATCCATCTCATGAGAACTGATTCAAATGTATTCTTTTTAATGGCTGAGTAATACTCCATTGTGTATATATACCACAGCTTTCTTATCCATTATATGGAATTTAGAAAGATGATAACAATAACCTTGTATATGAGACAGCAAAAGAGACACTGATGTATAGAACAGTCTTTTGGACTCTGGGAGAGGTAGAGGGAGGGATGATTTGGGAGAATGGCACTGAAACATGTATAACATCATATATGAAATGAGTCACCAGCCAGGTTCAATGCAGGATACTGGATGCTTGGGGCTGGTGCACTGGGACAACCCAGAGCGATGGTATGGGGAGGGAGGAGGGAGGAGGTTTCAGGATGGGGAACACGTGTATACCTGTGGTGGATTCATGTTGATATATAGCAAAACCAATAAAATACTGTAAAGTTAAAAAAAAAAAAAAACTAGGGACATATACAGACTGAAAGTGAGGGGCTGGGGAAAGATATTTCATGCAAACAGGGACCAAGAGAAAGCAGGAGTAGCAATACTCATATCAGATAAAATAGACTTTGAAATAAAGACCATGATAAGAGACCAAGAGGAAACTGCATAGTGCTCAAGGGATCAATTCAGAAGAAGATATCACAATTATAAATATATATGCACTCAACAGAGGAGCACCTCAATACGTAAGGCAAATGCAAACAAGTATGAAAGGGGAAATTAACAGCAACACAATAATAGTAAGGGACTTTCATACTCCACTCACATCTATGGATAGATCAACCAAACAGAAAATTAACAAGGAAACACAAACTTTAAGTGATACAATGGACCAGTTAGACGTAATTGATATCTACAGGGCATTTCACCCAAAAACAATGGATTTCACCTTTTTCTCAAATGCACACAGAATATTCTCCAGGATAGATCACATCCTGGGCCATAAATCTAACCTTGGTAAATTTTTAAAAATGAAATTATTTCCAGCATCTTTTCTGATCATAACGTGATAAGATTAGATATCAACTATGGGGGGCGGAGTATAAAAATCTCAGATATATGGAGGCTAAACAACATGCTTCAGATCACTGAAGAAATCAAAACAGCCAATAAAAATATGCATAGAAACAAATGAAAACATGACAACCCAAACCTATGGGACTCAGTGAAGCGGTGCCAAGAGGGAGGCTCACAGCAATACAGGCCTACCCTAAGAAACAAGAGAGACACCAAACAAACAACTCAACTGTACACCTAAAGCAACTAGGAAAAAAAAAAAAAAAAAAAACCAGAAGAATCCCAGAGTTAGTAGAAGGAAAGAAATCATAAAAATCAGAGCAGAAATAATTGGAAAAGAAATGAAGAAGACTATAGCAAAGACCAACAAAACTAAAACCTGGTTTTTTGAGAAGATAACTAAAATAGATAAACCATTAGCCAGACTCACCAAGAATAAAAGGGAGAATAATCAATAAAATTACAAATTAAAATGGAGAAATTACAAAAGGCAACACAAAAATACAAAAGATCATAAGAGACTACTATGAGCAATTATATGTCTATAAAATGGGCAACTTGGAAGAAATGAACAAATTCTTAGAAAAGTATAACCTTCCAAAACAGAACCAGGAAGAAATAGAAAATTTAACAGACCCCATCACAAGCACATAAATTGAAACTGTAATTAAAAATCTTACAACAAACAAAAGCCCAGGACCAGATGGCTTCACAGGTGAATTCTACCAAAAATTTATAGAAGAGCTAACACCTATTCTACTCAAATTATTCTATAAATTTGCATACGAAGGTCAATTTCCAAACTCATTCCATGAGGCCATCATCACCCTAATACCAAAACCAAAGATGCCATCCAAAAAAGAAAACTACAAGCCAATATCACTGATGAACATAGATGTAAAAATCCTCAACAAAATTCTAGCAAACAAAATCCAATAACATAATAAAAAGATCATACATCATGAACAAGTGGGCTTTATTCTAGGGATGGAAGAATTCTTCAATAGTCACAAATCAAACAATGTGATTCACCATATTAACAAATTGAAAGATAAAACCCATACGATTATCTCAATAGATGCAGAGAAAGCCTTTGACAAATTTTAACACCGATTTATGATAGAATTTCTCCAGAAAGCAAGCATACAAGTAATATATATTATTATATATAATATATATAATACATTATATATCAACATAATAAAAGAAATATACAACAAACCCACAGCAAACAGCCACAATGGTGAAAAATTGAAAGAATTTCCTCTAAAATCAGGAGTAAGACAAGGGTGCCCACTATCACACTACTATTCAACATAGTTTTGGAAGTCCTAGCCACAGCAATCAGATAAGAAAAAGAAATAAAAGGAATCCAGATTGGAAAAGAAGAAGTAAAACTCTCATTCTTTGCAGATGACATGATCCTCTACATAGAAATCCTAAAGACACCACCAGAAAATTACTAAAGGTAATCAATGAATATAGTAAAGTTGCAAGGTATAAAATTAATACACAGAAGTCCATTGAATTCCTATACAGTAACAATGAACACAGAAAGAGAAATAAAGGAAACAAAAGAAAGAATAAAATACTTTATATATATATATATATATATATATATATATATATATAACTATAAAACTCTGATGAAACGAAAGATGACACAAATAGATGGAGAAATATACTATATTTGAGGATTGGAAGAAACAATATAGTGAAAATGAGTACACTATCCAAAGCAATCTATAAATTCAATGCAATCCCTATCAAGCTACCATTGGTATTTTTCAAAGAACTAGAACAAATAACTTTATAGTTTGTAGGAAAACAAACAAACAAACAAAAAAAACTTGATAGTCAAAGCAATAGCCAAAGCAATCTTGAGAAGAAGAATGGAACTAGAGGAATCAAACTTCCTGACTCCAGACTATACTAAAAAGCTACATCATCAAGACAGTATGGTACTGGCACAAGGACAGATATATAGATCAATGGAACAAAATAGAAAGCCCAGAGGTAAATCCATGCACCTATGGATACCTTATCTTTGACAAAGTAGGCAAAAAACCACAATGGAGAAAAGACAATCTCTTTAACAAGCATTGCTTGGAAAATTGGTCAACCATGTGTAAACAATGAAATTAGAACACTTTCTAACACCATACACAAAAATAAAATGCATTCAAGATCTAAACGTAAGACAGAAACTATAAAACTCTTAGAGGAAAACATAGGCAGAACACTCTCTAACATAAATCATAGCAAGATCGTCTATGACCCACCACCCAGAGTAATGGAAACAAAAACAAAAGTAAACAAATGGGACCTAATTAAAAGCTTTTGCACATCAAAGGAAACTATAAGCAAGGTAAAAAGGCAGCCTCCAGAATGGGAGAAAATAATAGCAAATGAAGCAGCTGACAAAGAATTAATCTCAAAAATATACAAGCAGTTCATGCAGCTCAATACAGAAAAATGGACAACCCAATCAAAAAGTGGGACAAAGAACTAAACAGACATTTCTCAAAATAAGACATACAAATAGTTAATAAACACATGAAAAGATGCCCAATATCACTCATTATTAGAGAAATGTAAATCAAAACCACAATCAGGTGTCATCTCACCTCAGTCAGAATGGCCACCATCAAAAAGTCTACAAACAATAATTCTTACAAGATAACCCACCTGTCTCTTCTAATGGGACCAGGTTGCAAATGATATGAAAGCTTTGTTGTTTTGTTTTTCAAGACAAAGTCAAGCTTCCCTAAGCTTGAATTTATAGTTATGAAAAAAGAAAAGAAAAACAAATAAAACAGACAAAATATGACACAAGGGAAAAAAAATATCCTGGGCAATAAAAAGTTATTTTAAACCAGCAAAAAAAAAAAAAAAAAAATGCTGGAGAGAGTATAGAGCAAAGGGAATGCTCTTCCACTGTTGGTGGAAGTGCAAACTGGTACAGCCACTATGAAGAACAATGTGGAGATTCCTTAAACTGTAAATAGAACTGCCATCAGTTCAGTTCGGTTCAGTCGCTCAGTCGTGTCTGACTCTTTGTGGCCCCATGAATTGCAGCACACCAGGCCTCCCTGTCCATCACCAACTCCCGGAGTTCACCCAAACTCATGTGCACCAAGTAGGTGATGCCATCCAGCCATCTCATCCTCTGTCGTCCCCTTCTCCTACTGCCCCCAATCTCTCCCAGCATCAGGGTCTTTTCCAATGAGTCAACTCTTCATATCAGGTGGCCAAAGTATTGGAGTTTCAGCTTCAGCATCAGTTCCTCCAATGAACACCCAGGACTGATCTCCTTTAGGATGGACTGGTTGGATCTCCTTGCAGTCCAAGGGACTCGCAAGAGTCTTCTCCAACACCACAGTTCAAAAGCATCAATTCTTTGGCGCTCAGCTTTCTTCACAGTCCAACTCTCATATCCATACATGACCACTGGAAAAACCATAGCCTTGACTAGATGGAACTTTGTTGGCAAAGTAATGTCTCTGCTTTTGAATATGCTATCTAGGTTAGTCATAGCTTTTCTTCCAAGGAGTAGCATCTTTTAATTTCATGGGTGCAATCACCATCTGCAGTGATTTTTGGAGCCGCCGCCCCCCCCCCCAAAATGTCTGACACTGTTTCCACTGTTTCCCCATCTATTTCCATGAAGTGGTGGGACCGGATGCCATGATCTTCGTTTTCTGAATGTTGAGCTTTAAGCCAACTTTTTCACTCTCCTCTTTCACTTTCATCAAGAGGCTTTTGAGTTCCTCTTCACTTTCTGCCATAAGGGTGGTGTCATCTGCATATCTGAGATTATTGATATTTCTCCCCGCAATCTTGATTCCAACTTGTGCTTCTTCCAGCCCAGGGTATCTCCTGATATACTCAAAATATAAGTTAAATAAGCAGGGTGACAACATACAGCCTTGACGTACTCCTTTTCCTATTTGGAACCAGTCTATTTTTCCATGTCCAGTTCTAACTGTTGCTTCCTGACCTACATACATATTTCTCAAGAGGCAGGTCAGGTGGTCTGGTATTCCCATCTCTTTTAGAATTTTCCACAGTTTATTGTTATCCACACAGTCAAAGGCTTTGACATAGTCAAGAAAGCAGAAATAGATGCTTTTCTGGAACTCTCCTGCTTTTTCGATGATCCAGCAGATGTTGGCAATTTGATGTCTGGTTCCTCTGCCTTTTCTAAAACCAGCTTGAACATCTGGAAGTTCACAGTTCATGTATTGCTGAAACCTGGCTTGGAGAATTTTGAGCATTACTTTACTAGTGTGAAATGAGTGCAATTGTGCTGTAGTTTGAGCATTCTTTGGCACTGACTTTCTTTGGGATTGGAATGAAAACTGACCTTTTCCAGTCCTGTGGCCACTGTTGAGTTTTCCAAATTTGCTGGCCTATTGAGTGCAACACTATCATGGCATCATCTTTCAGGATTTGAAATAGCTCAACTGGAATTCCATCACCTCTGCTAGCTTTGTTCATAGTGATGCCTTCTAAGGCCCACTTGACTTCACATTCCAGGATGTCTGGCTCTAGGTGAGTGATCACACCATTGTGATTATCTGAGTCATGAAGATCTTTTGTGTACAGTTATTCTGTGTAGTCTTGCCACCTCTTCATAATATCTTCTGCTTCTGTTAGGTCCATCTCATTTCTGTCCTTTATCAAGCCCATCTTTGCATGAAATATTCCCTTGGTATCCCAGCACTGGGATTTCTGGGTCATATGGCAGTTCTTGACTATGCCAAAGCCTTTGACTGTGTGGATCACAATAAACTGTGGAAAATTCTGAAAGAGATGGAAATACCAGAACACCTGATCTGCCTCTTGAGAACTTTGTATGTAGGTCAGGAAGCAACAGTTAGAACTGGACATGAAACAACAGACGGGTTCCAAATAGGAAAAGGAGTTCGTCAAGGCTGTATATTGTCACCCTGTTTATTTAACTTATATGCAGAGTACATCATGAGAAACGCTGGGCTGGAAGAAGCACAAGCTGGAATCAAGATTGCCAGGAGAAATATCAATAACCTCAGATATGCAGATGACACCACCCTTATGGCAGAAAGTGAAGAGGAACTCAAAAGCCTCTTGATGAAAGTGAAAGTGGAGAGTGAAAAAGTTGGCTTAAAGCTCAAAATGCAGAAAACGAAGATCATGGCATCCGGTCCCACCACTTCATGGGAAATAGATGGGGAAACAGTGGAAACAGTGTCAGACTTTATTTTTCTGGGCTCCAAAATCAGTACAGATGGTGACTGCAGCCGTGAAATTAAAAGACGCTTACTCCTTGGAAGGAAAGTTATGACCAACCTAGATGGCATATTCAAAAGCAGAGACATTACTCTGCCAACAAAGGTTCGTCTAGTCAAGGCTATGGTTTTTCCTGTTGTCATGTATCGATGTGAGAGTTGAACTGTGAAGAAGGCTGAGCGCCGAAGAATTGATGCTTTTGAACTATGGTGTTGGAGAAGACTCTTGAGAGTCCCTTGGACTGCAAGGAGATCCAATCAGTCCATTCTGAAGGAGATCAGCCCTGGGATTTCTTTGGAAGGAATGATGCTAAAGCTGAAACTCCAGTACTTTGGCCACCTCGTGCGAAGAGTTGACTCATTGGAAAAGACTCTGATGCTGGGAGGGATTGGGGGCAGGAGGAGAAGGAGACGACAGAGGATGAGATGGCTGGATGGCATCACTGATCTCGATGGACATGAGTCTGGGTGAACTCCGGGAGTTGGTGACAGACAGGGAGGCCTGGCGTGCTGCGATTCATGGGGTCGCAAAGAGCCGAACACGACTGAGTGACTGAACTGAACTGAACACACCTAGAATAGGAATTACTGGTTGATATCACATTTCTGTGTCTAATTTTTTTGAGGAACTGCCAAAATGTTTGCCACAGCAGCTGCAATATTTTACATTTTCACAAGCAGTGCTAGTGGGAGAGTGAAAAAGCTCACTTAAAATTCAACATTCAAAAAACTAACATCATGGCAACCGGTCCAATCACTTCATGACAAGTAGATGCGGAAATAATGGAAACAGTGAGAGACTTTATTTTCTTGGGCTCCAAAATCACTGCAGATGGTGACTGCAGCCATGAAATTAAAAGACACTTGTTCCTTGGACGAAAAGCTGTGACAAACCTAGACAGCATATTAAAAAGTAGACACATTACTTTACCAACAAAGGTCCATCTAGTCAAAGCTATGGTTTTTCCAGCAGTCATGTATGGATGCGATAGTTGGACCATAAAGAAGGTTGAGCACCAAAGAACTGATTCCTTTGAAAACTCTTAAAATTCCCTTGGATTGCAAGGAGATCAAACCAGTCAATCCTAAAGGAAATCAACCTTGAATATTCATTGGAAGGACTGATGCCGAAGTTGAAGTTCCAATATTTTGGCCACTTCATGCAAAGAGCTGACTCTTTGGAAAAGACCCTGATGCTTGGAAAGATTGAAGGCAGGAGGAGAAGGGGACAACAGAGGATGAGATGCTTACATGGCATCAACAAGTCAATGAACATGAGTTTGAGCAAGCTCTGGGAGGTGGCAAAGGACAGAGAAGCCTGGCGTGCTGCAGTCCATGGGGTTGCAAAGAGTCAGACCCAGCTGAGCAACTGAACAAGAACAACTAGCAGTGCACAAGTTTTCCCTTTTCTCCTCATTCTCACTGACACTTAAAAAACTAATTGCCATCCTAATGAGTATAATGGAGAAGGAAATGGCAACCCTCTCCACTATTCTTGCCTGGGAAATCCCATGGACAGAGGAGCCTGCTGGGCTACAGTCTATGGGGTTGCAAAAGGGTCAGATAGGACTTAGCTACTAAACAACAACAGGTGCAAATTTGTTTTCTTTTTTGTAAAATTAAATAGGATCTACTAGGGTGAGTTGAGGCTATGGTTCTTCCAGTAGTCATGTATGGATGTGAGAGTTGAACTGTGAAGAAAGCTGAGTGCCATAGAATTGATGCTTTTGAACTGTGGTGTTGGAGAAGACTCTTTAGAGTCCCTTGGACTGCAAGGAGATCCAACCAGTCCATTCTAAAGGAGATCAGTCCTGGGTGTTCTTTGGAAGGAATGATGCTAAAACTGAAACTCCAGTACTTTGGCCACCTCATGCGAAGAGTTGACTCATTGGAAAAGACCCTGATGCTGGGAGGGATTGGGGGCAGGAGGAGAAGGGGACAACAGAGGATGAGATGGCTGGACGGCATCACTGACTCGATGGATGTGAATCTGAGTGAACTCCGGGAGTTGGTAATGGACAGGGAGGCCTGGCGTGCTGCGATTCATGGGGTTGCAGAGTCGGACACGACTGAGGTACTGAACTGAACTGAACTGAACTGAGAGTGAGTTGTTTTTGAAACTGAGTACATGCCCCTGTGTCCTTGTCTTTGAAACAAAATGCTGACTCAAGAATTAATGTTTGGAAAATGTGAAGATATAGAAACAAGAATAGCTGTTGGGCTAAGGAACTGGTAACAATTTATAATTCTGCCACATAACTGAATCGCCAAACTCTCAGTTTCCTGAAAGATATAAAGGTCTTACATACATTCCTAAATTGTTTTTATGGGAAGGAGACCCCGCCCCCCCTCCCCGGATGAAAACTGCTGACTACAAGAACATAGACCCTAAACTGGTTGAAACCAGAAGGTTGATGCCAACCAATCCAAGAACACTTCACAAGCTGATCACGACTTGCTCCTTGAACATTATAAAACTCCTCACTGCCTCCTCCAGGGTGTGTCACGCAGTCTTCAGGGAATTAACTCACTGTGGCCCCCTCTGCCTGGCAAAGCAATAAAAGCTACTCTTTTCTACTTCACCCAAAACTCTGTTGCCATTTGGCGCCGGAGAACAGAGGCCATGATTATAGCAACATTTTCAGATTTGAAGTTTGTAACAGGTGTGATATGTATAAAAATAACAGGCTCCCCAGCGGCTCAGCGGTGAAGAATTCGCTTGCAGTGCAGGAGATGCATGTTAGATCCCTGGGTTGGGAAGATCCCCTGGAGGAGGGCAGGGCAACCCACTCCAGTATACTTGCCTGGACAATCTAATGGACTAAGGAGCCTGGCGGACACAGGCTATAGGGTTACAGAGTCGGACATAACTGAAGTGACACATTCACAAGTATATAAAATAATATATATATATATATATATATATATATGCCTCCATGCCTCTTGCTTGAAGAGGCATGCCTCTGTGTCTGTGTGCTTCTCAAGGCATATTACCCTCTTAGCACTGTAATATATGCACCAACCCAGAAGCTTTCCAATCTGCTTGTTCAAGAATTTTTATAGAGTTCAGTCTCTAATGCCTCCTCTCTCTCTCCCCTAGTCTGTAGGTGGGTCTCCCCATCCTAAGTCACTTCATTAGCATTAACTCAAGAATGCTGTAAAAGGACTCCGGCTGCTGCTGCTAAATCGCTTCAGTCATGTCCAACTCTGTGTGATCCCATAGATGGCAGCCCAACATGCTCCCCCATCCCTGGGATTCTCCAGGCAAGAGTACTGGAATGGGGTGCCATTTCCTTCTCCAAAAGGACTCCTAGTGAGTGCCAAAATACAGTTCCATCACTCAGGAAATCCCAAGAGTTTTAGGAGCTCTGTAACAGGAACCAGGGACAAAAGACCTAATGTTTCTTTGAATAACATGACATGTAAAAATAACAGGCTCCCCACGGCTCAGTGGTGAAGAATTCCTTGCACTGCAGGAGATGCATGTTAGATCCAGGGTTGGGAAGATCCCCTGAGGAGGGCAGGGCAACCCACTCCAGTATACTTGCCTGGACAATCTAATGGACTAAGGAGCCTGGCGGACACAGGCTATAGGGTTACAGAGTCGGACATAACTGAAGTGACACATTCACAAGTATATAAAATAATATATATATATATATATATATATATTGCCTCCATGCCTCTTGCTTGAAGAGGCATGCCTCTGTGCTGTGTGCTTCTCAAGGCATATTACCCTCTTAGCACTGTAATATATGCACCAACCCAGAAGCTTTCCAATCTGCTTGTTCAAGAATTTTTATAGAGTTCAGTCTCTAATGCCTCCTCTCTCTCTCCCCTAGTCTGTAGGTGGGTCTCCCCATCCTAAGTCACTTCATTAGCATTAACTCAAGAATGCTGTAAAAAGGACTCCGGCTGCTGCTGCTAAGTCGCTTCAGTCATGTCCAACTCTGTGTGATCCCATAGATGGCAGCCCAACATGCTCCCCCATCCCTGGGATTCTCCAGGCAAGAGTACTGGAATGGGGTGCCATTTCCTTCTCCAAAAGGACTCCTAGTGAGTGCCAAAATACAGTTCCATCACTCAGGAAATCCCAAGAGTTTTAGGAGCTCTGTAACAGGAACCAGGGACAAAAGACCTAATGTTTCTTATCCACAACTTCAAAACTGATCCAGTGACAGGCTGGTGAACATTTGGGAGGTTTCCAATTTTTCACTGTCACAAGTGATGTTATAATAAATATCCTTGAACACATCTTCAGATGCACATATGTAAGAATTTCTCCAGGATAGTCTAGAGATGAAACTGAAGGGCTATCCAGATTATGCACATTTTCAACTTCACTAAAAAGTTGGCAAATTATTTTCTAACATGCTTGTTGTATTTATTTGCACCCCTACCAAATGTTTGGGATTTTCAATTTTCTCTTACCCCCAATTCCTTCTTTTGTGCCTCAGTGTGTACAAAGGATGTAGGAAAGAAGTAAAACTTACATTTATTGAGTTTCATGCTAAGTAATTATTGGGGTTCAGGATACATTGCTCCCAAACATGGCACTTTGATATATAAATATCTTAGACTCAAGGAGCTCAAGAAAATGGTAGAAGCAGAAGGGTCACTCTGAACCATCCCTCACATTCTGTTGTAAAAACAAAAAATAAATCTCTCTTGTGAAACATACCCCCATGTACCAGGAGAGTGGAAGGCATCCTTATTGCCAGATGGAATTTAGGGCTGAGAAGCCCATGTAAACAAAACTGTTACTTTTTCACCATTATGCTACTCCTAGGCCAAACCTCCTTTTCTTGTCGATTCTTCACAAGTTGTTTCGTTTGTCTAAAGGCATAAAAGCTTCCTGCTTTGGTCACTTCTTTAAGTCTTGTATCTTTGTGGGGCTCCTGTATGTACTCATGTAACTAAACTTGCTTTTTTCTCCCATTAATCTGTCTTTTTTTTTTTTTAACTCAAAAGGGGTCTCAGCCAAGAACATAGAAAGGTAGAGGGAAAATTATGTTTCCTCCCCTACAGTATTCACTGTTTTCATATGGGCTATTTGATTTCATTCAACTCTTCCTGTTCTGTTTATTCCTTGTATCCTCATTTTCTACACCTGTTCTCCACCCTCTTCCCACATCCCTACCTCATCTCTAGTGTGGTTAAGGTACCTTTTTCTGTTTGTGTGAGATTATATGTTTTGTAGATGGTGACAGCAGCCATTAAATTAAAAGGTGTTTACTCCTTGGAAGGAAAGTTATGACCAACCTAGATAGCATATTGAAAAGCAGAGACATTACTTTGCCAAAAAAGGTTCATCTAGTCAAAGCTATGGTTTTTCCAATGGTCATGTATGGATGTGAGAGTTGAACTGTGAAGAAAGCTGAGTGCCAAAGAATTGATGCTTTTGAACTATGGTGTTGGAGAAGACTCTTGAGAGTCCCTTGGACTGCAAGGAGATCCAACCAGTCCATTCTAAGGGAGATCAGCCTTGGGTGTTCTTTGGAAGGAATGATGCTAAAACTGAAACTCCAGTACTTTGGCCACCTCATGCGAAGAGTTGACTCATTGGAAAAGACTCTGATGCTGGGAGGGATTGGGGGCAGGAGGAGAAGGGGACGACAGAGGATGAGATGGCTGGATGGCATCACTGACTCGATGGACATGAGTTTGAGTGAACTCCAGGAGTTGGTGATGGACAGGGAAGCCTGGCGTGCTGCGATTCATGGGGTTGCAAAGAGTCGGACACGACTGAGCGACTGAACTAAACTGAATTGATTTTTTATTTACATAATAGTAAGCATGGTCCATCTCATTCTGTTTTCTGCTCTCTGTAGCCAGCACAGGTGTTGGGATAATTCCTGCTGTTTCTTTTCCTCTGGTCCTTTATTTCTAACTGTCACACTTCAAGCTATATATCCACCTTAGTTTGCTGATCTCTTCCTCCAGTGACAGATACTTAGATGGCTTCCAATCATCTCCAACACCATCAGTACTGCAATGAGAGCAGCTATTAATATATACATCCTTTCAGAGACCTGTGTGAGAATGTCTTTGGGGTATATACCTGGGGGGACTGCTGAGTCACTGACTGTATGTGTACTTAACTAAGTACTCCAAGTACAATTCTGAAGATTGATCTTCAGAATGTGTGCAAATTTACCTTCCATTCCCAAATCACTAGTAAGAAAGGAAACTCAGAATTTTTCTGTCTTGCTTTTTTATTTTCTTAACCATCTTTCTTAATGATCAAAAGTTTTAAATTATGATGAAGTCCAGTTATCAAATATTTTTATGGTTTGTACTTTGACTTTGCCAACTTCAGAATCACAAAGATTTTCTCCTGCTTTCTTCTGGCAGTTTTAGCTTTTACATTAATTCAAGTTAATATTTGTTTATGTGTATATGGCTAATTTATTCCCCATACAAAAGTCCAATTGTGACACTAATGTTTGTTGAAAAGACAATTATTTTTTGATCAACTGGCTTCAACCTCTTCGTTGGCAATCACTTGATCATATTTTGCATGGATCTATTTTTAAACATTCTATTCTATTTCACTAATCTACATCTCACCTTATTTCAATATCATTCTCTCTTGATTACTGTAGCATTATAATGTCTTGAAATTGCATAGTGTAAATCCTTAACTTTGTTCTCAAACCATTAAGCTTTTATAAGTAAAAACTAATTTTTAGGTAATTTGTGAAACAGATATTCTTTCCTTTCTATGAGCCTGCAAACATCTCTGTGCTTCTCCCCCATCACTAAACTTCACTGAGTTCAATGCGGTTAGGAAGGAGTGAGGAGAAGGATGATGGAGCTAATGCTGTTGGCCAACCCAACCTGAACCACAGCCTTGACCTTCCCAGCCAGCCTCCTCCATATAGGGTGTCCATGGGACGCACTTCTGACTAATAAGAAATGATATTTCAGCTGCCACATCTGTCAAATGTTGCTCTTATGAGAAAATCTTGGTAATGGGTCATCCTTGAAGACATATTTTGTAACATTTTCCCTTCTGGGACACTTATTATCATAATAAATGCTCTAGCTACTCCTTATTGACTTCTCTGGTGGCTTAGTGGTTAAAAAAAAAAAAAAATCCACCTGAAATGTAGGAGACATGAGTTTGAATCCCTGAGTCAGGAAGATTCCATGGAGAAGGAAATGGCAACCCACTCCAGTATTCTTGCCTGGGAAATCCCGTGGATAGAGGAGACTGGTGAGCTACAGTCCATGGGGTTGCAAAAGAGTTGGACACGACAGAGGACTAAACAACAACAGCAACTCCTTACTAGATTGATTACCAGGAATTCTCTCTTTTTGTTTAAATGATAGACTCCAGGTATATTGGACTAGGACATAAAGAGCCTTGTTTAAATGATAGACTCCAGGTATATTAGACTAGGACATAAAGAGCCCTGCTGCTGCTGCTGCTGCTGCATCGCTTCAGTCCTGTCCGACTCTGTGCGACCCCATAGACAGGCTTTGCCGTCCCTGGGATTCTCCAGGCAAGAACACTGGAGTGGGTTGCCATTTCCTTCTCCATTGCGTGAAAGTGAAAAGTGAAAGTGAAGTCACTCAGTCGCGACCGACTGGTAGCGACCCCATGAAATGCAGCCCACCAGGCTCCTCCATTCATGGGATTTTCTAGGCAAGAGTACTGGAGTGGCTTACACAAGTATTATTAAGCTACTACTAGTAGTGGTGGAAGTAGTAGTAGTATAGAACCTACTGTTTAAAAAACAAGTACTTTGCACACGTTTTTTATTTCTCAAAGCAGATCTTTAAGGCAGGTACCCTTCCCTAACAGCTATTGGGTAATATAACCCTTTAAAATGATATTTCAAAAGCTAAATCCAAGTTTCTTGAAGACATACTGCTGAATCTACATTGATTCTAGGTGTGGGCAAACATAGGTAGAATTTTTAATTTGTGAGAATTAAAATCAGTGTAACTACTCCTTATAGTACCATAATTTCCAAATTAGTCAGTGTTCATTATACCCTCCTAAATTCAGAATTCAGTATTAAACACAAACTTGATTACATTGTCCTAAAAGTTCTCTAGACCAGACTCTGACTGACTATGTAAAACAGCAGGATCTTTTAGACAACAACAGCAAGAAGAGTGACTTGGGCCTTCACTGATGAGTGATGCTCATGAGTTGACATGCCCTTCCAGGGATGGTGAGGAGGACCTGATGCCTCAGGACCATTCTGAGGTCTGGCGACAGGGACAGTAGCCTTCCCAAGAAGGGGCAGAGCCTGGAGGAAATGTTCATGAATTAGACCACCATTCTCTGACAAACATATCTGACCCTCTCACTTCTCCCCTTCATTTTAACCTCTGCAGATCCTTCCCACCCCTCCCTCTGCCAACCCACTCCCAGGAGATTTGTTCTTACCTTTGTTGCAATAGCAGTAAGACACAAAAAGCAGCTGGATTTATGAAAATATATTTTCAGCTTTTATCTTCTAAAATATAAAGCCTTTGTTATCAAAATTTTAAAGATCAGGAAAAATTAAACTACTGTGCAGGTCTGTGGTTGGAAGTTGGAAACCTCATACAAGTTTCAGTGCACATTAGTCAAGACATTTAGAGAGTTCTTTGCACCTCTTGCTCCAAAGCTTCAGTTTTGAAAGGGGGCCTTCAAAATTCCTAGGCTAGCTTTTGGAAAAGAGGGGAAAATGGAGTAAATAATTGCTTCCTATTTCTAGTTTCATTTCAATACCTTTCCCTCATACAATTCTTTTTTTAACTAACAACTTCATTGAGATGCATTCTTCCCTGATAGCTCAGTTGGTAAAGAATCCACCTGCATTGCAGGAGACCCCAGTTCGATTCCTGGGTTAGGAAGAGCCACTGGCGAAGGGATAGGCTACCCACTCCAGTATTCTTGGGCTTCCCTTGTGGCTCAGCTGGTAAAGAATCTGCCTGCAATGTGGGAACCCTGGGTTTAATCCCTGGTTTGGGAAGAGAAAGAAGGGAAAGGCTACCCCATCCAGTATTCTGGCCTGGAGAATTCCATGAACTGTACAGAGTGACTGAACAACAACATTATTTTAAAGAAATTGACTTTGACATAGTATATGATTGTTGTTCAGTCGCTCACTCATGTCTGATTCTTTGTGACCCCCATGGACTGCAGCATGCCAGGTTTCCCTGTCCTTTACAATCTCCCCAAGTTTGCTCAAACTCATGTCCATTGAGTCAGTGATCCTGTCCAACCATCCCATCCTTTATAAGCCACTTCTCAATCCTTCCCAGCAACAGGGTCTTTTTCAATGAGTCAGCTCTTCGCCTGAGGTGGTCAAAGTATTGGAACTTCAGCATCAGTCCTTCCAATGAATAGTCAGGGTTTATTTTCTTTAAGATTGGCTAGTTTGATCTCCTTGCTGTCTGAGAAACTCTCAGGAGTCTCCTGCAGCACCACAATTTGAAAGCATCAATTCTAAGTCACTCAGCCTTCTTTATGGTCCAACTCTCACATCCATACATGACTACTGAAAAAAACATAGCTTTGACTACACAGACCTTTGTTGGCAAAGTGATGTCTCTGTTTTTTAATATGCTGTCTAGGTTTGTCATACCTTTTCTTCCAAGGAACAAGTGTCTTCTAATTTCATGACTGCAGCCACTGTCCACAGTGATTTTGGAGCCCAAGAAAATAAAATCTGCCACTGTTTCCACTTTTTCCCCATCTACTTGCTATGAAGTGGTGGGACTGGATACCATGATCTTAGTTTTTTAAATGTTGAGTTTTAAACTGGCTTTTTGACTCTCCTCTTTCACCTTCATCAGAAGGCTCTTTAATTCCTCTTTGCTTTATTCCATTAGAGTGGTATCATCTGCATAGCTGAAGTTGTTGGTATTTCTCCCGGCGATCTTGATTCCAGCTTGTAATTCATCCAGTTTGGCATTTCACATGATGAACTCTGCATGTAAGTTGCGTGGGCTTCCTTGATAGCTCAGTTGGTGAAGAATCTGCCTGCAATGCAGGAGACCTGGATTCGATCCCTGGGTTGGGAAGATCCCCTGGAGAAGGGTAAGTTTACCCACACCAGTATTTTGGCCTGAAGAGTTCCATGGACTGTAGTCCCTGGGGTCACAAAGAATCAGACACAACTGAGCGACTTTTACTTTTCACTCTGCATAGAAGTTACATAAGCAGGGTGACAATAAACAGCCTTGATGTACTCCTTTCCCAATTTGGAACCAGTTTATTGTTCCATGTCCAGTTCTGACTGTTGCTTCTTGACCTGCATACAAGTTTCTCAGGAGACAAGCAAAGTGGTCTAGTAGTCCAATCTCTTTAAGAATTTTCCAGTTTACTGTGATCCACATAGTCAAAGGCTTTAGCATAGTCAATGAAGCAGAAGTAGATGTTCTTCTGGAATTCTCTTGTTTTTCCTATTATCCAACAGATGTTGGCAATTTGATCTCAGATTACTCTGCCTTTTCTAAATCCAGCTTGAAATAAGTAAAAGTGTTAGTCACTCAGTCATGCCTGATTATTGTGACCCCATGGACTGTAGCCTGCCAGGCTCCCCTATCCATGGGATTCTCCAGGTAAGAATACTGCTGAAGTGGGTTGACATTTCCTTCTCCAGGGGTTCTCCCAACCCAGGAATGGAACCTGGATCTCCTGCACTGTAGGCAGATTCTTTACCTACTGAGCTATGAGGAAGGTCCATCTGGAAGTTCTCAGTTCACTTACTGTTGAAGCCTTGCTTGGAGAATTTTGAGCACTATTTTGCTAGCATGTGAGATGAGTGCAATTGTGTGGTAGTTTGAGCATTCTTTGGCATTGTCTTTCTTTGGGATTGGAATGAAAACTGACCTTTTCTAGTCCTGTGGTCACTGCTGAGTTTTCCAAATTTGCTGGCATATTGAGTGCAGCACTTTAACAGCATCATCTTTAAAGACTTGAAATAGTTCAACTGGAATTCCATCACATCCACTAGTTTTGTTTGTTGCAATGCTTCCTAAGACCCACTTGACTTTGCACTCCAGAATGTCTGGCTCTAGGTGACTGATCACACAATCATGGTTATCTGGGTCATTAAGATATCTTTTGTATAGTTCTTCTGTATATTCTTGTCACCTCTTATCAATATCTTCTGCTTCTGTTAAGTCTATTCCATTTCTGTCCTTTATTGTGCCCATTTTGCATGAAATGTTCCCTTGGTATCACTAACTTTCTTGAAGAGATCTCTAGTCTTTCCCATTCTATTGTTTTCCTCTATTTCTTTGCTTTGTCACTTCAGTTCAGTTCAGTCACTTAGTTGTGTCTGACTCTTTGTGACTCCATGGACTGCAGCACACGAGGCTTCCCTGTCCATCACCACTCCTGGAGCTTGCTCACACTCATGTCCATCGAGTCGGTGATGCCATCCAACCATCTCATTCTCTGTCGTCCCCTTCTCCTCCTGCCTTCAGTCTTTCCCAGCATCAGGATCTTTTCAAATGAGTCAGCTCTTTGCATCAGGTGGCCAAAGCATTGGAGCTTCAGCTTCAGCATCAGTTCTTCCAATGAATATTCAGGACTGATTTCCTTTAGGATGGACTGGTTTGATCTTGTTGCAGTCCAAGGGACTCTTAAGAGTCTTCTCCAACATCACAGTTCTAAAGCATCATTTCTTTAGCGCTCAGCTTTCTTTATGGTCCAACTCTCACTTCCACATATGACTACTGGAAGAACCATAGAATTGATTAGATGGATCTTTGTCAGCAAAGTAATGTCTCTGCTTTTTAATATGCTGTCTAGGTTTGTCATAGATAAACTGAAGTCCATGGGGTTGCAAAGAGTCAGACATCATTGAATGACTGAACTGAACTGAGGTTTGTCAAAGCTTTTCCTCCAAGGAGCAAGTGTCTTTTAATTTCAATGCTGCAGTCACCATTTGCAGTGAATTTGGAGACCAAGAAAATAAAGTCTGTCACCGTTTCCATTGTTTTCCCATCTATTTGCCATAAAGTGATGGGACTGGATGCCATGATCTTAGTTTTTTGAATGCTGAGTTTTAAGCCAGCTTTTTCACTCTGTCTTTCGCTGTCATCAAGAGGCTCTTTAGATTACTTAGGAAGGTTTTCTTATCTCTCCTTACTATTCTTTGTAACTCTGCATTCATATGGGTATATCTTTCCTTTTCTCCTTTGCCTTTAATTTCTCTTCTTTTCTCAGCTGTTTGTAAGGCCTCCTCAGACAAGCACATTGCCTTTTTGCATTTCTTTTTCTTGGGGATGGTTTTGATCACTGCCTCATGTATGGTGTTACAAACCTGCATCCATAGTTCTTTAGGCACTCTTTTTATCAGATATAAACACTTGCATGTCCCTTGATGTCACATGCTTTCTCTGGGAATTTGTACATTTTAATTTTTTCTGTATATTTAAATTTTTTTTCTTTGTACATCTCTATCATGTTTGAATTTTGTTGATACATGAGCATGTATCATTTTAAAAACTGTAAGCTAGTGTTTCATATATTGACCATAAATGCAACTTCTTTCAGCATGGCATGCATGTGTTAGAAGTCTGCACAGGTATAGAAGCAGTGATTAAATCCAATACATTTCTCCTTTAAAACACCCTTAGTCTAATATACACACTACCATGTGTAAAAATAGATAGCTGCTGAGAAGTTGCTGTATAACACAAGGAACTCAGCCTGGTGCTCTGTGATGACCTAGAGGGGTGAGAGGATAGGGGTGGGATGCTCAGGAGGGAGGTGATATAGGTATAATTATGGCCAAATTGCATTGTTGTATAGCAGTAATCAACACAACATTGTAAAGCAATTTTATCCCAATTAAAGAATAAATTTTAAAAAACACCCTTAGTCTAAAGAAAAGTATGAAAAAGCGCACAGGGTAGAAGAGATATTGGGAGGGATTTAGTACAGAGTGGTTTGTACCAAGTCCAACTCTATATTCAACAGCATAGCTTCAGAGAGTTCACCCAGCATCTGCGTATCCCTTTAAAACAGTCTATCACCAAATTATCACATTTATTCTCAAAAGTGACATTCACTGTTCAAATTAAATCTCTTGAATTGGTACATATTTCTGTGGTAAAATATCTAAAAACAAGGTCAGGAAAAGCATCACTGCCTCTCATGAAGGAAACTTACATTTGCAGTCAGAGGACAAATGTATCAGAGAACAATAAAACAGTATCAGGAAATAGTATTGGGTGAGGCCAAATACGTAGCACAACATTGCCAGAAACAGTATTTGGTAATAGAAGTATCAAATATATTTCAAGAGGGTATTATGTTCCAGAGGAAATAGAATAGATTTAGAAGTAGATTTGGTTTTCCCTTCCCTGACCTGAAGCATTTCTGAACACTAACAGCTATTAGGTAAGATCTCCATACTATTGGAAACAATAAATGTATGCTTTGTGGTTCACACATACTTATTTGGGAATTTTTTTCATGTAATGATGCCAACAGGCATCCTCTAAGAAAATCTTGTGTTAAGCATCCTTGACACTATATAGATTGAGTCAAACTTTACATTCTATTACAACTTTGAGAAGTTCTAGGTTCCTGATGTCTTGATTTCTACTTCCAGTTTCAGCACTATTTCACTGATTAGTTTGGACATACTCTTATTTCTAGAACTTGGTCAGTCCAATTAAAAAATAAAAGAGAATTGCCTTACTCCACAGAGGGGCAGTAAGGGTTAATGACATAACTGATAATCATTTTTAGGAAAGGAGGAAAATGCTATGTATGTGCTTATTGCATATTGATAAATAAAAGGAAAAATATAACCCCACGAACAAAAAGCGTGTGTAAACTTAAATACTTTCAATGTTTTGAATTCATAGACAAATTCAATTTATATGCTTTACCAAGAAAGGTGAGAAAAGAAAAGGAAAAAAAAAAAAAAAACCTCAGCTTTAGAAACACCAATATTCCCAGGGTCATATGAATGCTAGGAAGGCAACCTTACCACTTTGTTTCAGTATTGCTCAGTCTTATCCATTAGTCACTAACTTCTGGGTCTCACTTTTTTAGAAATATGTATAAGCCAGTTTACTATAAAAACTGAAATGCAGAACCACATATTTTGGAAAAGGGATTGAAAATAGAAAAATCATTTAGACTAACCAAAGAGCTCTCTAAATTCCATTTTGCTCGACTAGAAACACAAGGATTATTGTGGGTTGCTATTTTTTATTAGTTACAAATTGAAAATCATTACTGCAAGGTTCTAGTACCAACTGCAGAGCATCTAAGAAATCTGAACATTTTCCCCAGGGACCAACTAAGTTCCTATTTTATTGCCCCAGCTCTTGGTTCAATGCAGTTTGAGGTATCTACAACAATTTACTCCTTAGAATTTCTTTTCAGTTTTGGCAGATTTACTAATCAAGCTCCAGGGAGCAGCAGAGCGGCAACAAGTGATTCTCAAAGAGGTCCATGTGGGAGGGTAGACAGTCAACCTCCACATTCTTCACTCAGAGCTAGCTGAGAAGCTTTAGGTGTATCTAAGTGGGGGGGAAATTCAATTATAATTTTATATTTGGGGAAAATACTTCTACTTTTTAAATAAGACTAGAGAAGGTAAGACTCTGGAAAAACTAGGTGTATAGATTTTAGAAGTTTGAGAAGCATTAACAAATACTGAACATTATTTATTTATTTATATTTTTGGCTGTGCAGGGTCTTCGTTGTTGCATAAGGGCTTTCTCTAGTTGTGGTGAGCAGACACTACTCTCTAGCTATGGTTTGAGGGCTTATTGTGGTGGCTTCTCTTGTTACAGAGCCTGGGCTCTAGAGCCTGTGAGCCTGTGAGTTTCAGTAGTTGCAACATGCGGGCTCAGTAGTTGTGGTGCAGGGGCATAGTTGCCCCACAGCATGCGGAATCTTCCCAGACCAGGGATCAAACCCATGTGCACATTTGTAGGCAGTTTCATTGAACCACTACCGAAGTCCCAACAATGAACATTATTGTCAAAGAAGGAAGGTTTTAAAAGAACTGGTCATTTAGCTGGAATCTTAAGAAAACTTTCTTGTTAGAAGAGGTGACAGAGCAATGGGGAAATCTCCAGTACCCGGCGTTCCAGTTTCCTCCCCTCCCACGCCTGTCTGCTCACAGCAAGCTGTGAATTTGGAAGGCAGAACTGCAACTTGATTAGCTTTAATCAAGGCCAAGTTCAGTTGAAATCATGGCACTGTGCTTCAGATCCGAAACACAGAAACATAACCCTTGCCAAGTGGTGATTACAAAAGGTTGAGGGTTTTAAATGTGCCTAAAGGTGACTGGGAAAGTAAAGATGACAAAATGAGAGAGGGAGGGAGGGACAGACAGAGAAAGAGAAACAAAGAGAGGCAGAGAGAGAAGAGGTGGAAATGGAGACAGCTCTGTGCAAGAGAACAATCAAGCTCTAGAAGACAGGGAGAGAAAATTAAAAATTTGTATTAAATTTTACATTTATGAAGAAACACAGAATCTTTAACAATAGATCATAATACAATTAAGTGTATACTGCTGCTGCTGCTAAGTCGCTTCAGTCGTGTCCGACTCTGTGCGACCCCAGAGACGGCAGCCCACCAGGCTCCCCCATCCCTGGGAGTCTCCAGGCAAGAACACTGGAGTGGGTTGCCATTTCCTCCTCCAATGCATGAAAGTGAAAAGTGAAAATGAAGTCGCTCAGTTGTGTCCAAGTCCCAGCGACCCCATGGACTGCAGCCCACCAGGCTCCTCCGTCCATGGGACTTTCCAGGCAAGAGTACTGGAGTGGGGTGCCATAGTAATCAATAAAAAACACTGTTCACTATAATGCACAGAACTTTAGCACTTTAAGGTAACAAGTCTACAGCTGCCAGAAACTAGAATTACAAACAGTGTCCAAAAGCATGTATTATTTGGAGACAAGCAGCAGAGCAGGCACACACACATTTCACGCTCACAGCAATTTCTCTGAACTGCTAGAGAAATACAGTCCTTGGAGAATAAACAGGGACTCTATGCCTATATCCCACAGAGGAACACACTTTAAGAGTCACTTCTAAAAGGAAAACCCTCATATCTTTCAGGTTTCTCATGACCTTGCTTTGCAGGCTATGTGGTACAGCTGGGTCACTGTACAGTGATGCCTGTCAGGGATGACTTATTTAGGTTCAAATATGCTCCATTAAAAATCACTCATAGGTGGGTAAAGTTACTTACCATAGTTATTCAGAAATGTCATCTGGAAGACTCAAGTGAATCAAAGTCTGATTTATAAAGTTATTTTTGAGATCTACAAGTTTGTATTTTAAAGGTCCCCTGGAACATGGGCTAATTTCCACAAAACTTCCAAGGAAGGTGTTCTTGGGAATTTCTTTAACACACAGATAAAAGTCATTTTTAATTTGCTATCATTTACACGCAAATAGCTGATGCTAAAGCTGAAACTCCAATACTTTGGCCATCTCATGAGAAGAGTTAACTCATTGGAAAAGACCCTGATGCTGGGAGGGATTGGGGGCAGGAGGAAAACGGGACGACAGAGGATGAAATGACTGGATGGCATCACTGACTGGATGCACGTGAGTCTCAGTGAACTCTGGGAGTTGGTGATGGACAGGGAGGCCTGGCGTGCTGTGATTCATAGGGTCGCAAAGAGTCGGACACAACTGAGCAACTGGACGAACTGAATTGAACATGCAAATAAGTGCTGCCACACAATATCAAGGGTGTTGCATCTTCTGAAGGAAGGCTAATAGTGCCCTCTGGAATTTTTTTCACTAATAATTTACTTAGCACACACTTTCTTCAGAAAAAGTACAAAGGTTGTGACCTTGCCGTTATAGAATTATTTCATCTTCTTAAACACTAGATTTCTTTAAGGAGATATTACTGGTATCCTCTTTATTACCTTTATCACACAAGAATGGTAATTGTCATGTCTACAAACCTGGTGGAAAACAGTCCAAATGGCAGTTCCTTACAATTTGATTAGCTAATTCTAGAATATTCGTTGATATTAAACAAGATTTGGGAAAACTTTGTGGGTTTATTTTGCTAATGTATATTTGCCCCTCTTCAGGTGATCATCCCAACCCAGGGATCAAACCCAGGTCTCCCACATTGCAGGCGGATTCTTTATCAGCTGAGCCACAAGGGAAGTCCTAATGAATATTTATCTGATGCCGGGAGCCAGCACGGGAGATCCCACCCATGACAAGGTAATGCGGAAGAGACCTGATGGGCAAGGCGAATCAGGACTCAAGGGACCCCTGGACCTGCTCGAGCATCTACCCCAAAACCAGAATCTGTCTGTCTTACTATTTTATGACTTTTACCAACTCCTCTGACATTAACATGGGGCTATCCCTGACCACCTTTCCCTGAAGGAAATCAACTTAGAGTTCTACTTATTAAGTCTCCTGGGCATAATAGGAGTGTTTCAATCCAAACCCCTCAGATGGCTTTCTAACTTGCCTGACAGGTTTATCTGGACTCTTACAACTATGCATGTGATTGTTTACAGCCTCCCAACCACGAGAGGCATGGGAAGCTTAAAACATTCTAAAAATATAGAGCCTTTCAAGGAGTTAAAATTATTAGAATAGAACTGGTGAAGGATTTCATTGGTGAGCCAATGCTTGCTGCCAAGTTTCCTTATTCCTTACCCATTGTGTCCTTGGGAGTATATTAATTAATATGGTTGGTATATAGGAAAAATAAGTAGAAGCCTTGATGTTAACAACTTTAGACCCTTGAGGTAATAAATTCTTCCCTTGTTATACCCCACTGCACCTTTGCCCTATAGGAATGCAACTTTATCTAGTGCTTTTGGAGAGTGGCGCCAAACTTTAGAAAAATTACTCTTAGAGAAAATAAGTTTTCTGGTTGACTAACCTTTATCAGAACAAAGAGTTATAAAATGTTAACAGGCCTCCTGGCCAGAAGATGATGTAAATCACATAAAGCCTTTGTATAGGATAGGTTTGCAGAAAGAAAGCCTGGTCTCAACAAGGGTCAGGGCGGCTGACCCTGCATGACTCTGCACCCTACATTCTCATCTATGTACAACTGAGGGTATAAAAGTTCCTTTTGAAAATAAAGTTGTGGGCCTTGCTGACCGAAGCTTGGTCTCCCCATGTCATTCTTTCTTTCTTTTTCTCTCTTCTCTCTTTCTCTTCTTTTTTCAGGCTGACTCCGTGGAGCACAGAGACCCTCTGAGTTCACTTTTTTGCCTGGGCTTCTAAAACCCGATTGGGAAGGCACCCTGCGTCTTCACGGGGGAGAGGGCGTCTTGCGTCCTCACCCCACCAAGAGGGCACCTGCGGCCTCTGTGAACAAAGCAAGTTCCGTGTCAGGAGCTTTATTGTCTTTCTGTGTAAACCAAGGAAGATCAAGCCTCTTTTTCTCTCCTTTTCTTTCTCTTGCCAACACCGTCATCCTGAGGGTATTCCTGGATCCTGCCGGGGCCGGACCCCGGTAAGTGGCACCCGGAACAGGCTCCCGAAGGTAAGTCTCCCCATTGTTCAATTTTCGGGATGGCTAGGACCCCACTCAGGGTGCTGCAGACCCCCCCTGCATAAGATAGGTAGGGTGAGGAGGAGTGGGTAGTGGAATCGTTTTGCATAAACAGAAGTAAAACGAGACAGAAATTTCTGACACGGGTAACAACGAATCAAAAGAACAACTCTTTCTAGGAGTAATCTTGCATTTGTTAAATAAAAGAGGGATTAAAGTTAAGAAAGCTAGTGTTCAACCCTTTTTTACGTTTGTACAAGAGCAATGTCCTTGGTTTCCAGAAGAGGGCACTGTTAACCTAGATACTTGGGAAAAGGTAGGAAAACAGCTAAAAACTTATTACACTTTGCATGGCCCAGAAAAAGTCCCCACTGACACCTTTTCTCTATGGAACATGATTAGGGACGCTTTAGATCCTGCTCGTGAATCTGAAGGGTAAATAATTTGAGACCATAATGCGGGGTGGTTGGGATCGTACCTGCCTAACTGCTGGCAGGGTGAAGAGTGTACAAAATGAATAAGAATATTCTCTAGAAAAATGGGTTTCTCTGCATCTAAAAATAGACAAATGTTTTTGAAATATTACTTCACATGTTAGCCCATAGAGGCATTAAAGAAAGCACAGGAAGACTGTCTAAATTTCTACGTTTGTTTTATACTTTACTTGGGCCAGAAAGGGTTCCTGTAGATGCTTTTGCTCTGTGGAATGTGATTAAAAATGTCCTGGACCCCGTCATGGGGCTGTTAGATAGCTTATGGGGGAGGCTATAGTGGTGGGTGGTGGTGGGTCTCCACTTTCTGCGCAGATCATATTTTCTGCCATTGACAAAGAAAAGGAGGGAGACTGTGCTCTACCTCCCGAGGAAGGAGAGGGCTTGCGGGACGCTGCGGCTGGGCACCCTGGCGAGCCCCCCCCCCCCCCCCCCCCCCCCCCCCAGCAAACCTTTAAAAACTTATCCACCACTTTCTGAGTTAAGGCAATCGCCGCCACCTCCGTTAGCGCTTCCCAGGGCCCAGGAGTTACCCACTTTGCCCCCAAAGCCTCCCGAAGCATTGCCTAAGGCTGAGGAAGATAAAAAGTTTTTTGAACAAAGGAACTTTTAAAACAGAAGAGTGCACAATATGCAGAGCGTGCTCCTTAGAGAAAATCCCCTCAGAGGGGGCCTCACCCAGGCTAGGAAAGAAGCAAAACGGTAAGGGGATTTAGCAACAATATTAACCCCTGACATGCTGGTTACTCCAATTCCAATGGGAGTGGCTGGCCCCCTACCTGAGGGCATTGTAGGATTTGTGCTGGGGCATACCTCACTTTCTTTTCAAGAAATTTCGGTGGTGCCTGGTGTAGTAGATTCTGATTATATTGGGGAAATTAAAGTTTTGATCTCGCCGGCTACCAAAACTGCAAATTAATAAAGGTCAAAGAGTAACACAGCTTTTGCTTTTACCTTATTATCAGACAGGAAAAAACTTGACTTCTCAAGCTAGGGGCCACAGAGCATTTGGATCTAGTGATCTAGCCTTTTAGGTGCAGGAAATTACAGCTCCAAGGCCTTTAAAAGATCTTTTAAATCAAAGAAATAAAGTGTCAGGGCTGAGTTACAAACAGTTATTTAGGCTTTTCAACATTTAAGAGACCACACCTTCAATCTTTTGACTGACTCCTGATATATTGTAGGGTTGTTTCCTTATATTGAGACTGCTAATATTCCAGAAAATAAAACTACTATCTTCTCCTTGTTATCTGATTTACAAAAAGAGATTAAACACAGAGATAAAAAATATTTTGTGGGACATATTAGAGCCCATTCTGGCTTGTCTGGCCCTTTACATGAAGGAAATGCTTTGGCAGATGCATTGACTAAAGTAATTGCTTTAAACTTACATAAAAAGATTGACAAGGCCAAAAATTCTCACAAAATTCACCATCAAAATGTAGCTGGTTTAAGGTATGAATTTCATATCTCTAGGGAAACAGCTAGACAAATAGTTAAGTTATGTCCAATATTTAATCCATCTCCACCATTAGGAGTAAATCCCGGAGGCCTTAGGCCTAATGTTCTCTGGCAAATGGACGTAACTCATATCCTGGCCTTTGGAAAACTGTCCTTTGTGCATGTTACCGTGGGTACCCTTTCTCGTGTTATTATAGCCTCTGCTAGATCAAATGAAGCAGTAAGAAATGTAATTCAACACTTGTTTGAATGCTTTTCCCAAATAAGACTCTCCGAATGGATAAAAACAGATAATGGCCCAGCTTATACTTCTGCTGCTTTTAAGACATTTTGTCAACAATTTTCCATAGTACATTCAACAAGAATACTTAACATTCCCCAAGGTCAAACCATAATGGAAAGGACACACCAGACTTTAAAAAATCAGATAGCTAAATTAAGATAAAAAAATTTAAATATTCCTCTTCACATCATGTTCTACACCATGCTTTGTTTGTAATTAATCATTTAAACGTAGACACACAGGGGCAGACTACAATGATGAGACCCTAGATTCCTGAAAGGGTTTCGACTTGGCCCCTGGTCAAGTGAAAAGACTTCCTTACCAGAGAATGAAAAGGGCCAGATGTGTTGCTAACTTATGGGCAAGGGTATGCTTGTATCTTTCCACAGGACACAGATTTTCCGATTTGGATCCTGGACAGACTAATTTGTCATGTCACAGTCCCCCAGAGACCAGGTCCGCGGTGCATACACTCGCTCGCTCAGTGCCCCCCAGCCAGCTCTCGCCTCCGCGCCACCAGCTGCGCCCTGCACTCTCCTCGCTGCACCCCACGACCTAGAGCCAAAAAAGTTCCTGCAGCCAGTGAGGGCCACAGAGGACAGCACGCCCACGGAGTGCCATCCAGACCAACATGGCCCCGCCGGCGAGAGGGGAACACCCCGAGCCCAGGCGGCAGCGGCTAGCTCAAGTCTGTGACCCCCACCCCTCTGCCCACCATGGGCGCCGCTGCCCGCGATCTGATTCTTTCTCCACATAAGCACTGTATTGGGAGATGGTGTAGATAAAGGTAAGAATCCAAAACGTTCTTTGGAAGTGAGGAGAACAAGGTAGAGCTCAGTAAGGCTGGAGCAGGTACGGGAACCACCCAGTAAAACACAGGCTTGAGCAGCTCCCCCACATACATTTACATAAGCTGTAATCATTTCATTATTAACATAAAGAGGATAAATGGGAGCAAACGGAGGAAGACAAAATGTGGCATAAAATGGAAGGCAGGTGGGAAAAAGCATGGTTAGCTGTAATCTGTGGCGAAGGCAATGGCACCCCAGTACTCTTGCCTGGAAAATCCCATGGACGGAGGAGCCTGGTAGGCTGCACTCCATGGGGTCGCTAAGAGTTGGACACGACTGAGCTTATTCACTTTCACTTTTCAGTTTCATGCATTGGAGAAGGAAATGGCAACCCACTCCAGTGTTCTTGCCTGGAGAATCCCAGGGACGGGAGACCTGGTGGGCTGCCATCTATGGGGTCGCACGTAGTCTGACACAACTGAAGCGACTTAGCAGCAGCAGCAGCTGTAATCTGAATGGCACACTGGAACAAGAGCTGAGGTAAGGAAAACCTTCCATACTCTCCACTCCTCATTTTTACTTTATTTACTTACTTATCATTATTTTTAAACATTTATTTATTTACTTGACTATTGTTGGGTCTTAGTTGCAATGTGCAGGCTCTCTAGTTGGTCCTGCTGGCTACAGAGCACTGAGTTGGTTTGCTGTGTTCCACAGAGCTTAGTTGCCTCTGCCGCATGTAGGGTATTAGTTCACTGACCAGGGATCGAACCATGTCCTGCACTGGAAGCCAGATTCCTTTTTTTTTTTTTTTAAGAGCTTTTTATTGAATGTGTTACTAAAGAAGTTTAGTCAAAAAGACCAAAGCCCATGTCATCATCAGACTCTTCAGATTCTTCTTTCTTTGCTTCTACTTTTTTCTCCTCAGCTGGGGCAGCAGTGGTGGACAGGATAGGTCCACCAGCCCCTACCATACAGATGAGGCTCCTGATGTTGACATTGGCCAAAGCTTTTGCAAACAAGCCTGGTAGAAAAGCTCAACATTTATACCAGCTGCTTTAATGAGGGCATTGATCTTATTCTCCATGACCATCACCTCATTGTTGTGCAGAATGAGGGCTGAATAGATGCAGGCGAGCTCCAAGACCGGGACCATGGTGTGGGTGAGTGCTAGCTGGAGGCTGCCAGGTGCAGTGCTAGTCGCCAGTTGATGTGAGGACCTCAACGTAAAATGGTGGAAGCTTCCTTGGAAGGACTGAACACCTTAACGGCAGCGGAGGAAAGCTGAACAGTGGATTTTTCTTTACCAGTGGGCCACCAGGGAAGTCCCAGTCCTCATTTTTAAGAGTGGATGATACTGCATCTTGGGGAGACAGAAGTCACAAGCTCACACCACAGCAGAAGCAGATCTTTATCTCTCACCATTCGTCATCTCTGAGTGGAAACACCATCCATCCTTCAAGGCTCAATTCAAAAACCATCCCTTCCTCCTTTCTCTTTCACCTCTGAATCTCCACAGATGATTGGACTCTGAAACTAGAAGAGCAACAGTTTTGTGTTGCTTGTCCTGGCATCCTGTCATTTTTTTCCCCTTGTCCTGGGCTGCTTCTCCCCTGAGGCCCACTGGTGCTGGAGGAGAGAACCTTACATCTCCTTCAGGACACTACCGATGTCTGTGCAGACAGGAAGGCTGTTCTACATAGAGGGCTGTCTTGCTCCAGAAAAATAATGAAATGTATCTTGGCCCCATCCCTTTTTCCTTCTTTTCAGTAAATGACTTTCATAAATGTCTCTCTATTCCTATGAACCTGGCCAGAAGCTTAAGGTTTTCCCTCAGAGGATCAAAAAAGGGAAAAAAATAAAATGAAATCCCAGGATGTACAGGAGACCAGAAGCCAGATGCATTCAGCGTTTCTCTGGTTTCCCCTTTGAGTGACAGGCAGTCACAGACATAGCATGACTGCTCATGTCACAGGGCCACAGCAGTCATGTGTAGTGACTGACAGGGAATTTAAAGGTAATAAAGAAGCATCTATAATTTTTTCCTATTATTATTATGCTAAAAAGGACTCATTATGAAATCATGTTTAAATAAAGATGGCTTATACCTAAAGGAGGAATTATAAAAATGAGATGTCTTCTCTTGTCACTGAGCCTTTGTGAATTTAGAAACCTTGACAAGTGAGTCACTGAAAAGTCCTAAGAGGTAACATTGTTAATCTGCCTCTTCTCCCGAGAAATTAGACATGAGAGACTAGAAATAAAAACTCAAGTCCACCACCTATCAAATTTCTGAAGAAACTAGTGGCAGAAGTGTAGGGTAAGGAAATTAGAGAAAGTGAGGTTCGAAGAATGAGACGGGCACTTTACAGGAACAGATCACCTTTAATGAGGTGAGAAGGGGCAGCAGTCAGATTAGTGAGCTGCTGCACTAACCCAAGAAAAGAGGAAGTATATATATGGAAATCTACTGTCTAAAGGGGGCATGTTCTTCTCCAAGGTTGTTCGGATTAGTTATCTCTTAAACAGCTGGGGCAAGGAATTCTGGAGATCGGCCAGAGGCTGGGACCGGCTGGGAGCTGGGCATAATCAACCGTAATTCCATTTTTTTCTTCAAGTGAGAGAGTTCTTTGTTTTGCATAGAATGGTGGGGAGGACCCCAAGGGGAGTTTTAACTCCAGGCTATTTTGAGCTGTGTAACTTTCCTTCAAGAAAAGTGACAGACAAAAATGAAAATAAAACAAATATGCTTTAGTTGCTGCAAAGTCCTGGAAAGAAAAGCTGGATTATCATTTCCTTGAGGAAGAAGCTGTGTTTTTGTTCACCGGTGAATTCCTTGTTTGCTAGGCAGCAGAAAGGAGGCATTCAGTAGATGTCTAGTGCATCAAAATCTTTGAGGCACACTTGGTCTAGGAAAGGCTAGGACATGCCTGTGTTCTCTTCCATAGCAAGCATTTCTGAGTCTCTGCCAATCTTTTCTGTTCTGGGCACTTCACAGAAAAGCAGATGCCCTCAGTCTTTTGTACTATCCTAAGCCTGGGTCTCACAGTAATTTATTTCCCTTCTTTTTCTGCAGTGAAAAAGTGACAACTTCTCTGGCAAACAATGTCTTCATTGTCACTAATGATGACAAATCAAAAGGTCAGCAGGGCCTCTATTTTTCATGCCTACTATTGGGTTGGCAATTTGGATTTAGTTGGTAAATTGCCTATTTACCAACTATTTAGTTGGTTAGACTACTATTGGTTAGAAGTTATTCTCAAGTTTAAGGGTTTTATTCTCAAACCTTGGAGCATCGGAAGTCAAGAAGCGCCCTCTGATCTGAATGCTCATTCTTCCTGTTCCTGTTATGGACCTCTGCCTTTCACACCAGCAGATCCAGGCAGCTCTGTCTAGAGAACTTATTACTTTTTTAAAAATAAGATATCCATGATCAGAAAATCAACATATTTTATTGTTAATAGTGATGATAGAGAATTTTCTCATCCTGTTATTTATCCATTCATCTGAGGTCACAAAGAACATGTCTTAAGATATTCAGCAGATTATGACAGGGCCTGTGTTTGAAGGAAGAAAAACCTTGTATTCAAAATAATTTTGTTTTCAAGCCTTCCAATCATTCATCATATGGCTTTGCTAAACCCTGAAAGGGTACTCTAGAGGATCTTTAAGTGATGATGCCCTGCACAGCCATGTGGGGCACAGCCCGCCCATGTACACTTGGTATTAATCTCCCCACCTTCTGGATCCCTGGAAGCGGGTGTGTGGTGTGGGCGTGTTTCGTGTGTTTGACATCTATAAATACACTCAGAGCTGCTCAGAGCTGCTCACTGGTATTTCAGTACATTCACTATTCCCAGTTTTTACATATACCCACACCCTCATAAAAAGGAGTAAAGCAGAATTTTATTTCTACTGTGATGACCATGACTCAGATAAATTGCTATAAAACAAGACGTCACTTTTATTTTATTTTTTAAAAATTAATTAATTAATTTTAATTGGAGGTGAATTACTTTACAATATTGTAGTGGTTTTTGCCATACATTCACATGAATCAGCCATGGGGGTACATGTGTTCCCCATCCTGAACCCCCCTCCCACATCCCTCCTCAAAGTTGCAGGATATAAAATTAACACACAGACATCACTTTTAAGTGTACCCCTTTTGTCTGTAGAACAATGAGACACATAAAGAACATTCTGCTCTCACTCTATTCCCTTCACCTTCCTTGGTGCTGGCTTCCATTTATGCCATCACCTGCCTCTACAGTTTGGTTTGAGGTTTGTTCTTCTCCCAGTCTGTAACCCTGACTCCATTTCTTGGCTAAAGTTTTATTCTCTCCTTTTTCTCAGGTATCCCACCTGCAAGTCCTCTGGTCATTGCAGCCCAGACCTCCATCACAGTCACACTGACCTGGAGAGTGTTCCAGGCCCATCACCCCTTGGACCCACTGCCTGGTTTCTCCTCAGTCTCTGGAGCTGGACTGGGTCCAGACTTTGGCCTTGCTTCCTGCTGGGTATGGGGTATACAACACGTGTTGGCTTCAGTTTCCTCATTTGAAAAATGGATATATTAACAAGACATACCTCTTGGGGCTCTTAATGAAGACTGGTAGATCGCTGTTCAGTTGAGTTCAGTTCGGTTTCTCAGTCGTGTCCGACTCTTTGCAACCCCATGAATCGCAGCATGCCAGGCCTCCCTGTCCATCACCAACTCCCGGAGTCCACCCAAACTCATGTCTATTGAGTCAGTAATGCCATCTAACCATCTCATCCTCTGTCGTTCCCTTCTCCTCCTGCCCTCAATCTTTCCCAGCATCAGGGTCTTTTCCAATGAGTCAGCTCTTCGCATCAAGTGGTCAGAGTATTGGAGTATCAGCTTCAGCATCAGTCCTTCCAATGAACACCCAGGACTGATTTCCTTTAGGATGGACTGGTTGGATCTCCTTGCAGTTGAAGGGATTGTCAGGAGTCTTCTCCAACACCACAGTTCAAAAGCATCAATTCTTCGGTGCTGAAGTACTGCCAAACCCAGTGAGTCATGCCTCCCTGAACCCATGCCCTTGTGAGATCCCCTGTGATATTGATTTGGTTTCACCATGTGGCCTCTTTGGGCAAAGACAGAAGCAGAGGCTTGATCAGTGTGTGAACATTGTGTTTTTACACTCTCTCGTTTGCTGCTTTTGTGAATGCAGCCACCACTTGGAGAAGCCTGGGTAGACTTGCTGGTTGATGAGAGACAACTGTTCAGCTAACCCACCCCCATCCCACCTTCCCTTGGTCAACTACTAGACATGTGAATGAGGCCATTTGGAACTAGTCAGTCTGGCTAACTTGCCAAGTGATTGTAAACACATGAATGCTTCCAGGTGACACTATATGGAGCAGAGATGAATTTTACCAACTAAATCCAAATTGCCAACCCACAGAATCTTTAGCAATTAAGTGATGATTGAGTTATTCAGTTTTGGAGCAATTTCTTATGTAACAATAGTTAGCTGATACAAAGATAAATGAGTTTTTCTATGGTACATAAAAGGTATTTAGAGAAGTGTGTGGGATAGTTTGTGTTTATGTCAGTAGTTATTTATTATTCTTTATCAATGGTTCCAGCCATAATGGTGATCTTGGAGACTTGTGAATGTGCTTAGCCTTCTTATATTCCTGTGCCTTTGCACATGACTAAAACTTTCATGTTTCACTTTTCATTGACTGCCTACTTCCTCCTTGTCCCTTGAGCAGAGGGATATTAAAAATGTTTAAGAACTGGTATGGTATGGGCAGCAAGCAATCAACGGTGAACCACTTGAATGTCAAGACTGTCTTTGAATCTCAGTTCAAACATCATGCTGCCTGAGTTACTAGAGCACTTCATCAGATTCCCCTGTTTCTGCTCTCATGTTCCCCATCCAGTAGTTTGTTCTCAACAGAGTCATCTTTTAAAATGTAAATGATCCTTTAAAAAGATAAGTCAGATTATGCACCCCTCTCTCAAAACTGGGCAATTGTTCTTGGGTCTCTCCAAGTAAAATGTAAGGTCATTAAAATGTCTAAGCCCTCTGCTTTCAACCCTTACCTCCTGACATCCTCTCATCTGCCTGCTATGCTTACACTCTGCAACAGCTACACTGGATGCCTTCTTCAAAGCTGCCTATATTAGGGACTTTGTTCTAGCAGTTGCTGAATCTCGTAATACTGCAACTTGCTCCTACCTATCAGGTCACACTCCCACTCACCCCTGGATCCTACCACCTTTTGTATCAGTCAGTGATCCACTAATGGAGCAGAACCAGAAGGAGAAATATATCTAAGGAGCTGGCTTCTGCAACTGTGGGGGTTGGCTAGGCAAGTCTGAAATCCACAGGGCAAGCTGTCAGGAAGGGCAGGCTAAAACTTGCCCACATGAGCCAAAACTGCAATCCATTAGGGGAATTTCATGTTCTTAGGAACACCTCCGTTCAGCTCTCGTGGTCTTTCAACTAATTGAATCAGCCTTACCCAGATTATCTAGGAAACCATATAACTAAGGACTATACCCTAGCCAACTGTCACATAATTTTCTAATTTTTATGTCAATTGTCTGTCTTCTGTACTAAAGATAAATCCCATGAAGGTGAGAGGCCTTTGTTTTGCTTGCTGATGTATTCCACAGTAAATATTCAATAAGCATTCATTCAATGAAATAACATCACACCCTCAGGAAGTCTCTGACTACCTGCTGTCCATCACCCCAGAGACACTCACATCCCCTAAATAAGGTGCTGTTTTTCTTCTCATTGATCTAAATTTAGTTAAATCCATTCACTTCAATCAGACCAGTCTAACCTCCTTATAGGATACAGCACCAGAAATAACTAAATATCTAATGGTTTTATTTAAACTTCTCTCTTTGCTCACATTGGTCTCTTATTTTCTATCTATTCCTTTAGCTTTCTTCTATGCCCTTTTCCTACTCTACTTTGACAAACTGGGAAAAAATACAAAGAAGGATTGTTACAGTTAAATGTACATACATAAAGAATCCCTTGGACTTCCCTGGTGGTACTGCTGCTGTTGCTGCTGCTGCTAAGTCACTTCAGTCGTGTCTGACTCTGTGCGACCCCATAGACAGCAGCCCATCAGGCTCCGCCACCCCTGGGATTCTCCAGGCAAGAACACTGGAGTGGGTTGCCATTTCCTTCTCCAGTGCATGAAAGTAAAAAGGGAAAGTGAAGTTTCTCAGTCGTGTCCAACTCTTCGCAACCCCATGGAATGCAGCCTACCAGGTTCCTCCGTCCATGGGATTTTCCAGGCAAGAGTACTGGAGTGGGTTGCCATTGCCTTCTCCGCCCTGGTGGTATAATGGTTAAGAATTCACCTGCTAATGCAGGGGACATAGGTTCAATCCTGGCCAGGGAAGATTCCACATGCTGTGGAGCAAGTAAGCCTGTGCGCCACAACTACTGAACCCATATGCTGCAACTAATGAAGCCCATGTTCCTAGAGCCTGTGCTCTGCAATAAGAGAAGCCACTGCATGAGAAGCCCATTCACTGCAACTAGAGAAAGTCCACATACAGCAATGAAGACCCAGGGCAACCCAAAATAAATAAATGAATAAATAATTCAGGAAAAACTAAAGAACCCTATGCACAAAGCCAAAGGCAGTGCTGAGTTGTTAGACACCTTCACCTGCAGAAATAGTTAGCAGCATGCATCCATAGTTTTACCAGCATTTCTTAAGCACCAAATATATCAGACATTGTATGAAATATTGAGACCACAGAGGGAAAAGTCAAGGTATCTGCCTTCAAGTTGTTTACAGACTTGTTCAGAATGATGAAGCAATATCCTAGAGACTGAATCTAGCCCTTATTCATTATTAGTTCAACTTACACATTGTTGGCCTATGTGGTATTTGATATTTAAATTAGTTATTAACAATGGAAAATGAGAAGATCTCACATAAAAATCAGAATTTGGGGTTTCCTTTGAAATATGAGAGGATATAGAAACATTGGCAATAGCCGCTCAGATCCAAGGAGGAACTTCTTGAGTGCTCCGTCTTTAGTTCTCCATCTTTCCTACCATTGTTACTCTGTATCAAGGGCAGAAGCCAGGTCCTATTATCTTACCCTTGGCCTCATCTGCTCATTTAGGTTAACTTCCTGGCTGCCTGTGGGCATTTGCGTTTTAGATTGCTAGACGAGTGGGTTGCATTTGATTCAGTTCAGTTCAGTTCAGTCACTCAGTCATGTCCGACTCTTTGCGACACCATAGACTGCAGCACACCAGGCCTCCTTGTCCATCACCAACTCCTGGAGTTTGCTCAAACTCATGGCCATTGAGTCGGTGATGTCATCCAACCATCTCATCTTCTGTTGTCCCCTTCTCCTCCCACCCTCAATCTTTCCCAGCATCAGGGTCTTTTCCAATAAGTCAGTTCTTCGCATCAGGTGGCCAATATATTGGAGTTTCAGCTTCAACATCAATCCTTTCAGTGAATATTCAAGACTTATTTCCTTTAGGATAGATTGGTTGGATCTCCTTGCTGTCCAATGGACCCTCAGGAGTCTTCTTCAATACCACAGTTTAAAAGCATCAATTCTTTGGTGCTCAGCTTTCTTTATAGCCCAACTCTCACATACATACATGACTACTGGAAAAACCATAGCTTTGACTAGATGGACATTTGTTGGCAAAGTAGCATCTCTGCTTTCAATATGCTGTCTATGTTGGTCATAACTTTTCTACCAAGGAGCAAGCATCTTTTAATTTCATGGCTTAAGTCACCATCTGCAGTGATTTTGAAGCCCCAAATATAAAGTCTGTCACTGTTTCCATCTATTTGTCATGAAGTGATGGGACCAGATGCCATGATCTTAGTTTTCTGAATGTTGGCTTTTAAGCCAACTTTTTCACTCTCCTCTTTCACTTTCATCAAGAGGCTCTTTAATTCTTCTTCATTTTCTGCCATAGGGGTGGTGTCATCTGCATATCTGAGGTTATTGATAGTTCTGCCGGCAATCTTGATTCCAGCCTGTGCTCCATCCAGCCCAGTGTTTCTCATGATGTACTCTGCATAGAAGTTAAATAAGCAGGGTGACAATATACAGCCTTGTCGTACTCCTTTCCCAATTTGGAACCAGTCTGTTGTTCCATGTCCGGTTCTAACTGTTGCTTCCTGACTTTCATACAGATTTCTCAGGAGGCAGGTCAGGTGGTCTGGTATTCCCATCTCTTTAAGAATTTTCCACAGTTTGTTGTGATCCACACAGCCAAAGGCTTTGCCATAGTCAATAAAACAGAAGTAGATGTTTTTCTGGAAGTTTCTTGCTTTTTCAATGATCCAACGGATGTTGACAATTTGACGTCTGGTTCCTCTGCCTTTTCTAAATCTTCCCTGAACATCTGGAAGTTCATGGTTCATGTGCTGTTGAAGCCTGGCTTGGAGAATTTTGAGCATTACTTTACTAGTGTGTGAGATGAATGAAATCGTGCGGTAGTTTGAGCATTCTTTGGCATTGCCTTTCTTTGGGATTGAAATGAAAATTGACCTTTTCCAGTCCTGTGGCCACTGCTGATTTTTCCAAATATGCTGACATATTGAGCACTTTTACAGCATCATCTTTGAAGTTTTGAAATAGCTCAACTGGAATTCCATCACTTCCACTAGCTTTTTTCATAGTGATGCTTCCTAAGCCCCACTTGACTTTGCATTCCAGGATGTTTGACTCTAGGTTGGTGATTACACCATCATGATTATCTGGATCATGAAGATCTTTTTTGTATAGTTCTTCTGTATATTCTTGCCACCTCTTAATATCTTCTGCTTCTGTTAGGTCCATACCATTTCTGTCCTTTATTGTGCCCATCTTTGCGTGAAAAGTTCCCTTGGTATTTCTAATTTTCTTGAAGAGATCTCTAGTCTTTCCCATTCCATTGTTTTCCTCTATTTCTTTGTATTGATCATTGAGGAAGGCTTTCTTATCTCTCCTTGCTATTCTTTGAAAGTCTGCATTCAAATGGGTATATCTTTCCTTTTCTCCTTTGCCTTTCACTCTCTTCTATTCACAGCTATTTGTAAGGCCTCTCAGACAGCCATTTTGCCTTTTTGTATTTCTTTTTCTTGGGGATAGTCTTGATCCCTGCCTCCTGTATAATGTCAGGAATCTCTGTCCATAGTTCTTCAGACACTCTGTGTATCAGATCTAATCCCTTGAATCTATTTCTCACTTCCATTGTATAATTGTAAGGGATTTGATTTAGGTCATACCTGAATGGTCTAGTGGTTTTCCCTACTTTCTTCAGTTTAAGTCTGAATTTGGCATTTGATTATACACTATTAAAACAGTCTTTGACTCTTCAAAATAATGCTGCTTCTATGATATAATTTGATATTCATAATAAATCTCAGATATAGGTAGGCCAAGTATTATTAGTTCCATTTTTCACAAGATGTAATGAAACATTGGAGAGGTTGAATTACTAGTCTGGGCTGTAGAGATGGTTCTAAAATTCAAATTTTCTGGTGAGTCATCTGAGGCATTTTACAAAGGTATCTCACCCCCTCCTCAACTTTCTTCCCTACAACATTTCAGACTGAAGTTGTTGAAGGTTGAGGAAGGAAGAAGGATTAACACAAAGCTAAAATTGGAATTTTGAGTATTACTTAAGACTGAGCTGTGGCTTGCTAGAACTATGATTGACTGAACGGTTTTTTTTATTTTCTAAGAGTGATGAGCCTGTTTAATGCTTCATGTTCTGGCAAGAAAAGATAATATCAATGAAAACATATTGAAAAGGAGAAAAGGACAAAAATTGCATTTTCCATATAATTAAAGTGTTTCATATTTGTTCAATTTACTCATTATGCACAGGGATGCATGCACAACACAACACACATGTGCACATTTTTCTCCTTGCACATGCCTAGATTCATACGATACAGAATATTTTGTAACTTCCTTTTTCCTTCCAACAGTGTCATCTTTCTACAACATTAAATAGTCTTATCTTGTAACAATTTTAATAGTCCTATATAATATGGTGGTATTATAGTATTTGGCCAGTCACTCTTTGGTCAATTTAAATTTCCAATTTATTATTGTATGAAATACTGATTTAATATTCTGACAGATGACTTACTATGTGCATCTGTGATAACTTTTTTAGGATAAATTCCTAGGAGTAGAATTGTCATTACAGGACATATCTATTTTTTAAATATTTTTGATGCATGTGTAATATATCTTAGACAAAGCCATTCCTTCTAAAATCTCCCAACAAGTCTTTCCACTTCAGCTGAAAAAAATCTCACTAAAGTAATGCTTGCATATTTTACTTCCTTGTTAAAGAGCTTCAGTGTCTTTTAGCTTATTAGATCAATTTTAAAACACCCCAACTCAGGATTTGGGAAAACACCTTGCTTTACCTGTCCAAACTCATCTCAGTTCAGTTCAGTTGCTCAGTCGTGTCCGACTCTTTGCGACCCTATGAATCGCAGCACGCCAGGCCTCCCTGTCCATCATCAACTCCCGGAGTTCACTAAAACTTATGTCCATCGAGTCGGTGGTGCCATCCAGCCATCTCATCCTCTGTCGTCCCCTTCTCCTCCTGCCCCCAATCCCTCCCAGCATCAGAATCTTTTCCAATGAGTCAACTCTTTGCATGAGGTGGCCAAACTATTGGAGTTTCAGCTTTAGCATCAGTCTTTCCAATGAACATCTAGGACTGATTTCCTTTAGAATGGACTGGTTGGATCTTCTTGCAGTCCAAGGGACTCTCAAGAGTCTTCTCCAATACCACAGTTCAAAAGCACCAATTCTTTGGTGCTCAGCTTTCTTCACAGTCCAACTCTCACATCCATACATGACCTATGGAAAAATCATAGCCTTGACTAGATGGACCTTTGTTGGCAAAGTAATGTCTCTGCTTTTTAATGCTGCTGCTGCTGCTGCTAATTCGCTTCAGTCGTGTCCGACTCTATGCGACCCCATAGACGGCAGCTTACCAGGCTCCCCCATCCTTGGGACTCTCCAGGCAAGAACACTGGAGCGGGTTGCTATTTCCTTCTCCAGTGTATGAAAGTGAAAAGTGAAAGTGAAGTCACTCAGTCCTGTCCCACTCTTAGTGACCCCGTGGACTGCAGCCTACCAGGCTCCTCTGTCCATGGTGTTTTCCAGGCAAGAGTACTGGAGTGGGGTGCCATTGCCTTCTCCGTTTAATATGCTATCTAGGTTCAATTCCAGTTAGGGCAGATCTGATATTTCTGCCAGATCCACCAATTGTTTTTTCCTTCCCTGTATGAGGAAACTGGGCTTCCCAGGTGGTGCTAGTGGTAAACGGCCCACCTGCCAATGTAGGAGATGGAAGAGAGATGGGTTTGATTTCTGGGTTGAAAGATCCCCTTAAGTAGGAAATGGCACCCTGCTCCAGTATTCCTGCCTAGACAATCCCATGGACAGAGGAGCCTGGCAAGGTACAGTCTATAGAGTCAAACATGACTGAAGTGACACAGCACATGAGGAAATTGCTTCCTTTCTTCTCCACTAATACAAATCCTATATATTTCCCAAAACCCAGTTCAAGTTATACCTCTTCCAGAAAGTGCTTCTGGGATAATTTCACCCCCAAATTATCTTTTCACTCATGAATCATATTCCCCTATAATTTTAAGTATGTATATCTCATTTCCTCAGGGTGGGCAAGCTATTCCCAGACAGGTTATTTTTTGAATATATCCCCAAAGCAAACAGAGCTAGATGCTGAATCTTAAAAAGGACTATAAAAGTATAGAATGAGTTACTGGAGAAAATTCTGAAATATTGCCTGAATGCCTTTCAATCTGGTCATACTCCCATATGAAATTGGATGAATAAATCTGGTGAGTTTTCAAAATGGCTTCAGCTATCTTTTCCTAATAACATGACTATAACAAGTTTTTGAGGAAATATAAATAATTTTTAGCTAGTCATTTGAAGGACATTTTCACTTATTTGCAAAAATTAATTGGCATTAAATTCAGTATAAGAGAAATCTCTCAATGACGATTTAATCACAACAATTACAAAGTAGTTAGTGGTGGCCATATGACACGGATTTTGAAAACCACATTAGTGAGATTCTATTGTACAAAGATGTTTTAATTCACAGATTATGATATAAAATAGAAATAATGAATTTTAAAATTACTCTAGACAGTGAACATTAAAAAAACTTTAGTTCATTTAAAAATACATAAATTGTTTTCATTCCACCTCCCCAAAATATGGTACTTCACTGTTCCCAAAATACTACACATTCAAATAAACTGTAATTATGAACATATATAGCTTCTTACAGTTAGAACTTTAAAAGTAGATTGTGCTAAATAAAATGCAAGTTACTGCAATATTTAAATATGCTTTAAAGTAAACATTATAAATGGGCATGTTATTACTTGAGTTTTAGGGAAGTTTAATCAGGAACCAAAACACAAAAGAAAAAAATTTCAGTGGCTCTTGAGCAACATAAAATGAACAGATATTCATCAAATTCATCTCTTCAAGACCTTCCTCACATCCTGAATTTGAAAGAGAAAGCCTTCTTTTTAGATGATGTAATGGGATGAAAAAATATGGGGAGAGAAATTACAGATTGAAACAAAAGATGTGAAAAAAGAAATAGAGAATCTAGAAACACTCAAGATTTCTGGAAATGTAAATCTAATTTTAAAAAACTAATTTATACTGAGGAAGTAGTGACTTTGAATCTTGCTCCCTCAGGATTAGAGTAAAAATGAAATTTCCAAAAGAGTATGTTTGCTTTGGTGAGAGAAGAGGAGAAAATTATCTGTGGTACTAAGATGCAATGGAGTGTTTATCTGGCAGGGTACTATTTGATTCATCAGCCAAACTTCTGATGTTCACAATCTTCCTGTTCACTGATGCTTGAAATTAGCATCAGTTAAAATCCTGGATGCACTGGCAGCTGGCAGCTCAGCTCTCCCTGCCTGGGTCCCAAAGCTACAGCAAATTGGCAGTAAGGTTTCCTTAGCAGGTGCTAACAGGCTAAATGGTACCACACAGCATGATTCCACCTATGTGAAGCAAACAAATACAAACCCATGTATTTTTATATGTACCACACATGTATGTAACTGTGTTGAAAAATGTTTGAAAAGATACATAAAACTGTTAATATGTGTAATTTCTGTTTACATAGAGGATTTGAGGAGAGGTAGATGGATACTTTCACTTTACGGTTTGAATTTTAACTATAAGAATGTAATCATGTATTATTTGCACAACTTTAAAACTTAAAAGTTAAGTAAGCAATACTGGGATGCCAACCTATATAGAGACATGACTGAGTGAGAATAGTTCTCACTTTCACTTTCCTTATTTCCAGGGAGCACTGATTTTATGCTTCCAAAAGTAAAAAGAAAACTAACACATACATGTAGTTTATAGCTGTTAAAATGCACATTGCATGAACTTGAGTTAAAATGTATATTTTTGGAGGTAAACTTTTTGGTTGGTGTACACAACCATGCCAGTTTGTCCATCCAACAGTATTGCTGTGGACATACTATTTGCAGTACTCTTCCAGGCCCTGTGGGTTTAGCAATGACTAAGAAGACAAAATCCATGCTTCATAGATATTACATTCCAAGGGAGAAGTTAGGCAATAAATGAAAAAAAAAAAAAAAAAGTAGAACACATAGTTTTTCCAGTGGCAGTAACAGTTTTGGGGAAACATAAAACAGGAAAGGAATTTAGGGAGTACTGGTGCAGAGGTAGCTGAAGTTTAAAACAGGTCATCAGTATCTCCCCTGACTTGCATAGAAAATAAGTTGATATAATACATAAGATTGCCTGAATCATTTTGCCTCAGAAAATATGACTAGGAATATTTTTCTCTTGACTTAATTTTAGTTGGCTTTTAACAAAGACTTCAAACTGGCACCTTAGGTTCATTTTTAGTTCAATGAAGAATAGTTCTCATATACATGCAGCATGGATTCAATTCTGTTCCTTGGGTTGGATCCTTACCAAGATCTTAAGAAGAAAAATGAAGAAATATGGTTGCCTCAGGAATTGACTAACTACTTAGATCCTGCATTAAACATGCTTCTCTGCATCCAGAAGCTGACTAGTACCAGATTAAGAATGAAAAAGGATTTCTTGGCAAAGGATCTTTACTTGCAAAAATAATTCCAAGACTTGGGCTAAGCTCAAATTTTAGGATTTATGTGGAAACTCAAGACTTTTCTTTTCACATTACCATATGAACAAATTGAACAACAACAAAAAAATACAGGCTCTTAGAGATTTGGTCTCAAAAGGTCTAGAGTTTAAGAAGAATATTTTTCCTCTCTCTCAGAGTGGTCCTTTATTAAAGCATTGCTTTGACAATGTTATACAGAAATACCTCTATTAATGAAAAGGACATACACTTTATTGTCAAAAATGTTGTTATTGAAATAATGTAGAATGCACTGGAAAGCATTCTAGGAGAAATAAGACTAGGGGATAGGGTATAAACATATCATTTGGCTAAAATAATAACAACATGAAACAATACCAATATTACCCCTTTGTGTTATAGTGTAATCCACTAATCATTCTAAGTGATACTAGATAACTTCGAAGTTTGATTAGGGATGAAGAGAAGATAGTAGAGTCCTGCAGATGGTGAGGGTCACAAATGATAGATATACAGATGCCAAAATGAAAAAAAGGAACACTGGGGAAAAGGAGAATGGCAAAAATACCTCTTATTTCACAATTTAGCTTAGGCTCCATGCTATTAACAATTATAAGTGATGGATAAACAGAAACTGTGTGTAGAAGAGTATGTGTATGTATATAACTTGAGATTAATGACACCAAGCTCATAATGCTTTGTATAATTTGTCAAGTGCTTTTACTTGCTTTCTCTTCTTCCAGCATTGCTGACTGTGTAGAAGGAGGTTTGTGGTGTTTCAGTTCAGTTCAGTTGATCAGTTGTGTCCGGCTCTTTGCAACTCCACGGACTGCAGCATGCCAGGCTTCCCTATCCATCACCAACTCTCAGAGCTTGCTCAAACTCTTGTCCATCGAGTCAGAGATCCCTTCCAACTATCTCATCCTCTGTTGTCCTCTTCTCCTCCTGCCTTCAATCTTTCCCACCATCAGGATCTTTTCTAATGAGTCAGTTCTTTGCATCAGGTGACCAATGTACTGGAGCTTCAACTTCAGCATCAGTCTTTCCAATGAATATTCAGGACTGATTTCTTTTAGGATCAGGTTTGATCTTCTTGCAGTCCAAGGGGCTTGCGAGTCTTCTCCAACACCACAGTTCAAAAGCATCAATTCTGTGGTGCTCAGCTTTCTTTATGGTCCAACTTCACAACCATACATGACTACTGGAAAAACCATAGCTTTGACTAGATGGACCTTTATGATGTTTAGTCCTGGGTAATTCTATAATGAGGTATTACATCACCAGACTATATAAATAGATACCATATAACTATATACAAGTAAAAATAGATTAAGCAAATTTCCTTTTCTTAAAAAAGTGCAGAGAAACTTCTTACCCGATATACATTAGTGTGAAGTCTATTTGGGGATATTTCCTGTACTTTACAGAAAACAATTCGCTTTCATTTTTCCAGGAATGTCTGATACAGGATAACAGGCAGGTGTGTTGTGTTGGAAGTAAGATTTGTATCTTAAAGATTACAAAAACAAGGAAGTGACATTTGTAGAATAAACTGGACTCATAGCAATGAAAGGTTCCTTCAATTAAAGATTTTCTACTGGTCTCGAGCAGACTAACATTACCCCCATTTAACACCACAAAGCCTGTAATAAATACCTTCATGTATTGAAAAATCCATTTGCAATATAGCAAAGTCTGACAAAAATAACTTGAAATGCCTCATAATATATTCTGTACACTAAGCTGCTTCCAAATCAAAAGAATAAAAGCAAAACCCTGATTTAAAATTAGAAAAGCAACTCAAGTAATGCATTTTAGACTAACCCTTTAGGATAAAAAATAAGACTTTTTAGAATGTCTCCATCTTCTTTAATATGCCTTTTTTTTGTTTTTTTTTCTGTCCATGTGGCTTGCGGGATCTTGATTCCCTGACCAGGGATTGAACCCAGTCCTAAGCACTGGATGACCAGGGAATTCCGTAATATCAGTTTTGAATGAGTGATGCTTTTCATCTTGCTACCATTACATTGGTAGGAATTACAAGGACTCTTACTGTTTTATATCCTTTGGTGAAATTAAGTCTTTACAGGAGCAATTCTTTGCTTCCAGATTCTTGCCATGTGACGTTTGTGCTTGCCAGGTCATGTCATTAGTTCCACTGAACCATCTGATTTGACTTAACAGCTAGTGTCGCAGACTTGTTCCTCTGCATGGTTGCATCTGTGGCTAAGCTGGTAAAGAATCCGCCTGCAGTGAAGGAGACTTGGGTTCAACCTCTGGGATGGAAACATCCCCTGGAGAAGGGAGAGGCTACCAACTCTAGGATTCTGACCTGGAGAATTCCACGGACTATAGAGCCAGCCCATGAGGTCACAGAGTCACACATGACTAAATAATTTTTTCACTTTCACTTTCAGTTCAGTTCAGTTCAATCACTCAGTCGTGTCCGACTCTTTGCAACCCCATGAATTGCAGCACGCCAGGCCTCCCTGTCCATCACCAACTCCCAAAGTTCACTCAAACTCACGTCCATCGAGTCGGTGATGCCATCCAGCCATCTCATCCTCTGTTGTCCCCTTCTCCTCCTGCCCCCAATCCCTCCCATCATCAGGGTCTTTTCCAATGAGTCAACTCTTCTCATGAGATGGCCAAAGTACTGGAGTTTCACCTTTAGCATCATTTCTTCCAAAGAACACCAGGACTGATCTCCTTCAGAATGGACTGGTTGGATCTCCTTACAGTCCAAGGGACTCTCAAGAGTCTTCTCCAACACCACAGTTCAAAAGCATCAATTCATCGGTGCTCAGCTTTCTTCACAGTCCAACTCTCACATCCATACATGACCTATGGAAAAATCATAGCCTTGACTAGATGGACCTTTGTTGGCAAAGTAATGTCTCTGTTTTTGAATATGCTATCTAGGTTGGTTATAACTTTTCTTCCAAGGAGTAAGAGTCTTTTAATTTCATGGCTGCAGTCACCATCTGCAGTGACTTTGGAGCCCCCCCAAATAAAGTCTGACACTGTTTCCACTGTTTCTCCATCTATTTCCCATGAAGTGATGGGACCAGATGCTACGATCTTAGTTTTCTGAATGTTGACTTTTAAGCCAACTTTTTCACTCTCCTCTTTCACTTTCATCAAGAGGCTCTTTAGTTCCTCTTCACTTTCTGCCATAAAAGTGGTGTCATCTGCATATCTGAGGTTATTAATATTTCTCCCAGCAATCTTGATTCCAGCTTGTGCTTCTGCCAGCCCAGTGTTTCTCATGATGTACTCTGCATAGAAGTTAAATAAGCAGGGTGACAATATACAGCCTTGACATACTCCTTTTCCTATTTGGAACCAGTCTGTTGTTCCATATCCAGTTCTAACTGTTGCTTCCTCACCTGCAGATAGGTTTCTCAAGAGGCAGGTCAAGTGGTCTGGTATTCCCATCTCTTTCAGAATTTTCCACAATTTCTTGTGATCCACACAGTCAAAGGCTTTGGCATAGTCAATAAAGCAGAAATAGATGTTTTTCTGGAACTCTCTTCCTTTTTTCATGGTCTTTTTTCATGATCCAGCGGATGTTGGCAATTTGGTCTCTGGTTCCTCTGCCTTTTCTAAAACAAGCTTGAACATCTGGAAGTTCACAGTTCATGTACTGCTGAAGCCTGGCTTAGAGAATTTTCAGCATTAGTTTACTAGTGTGTTTGATGAGTGCAATTGTGCGGTAGTTTGAGCATTCTTTGGCATTGCCTTTCTTTGGGATTGGAATGATAACTGACCTTTTCCAGTCCTGTGGCCACTGGTGAGTTTTCCAAATTTGCTGGCATATTTACCAGTGGTATATTCTAATTACTTCCATTCACTTTAGGTAATGAATACTAATACAGCAACTGTTCTATTTCAAAAGTGTAATAAGTGAATAGACTTCTAAATTAATAAGATCACATCCCTCTGTGGGGGAGTCAAGAGCTCATCTCAATAAAAACTGGTAGATGATTGGAGCTAATAACCTGAGAAGGGAGTCAAACACTTCAGCATGTCCAATTAGTTCTTATGCCAATGGAAATGGAGATAGGAAGTCTTTGGTGGTCTTGGCCTTTTTTTAAAAAATAAATTTTATTTATGTTTTAATTGAAGGATAATTGGTTTACAATTTTGTTTTCTGTCAAACCTCAATACGAATCAGTCATAGGTATACATGTCCCCTCCCTTTTGAGCCTCACTCCCATCTCCCTCCCCATGCCACTCCTCTAGGTTGATACAGAGCCCCTGTTTGAGTTCTCTGAGACATGCAGCAAATTCCCGTTGGCTATCTATTGTACTTATGGTAATGTAGGTTTCCAGGTCACTCTTTCCATACATCTCACCCTCTCCTCCCCTCTCCCCATGTCCATAAGTTTGTTCTCTATGTCCGTTTCTCCATTGTTGCCCAAAAAATAATTCTTCGGTACCATCTTTCTAGATTCCATATATATGCTTTAGTATACGATATTTAGCTTTCTCTTTCTGACTTACTTCACTCTGTATAATAGGCTCTAGGTTCATCCACCTCATTAGAACTGACTCAAATGCATTCCTTTTTATGGATGAGTTGGTGATGGACAGGGAGGCCTGGTGTGCTGCGATTCATGGGGTTGCAAAGAGTCGGACACGACTGAGCAACTGAACTGAACTGAATATTCCATTGTGTATATGTACCACAACTTCCTTATCCATTCATCTGTCGATGGACATCTAGGTTGCTTCCATGTTCTAGCTATTGTAAATAGTCCTGAAATGAACATTGGGGTACAAGTGTCTCTTTCAATTCTGATTTCCTCAAGGTATATGCCTAGGAGTGGGATTGCTGGGTCACATGGTGGTTTTATTTCTAGTTTTCTAAGGCATCTCCATACCGTCTTCCATAGTGGCTGTATCAATTTACATTTCCACCAACAGTGCAAGGGGGTTCCCTTTCCTCCACACCCTCTCCAGCATTTATCATTTGTAGACTTTTTGGTGATGGCCATTCTTTCTGGTGTGAGGTGATATCTCACTGTAGTTTTTATTTGCATTTCTCTAATAATGAGCGACGTTGAGCATCTTTTTGTGTGTTTGTTAGCCATCTGTATGTCTTCTTTGGAGAAATGACTATTTAGGTCTTTTCCCCACTTTTTGATTGGGTTGTTTGTTTTTCTGGTATTGAGTTATATGAGCTGCTTGTATATTTTAGAAATTAATCCTTTGTCAGTTGTTTCATTTGCTATTATTTTCTCCCATTCTGAGGGTTGTCTTTTCACCTTGTTTATATTTTCCTTTGCTGCACAAAAGCTTTTAAGTTTAATTAGGTCCCACTTGTTTACTTCTGTTTTTATTTCCATTACTCTAGGAGGTTGATCATAGAGGATATTGCTTTGATTTATGTCATCAAGTATTCTGCCTATGTTTTCCTCTAAGAGTTTTAAAGTTCCTTCCAAAGCATTTGGAAGTCTTTGGTGGCCTCATAATCTTTTACTTCAGAAAATGGTGAAACTGACATATAAAGGAAGACATAATAAAAGTCTCCCCCCTCTCCCCGACAGATGGATTTGTGCCCATCTTGCCAAGGTTTGTTCGTTTTTCTTGTGTTTGGTGAGATGAGGTTAACTGTTGAGACTGTATCTGTCCAAGGACCAGTTTTGTGCAGTTACTTGTCCCATACAAAGATGAAAATGGAAACTGGGCTCATAAATTGCTACTTTTCTTAAACAGGTATGCTTATGTCTGAAAGCCAAAGGTCCTATCACTTTTGTCTTTTCAGAAAACAACAAAGGTTCAGTATAAACCAACAAATTTTCAAATTGCTTCAAGACTCACAGATGAGATATTGAGCTGTGGACCTGGTTCTTTCTCTTCTCTGCAGGGAGTGGAGTCAGGGCAGAGAATTGAATTAGGAAAATGGACCATCTTAAAATGCACAATGACCATCACACTAGGAATACTAGAGCATGTGGGCTGATCTTTAACTCTTAGCAAGCTTGAGAATAAAAAAAAAAAAGTACTCTTTCTCAGGCCTATGAATTTAGGGATGGGTGTGAAAAAGAAAAGGTTTGAGTAAACATTTCACATGCTATCTGAATTGGATCCCTTAAGAACCATAAAATTGTACTGGACTAAACAGAATTGTACCAGACATAATCCAGGGGAGGATGTGAAACTGGCTATGGTTTGGAGTTGTGTGCTCACTTGTCAGATAGATATAGCCTCACTTTTCAGTATTTATTTGTACCTATAACATTATTTTGGTGGGAAGACACACAAGCATTAGAAGAATTTTGTTTTTGTTTTGTCCTGAGACAGCTCCTAAAATGGCTGATTAAACAGTCCTATTCACTCTACTTGCATGTAGAAGAAAAAAGTCAGACCAAAGGTTTGATCAAATCTAAGTTAGTATGTATCTCTTGGGTCTAGCACTTAACTTCAGTTCCCAACTGAATCAAGTATAACTGATAGTCACGTAAATGTGTAGAAATAATGATAGCAATGATAGCCAAAGAATGTTCAAACTAATATACAACTGCACTCATCTCACACACCAGCAAAGTAATGCTGAAAATTCTCCAAGATAGGTGTCAACAGTACATGAACTGAGAACTTCCAGATGTTTAAGCTGGATTTAGAAGAGGCAGAGGAACCAGACATCAAATTGCCAACATTCACTGGATCATAGAAAAAGCAAGAGGATTTCAGAAAAATATCTACTTCTGCTTTATTGACTAGGCCAAAGCCTTTGACTGTGTAGATCACAACGAACTGTGGAACATTCTTAAAGAGATGGGAATACCAGACCACTTGACCTGCCTCCTGAGAAATCTGTATGCAGGTCAGGAAGCAACAGTTAGAACTGGACATGGAACAACAGACTGGTTCCAAATTGGGAAAGGAGTACGACAAGGCTGTATATTGTCACCCTGCTTATTTAACTTATATGCAGAGTATGTAATGTGAAATGCTGGCTGGATGAAGCACAAGCTGGAATCAAGATTTCCAGGAGAAATATCAATAACCTCAGATGTGCAGATGACATCACCCTTATGGCAGAGAGTGAAGAAGAATTAAAAAGCCTCTTGATGAAAGTGAAAGAGGAAAGTGAAAAAGCTGGCTTAAAACTCAATATTCAGAAAACTAAGATCATGGCATCTGGTCCCATCACTTCACGGCAAATAGATGGGGAAACAATGGAAACAGTGACAGACATTATTTTCTTGGGCTCCAAAATCACTGCAGATGCTGACTGCAGCCTTGAAATTAAACGATGCTTGCTCCTTGAAAGAAAAGCTATGACAAACCTAGACAGTGTATTAAATAGCAGAGACATTACTTTGCTGACATAGGTTCTTCTAGTCAAGGCTATGTTTTTTTCCAGTAGTCATGTATGGATGTGAGAGTTGGATCATAAAGAAAGTTGAATGCTGAAAAACTGATGCTTTTGAACTGTGGTGTTGGAAAAGACTCTTGAGAGTCCCTTGGACTGCAAGGAGATCCAACCAGTCCATCCTAAAGGAAATCAGTCCTGAATATTCATTGGAACGACTGATGCTAAAGCTGAAGCTCCAGTGCTTTGGCCGCCTGATGTGAAGAACTGACTCCTTAGAAAAGACCCTGATGCTGGGAAAGACTGAAGTTGGGAGGAGAAGGGGACAACAGAGGATGAGATGGTTGGATGGCATCACCAACTCGATGGACATGAGTTTGAGCAAGCTCCGGGAGTTGGTGATGGACAGGGAAGCCTAGTGTGCTGCAATCCATGGGCTCCCAAAGAGTCAGACAGGACTGAGGAACTGAACTGAAATGAATGATAGCAATGAACATTTATGAAGGGACTCCATTATATACAGTGCCATATACCTAAAATAGATTATTTTAATTCTTACAATGACCTTATAAAGCAGGAAGTTTTATTTTAGATCTGAAGAAAACCATTACTAACACTAGTTAAATAACTCAATTACGTATGCCCTCCTCATGGTGGGTCAACAATGCCACCAAGTTACTGAGGGGTGAGCTCTACTAGATACAGTGTTTTCCTAGCACATATCAGTAGGTTACCAAGACATTACTCCTACTTCACTACTGCTCCCTTTTCTGTTTCCTTTGCTAAATCCGCCTTATCTTATTGTTTTAGTGTTGGAGGGCCCCAGGTTCACTCTTTGGTCTTTTCTTTTCTCTAGTTATATTATATAGTTGATCTTAATCAGACCTTAAACACCATCTATATAGTGACAATGCCCACAGTTATGCCCACTCCAGGTATCTAAATGTCTACACCTATCTACACATGGATACTTAACGGAAAATCTGTTTCTTCTTCATCTTTCAATCTCAGTAAATGTCAACTCCACTCTCCCAAGGGCCCAGACCAAAACTTGAGATCATCTTTCACTCTGCTCTCTTATATTCATGTTTAATCTATCAGTAATTCTGATCTGCTTTATATTTTCAGAAAAATCAGAATCTATAAACTTCTATCACTTTGATCATCCCAGCAGGTAATTTTTTGTTTGCTTTCTTGCATCTGTGGCTCATATAGCAACAGAAGATTCAGCTTACACATAAATGACTAACTCTGTGCACTCATCACTCAGCAACAAAAATTAACACTTTTTGCCATCTTCTTTCTTCCATTCCCTACCCTCCCTTTTTTGGTGGAGGATTTTAAAACAAATCCCAGCAAAGTCATCCTTTTAGTGATCAGATCACCTTGCTCACAGCATTTATTTCTCTTTTCAATAAAAGCTGAAATCTTTTCAAAGGCCTGCTGCTGCTGCTGCTAAGTCGCGTCAGTCTGTCCGACTCTGTGCGACCCCATAGACGGCAGCCCAACAGGCTCCTCTGTCCCTGGGATTCTCCAGGCAAGAATACTGGAGTGGGTTGCCATTTCCTTCTCCAATGCATGAAAGCGAAAAGTGAAAGTGAAGTCGCTCAGTCGTGTCCGACTCCTAGCGACCCCATGGACTGCAGCCTACCAGGCTCCTCCGTCCATGGGATTCTCCAGGCAAGAGTACTGGAGTGGAGTTCAAAGGCCTACCAGGCCTATTTGATCTGTCACTACACATGGGACACCATCTCCTTCCACTGTCTCCTGTCCTGACTGCTTCAGATACCACAGAGGTCCTTAAACCTTTAGTATCCTCTGGAAGGCTTGTCACAGCACAGGCTGCTGGTCTTCATCCTCAGAACTTCTGATTCAGATCTGAAATGGGCCTCGAGAATTTTCCTTTCTAACAAGTTCCCAGATCCTACCACTGCACAGCGGCATACTTGGGGGAAACATCAGCTGCACTGTACTCTTTCATTTCTTCAAGGTCCAGGAGTCTTTGCACTGCTCTTCCCTCTGCCCTGAGCATTCTTTGATTCGCTTTCTCAAGTTTCGCTTTCTTCCATCTCTTCTACATGACATATTTTGAGAGGCCTTTCCCTGGTGGCTCAGAGGGTAAAACGTCTGCCTGCAACGCAGGAGACCTGGGTTCGATCCCTGGGTCAGGAAGATCCTCTGGAGAAGGAAATGGCAACCCACTCCAGTACTCTTGCCTGGAAAATCCCATGGACAGAGAAGCTTGGAAGACTACAGTCCATGGGATAGCAAAGAACTCGGACACGACTGAGCGACTTCACTCCTTGGCCACCATTTCGGTCTCCTCACCTGACTATTCGGTATTTTCATGGCAGGCAGGTGCGCGGGCACGGATACCCAATTTTTCTCTGCATCCTATTACAGTGCTGCAGATCTCTCCCAGTAAGTGCAACGAGGGGATCACAGCCTGAGAAGGGAGGCTCCAGATCCTGCTTGGGACTCTGGACAGGCGAGACATTTCTTCTTGCCTCAGTTTCACTATCTGTAAAGGAAGGATCGGCTACGCCCACTCCTCCCGCCTCCCTGGCGGCAAACTGCTAGAGGACAAAACAAACGCGCCTGTGGAGTGGAGCAGTCAGAAACGCCAAAAGCCGGGACCACGCGCTTTCCGGCCAGACCCCGCCCTCACGTCTCCCGCTCAAGGGTTCGGGCCGGCGAACCCACCCTGGGAACCCACTCGGCGGCGGCAGGAAGAGGCGGGGCGGGGTCTCGAGGGCGCGTCACACCCGGAAGTGCCCTCCTGCCGCTCCGCCCCCAGCATCGCCGGCAGGCGGAGAGCGCCCGTGAAGTGCGGCTGCAGAGCTGGGCCGGCTAGCGGGGCCGCTTCTGGAGCGGGTGCCGGTGCAGGCGCGGGTGCCGGGCGGCGGAGGGCTGACGCCCGGGCGGATGGGACGCGGCGCGACGGGCGGGCGGGGCAGGCGTCCGCAGCTGGAATGGTGCTGGCGGCGGCGGGCGCCGTAGAGCTGAAGCCCGAGAGGAGCCGCCATGGAGACGCCGCCGCGGCCTCCCGCGTGAGTGAGCGGAAGGGCAGCGGGCGGGGCCGCAGCGGCCGGGCCGGGCGGCAGGCGGAACCCAGCTGACCCGCGGGCGGGGCGTCGCCGCGAGGGGCTGTAGGGAGGGTCCTCTGCTGGCTAGCTGGAGCCCAGGGAGGGCCGAGCATCGGCGGGATGGAGACACAGGATGAGCGCGAGGCCGTCGGAAAAGGAAGCTGCAAAGTACAGACACCGGTGCCGAGAGGAATTCCTCTCAGCTTGCCTGTTTCTCCGAATTCCTAGCAAAATTTTGTCCGAGGAGCTTGCACATCGCTCGGAAAAAGCTGAGCCGCGGCTGTACAGGGCATGTGACCTCTTTTACCTGGCATTGCAGACAATCGTATCTAGAAATCACAGCATCTTCTGTTTCTCTGGCACCTTGGGCGAATTAGTAGTGTACGACCTGCCAGGCACAGGTGTCTTTTCCTTGGTACCCAAGTACATTCAAGACCTGCAACAAAATTGCTTCCAAAATAAGCTGAACAGTTACTTGGGAGACATTGAAGAAACTGCATTATTGAATACAAGATTTTTCTTTTAGCATTTTGTTAAAAATGGACTATTAATCCCCAGGAATTTTGAACATTTCAAGTTTGATTTACTTTCTTTAGTTTAATCTTTATAAAGGGACAAGAGCCCTTTGAATCTGACGTTTCAAACCGCCAGCAAATTTCTTCTGAGGAACCATGTATCTTTTTATGACAGCTTATTCTTGGAGCTTTATCATTTTTCATTTACATTTGGCCAGCTTCACTTCAGGGCAGTTGTATGACAGCAGCCTTTTATAGCTATTTGACAGAATGTCAGCCAAATTTGTTTTGGGCTGGAAGTTTGTTTGGTGTTGAGTCCTTTTGGGAGAGCTAATAAAATTCTGAAACTACAGTTTATAAAAATGCCTTACAGAATTTTTAGCTTTAGTAGAACCAGGTCATGGGGATTAAGGAGTACCTGAGACTCTTGAATTCCTGGACTGGTAGGAACAGGAGCTCAGTTGCTTGATGATGGTTGTGGCTTTGAGGGCTTTGTGATTTGTTCATGTTCTTCAGCAGGTTTGGGAACACTCCTGAACCTCTAGGAAACATGATGGTGATTGTTAGCATCAACAATGTGAGCATAGCGTCAGCACATGAGTTCTGCTCAGGCTCAGAGGCATGAAAGGAATTGCTACCTGATGGTAGACAACACATGGTATAGAGGATATCTTAGGTAGGGTATTATTTGCCGTAAACCTGCCCCGTTTTTATCAGTTCCCTGCAGACCCTGTTTTACTTCGGAAGCAAAGTGAACTAAAGGAAAGAAAAGGAGTACCTTAGAATGCAGATGAGAAAAAGGTGTGGGAAAGCAGGCTCTGAAGGGAGGAAAAGAGAACGTTACACATCATTTAAATATAAGTAATGAAAAATGAAATAAATGTGTGCGTGCAAATACTGATAAACTGAATCTAATACAGATCAACCAAGCAGAATTTTAGTGTCCAGCATAGTTCTTTGCTATTAAGACTTCATCAGTAGTGCTGCAACAATGAGAGGCTGAGATGTAATGGAAAACCAGGGGTGAAAGAAAGTTAAAGAAAACCAAAAAACTCCTTTCAGTCTTTGGTGGCTTAAGTTGGTAGACATTTATTTCTGTTCATTTAATGATAAATAGAAATAGGTTTTATTTTCATTTGGTCTATCTAGGAATACTATAATTCCAGAACTGGAGTGTTTTTAGAGAAGGCAATGGCAACCCACTCAGTACTCTTGCCTGGCAAATCCCATGGACAGAGGAGCCTGGTAGGCTGCAGTCCATGGGGTCTCTAGGAGTCAGACACGACTGAGCGACTTCACTTTCACTTTTCACTTTCTTGCATCGGAGAAGGAAATGGCAGCCCACTCCAGTGTTCTTGCCTGGAGAATCCCAAGGACGGGGGAGCCTGGTGGGCTGCTGTCTTTGGGGTTGCACAGAGTCGGACACAACTGAAGCGACTTAGCAGGAGGATTTTTTACCTTTCTGTACATCAAAAATAGTTTTTCTTCCCACCCTTGGCCTCTTTGCCTCCGCTCCCAATAACTTTGTTTTTTCCTTCGGCACTGACTCATGGGTGCTGGATTTGAGAAATGACAATTTTTAGGGAAGGAACTTTGCTGGGCCTCGCTGTGCTAGAACTGGGCTAGGAGGCCAGTGTGGGTTATTGAGAGGGCGCAGCTTTTCATAAGGTTAAATTTTTAGCCTGAGCAGAACTGCAAAGAAAGTTGGTTGATGGGGACCTATGTGCTTTGGATGATGTGGTTGGAAGTGGGGACTCACATCCTCTTTGTATGAATGTCTTTTTATTTGTGCAAATATTTGTTTCTCCAAATAGTTGAAATGCCTGTCTCTACTGGAGTATTATACTTTTGCTTGTGGTTTTTTTTAACAACCAGTTTTGCATCATTTTCAAATCCCACCTTGCTCCTTTTCAGCCTGTTACGTCTTGGAAGGTTGGAGGCGACTGTATCCAGGTCTCTGGTTCCTTTAGATGGGCTTGTTGAGATTAGGTTTTTTTTTTTTTTTTTTTTTCTTTTTCTACTCCTTGCCTTCAAGCTCTTCTCATCCTCTTTGATTCTCATGTTGATTGTCATGGACTTTATATCTCTGTTTGTTGTTTTTTGCATCCTTGAGTATATGTGTCTTTTAGATTCTGTTATATTTTTGGGTCTGGGCAATATTAAAACCATGGGATATTTGCCTCTGATTGAACCTGAAAAGTGTTCAAGTAAAATTTATATAGGTTAGCAAATGAGTTGTCTCAGGCAGTACTGAGATGTGTGAAAAACAAATGTAAGCTGATCACCCCTGACTTCAGGAGTGTTTTATACATTTTTAGCCTTTATAGTTACTTTTGTGAAGATTTTCATAATCACTAAGTTGAGGGAAGACTATGAGTATAGTACAGAAGCATCCTTTGGAACTTACTAAAAAGTTTTCTTGGTCTTCGTTTCTCTACTGGCCTTCTTTCACAAGTTAGCTTTCTCCCTACAGGCTTTGGTTTTTTGCTTTTTCTTCATGAAGCTAAGTAAACATGCCTCGGATATACAACTGTATCTTTTTTCAGTTGATTCCACATCACTGGAAGCTCTTGAACATTAGAGATGTTCAGCATAGGCAGACTACCATCTTGTTGACTGTATTCTGAGGGATTTGGAAAGCCAGAAAATTAGTTGAATTAGAGCAGAGGTTCTCATATTTTTGGACTTCACTGACTGAAATTTTTTAAATCCTAAAAGAAGATGCTGTGAAAATACTGCATTCAACATGCCAGCAAATTTGGAAAACGCAGCAGTGGCCACAGGACTGGGAAAGGTCAGTTTTCATTCCAGTCCTGCTGCTGCTGCTGCTGCTAAGTCACTTCAGTCATGTCCAACTCTGTGTGACCCCATAGATGGCAGCCCACCAGGCTCCCCCATCCCTGGGATTCTCCAGGCAAGAATACTGGAGTGGGTTGCCATTTCCTTCTCCAATGCATGAAAGTGAAAAGTGAAAGTGAAGTCGCTCAGTCGTATCCGACTCTTAGCGACCCCATGGACTGCAGCCTACCAGGCACCTCCATCCATGGGATTTTCTAGGTAGGAGTACTGGAGTGGGGTGCCATTAAAGAAAGGCAATGTCAAAGAATGCTCAAACTACTGCTCAATAGCACTCATCTCACACGCTAGTAAAGTAATGCTCAAAATTCTCCAAGCCAGGCTTCTACAGTACATGAACCATGAACTTCCAGATGTTCAAGCTGGATTTAGAAAACGCAGAGGCACCAGAGATCAAATTGCCAACATCCATTGGATCATTGAAAAACAAGAGTTCCAGAAAAACATCTATTTCTGCTTTATTGACTATGTCAAAGCCTTTGTGTGGATCACAACAAACTGTGGAACATTCTTAAAGAGATGGGAATACCAGACCGCCTTACCTACCTCCTGAGAAATCTTTATACAGGTCAGGAAGCAACAGTTAGAACTGGACATGGAACAACAGACTGGTTCCAAATTGGGAAAGGAGTATGTAAGGCTGTATATTGTCACCCTGCTTATTTAACTTATATGCAGAGTACATCATGAGAAACGCTGGGCTGGCAGAAGCACAAGCTGGAATCAAGATTGCTGGGAGAAATATCAATAACCTCAGATATGCAGATGACACCACCCTTATGGCAGAAAGTGAAGAGGAACTAAAGAGCCTCTTGATGAAAGTGAAAGTGGAGAGTGAAAAAGTTGGCTTAAAGCTCAACATTCAGAAAACTAAGATCATGGCATCTGGTCCCATCGCTTCATCACATCATGGCAAATAGATGGGGAAACAGTGACAGACTTTAATTTTTTGGGCTCGAAAGTCACTGCAGATGGTGACTGCAGCCATGAAATGCTTGCTCCTTGGAAGAGAAGTTATGAACAACCTAGACAGCATATTAAAAAGCAGAGATGTTACTTTGCCAGTAAAGGTCCATCAATCAAAGCTATGGTTTTTCCAGTAGTCATGTATGTATGTGAGAGTTGGACTATAAAGAAAGATGATGCTTTTGAACTGTGGTGTTGGAGAAGACTCTTGAGAGTCCCTTGGACTGCAAGGAGATCTAACCAGTCCATCCTAAAGGAATCAGTCCTGAATATTCATTGGAAGGACTGATGCTGAAGCTGAAACTCCAGCACTTTGACCACCTGATGTGAAGATCTGATTAGTTGAAAAAGACCCTGATGCTGGGAAACATTGAGGGTGGGAGGAGAAGGGTACGACAGAGGATGAGATGGTTGGATGGCATTACCAACTCAATGGATATGAGTTTGAGTAATCTCCGGGAGTTGGTGATAGACAGGGAGGTCTGGTGTGCTGCAGTCCATGGGGTCACAAAGAGTCAGACATGACTGAGCGACTGAATTGACTGAGAAATTAAAAAAAAAAAAAAATTAGAGTCCGACATAGAATTGCTAAGTTTTTTGTTTTGTCAAGTTAAAAAAAAAAAGTTATAATTATCAACTATCATCTTTTTGTAAAAGAAAGACCGTTTTAGTGCTTCTCCCCAAAGACAAAGAAGGACATAATCTCAGGCTAAAGGATGCTTCTTAAATTGAATACATTTGGTTTTATGACGCTTCCCTGGTGGCTCAGTGGTAAAGAATCCTCCTGCCAATGGAGGTTTGATCCTTGGGTTGGGAAGATCCTCTGGAGAAGGAAATGTCAACCCACTCTAGCATTCTTGCCTGGGAAATCCCACAGGCAGAGGAGCCTGGTGGGCTACCATCCATTGGGTTGCAAAGTCAGACATGACTTAGCGGCTAAACTACAACAACTTGAGGGAGGTTTTTTTTTTTTTTTCCCCATATTTATTGGGTGCCTTTGGTGACCAAGCACCCAGTAAATATTCCCAAAGAAATATCTCAGAAAACAAACCAGTCTTTTTCCTCATGGTTTAAACTGACAGTAAACAAATATATGATACAATTACTCCAGAGGGGGGACTCTGAGTACTTTGTGTTATGTGCTTTTCTCTCTCACATTTCAGGCTGTGGGCATTTGCTACAGTATTGTTTTGATCACTGATCCTGTCTTGAAAAACAGGCCCTTGCTCCCTCTGACACTACTTTTTCTTGGTTTCCTGCTCTTGTTTTTAGGTTGTTAAATGAGATTTACTTAATTTTATTACTTTATTTCATTCAATATTGTCAGTAGCCTAGCTTATTAAGTGTGGAAGTGAAGTGGAAATGAAAGTTGCTCAGTCGTGTCCAACTCTTTGCGACCCCATGGACTATACAGCCCATGGAATTCTGCAGGCTAGAATACTGGAGTGGGTAGCCTTTCCCTTCTCCAGGGGATCTTCCCAATCCAGGGATCGAACCCAGGTCTCCCACATTGCAGGAGGATTTTTTACTAAGTAGATCTCATTACTTTTCAGGGGTTAAGTTACATTCCTAAGCTTATCAAATAGAGGAGAGACTGTGACTCTAATTTCTCTCTCATCACTGTTTTGGCTTAGAAGGCTTCTGTTCATTGGCAGTAACTGTTTCTCACAGATACAGACCTTGGCCAGTTCTTCTTTTCAATCAACTGTTTATCACTGAGTTGTGGCTCTGTATCTTAAGCCTGATCTCTAGATCTTTGCCTCAGTTTTGAATTTTAAGCTTCTTACTGTACACTTATCCTTAGCGCATACATCAAATTCAGCATGTCTAAAACTGAGTTTTCATAATCTTTTTCTCAAATTGACTTCCGTCTATAACATCTCCACTTATTCAATGGAATAATCATTCTTTTGGTCCTGGATACCCAAAGCCTTGAAATGGTCTTTGATTTCTCTTTCTTTAATTATCCTCCACATTTTATCAGCTCCCAGGAACTGTACATTATTGGTTTCAAGTGTCCATTCTGATTGCTGATACTCTGATGATACTCAGGATTTCATCCCTTGATACCTGGATTGTCTCTCATCACCTTTCAGTTCACCTACTGTTTTGACCGTCTAACATCTAGAGTCAAGTCAAAGACTTTACAAAACCAGGTATTGCAAAGACTGAGGCCAGGAAGTCTCAACCCTCCATCATTTTGGCTTATCTTATATGTTCAAAATTATTTTGTGCCTTAACCTCCTAGAGTAAAGTCTGCCTTATCATAGGCCAGAAGTTTCCAGCATTTTCCTTAGAAAAGCAACTTAGAAATCCTCTAAGTTGGGTGAACTCCGGGAGTTGGTGATGGACAGGGTGACAACTCGGGACAGTTGGTAATGGACAGCCTGGCGTGCTGTGATTCATGGCGTCGCAAAGAATCAGACATGACTGAGCGACTGAACTGAACTGAAGGCCCAGGTGGAGTCCTGTCCCGTTCACAAAGTCTTCCATGTTTACTCCAGCTCATTGTAGCTCCTCTTTGCAATTCCTATACTGTTTATAATTGGTAGCCCATAATCTTGCACTTGTGTACTGACTTCGTGCTGTTTTCTGGTGGTTTCTGAAGTGTCTCCTGTCTTAGCTGGTAACTGGAGAAGGCATCTGTGTTTGGCATCTTTTGTATTTCTCACTCTGCCTAGTATAGGGCATTAGTGGGTGTCTAGGCAGTGCCTCCCTGCTTGATTTATTAACAGTGGTGGTGTGGTTTGGAGTATTGTCAGTAAGTTTTAATTTAGTGTTACAATTAAGAATGAGGAAGGCCAAGAAAATTCTTAAAAATATATCTCATGCTTAGTTTAGTTTCTAACCCCAACATTTTTCTTAACTATGTGTTTATTTTCACATAGTGTTTAGTGTTTATATGGCTCCCTGAGGCTTATAAGTGAGGTATTACTATCTTCGACTTCCATATGATGTTTACTAGACAGATTTGTAGAATAACAAAACCTTATTTTTTAAGTACACAGTCTAAAGCCCAGAGAGGCTAAGTGACTAATCCAAGGTCACTTGGTTAGTATCTGGCACAGGCCAGGACTGTGGTTCATGTTTTCCAGCTGATGTTGCTCCTCTTCTAGTGCCTTTTCAGTCAAATGTTGGAAAATGTAGCCCAGTCAACTGAATTGCCAAATCATATTGCTGCCCTCTTACCAACCAAGTGATGGTAATGAGAAACATCGCAAAAGATAGGTCAGAAATATGAGTGATAAAAGACATGGAAATGTTTGAAATGGATCATCAAACTCCTCCCAATTTTAGTATCTCACATATATGCCACTCTGACAGTAACTTTGTTAGTTGTTTTTAATACATTATTTAAAATAAGACTGATCTTGCAGAAGGCAGGGCTTTTTACCCTGGTCACTTTTCTGGTAGTAGTCACTGTCAGGGACAAAAAGTGCTTGCTTGTTCTCTTGTTTGTCATGTAGGTAAGAGGGAAAGTGGGAGAGGGAGCAAGGTTGAACTGAAGCAGCGCATTTTACAGCTCTTACTGTCATTTGATCTGAGAGCTTCCTTCATCTCTCCACCTAAGAGTCCCATTCACATCATGTGGGTGTTTTGCACACCACATCCTGGGGGAGTACAGGGCGGTGTGTAAGCCTCCATTCTGTCCTCCAGAAGGGTCAGCACTTTGCTTTAAGTGGTAAGCCATTTTAGTAAAATTGGGCATTGTCAGCTTTTCTAGACTTTTTCTTTCTTCCTCTGGGAAATTGGAAATATAACTTTTAGCAGTGTATCTACTATGCTAATGTATTCAGTGCCTTTGTTATGACGTCTGTAAGGTGTTCTGTGGCTGGATGGGAGGTGTTTTTTAATCACATGATGCTTCATAATCAGTTCTAAAAGTCTCCGTCCTGAAGGTCTAACTCAAGTTCTTAGATGTCTGTAGGGCAGATGTTAACATTATTTGGTAATACAAGCATATGTTCATAGATTATGGATAGTCTGCTGGGTGTGTACCTAATAAAAGTTTAAATTCTAAGCACTTGAAGGAAATTTGCAGAGCATGTTTTTTTGCCTGTACCTAATTGCAAAATCTGAAAGCACAACTCTACCACAAACCAAAATGTTTCCGGTGGAGAAGGCCTTCCACTTTTACAGCCTCTAAGTAACATGGTGTTTATTTGGGTGAGGTGAAGGATGTGAGGGTATTTTGTTGGGAAACTATAGGTGGCATAACACATGTTAAAATGAGAGTTACGGTTGCGTCTCTACTTCTCATATCCTGGACTTGTTATGGGAGCAGTGTTCTTACGGTAATCAGCTTCTGAATCCAAGTGTACTTAGAAGACAGCAGAGAAAATAGAAGAGATATAAAGTAATGGACAAACTTCATAGCGGTACATCACGGATGGTGACTTTGAAAACAACAGCTTCTGACGTGAACTTGGCAGAAATTTGTGAGTAATGGTGGGTGACATTGCAGGCAGGGGAATCTTGCAGCTTTTGAGGCGAACAGGCAAAGGAAAGAGCAAAGATAGTGGCCACCCAGGAGCTGAATGTTTGTCTTGAATGTGAAAATGTCTGGTCCACTGTTAAATTTTTCAGCTGCATCACTCACATGACTTACAGACTTATTTCCACCAAGAAAACCTTGAAAGCGTAAACAACCACTGTTTCCTAATGTGTTTGTTCTCAATCTGAGATGATTGTCCTGTGGTAGGAGGTAAGTGGGTGGTGGAGCATATTACATCACTCCCCCCACCCCCTTTTTTTTAATTATACATAGCTGCCTTTCACCTCTATTCCTGGAGATGCTGTCATTCTGGTATACTTAGACCTGTAAAAGGGACTTGCCTGAATCTTCACAGGAAGAAGGGTGATTATGTGTAGTTTAGAAAAATTGCCTGGGTCATGTAGTCCTTCTATCCCCTCCATCCTCCATTGGAAAATGCTGCTGCTGCCGCTAAGTCACTTCAGTCATGTCCGATTCTGTGCGACTCTATGGACAACAGCCCACCAGGCTCATCTGTCCATGGGATTCTCCAGGCAAGAATACTGGAGTGGGTTGCCATTTCCTTCTCCCTGGAAAGTGCTATTCCAGAACAAATAATATGCATCTAAGGAAACTATGTTATTTCACAGATTTCCTCAAAATTTTTGCAGTAGGCTTAAACCTTTGTTTGATTGTGGAATCCTGACTGTTTGAAGAAGACAACCCATATAAAAGTCTTTATTGGCTTCCTCTCTGAGAATCAGTTATTAGTAGTAGTATGTTCTTAAGCAGAGCTAGAAAGGTGGTCTGAGAAGCCAAGCTTGCCTACAACTGGGAGTTTGTAGAAAAGTTAGTCATGGAAGGAAGGCTTCAGGATTGCCTGTTAGAAGTGTTCTGGGATCCAAACCCTTGAGACCTCAACAACTGTAGAGTATGTGTTGTAACAACAGGCTGCTGGGTAATTTTAACACTGGTTATGGGATGTAGAGTTGGGGGAAAGACTTAAAAGTGAAAGAACTTTCAAAAAGTATCTCCTTTAGATACTTTAAAGGTTTTCATAGTGAGGAGCTTTTCTAGAAAAGGTTAGCACTTTGCTTCTCAAGGGAAGCAAGGAGAAGGTGTAACTGCACTTCTGTGTGTGTGTGCTCAGTTGTGTCCGATTCTTTGTGACCCCATTGACTTTATTTTTTTGGGCTCCAAAATCACTGCAGATGTCGACTGCAGCAATGAAATTAAAAGACCCTTACTCCTTGGAAGGAAAGTTATAACCAACCTAGATAGCATATTGAAAAGCAGAGACATTACTTTGCCAACAAATGTCCGTCTAGTCAAGGCTACGGTTTTTCCAGTGGTCATGTATGGATGTGAGAGTTGAACTGTGAAGAAAGCTGAGCCCCGAAGATTTGATGCTTTTGAACTGTGGTGTTGGAGAAGACTCTTGAGAGTCCCTTGGACTGCAAGGAGATCCAACCAGTCCATTCTAAAGTAGATCAGCCCTGGGATTTCTTTGGAAGGAATGATGCTAAAGCTGAAACTCTAGTACTTTGGCCACCTCATGTGAAGAGTTGACTCATTGGAAAAAACTCTCATGCTGGGAGGGATTGGGGGCAGGAGGACAAGGGGATGACAGAGGATGAGATGGCTGGATGGCATCACTGACTCCATGGACATGAGTTTGAGTGAACTCTGGGAGTTGGTGATGGACAGGGAAGCCTGGCGTGCTGCAATTCATGGGGTCGCAAAGAGTCGCACACGACTGAGCAACTGAACTGAACTGACTGTAGCCTGCCAGGCTCCTCTGTCCATGGAAATTTTCCAGGCAAGAATACTGGAATGGGTTGTTATTTCCTACTCCAACTGCACTTATAATGTAACTTAAAAGGTAAACCTTTCCCTCCTATTTGACTGCTTCCTAGTGGATGTTCCTCTTCTGCATTTGTAGTTTTAGACATGTTGTGTTGTTTTCTGTTACTCAGTTCTGCTTCTGAACCAGAGACCATCTGACACAAAATCAAATAGGAATTAGAAAATTGTGGAAAGGAGTTTAGTGTCAGAAATGTAGACCTCTGGCAGGGTTCTTCATTTGAAAGGGACTTTCAATACAGACAATACTTAAAAGAAGCAGTGTTATTCTTTTAAGGTTTTGAATAGAATCTTTTCTTTGCAGAGTTTCTGGAGTACATTAGAAAAGCAAGAGCTAAAAATAGCTTTAAGAAAACAGCAATATAGACATTGGTTGTTGAATGGTATCTGTCTTAAAGTGAATTCTTTAATGCAGTAAGTTTTAATTCCAATTTCTTAGCAAATATAAATACTCATGACTCTTAATGATATTTTTTGTATGGCAGAGTTGCTTTTGTTTCCATTGTGAGCATTGAAAGGCCTTATGTGATAGTTTTGCCAGTCTTCAATATTGTATTTTCCCTCTGTTGTAAGCTTAAGTAATTAAACTTGAAGCATATATAAATATCGTCAACTTGCTACGTATGTGGGTATTCAGTGTTACATGGTAAGAAAGTTTGTGTAGGTTGTATGTATCTACATAATTTTCCCTTTTCCTACTGTTTTCTTAATGAAGTAGTGGTAGAAATGGCATTATGAGAATATGTCTCATACTATTAGGAGTGTTCCCGCTTTCCTCTGTCAGATCTAGATGTTCTTTCTCTCTTGGCTTCTAGACTTACTAGCTCTTTCTCTTAGGCCAGGTGTAACTCATCCCTCTGTGTGTTCACACACATACATGAGGCCTCAGAGTAGACACACACACACATACACATATATGAGGCCTCGGAGTAGACACACACACACATATACGAGGCCTTGGAGTAGACACACAATCTGGGCTCCATTCTCCAGCCCTGTTCTCACATCCTGGAACACATGAAGTGCATAGTGGCCTTTGTGCTCTAGTTATTTCTTCCGTCTTGGCCATTTCCCACCTCCTGGTCCTTGTTCTAATCTCAGTTCTCAATTCAGCCTGCCCTGATCACCCTGTTTAATACTATAAGTTCCATCACCCCCTTATTCCTGACTCTCTTTACCCGACACATTTTCTTTTTTCCATAGTTCTTATCTTCTAACATGCTGTTTACTGGTCTGTTGTGTATATAATTATCCCACCCCACCCCCACCCCCCCGCCCCCGCCCCCAGCTACAAATTCCATGAAGACAGGAATTTTTGTTTTGTTTATTGAAAGGTTCCTAGGGCCTAGTGCCTAGAATAGTGCTCGGTACATAGTGCCAAAAATTAGATGCTGAAGTAATAAAATAATATTTAAAGAATGAGTTATCGTTAGGAAAAGAAGTGGCATGAAGAGAAATGGTGCAATACTAATGATGTTTGCCTTTTGTTCTGTGTGTGATGTATATACAAGAATGTATTTTTTTGGGCTTAATTTAGTATCCTAATTTTTTTATTTAATAGCTTTATTAAGGTATAATTTACATACTGTAAAATTCAGCCATTATAATTGTTAGTTAATTTCTAGAGCTGTGCAACCATCTCAAAAAGTTCCTTGTGTCTGCCCATATGTGGTTAACCCTCCCCACAATGGCACCCTGATTTTATTTGTTAATTTTTTTGGTTCCCAGATCTTGAAATAATAATTTACACAGCCATACTAATAGCTTTGTACTCTTAACAAATTCCATATAACTATGGAATTAACTATCCACTGCTTAATGCAGGAAATGGTATCTAACATTAGTGAAAAGAATGGACTTGAGAGTCAAACTGGCCACACTCTTATCCAGCTCTACCATTTACCAAGTTGCGCAAATTATTTTCTGCCTCAGTCTCTTTTTATGTTTTTTGGTGATAATAGTAATTAGCTTACAGAGTTATGAGGATTAAAGAAACAAAATAGAGTACAAAGCCTGCCTATAAGTTAATACTCAGTAAAGAATTAAAGTAGGTGTGAAATACATGTGGTAAATAACCTTGCAATAGAGAACAAAGTTCAGTTCAGATTCTAAGCTTCTGAAGTATGTATAAAATATGAACCAGTTCCTGTCTTGGTTTGTAAATAGGCCTACTGCAGAATGTAAAAAGCAGGTTAATTTCCAACAGGGAAGATCATTTCTCAGCATTTCTTTTGAAGGTATCTGCTGAACCATTTTACTGAATTTTCTGTGCTCATCTTTGAGAGAGTTTTGACACCAGGGAGGTAATTACCTACTTTTTTTGTTAAAATCACAGTGACCATCAGAAAGTGTTCTGAATTGTTGTTTAGTCCTATGTTGGAATGTACTGTGAGACTTCCTCTAAGTAAGTGGGGGAGAGGTGTGATCATTGTATCTCTTGTAACCTGATAAGTCTGAACTAAACTATCTTTAATAAGATCTTTTTCTGTGTTTTGTTATTTTCTCTTACGAACAGATGCACAAATCAGGGTCATCAGAAGTCTCTCGATTCAAAAGATGATAATACTGAAAAACACTGCCCGGTGACAGTGAATCCTTGGCATATGAAGAAAGCTTTTAAAGTCATGAATGAACTAAGAAGGTATTATTTAACATACTTTTATTTTTCAGTTGTGTATAGGGGTACCCAGGTGGTGCTAGTAGTAAAGAACCTGCCTGCCATTGCAGGAGACTTAAGAGATGTGGGTTCAATCCCTGGGTCAGGAAGATCCCCTGAATAAGGAAATGGCAACCCACTCCAGTATTCTTGTCTGGAGAATCCCATGGACAGAGGAGCCTGCTAGTCTGCAGTTCATAGGATTGCACAGAATCAGACTGACTGAAGCAACTTAGCATATAGCACATAGTGAATATATTCCCTGTCCCTCATGATTGCTTTGTTTGCTACAGAGAACATTTAAAGCTTTTTCTGTGAGTTTTTAAAGGAAGGAAAAGAGCAAGTAATTTATCAGAGGTGTGAATGGTATAAGGCTGCTCTGTCCAATATGGTAGCCACTAGTCATATTCGGCTAGTCTGTTTGAGATATTCTGTAAATGGAAAATACATAATGGATTTTCAAGACTTATTACAAAAAAAATGTAAAATATAAGTTTTAAAAATATTACATTTAGAAATGATTTTTATTATTTTATAATATTGGATATTTTGAGTTAAATAGAATTCTACTTAATTCTATTAAATTAATTTCAGTTGTTTATTTTTAAATGGGATTACTAGAAAATTCTGACTTGCATTATATTTCTGTTGGACTGGCTAGTCTAGGGTTTCTAACTTATCATTGCAAAGCATATGAAAAGAAAACTTTTATTAAAATTTTTTAAATTGAATGGTTAATTTATGTTATTAGTTTCAGGTGTACAACATAGAGACTCAACAGTTCTATAGTTTATACTCCATTTAAAGTCTACAGAGTAATGACTGTATTTCCCTGTGCTGTACAATATGTTCAGTTCAGTTCAGTCGCTCAGTCGTGTCCGACTCTTTGCGACCCCATGAATCGCAGCACGCCAGGCCTCCCTGTCCATCACCGACTCCCAGAGTTCACTGAGACTCACGTCCATCGAGTCAGTGATGCCATCCAGCCATCTCATCCTCTGTCGTCCCCTTCTCCTCCTGCCCCCAATCCCTCCCAGCATCAGAGTCTTTTCCAATGAGTCAACTCTTTGCATGAGGTGGCCAAAGTACTGGAGTTTCAGCTTTAGCATCATTCCTTCCAAAGAAATCCCAGGGTTGATCTCCTTCAGAATGGACTGGTTGGATCTCCTTGCAATCCAAGGGACTCTCAAGAGTCTTCTCCAACACCGCGGTTCAAAGGCATCAATTCTTCGGCATTCAGCTTTCTTCACAGTTCAACTCTCACATCCATACATGACCACTGGAAAAACCATAGCCTTGACTACATGGACCTTTGTTGGCAAAGTAATGTCTCTACTTTTCAATATGCTATCTAGGTTGGTCATAACTTTTCTTCAAGGAGCAAGCGTCTTTTAATTTCATGGCTGCAATCACCATCTGCAATGATTTTGGAGCCCAGAAAAATAAAGTCTGACACTGTTTCCACTGTTTCCCCATCTATTTCCCATGAAATGATGGGACCAGATTCCATGATCTTCATTTTCTGAATGTTGAGTTTTAAGCCAACTTTATCAGTCTCCACTTTCACTTTCATCAAGAGGCTTTTGAGTTCCTCTTCACTTTCTGCCATAAGGGTGGTGCCATCTGCATATCTGAGGTTATTGATATTTCTCCCAGCAATCTTGATTCCAGCTTGTGCTTCTTCCAGCCCAGTGTTTCTCATGATGTACTCTGCATGTAAATTAAAGAAGCAGGGTGACAATATACAGTCTTGACATACTCCTTTTCCTATTTGGAACCAGTCTGTTGTTCCATGTCCAGTTCTAACCGTTGCTTCCTGACCTGCATACAAATTTCTCAAGAGGCAGGTCAGGCGGTCTGGTATTCCCATCTCTTTCAGAATTTTCCACAGTTTACTGTTATCCACACAGTCAAAGGCTTTGGTGTAGTCAAGAAAGCAGAAATAGATGTTTTTCTGGAACACTCTTGCTTTTTCGATGATCCAGCGGATGTTGGCAATTTGGTTTCTGGTTCCTCTGCCTTTTCTAAATCCAGCTTGAACAACTGGAAGTTCACGGTTCATGTATTGCTGAATCCTGGCTTGGAGAATTTTGAGCATTACTTTACTAGCATGTGAGATGAGTGAATTGTGCAGTAGTTTGAGCATTCTTTGGCATTGCCTTTCTTTGGGATTGGAATAAAAACTGACCTTTTCCAGTCCTGTGGCCACTGCTGAGTTTTTCAAATTTGCTGGCAAATAAGTGCAGCACTTTCACAGCATCATCTTTCAGGATTTGAAATAGCTCAACTGGAAATTCCATCACCTCCACTAGCTTTGTTTGTAGTGATGCTTTCTAAGGCCCACTTGACCCACATTCCAGGATATCTGGCTCTAGGTCAGTGATCACACCATCGTGATTATCTGGGTCATGAAAATCTTTTTTGTCCAGTTCTTCTGTGTATTCTTGCCGCCTCTTCTTCATATCTTCTGCTTCTGTTAGGTCCATACTATTTCTGTCCTTTATCGAGCCCATCTTTGCATGAAATGTTCCTTGGTATCTCTAATTTTCTTGAAGAGATCTCTAGTCTTTCCCATTCTGTTGTTTTCCTCTATTTCTTTGCATTGATCGCTGAGGAAGGCTTTCTTATCTCTTTTTGCTATTCTTTGGAACTCTGCATTCAGATGTTTGTATCTTTCCTTTTCTCCTTTGTTTTTTGCTTCTCTCCTTTTCACAGCTATTTGTAAGGCCTCCCCAGACAGCCATTTTGCTTTTTTGCATTTCTAGCCATTTTATACATACTAGTTTATATTTCTCATACCCCACCTCAGTCCCTTCTCTCCCCTCCTTTTCCTCACTGGTAACCACGTCTGTTCTCTGTACCTGAGTCTGTTTTTGTTTTGCTATATTCACTAGTTTGTTTTCTTTTTTAGATTCCACATATAAGTTCAGTTCAGTTCAGTCCAGTCGCTCAGTTGTGTCCAACTCTTTTCGACCCCATGAATTGCAGCACACCAGGCCTCCCTGTCCATCACCAGCTCCCGGAGTTCACTCAATTTCGTGTCCATCGAGTCAGTGATGCCATCCAGCCATCTCATCCTCTGTTGTCCACTTCTCCTCCTGCTCCCAGTGCCTCCCAGCATCAGAGTCTTTTCCAACCATGTAGAATATTTTTCTTTGTCTGACTTACTTTCCTTAGCTTATATAATACCCTCTAGGTCCATCCATGTTGTCAATGGCAGAATCTCATTCTTTTATATGACTGAGTAGTATTCCATTGTGGGGTTTTCCCTGGTGGCTCAGTAGTAAAGATTCCGCCTGCAGTGCAAAAGACATGGTTTGATCCCTGGGTTGGGAAGATCCCTGGAGGAGGGAATGGCAACCCTCTCCAGAATTCTTGCCAGGAAAATCCCATGGATGGAGGAGCCTGGTGGGGTACAAAGAGGGTTGCAAAGAGTTGAACGTGACTGAGCACACACATATATATCACCACTATCCAGTATTCCATTGTATAGATAAAACACATCTTTATTCATTCAACTGTTATGGACACTTCAGTTGCTTCTGTGTCTTGGTTATTATGAGTAATACTGCTGTGAACATTCAAATGCATGCATTTTCAAATTAGTGTTTTCATTTTCTTCAGATGTGTACCCAGGAGTGGACTTGTTGGTAGTTCTATTTTCAAGATTTTGAGAAACCTCCATAGTGTTCTTTATAGTGACTGTATCAAGTTATATTCCTACCAACAGTGTAGGAGTGTTTCCTTTTTTCCACATCTTTGTCAACATTTGTTATTTGTAGACTTTTTGGTGGTAGCTATTTTTACAGGTGTGAAATGATATCTCATTGTGGTTTTGGTTTGCTTTTCTATGAAAATTACAGATGTTAAGCATCTTTTCATGTGTCTTTTGACCATCTGTATATCTTCTTTGGAAAATCTATTCAGACTTTCTGCTCATTTTTTAATCAGGTTTTTGATATTGTATAAGCTGTTTACGTATTTATATAAATGATAACAGTTTATCAGATGTATAATTTGCAAATATGTTCTCCCATTCAGCAGGTTGTCTTATCATATGTCAATGATTTCTTTTGCTGTGCAGAAGCTTTTAAGTAAAATTAGATCCCATTTATTTTTGCTTTTGTTTCCTTTGTCTTAGAAAACAGATCCAAAAAATATTTCTACAATTTGTGTCAAAGAGTGTTCTGCCTATGTTTTTTCCTAGAAGTTTTATGGTTTGGGGTCTCTGTTTTTTAGTTTTTTTTTGTATGAAGTGTGAGAAACTGTTCTAATCTCATTCTCTTACATGTTAACTGTTCAGTTTTCCCAGCACCACTTGTGGAAGAGACTGGTTTTTATACTTTGTGTATTCCTCCCTCCTTTGTTGTAGATTGACCACAGATGCACGACTTTATTTCTGGACTCTTTATTCTGTTCCATTGATCTATGTGTCTGATTTTGTGCTAGTACCATGCTGTTTTGATGATGATAACCTTTTAGTCAGGGAGTGTGATACTTCCCGTTTTGTTCTTTTTTTTTTTCCTCAAGAGTGCTTTGGCTGTGCAGGGTCTTTTGTGGTTTGATGTAAATTTTAGGATTATATACTCTAGTTCTGTGAAAAATGTCATGAGTATTTTGATAGGGATTGAATTAAATTTATAGATTGCTTTTGATGATGTGAACATTTTAACAATATTAATTCTTCAAAACTTATGTACATGGGATATCTTGTATTTCTTTGTATCATCTATTTCTTTTTGTTTTGTCAGTATTTTATAATTTTCAGAGTATAACCTTTTCACCTCCTTAGTTAAGTTTATTCTTAGGCATTTTATTTTTTTGGTGTGATTTTATTTAATTAATTTATTTTTATCTTTAAAAATAAAGATAATTGCTTTTCAGTCTTGAGGTGGTCTTTGTGGTACATCAACGAGATTCAGTCATAATTATATATATTATATATATACACATATATATGTGCACCCTCCCTCTTGAGCCTCTCTCAAACCTTCAGTCCAGCCTTCTAGATGGTCATAGAGCACCAACCAGGCTGGGCCGTCTTTAATACAGCAGCTTCCCACTAGTTACATATTTTATGCGTAATACTGTATATATGTCAGTGCTGCTTTGCCAGTTTGTCCTCTCTCCTTCTCCCACTGTGTCTGCCAGTCTGTTCTCTACATCTGCATCCCCTTTTCTTCTCTATAAATAGGTTCTTCATCAGTACTGTTTTTCTAGATTCCATATATATGTGTTGATATATGATGTTTGTTTTTTTCTTTCTGATTTAATTCACTCTGTATAACAGGCTCTGGGTTCATCCATCTCACTATGGCTGACTCAAATTTGTTTTTTTTATGGCTGAATAGTATTCCATTAAATATATGTACCACGTCCTATCTAGGTTGCTTCCATGTCCTGGCTACTGTAGATAGTGTTGCAGTGAACACTGGGGCACATGTGTCTTTTTGAATTACGGTTTTCTGAGGATATATGCCCAGTAGTGGTATTGATGGGTCATATGGTAATTTTATTCCTAGTTTTATAGGAATCTTCATATTGCTCTCCATAGTGGCTGTGTCAGTTTGCATTCCCACCAACACTTCAAGAAACTTCTCTTTCGCCGCATCCTCTGCAGCATTTATTGTTTCTAGTTTTTTTTGCTGATGGTCATTCAGATTGGTGTAAGGTAATATAACCTCATTGTAGTTTTGATTTGCATTTTTCTAATAAAGAGTGATGTTGAGCATCTTTTCAAGTGTTTATTGGCCATATATATGTCTTCTTTGGAGAAATGTCTGTTTAGGCCTTCTGCCTACTTTTTGATTGGGCTATTTGTTTTTCTGATAATGAGCTGCTTATATATTTTAGAGATTAATCTTTTGCCAGTTGCTTCATTTGTAATTATTCTCTCCCATTCTGAGGGTTGATTTTAATCTTATTTATTGTTTCCTTGGCTATGCAAAAGATTTTAAGTTTAATTAGGTCCCATTTGTTTATTTTTGTTTTTATTTCCATTACCCTAGGAGGTGGGTCAAAGAGGATCTTGCTATGATTTATGTCAAAGCGTGCACTGCCTATGTTTTCCTCTAAGAACTGTATAGTTTTTGACCTTACATTTAAGTCTTTAATACATTTTGAGTTTATTTTTGTATATGGTATTAGGAAGTGTTCTAATTTCATTCTTTTATATGTAGCTGTTCAGTGTTCTCAGCACCACTTATTGAAGAAACTTTAATCCATTGTTATATTAATGCCATTTTTATCAAAGATTGGGTGCCCATAGGTGTGTAGCTTTATCTCTGGGCTTACTATCTTGTTCCATTAGTTTGTATTTCTGTTTTTGTTCCAGTACCATAGTGTCTTAATTGCTGTATCTTTGTAGTATAGGCTGAAGTCAGGAAGCCTGATTCCTCTAGCTCCATTTTTCTTTGGTAAGATTGCTCTGGCAATTTGGGGTCTTCTGTGTTTCCATATAAGTTGTGAAATTTTTTGTTTTAGTTCTGTGAAAAATACCATTGGCGTTTTGATAGAGATTGCAGTGAATCTGGATTGCTTTAAGAAGTACAGTCATTTTCATAATATTGATTCTTCCAATCCAACAACATGGTATATCTCTCCATCTGTTGGTATCATCTTTGATTTCTTTCATCAGTGTCTTACAGTTTTCTGTATATAGATCTTTTGTCTCTTTAGGTAGGTGTATTCCTAGTTTACTCTTTTGTTGCAGTGGTGAATGGAATTGTTTCCTTAATTTCTCTTTCTGATTTTTCATTGTTAGTATACAGGAATGCAAGGGATTTCTCTGTATTAGTTTTATATCCTGAAACTTTACTATATTCATTGATTAGCTCTGGTAGTTTTTTGGTTGCAAACGTGGGGTTTTTCTATGTGTAGTGTCATGTCACATGCAAACAATGAGAGTTCTACTTCTTCTTTTCCAATACAGATTCCCTTTATTTCTTTTTCTTCTCTGATTGCTGTGTCTAGGACTTTTCAAAACTATATTGAATAATACTGGTGAGAGTGGGCACCCTTGTCTTGTTCGTAATCTTAGAGGAAATGCTTTCAGTTTTTCACCATTGAGAATAATGTTTTTGTGGATTTGTTTTATATGGTCTTTATTGTATTGAGGTAGGTTCCTTCTGTGCCAATTTTCTGAAAAATTTTTTTTAATCATAAATGCTTGTTGAATTTTGTCAAAAGCTTTTCCGACATGTATTGAGATGATCATGTGTTTTTTATCTTTCAGTTTGTTCATATGGTGTATCATGTTGATTGATTTGTGTATATTGACAAATCCTTGGATGCATGGGATAAACTCCACTTGATCATGTTGTATGATCCTTTTAACATGTTGTTGGATTCTGTTTGCAGGAATTTTTTTGAGGGTTTTTGCACCTATGTTCATCAGTGATGCTGGCCTATAATATTTTTATGGTATCTTTGTCTGGTTTTGGTCATCAGGATGGTGGTGGCCTCATAGAATGAGTTTGGGAGTTTTCCTTCCCCTGTTATTTTCTGTAACAGTTTGAGCAGGGTACATGTTAGTTCTTTTCTAAATATTTGGTGGAATTCACCTGTGAAGCCGTCTGGCCCTGGGCTTTTGTTTGTTGGAAGATTTTTGACGATAGATTCAATTTCAGTGCTTGTGATTCATCTTTTGTATTTTCTATTTCTTCCTGATTCAGTCTGGAGAAGGAAATGACAACCCACTCCATTATTCTTGCCTGGAGAATCCCATGGAAAGAGGAACCTGGCAGGCTACTGTCCATGGGGTTGCAAGAGTCAGACACGACTTAGTGACTAAACCACCACGACCACCTGATTCAGTCTTGGAGGAATATACTTTTCTGATAATACGTCCCTTTCTTCCATGTTGTCCATTTTATTGCTTGTAGCAGTCTCTTATGATCTTTTGTATTTCTGTGTTGTCGTAACTTCTTTTTAACTTTTAATTTTATTGATTTGAGTCTTCTCCCTTTTTTCTTGATGAGTCTGGATAATAGATTGTCAGTTTTGTTTATCTTCTGAAAGAATCGCATTTTAGTTTTAGTGACCTTTGGTATTGTCTCCTTCATTTCTTTTTCATTTATTTCTGCTCTAATGTTCATGATTTTTCCCCTTCTATTAAAAGGGAGATTTTTTTTTTTTTTTTTTTTTCCTGTAGGTGCGAGGTTAGGTTGTCTATTTGATGTTTCTCTTGTTTCTTGAAGTAGGCCTGTATTGCTGTGAATGTCCCTCTCAGCACTGCCTTCACTCGCAGGTTTTCGGTTGTGATGGTTTCATGGTCATTTGTTTCCAGGTACTTTTTGATTTCCTCTGATGTCTTCAGTGATCGCTTGGTTATTCAGAAGCATATTGTTTAGCCTCCATGTGTTTGTGTTTTACAGTTTATTTACTCTAGTTGATATTTAACCCTACAGTATAGTAGTCAGAAAAAATGCTGGATATAATTTCAGTTTTTTTTAATTTAGCCAGACTTGATTTGTGATCCAAGATGTAATCCGAATAAAGTGAATTCTGTTATTCTCAGATGAAATTCTTGTAGATGTCAGTTCGGTCTGACTGGTCCAATGTGTCATTTAATGTTTGTGTTCCCTTATTAATTTCCTGTCTGGATAATCTCCATTGGTGTGAGTGGGGTGTTAAAGTCCCCTAGTATTATTGTGTTACTGTCTTACTTCCCCTTTTATAGTTGTTAGCATTTGCTTTAATGTATTGTGGTGCTCCTATTTCTTTTTTGCTTGATTCCTGATGATTATGTCCTTCCTTGTCTCTTGTATTGACCTTTGTTTAAAAGTCTGTTTTATCTGATGCAAGTATTGGTGCTATGTTGTCTTTTGTTTTCCTTTTGCATGGAATCTTTCCAGTCCCTCACTTTCAGTCTGTATGTGACCCCAGCTCTGAAGTGGGTCTCTTGTAGACAGCATATACTTCTTATTTCTGTTTCCATTCAGCCAGTCTGTGTCATTTGGTTGGAACATTTAATCCGTTTACATTAAGGTAATGATATATATTTTTTCCTTTCACTATTCACTTTTCCCTTTCACTATTGTTTTGGGTTGTTTTTGTATTTTCTTTTTCTTGTGTTTCCTCTCTAGAGAAGTTCCTTTAGCATTTTTTTTAAAGCTGATGTGGTGGTGCTGAATTTTCTTAACTTTTGGTTATCTGTAAAACTTCTGATTTGTTCATCTAATTTGCATGAGATCATCGTTGGGTACAGTAATCTTGGTTGTAGATTTTTTCCCTTCATCACTTTAAGTATATCCTATGACTCCATTTTGGCCTGCAGAGTTTGGTTGAAATATCTGCTGTTATTCTTATGGGGATCCCCTTATATGTTATTTATTGCTTTTACTTTTCTGCTTTAATATTTTTTCTTTGTGTTTAGTTTTTGTGAGTGTGATTAATATGTGTCTTGGCGTGTTTCTCTTCGGGTTTATCCTGTATGGGACTCTCTGAGCTTCCTAGACTTGGGTGGCTATTTTCCTTTCCCACGTTAGGGAACTTTTAGACTCTTATCTCCTCAGATATTTTTTCATTCTCTTTTTTTTTTTTGTCTTCTTCTGGTATCCCTCTAGTTCAAATGTTGGTGCATTTAATGTTGTCCTAGAGGTTTCTGAGACTGTCTTCTTTTCATTTGGTTTTCTTTATTCTGCTATGCTTCAGTTATTTACACTATTCTGTCTCCCAGATCACTTATTCATTCATTCACTTACTCATTCTTCTTCCTCACTTATTCTGCTTTTGTGAAGGTTTCCTGGTTGAGTGAACTAGTTCCTGTGTTCTAGTGCTTTGAGCTGGATACTGTCTCTCTGAAGGGCAGTGCTGTTTCCATTGTTGTGTTTTGGGATATCTGTGGGCTTGGTATGTCTGTGGGAAGCCTATCTGCTAATAGGCAGGGTTGTGTCCTGTTTTGGTAATGATTTGATATGAGGCATCTGGCTTTGGAGCTTGCTGGCTTTTGGGTGGGCCATGGTCTTAGTGTTGAGATGGAAACCTTTGGGAGAGCTCTTGCCAATTAATATTCCACAGGGTTGGGGGTTCTCTGGTGGTCCAACATCCTGGATTTGGGTCTCCCACTTTCGAGGTCTAGAACCAATGCCTTACTGTAGCACTAGGACTCTGCAAGCTGCACAGCATAGAAGAGAAGAAGAAAGAAAGGGACTTAAAAACAGAAAAGAAAGAAGAGAAAAAAGAAAACAAAATAAAACAAAAGAAAGTCAACAATCATACAAGGAACAGACAGACAAAACCCTGTGAGAAATGGTCAAAGAAATTGCTAAATAAACTCACACACTTATAAACATACACTCACAAGGAGAACAGGGGAGAGAGAGAAAAAAGAATGTAAACAGGAACCAAAAAATGAAAGAGAACAGTTAAGTCAATAAATCCATAAGTGAAAACAAATACTTAAAATTAGACTAGCAAAAATACCAAACCAAAAACATGGGTAAAAATGCAATATCATGAGAGTACTGTAAAAATAGAAATAAAATGATTTTAAGATGGACACATTTAAAAGAGGAATAAGTAAAACCAAAATTAAAGGAATAATGAAAACGAGTTAACAATGGAACAGTATGAAGAAGAAAAATTATTTATATATACAGAGAGAAAGTAGTAGTAAGAGGAATGTCCTCCACTGTCCTCATTACACAGTGAGTTCCTGCCAATCTGCCAACTCAGGAACTCTCCAGTGTTTCTAGGAAGTTCTCTGGACCTGCTGTGGGTGCTGTGGGGTCAACTCAGACTTAGATCTGGTCTTACGACAGCTTGTATTTGCTTCCAAAGTCTACAATTGGCCCCAAAGTCCACAGGCTCAAACTAATCCTGGGGATTTAATCTGCTGTACCTGTGGCTGGAGGGAGGAATTCCTTTCCTCTTAGATCACACAGCCCCTGGTGCTCAGCTTTGATTTTGGACCCACCTCTGCTTGTAGGCTGCCCTCCTGTGACTGTTTCCTGCCTGTATGAGAGGGGCCGAAAGTTGCTACTTACTAGGGTTCAGCTGTTTACTCGGGCTGAGGAGATGGAGGGGTGCAAGAGACACAATTGGGTTTTGTGGGATGTGCCTGCTGTTGCTGATTCCTGGGGGAATTTGCCATTCTGAGGCAGGTCATGCGCTCCCTCAGGGCAATTGGCCCCGTGTTGTGGGTCCCTTGGCAGAGCATATCTGCATAGGCTCCCAGGAATGTGTGGATAATGACCTGTGCCTGCTCATAGCTTGGTGGTTTGGGACTGCAGTGATGTCTTTTCCATTGGCCCTGGTATTCTTGGTGGTAGCCAAGTGGCCTGCATTCCTCCTCTGGGATTACAAATTGAAGTTGTGGCTAGTTCTGCCTCTGGTGCTCTTCTTTGGTGTCAGGTAGTCAACATTTCTACCTCTGGGGTTGCAGTTCATAGCCATGGCTTGTGCCATCTGTGACACTTGCCAAGACCAAGTCCTCCTGTCTTTGTGCTGGCAGAGCTATTGTGTCCCTGTGACAATGATCCCTTGCTTCTCCAGCAGGTTGAGGCTTTTCCCTGGATTCTCAGCTTTGCTATACTACCCTCTTCAGAGTATCTTCACAGCAGTCAGCTCCAGTCCTCTTCCTGGAACCTGACCCCTGAAACTTAACCCTCAGTACCCAGCCTCCTCTCACCAGTGGCCATGTAGACATATATTTCAGGCTGGGAAGTGCTGGTCAGCACTGATCTCTGTGCTGAATTCTGTTTTGCCTTTTAAGCGCCTGCTGTTGCACTCCCCTCTGAGGCTCTGAAGTTCTCCTAGTTTGTACTTGAGAGGGGGTTTCCATGTGTGTGGAAACCTTTCCTTCTTTATGCTCCCTCCCCAAGGCCCAGGTTCTTGTCCCAAATTCCTTTGTCTCTTTTTTTCTTTTGTCTTTTACCCTGCCTCATTCTGTGAAGATGAGCTGTGAAGTCTGGGTTCCTCTACCAGGGTTCAGAACGTGTTTTGAAGGAGTTGTTCATATGCAGATGTATTTTTGATGTGTTTGTCTGGAGGAAGGTGGTCTCATCTTACTTTTCTGCCATCTTGAAAGTAACCCCCTCAACTGTATTTGGACTGGAGGTATGGCACTGTCTTGTGTTCAGGTTCCCCCCCACCATCACCCACACACACATTCATATGTTAACATCTTAATGCCCAGTACTTCAGAATGTGTTTGTTTAGAAACAGGGCTGTTGCTGAGATACTGGGGTAGGAAGGACCAGTCATTCAGTATGACTGGTGTCCTTATTAAATGGAGACTGGTGTGATTTTAAATGAGTGTATTTTCTTACTTTCTCTGTCTGATAGTTCATTATTAGTGTATAGAAAAGCAATAGAGATGTCTTCTTTCCTGCAACTTGACTGAATTCATTTATTAGTTCTAATGTTTTATTGGTGTTGAGATGTTAGGGTTTTCTATGTATTGTATCATGTCACCTGCAGGTAGTAACAGTTTTACCTCTTTCCTTCCAATTTAGAGTCCTTTTATTTCTCTTTCTTGTCTAATTGCTATGACTAGGATTTACAATACTATGTTAAATAGAAGTAGCAAGAGTGAACATTCTTGTCACTAATTTTACAGAAGCTTTCAGCTTTAATCATTGGCTGAGGATTTATCATAAATGGCCTTAATTATGTTGAGATATGTTTCTTTATCCACATTTGCTGAGATTTTTTTATATTGAATAGATGTTGAATTTTGTCAAATATATTTTTTTGCATCTATTGAGGTGATCATGTGAATTTTATCCTTCCTTTTGTTAATGTGGTATATCACATTGACTTATGGATATTAAACCATCCTTGCATCCCTGGAATAGATTCCACTTAATCATGGTGTGTGATCCTATTTATATTGTTGAATTTGATTTGCTAATACTTTGTGAGGGTATTTTTCATCTATATTCATCAGAGATATTAGCTTATAATTTTCTTTTTTTGTAGTGTCTTTTTCTGGTTTTGTTATCAGGGTAATGGTGTCCTCATAGAATCAATTTGGGAGTGTTCCTTTCTTTTCAGTTTTTTGGAATAATTTGAGAAGGATAGGTATTAGCTCTTTCTTCTTGATATATTTGGTAGAGTTCTTCTGTGAAGCCATCATGTCTTGAACTTTTTTTTTTGCAGAAAGTTTTTTTTTTTTTTTTTTACAGATTCAGTTTCACTGTTGAAATTGTCTGGTTTTTCTTAATTCAGTCTTTGAAGGTTGTATGTTTCTAGAAATTTGTCCATTCTACTAGGTTATCTAATTTGTTAGTATACAACTACTTTTAGTATTCTCTTAAGATTTTTTGGTATCTCTGTGTTATGGATTGTTATTTTTCCACTTTAATTTTTTATTTGGATTCTCTCTTGGTAGTGAGCCTGGCTGAAAGTTTATCAATTTTATTTTTCTTTAACCAAAAAACCCCCCCAAAAACCCAAAACCAGCTTTTGGTTTCATTGGTTTGTGTGTGTGTGTGTTTGTCTCTGTTTCACTCAATATTTTCTCTGATCTTTACTATTTCTTTCCTTATGACTTTGGGCTTTGTAATTCTTTTTCTAATTCCTTTATGTGTAGAGTAGGTTGTTTTCTTGAGTAAGGCCTGTATCACTATAAATTTCCCTCTTAAAACTGCTTTTACTGCCTTCTATAGATTTTGGGAAGTTGTATTGTGTTGGTTTCTGCCAAACATCAACATGAATCAGCCATAGGTTTACCCATGTCCCCTCCCACTTGAATATACCTCCCACCTCCTTCCCCATGTATTTGATTTCTTGTGCCACACTGTTCTGGTTAGAAAGATTGCTTGGTTGGGTTTGTATCTTGCCAGAGTTTTAAGACTTGTTTAGTGGCCTAGCATGTGATCTATCCTGGAGAACATTCTAAATGCACTAAGAAGAATGTGCATTTTGGTGTTTTGCATGGAATGTCTTTCAGATACTCATTACGTCCAATGTGGTATTTAAGACTGCTGTTCCCTTATTGATTTTTCGGTCTGGATGATCTGTCCACTGATGTCAATTGAGTGTTACCGTATTATTATCATATCTCCCTTTGTGTCTGTTAATATTTGCTTTATATATTTAAGTGTTCTTACATTAGGTGCATATATGTTAATAAGTAGTACATTCTTTTCTTATAATGATCTCTTTATTATTATATAATGCCATCCTTTGTCTTTTATTATAGACTTTGTTCTAAAGTCTGTTTTGTCTGATATCAGTCTTTCTACCCCTGTTACTTGTTTCCACTGCATGAAATATGGGAAAGTTTTTAGATAGAAAAAAATATAACTCTCTCTTTAATGATGGTGGTAGTAGTGTTAGTGATTTTAGGCAGTAGTGACCTGCCCATTGCTAAAGTATCCTCAAATACTTGAGTCGTTGCAATGAAAAGAGTGACTTTAAGTGTTGAATGAAAAGTGAGTAGCTTTTTTAATTAGAAGACTGAAGTATGAATGAACCGTCTTGGTATTATTTTCCTAGCATTTTGTGAAAGGTATATGTTTTCCCATCATTTCCTTTGTGAAAGCACATATATTTGAAAGCTTGGGCTAAGAAGGGAGTGACTTAAACTTTCCTTTAATCTCTGTGTTGTGTTTTGAAAGGTGATCCTTTGTTTTGTTCCATCATTTGTTTGCTGCTTCTTTAATTAAGCTCATGATTCAATGAATATTCATCTGCTGGGTGTTAGAGATAACAGTGGTGAGCCAAAACAGACATGGCTGCTGCCTTCATGGGGCTTATGATTGATTATAGGAAGCAGGCATTAATGAAACAATCATACAGATAATTTACTGCAAATTTTAATGGCAGTAACTGCTACAGTGAGGGTTGTGAAGATAGATAACAGTGGTCAGGGAAATACTCCCTGAGAGGATAAGAATAATTGTGCTGTCATCAGAAGGAAAAGAGAAATAAGGAAATGAAGTTAGGCATAGGGAATGGCAATATCTAAGTCTTGTGGTGGGAGAGAGCCAGCCTCCTACTGGGGCTAATGCGTAGCTGGAGTCAGATGGGTCGGGTATCATGGCAAGAGAGGAGGCTGAGTGGGTTCGTGAAGGCCAGCATTCTTAGAGCTTTCTGCATTTTGGTCTTTATCAGGAGTTGCCATGGGAAAAGCCATTGTAGAGTTTTAAGCAGGGATATGGCATGATCAGATTTGTATTTTGAACAAAACACACTGGCTGCTGGGTGGAGAGTGGATTGGAGAGAGAAAGATGAGGGAAAGTTAAACTGAATATTGGATATTTGATTTGTTTCCTAGTGCTGCTCTGACATCAGTTTCAATCAGTAGGTTTTCATTTAGTTTTGGGGAGAAAACATAGTTGGAATAATCCAGCAGGTCTGGCCCTGCTGTTTCAGTCAGTCTGGTTGGAAAAATAGTTATTGGGATGTAAAGTGTGGTAGTTATTAAGTGACATTGAAATAAAAGTAAGAAAAATAGTGTGGTTATGTTGAGACATTTTTTTCTTTGAAAAGTCTGTAAAGGTTGACTTTTAATAGGCCTATTCCTCTTACCTTTCCCCCAGCTTCTATGGAATTGGTAGCCTGGTTTTTCACTTATGTATGTGTAGGCCCCTGCTGATGAAGGTCTGACTCGCTTAACTACTGGGAAGGCCACACTAGCTCACCTTCCCCTGAGGAAGATGACCCAAGTTTTGGGACGAAGTCTTTGGCCTTGCCAGTTGTTTTACCTCTTTGAGCCATAACTATGAGGGGAGTGGATGGAATGTAGTCTAAGTTTCATTGCTTCCCTGACATTTTCTTAGCCTATGAGGTTTTTCTCCTGTTTCCCTGCAGGTTGTATGGTGCCCTTGTCTCTTTCAAGGATTATTTAGCTTTACCCTTCATTCAACTGTTTGTCCCATTTTGGCCGTGAATTGTGTGGCTGTGGACAGTCTGCTTTGGTTCTTTGTGTTGTACCATTTCAGTAGCTAGCATATAAGCAGGCTAATAGTTGGTACTGGTTTTCAGAAAGAAAGATAAGCTTTGAATAGCTGAATCTTCACTGCCAGGTCCACAACAAGGATTGTTTAAGTGAAATCACTGACCACTAGTGTTTTAAAAAATGAACTCTCTTTGGGGCTCGTTAGAAATTTTTTTTAAAAAAATGTCATTCGCTTTTCTTTTACCCCTTATTGCAAATTTTATGTAATTCTTTAAAAAACTCTAAAGAGGTCTATTGCTTGTACAGCTGAAAATCTTTAGTTATTTCCTATTCTTGCATCAACTTCCTGCTGCCAGAAATGGGTAGCTGAGAGTAGTTTCCTGACTTCTGGGAAGGGAGAGCTTCTTGTTCTCACCATTCTGCTTTTGGGCTGTCACTTCTAATGGGTAGAATATCAGCTGTACACTGGGGTGTTTTTATGAACATTTGACTGATGAAAGTGAAGTTTTAGAAGTAAAAGTCACCTCACTATTCTTCTAATTATACTTGGCGTAAGGTATGGTTGTGGAAATAGAAGGACCAGGAGTAAGTTATAGAATTTTAATTTAAGTTAAGAATTATGATTTAAGCTTATAAAAGTGAAGTGTTACCTTTTCTTTAAACTAGTTTTTCATTTCTTTTACTTCAGAGGCCCAGATATAGCTCTATGTCCTATCTCAATATGAGCTTGAATAACTCAAAATTATTTTGTTTAAAAACCCTGAGGTTACTTCTAAACAGTGTATTCAATAAGTACTTATAGATATCTAGTTCTCCTTTGAAGTCAGCTAGCATGTCTGGAAGGCTGTGTGGGAGCCAGCAGAGCCAGTGTCTGACATTGCCCATGCCCTTTGTGCAGGAGATGTAGAGAAGAGAATTAGGTGGTGGAAGATTGTGTGCAAAATGTGGGTTCTGAAGAGGGTTCTCACAAGAGAAATTCACAGAAATGATTTTAGCTGGGCCTGATAGGGGTGCAGTAGGATTCATAAAAAGTACTGGAGACGAAAGGCAGTTCCTGGTCTAGATAATTGCACAAACTAGGGACGGGCCAAATGTATCTTGTTTGGTAACGTGCATCAAAATAGTTCATGTTGGGGAGTCTGTAGAAAAGGTCAAAATTATGGTAGGCTTAAATGATGATTTATTGGGACTTAATTCCCAGGGCAGTGGGAATCAGTGAAGGTTTCTGAGACAGGGTGTAGCATTGTAAAGCTAGTGATGTCAGAGGAACAACCTTTCAGTGTAGTGAAAGATGCTGCTGCTAAGTCGCTTCAGTCGTGTCTGACTCTGTGCGATCCCATAGACGGCAGCCCACCAGACTCCCCTGTCCCTGGGATTCTCCAGGCAAGAACACTGGAGTGGGTTGCCATTTCCTTCTCCAATGCATGAAAGGGAAAAGTGAAAGTGAAGTCACTCAGTCGTGTCCGACTCTTAGCGACCCCATGGACTGCAGCCCACCAGGCTCCTCCATCCATGGGATTTTCCAGGCAAGAGTACCGGAGCGAGTCTGGTACAAAAACACATCTCTGGTGGGGAAGTCAGCTCTGTATATTTCCTAGACGTGGCTTGGCAAAGGGAGGAGTTTTTCAAAGCACTAACACACTAACATTTTCAAAAGCAAAGCCGTAACCTTTACAGAGTGCTTAACATATGCAACAGAGTGTATTGGGCCTACAAAGTAGACAGAGAAACAGGCTGTATCCCCAGTACACCTTTACTTGAGGACATTACACTGTGAGCTTTTTGAGGTAACCAGAAGAGAACTCTTGGATTTAACGTTTTGCATTTAAAATAAAGAAAGCAGAAATGACTGTCTTCTGCTGCTGCTGCTGCTGCTGCTAAGTCACTTCTGTCGTGTCCGACTCTGTGCAACCCCATAGACGGCAGCCCACCAGGCTCCCCCGTCTCTGGGATTCTCCAGGCAAGAACGGTGGAGTGGGTTGCCATTTCCTTCTCCAGTGCATGAAAGTGAAAAATGAAAATGAAGCCACTCAGTCATGTCTGACTCTTAGTGACCCCATAGACTGCAGCCTACCAGGCTCCTCTGCCCATGGGATTTTCCAGGCAAGAGTAGTGGAGTGGGCTGCCATTGCCTTCTCCCGACTGTCTTCTAGGATATGGGATAAGACTGGACTTGAATTTTAAAAGTTTCAAAGAGTATTAGTGGGAGCCAACCTATTATTTGTTGAGAAGGAAGCTAATATAGATCCTTGGGCCTCTGTGGTTGCTCAGTGGTAAAGAATCCACCTGCTAAGTAGGAGATGTGGCTTTAATCGTTGAATCAAGAAGATCCATTGGTGGAGGAAATGGTAATATACTACAGTATTCTTGCCTGGGAAATCTCATGGAGAGAAGAGCCAGGTGAGCTATAGTCCTTGGGGTCTCAAAAGAGTTGGACATGACTTGGTGACTAAATAACAGCAACAAATATTGATCCTTAAGTTACATTTAGGAGTTGAAACTTTTTAGTAAATCATTGAAGAAGTTTGAATGTTTGCCTGTATATCACACAGAAGTTGTAATTATTTAATTGTTCAGTTATAACAGTTTTACATTCTAGAAGATAGGATAAACATAAGAGCCTAAGGTCTGTCTTAAGGGATTGCTTATTGTAGTTTTCCCTTAGGACTTGAGACATCCTGGACACAGATCACTACTAAGATTGTATCTGTTTTGCATCTATGAAAACACTGAGTTTTGGCTCTTCTTTGGTTATTTGTACTTTGTTTCTTAGGTCACAAGTGAATTAAACAATAAACTGAAATGAGGCTGGCTTTCTTTCACTTCATAGCTTTATATTGCATATTACTGTTTTTTAAAAGGTTTTAGGAAATTGCACAGGGTGTGAATTTTTTTTTTAATTCCTAACTTATATGTGTGTGTATATATACATATGTTTCTATAGTAAAACATTATTAGCTTCTTTTGTTTTCTTGTTGTACTAAAGTAGAATATAAAACATTCCTTGAAGGATAGAGTAGTTGGGAAGAGCCCTAACTCAAGCAAACTCATTTATTTAAGAAAATTTAAGAGACATTTTGAAGCTAACAGTCTCAAGTTAGCTTATAATCTTCTACAGTGTATCTTAAGCACTTGTGATAGATTTCCTATTAGGTGGTATTTATTGACCATGGATAGAATCATTAAACATTTCAAAGATGTGAAGAATGGATGGTAGTAAGTGAACTTGCTTCTGTTTTTCTCTTCTGTTTTGTGGCATTGCTGATTTCCCACTAGCATGCTTCAGAGTTTGCCTTCAGATTCCCCTCCTAAAAGTCAGAAAACTGGAAGATCTTACCTTGATGTTTCTCATTTGAATTATAGCTAAGAGTATCACCCCTTAGTGAAAGAGGAGAGTGAAAAAGTTGGCTTAAAGCTCAACATTCAGAAAACGAAGATCATGGCATCTGGTTCCATCACTTCATGGGAAATAGATGAGCAAACAGTGGAAACAGTGTCAGACTATTTTTGGGGGCTCCAAAATCACTGCAGATGGTTACTGCACCCATGAAATTAAAAGATGCTTACTCCTTGGAAGAAAAGTTATGACGAACCTAGATAGCATATTAAAAAGCAGAGACATTACTTTGCCAACAAAGGTCCATCTAGTCAAGTCTATGGTTTTTCCAGTGGTCATGTATGGATGTGAGAGTTGGACTGTGAAGAAAGCTGAGCGCCGAAGAATTGATGCTTTTGAACTGTGGTGTTGGAGAAGACTCTTGAGAATCCCTTGGACTGCAAGAAGATCCAACCAGTCCATTCTAAAGGAGATCAGCCCTCGGTGTTCTTTGGAAGGAATGATGCTGAAGCTGAAACTCCAGTACTTTGGCCACCTCTTGCGAAGAGTTGACTCATTGGAAAAGACTCTGATGCTGGGAGGAATTGGGGGCAGGAGGAGAAGGGGACGACAGAGGATGAGATGGCTGGATGGCATCACCGACTCGATGGACATGAGTTTGAGTGAACTCCGGGAGTTGGTGATGGACAGGAAGGCCTGGGGTGCTGCGATTCATGGGGTCACAAAGAGTCGGACACAACTGAGCGACTGAACTGAACTGAACTGATCACCTCTTCATGGAACACAACTTTGTTGTGGTGAAGGGGCTTAGGTAACTCAGTGAAGCTATGAGTCATGCTCTGCAGGGCTACCTAAGATAAACTGTTCATAGTGAAGAGTTCTGACAAATCGTGGTCCACTGGAGGAGGTAGTAGCAAAACACTCTAGTATTCTTGCCAGGAGAACCCCATGAACAGTATGAAAAGACAAAAAGATATGACAGTAGAAGATGAGCCTCCCCAAGTCAGAAGGCGTGTGGTATGAGGAGGAAGGAAATGCCATGAAATAATGGGCCCAGATACCATGATCTTAGTTTTTTGAATGCTGAGCTTCAAGCCAGCTTTTTCACTCTCCTTTTTGTCCTTCATCAAGAGGTTCTTAAGTTTCGCTTCACTTTCTGCCTTTAGAGTGGTATCATCTGCCTATCTGAGATTGTTGATATTTCTCCTGGCAATCTTGATTCCAGCTTATGCTTCTTCCAGTCTGGGATTTCATGTAATGCATTCTGCATATAAGTTAAATAAGCAGAGTGACAATATACAGTCTTCTCATACTCCTTTCCCAATTTTAAATCAGTCAGTGGTTCCATGTCCAGTTCCAACTGTTATTTTTTGTCTACATACAGGTTTCTCGGGAGACAGGTAAGTTGGTCTGGTACTCCCATCTCTTTAAGAATGTCACACAGTTTGTTGTGATCCACAGTCAAAGGCTTTGGCATAGTCAATAAAACAGAAGCAGATGTTTTTCTGGAATTCCCTTGATTTCTCCATGATTCAACAAATGTTGGCAATTTAATCTCTAGTTCCTCTGCCTTTTCTAAACCCAGCTTGTTCATCTGGAATTTCTCATTTCAAGTACTGTTGAAGTTTAGCTTGAAGGATTTTGAGCATAACCTTGCTAGCATGTGAAATGAGCACAGTTATACAGTAGTTGGGACATTCTCTGCCATTGTCCTTCTTTGTGATTGAAATGAAAACTGAACTTTTCCAGTCCTGAGGCCACTGCTGAGCTTTCCAAATCTGCTGATACTCTGAGTACAGCACTTTAACAGTATCAACTCTTGGGATTTTAAATAGCTCAGCTGGAATTCTGTCACCTCCACTAGCTTTATAGTAATGCTTCCTAAGGCCCACTTGACTTCATACTTCAGGATGTTCAGTTCTAGGTGAGTGACCACACCATAGTGGTTACCCATGTCATTAAGACATTTTTTGTATAGTTCTTCTGTGTATTCATCACCACTTCTTATTCTCTTCTGCTTGATAGTTCCCTTACTATTTCTATCATTTATTGTGCCCATTCTTATATGAGTGTTCCCTTGATATTTCCAATTTTCTTGAGATCTCTCGTCTTCCGCATTGTTTTCCTCTATTTCTTTGCATTGTTCGCTAAGAAGGTCTTTTTATTTCTCCTTGCTATTCTCTAGAACTCTGCATTCAGTTAGGAATATCCTTCCCTTTCTCCTTGACTTTCACTTTTTTTCTCAGCTATCTGTATAAAGACTTCTTAAACAACCACTCTGCCTTCTTGGATTTCTTTTTCTTTGGGATGGTTTTGGACACTGCCTCCTGTACAATATTATGAACCTCTGTCCACAGTTCTTCAGGCACTCTGTCTACCAGATCTAATCCCTTGAATCTATTCATTAACTCTACTGTACAATCATAAGGGATTTGATTTAGGTCATATTTGAATACCCAAGTGGTTTTCCCAACTTTCTTCAACTTAAATCTGAATTTTGCAATAAGGAGCTCATGATCTGATCCCAGGTCTTCTTTTTGCAGACTGTATAGAGGTTCTCCATCTTCAGTTGCAAAGAGTAGAGTCAATCTGATTTCAGTATTAACCATCTGGTGATGTCCATGTGTAGTCATCTCTTGAGTTGTTGGAAGAAGGTATTTGCTATGACCAGCATGTTCTCTTAACAAAACTGTGTTAGCTTTTGCTTTGCTTCATTTTGTACTCTGAGGTCAAACTTGCCTGTTCTGGTTATCTCTTGACTTCCTACTTTTGTATACCAATCCCCTAAGATGAAAAGCACATATTTTTTGGTGTGAGTTCTAGAAGGCATTGTAAGTCTTCATAGAACCAGTCAGCTTCAGCTTCTTCAGCATCACTGGTTGGGACACAGACTTGGATTACTGTGATGCTGAATGATTGCCTTGGAAATGAACCAAGGTAATTCTGTCATTTTTGAGATTGCACTCAAGTACTGCATTTCATACTCTCCTTTTGACTACAAGGGCTGCTCCATTTCTTGCTCCCAGTAGTAGATACAATGGTCATCTGAATTAAATTTGCTTTTTCCCATCCATTTCAGTTCACTGGTTTCTAAGATATCAGTGTTCACTCTTGGCATTTCCTGTTTGACCATGTCCAATTTATGGACCTTGATTCATGGACCTAACATTCCAGGTTCTTATACAGTATTGTTCTTTATAGCATCAACTTTCCTTTCACCACCAGGCCCATCCACAGCTGAGTGTTATTTCTGCTTTGGCCAGCTGCTTCATCTTTTCTGGAGCTATTACTAATTGCTCTTCACTCCTCATTTTCCAATGAGGTGTACTCAGATTGGAAAAGACCCTGATGCTGGGAAATGTTGAAGGCAAAAGGAAAGGGGCAGCAGAGAATAAGAAGGTTAGATAGTATCACTGACTCAGTGAACAGGAATTTGAGCAAACTCCCAGAGATAATGGAGGACAGAGGAGCCTGGTGTGCTACCGTCTATGGGGTTGCAAAGAGTTGGGTACAGCTTAGTGACTGAACAGCATCAACAGTAACAGCAAGGATATCTAGCTCATATTTTATTTCATCAGATTTTTAAAATAATTTTTAATGAAGATGTTTTCCTTGTACATATTTTCCTTTTTCTGCACGTAGTTTTTTCATCACACGTGTTCAGAACTCACTTCTACCATTACTGTTTCCTCTCTGTAAAATCCTCATGTTTCCACTTTGCTTCATCCCTATTATCTTTTCCCTGTTGCTCATATCTTCTTTCACTTTATTTCCAATTATTGGTGTTTTTTTTTTTTTCTCTCTTAACTATGACCAAGTATTCTTAGAAGTCCTTAAATCTGGATTCTTTACCTTCCCTTCTCTATAAATACTCAGTAATGTGCTTCTTGCCACATCTTCTTGTGACATGTTTCTATGTGAAATTCTCTATTCTGGGATCCTGTTCTTGTTTAAGGCACTTTCTAAATCATTGACCATAGTTGGCCATCACCCTTTCTTATTTTGCTTTGAAATCTCAGCAGGTACAATCTCTGCTGTTTTTCAGGACTCTGAATGTGGTGGTGAACCAGCAGCTCGGTTTTCCTTGTGCTTCACTGCTACAGAAATTCCCATTCTAACCATCATTGTTTTAAGGAGAAAAAGTTGATGGTGCTACCACTTGTTATGGAGTTGTGTTGCTCTTCAAGATTATTGACATTTTAGCTAGGTTACATCTCGCTTGTCTGTTGAACGACATAATCAGTTATAGGAGGTTTGGTTAAATATGACTGATTTAATTAAAACAGCTTGTTTTTCTATCTCACCTCCTCTTGTGCTAAGCAGCCAGCATTTGATGAAGCAGCTTAACCAGCTCTGAGTCTGCCTCTTCCTGTGCACCTGAGGAAGAAAGGTGAACAGATGCTATGTAATCTCTCCACCACCCCCACCTCCAGTCGAAAGTAAATTCTTGTTTCCTGAAACTACCAATTATTTTAGATACCTCAGAGCCTAATGGCACATTCTAACTTTAAGAAGATATACATTAGTCCACTCTTATCCAAGGTTTTGGTTACCGTGGTCAACTACAGTCTGAAAATATTAAATAGAAGATTCCAGAAACAAAATTCATAAGTTTTAAGTTGAGCACTGTTCTGGTTGTGTGATGGTATTGTCCTGCCTGCTCCAGCTTGAAATGGGACTCACCCCTCTGCCCAGTGTGTCTCAGCCATTCGTCACTCAGCAGCTCTCTTGGTTGTTAGGTTGATTGTTGCAGTGCTTATGTTCAAGTGACCCTTATTTTACTTCATAATGGCCCCAAGTGCAGGAGAAGTGATCCTGGCAATTCAGAAATGCCAAAGCTTTAAGTGAAAAGTGTAAATGTTCTTAAGAAAAAAACATCATATGCTGAGGTTGCTAAGATCTGTGGTAAGAATAAACCTTCCATTTGTGAAATTGTGAAAGACGAAAAAGAAATTTGTGCTAATTTTGCTGTCACACCTCAAACTGTGAAAGTTATAGCCACAGGGCATGATAACTGCTCAGTTAAGATGGAAAACACATTAAATTTGTATAGTAAGGTATTTTGGAAGAGCGAGAGTACGTTCACATAACTGTTATTACAGTATAGTTATTGTTCTGTTTTATTATCACTGTTGTTAATCTCTTACTATGCTTAATTTATCAATTAAACTTTATCATGGGTATATATGTATGGAAATAACAGTACATACAGGTTTCAGTGCCATCTGCGGTTTTAGGGATCCACTGGAGGTCTTGGAATGCCTTCCCAGTGTAGGGAAGGCTTCTGTATATATATATATATATATATATATAGAAACAATAGGGTTTTCCAGTCTTAGGAATTCACTCCTTTGATACCTGAAAACCAAAGAGTGTGTTGATATATTTGGGTATGATTTATTTTCAAAGGAGTTTTTTCCTGAGAAGGACCATTTGTTACGATGTTTCACTTGGGAGATGAGTGTCTATCTTTTTTCTGTATCATTTGAGTTTTATATGAGGCCTGTGTAACCCCTGTTCTTCTCCAGACATGAGCCCTTAGAAGTTATTCTCTTTCCGAAGCTTTCCTGTATGTTAGGGCTTGGCTTGTGTGCTGTGTACTCCAACCTCCCACACTTGCCCTAATAGTTGTCATTTCATTTTGTAAGTGTCTGTTAGCTTGTCTCTTTGCCAGCCTCCAGGGTAGATTCCTTACTGTCATGGGCATTGTCTTATTTATTGTGGTGAACATGTGGTAAATATGTTATTGCTGGAATTGAATACTAAAACTAAGCATGTCTTTGATCTATAACGTGGCATGACACTCCATGTGACCTATCCCAAGGTGTGACTTCGTACTGGTTTGCCTTTGTTTTTATCTTACTAGTTAATTAACTGACATTGTCCTTGGTGCCCTGTATGCACTTTAGATATTTGATGAATGAGTGAATAAGTGCAGATTTTAATTAGCAACTTTATACCTTCATTCTGAAAGACTTTAATTTTTTTAGTCAATTGCCTCATTAGATTTCACATCAGATCAGATCAGTTGCTCAGTCATGTCTGATTCTTTGTGACCCCATGAATCGCAGCACGCCAGGCCTTCCTGTCCATCACCAACTCCCGGAGTTTGCTCAGACTCACGTCCATCGAGTCAGTGATGCCATCCAGCCATCTCATCCTCTGTCGTCCCCTTCTCCTCTTGTACCCAATCCCTCCTAGCATCAGAGTCTTTTCCAATGAGTCAACCCTTCGCATGAGGTGGCCAAAGTACTGGAGTTTCAGCTTTAGCATCATTCCTTCCAAAGAAATCCCAGGGCTGATCTTCTTCAGAATGGACTGGTTGGATCTCCTTGCAATCCAAGGGACTCTCAAGAGTCTTCTCCAACACCACAGTTCAAAAGCATCAATTCTTCGGCGTTCAGCCTTCTTCACAGTCCAACTTTCACATCCATACATGCCCACAGGAAAAACCATAGCCTTGACTAGACGAACCTTTGTTGGCAAAGTAATGTCTCTGCTTTTCAATATGCTATCTAGGTTGGTCATAACTTTCCTTCCAAGGAGTAAGCATCATTTAATTTCATTGCTGCAGTCACCATCTGCAGTGATTTTGGAGCCCAGAAAAATAAAGTCTGACACTGTTTCCCCATCTATTTCCCATGAAGTGATGGGACCGGATGCCATGATCTTCGTTTTCTGAATGTTGAGCTTTAAGCCAACTTTTTCACTCTCCACTTTCACTTTCATCAAGAGGCTTTTTAGTTCCTCTTCACTTTCTGCCATAAAGGTGGTGTCATCTGCATATCTGAGGTTACTGATATTTCTCCAGGTAATCTTGATTCCAGCTTGTGTTTCTTCCAGTCCAGCATTTCTCATAGTAGAAATATAAACTCACCATGTATACTTTGGGTATGGATGGCTAAAACAAATTTCTGTTATTTTTATTGCTGGGTTTTATTTGTAGCTCTCTTCTCCTCATCCAAAGTCATTCAACTTCTTGTGAGCATGCACACTTGAAAAGATAAGAATGTGTCTACATTCAGTAGACACAAACTGGCTGAATGATAGGAAGATTGGTCAAATCTCTCTTGTCTGCAAGTACTGTTTTAAAAATATGTTATTGCTGGAATTGAATACTAAAACTAAGCATGTCTTTGATCTATAATGTGGCATTACACTCCATGTGACCTATCCCAGGGTGTGACTTCATACTGGTTTGCCTTTGTTTTTATCTTATTAGTTAATTAACATCAGCTAATAAGCTACTATTATACCTTGGTGGCTCTGATGGTAATGTATCTGCCTGCCATGCAGGAGACTCAGTTTGATCCCTGGGTCAGGAAGATCCCCTGGAAAAGGGAATGGCTATCCACTCCAGTATTTTTTCTGAAGAATTCCATGGACAGGGGAGCCTGGTGGGCTATACTCCATTGGGTTGAAAAGTTGGACACAACTGAGCAACTAATTTATATTAATTATCTTACCAGTAGCCAGTAAGGCCAAGATAATTATGTGATAAAAGGTTTGGATCAATGAGTAATTATAATTGAAGCTGAGTGTAATTACGGGATTTTGAGGTGTTCAGTGTAATTCCATTTAAGTTCCGTTTTGAAACTAGAGCACTAGGAAGGATTATTGACAAAAGGACAAGAGACATAAAGATGCAGTTGACTCACGTTTGAGCTGTGTGGAGATGGTTATGGTGGGAAACCTGGATGGCTCTGCTCACCCCAGCATCCCTCTTCTCACATGCTCTTTTTGTGCCACACTCCCCGTAGTACTTTGCTACTTAAGGTCTCCATCCAGTAGCCTCTGCTCTTCTCTCTGTGTGAGATTCTCTTGCTCCTCTCCATCCAGGTAACACTTATCTGTGATTAGAACTCAGCTAAGTACAGTAGCTGCAGGGTGCCTTTTCTGACCCCGAGTCTGATTTAGATGCTCTCCTGTTCTCCTAGCGTCTTCCCTCTGGCACTTTCTACTTTGTTCTGTAATCCTTGCATTGTCAGACCTTTCTGCTAGTCTCCTTAAGGGCAGAGAAGATCTTTCAGTGCTTTGTTGAATTTGACTTCTCTAACTATTTTTGTAGTGGTAGTGCTAAAAACCCACTAAAACTGGGCCTTTTGTAAACTATACGTAAGAATTCTGCATCGTATCTGGTGTACAGTATGTCTAATAAAAAATGGCTGTTGTTTATACTTTCTATTCCCTGTTTTATTCAAGCTTTAACACGTCTTAAAATCACATAACTTTAGATGGTTTTGTAAACCAGACTCCTTAGATTTGAATCCTGGCATTGCCACTAGTGGTGACTTTAGACTGCTTATTCATCTTTACCTTGGTTTCCCCAGCTATACATTTTAAGGGTAGAAATTACAATAACATGAACCTCATAAGATATTGATTAGAGAAGGCAATGGCAGCCCACTCCAGTACTCTTGCCTGGAAAATCCCATGGACAGAGGAGCCTGGTAGGCTGTAGTCCATGGGGTCGCTAAGAGTTGGACGTGAGTTAGCAGCAGCAGCAGCATAAGATATTGATAAGGTCTAAGTGAAATTATACATGTGGGTGGAGCTCCCGCATAACATCTTCCCGAAAAACCACTGACTTCCTCCTGCTTACTTGAGAACCCATGGAATTCATAGAATTGCAGAGTGGTTTCAACTGCTCAGAGTGTACTGTGGACTTTGTCAGTTTTCCACATTGATCTGGAGGAATTTCAGAGAGTGATGTGCCACATCTGGAGCCTAACAGGTTATGTCTCATCATGTCTCACCCATGCTTCAGCTTACAGGGCACAGTGAGCTTATCTCTGGGATGCTGTCCTCACTGTGGCTGGGTTGGCCCCTTTTCTTACAGTTTCTTCTAGACTTGGAGGGAATGTGAGTACCAGTAGGATCTTCAGAAGTTTTGGTGTGAACTCCACAGAGATAGGGCTTCCCAGGTGGCTCAGTGGTAAAGAATCCACCTGCCAATTCAGGAACCGTAGGAGACGCAGGTTAGATCCCTGGATTGGAAAGATCCCCTGGAGGAGGAAATGGCAACCCACTCCACTATTCTTGCTGAGATAATCCCATGGTCAGAGGAGCCTGGTGGGCTACAGTCCATAGGGTTGCAAAGAGTTGAAAATGACTAAATCGACTGAGTGCTCATAGCACAGCACAGAAAGAAGTTTGAAAGTGGTGTGGGAAATGGAACACTCAACGACTGGGTTAAGCTCCTGTGAAAATGTTTCTTGTAAGCTATTAGAAATTGCAGAAGCTGGTAGGCACCCTTGTGGGGAATGGGGATAGTTTAGCAGGAGGCCTAGTGTCACCTAGGTACACTATACTCATGAATTCAGTGTCAGGATATTTGACGTGCAGAAAGGACTTTCGGCTCATCACACCTTGTTTCAGTCATTAGTGACGTGATTGCCAGTAAGGTTGGTAGAGTCCTCTTCTTTTTTCTGAAATTAGTGCCAGCAAAGTTTTACCCCAAAAAGATACTCAGTGACATTCTTATTTAGCTGGAGCATTTCATCTAGCAGCTTATATAGCTTGTGAAAAGTGTTTACTGCATGTTTTTGAATGCATTAAAATGCATATCCATTAAAATGGATATTTTAGAACTGGAAGTGTAATTATATGTACTGAATAACTTTTAAGGTAACAAAATTCTTTTTAATTTTATGTGTGATAATATTTTCTGACATTGAAGAATGAGATGTTTTGCACTGGAAAATGTTCTCATTAAGTTAAACTTCAAATGCTCAAATGCCTTTCATGTAGCAAGTAGTTGAATATAACTCTACCTTTGCTTCATGACCCAGGACATTTCCTGTGTCTGTATAGTTTTGGTACTTTGACCCAATTTAGTTTTCTCTGTGTGTTTTATTTTGTCTCGTCTTAGTGTCATACCACCATCTGCCACTTCTGCTGATGCAGTTCTTAATATAAACAACTTCCCCTTCCTACTCCATTGATAATTTGCTGCCAGTAACTTTCATTAGGTTGAGATAACACAAGCAAAATTCTGAGTGAGGGCAAAGGCATGTTGGCCTATGTCATGGCTGTTTTATTTGTGCTTCATGTTTGGGAACTCATTTTTAAGGATGGCAGTTTTTAGTTAAGTCTTCAGAAAATTGGGGCTTCACTGTAAAGGTTTTGCATAGGATGTTCAGTGCATTTATTGTTGTTATCATTTAAATTTTTTCTCTCTCTCATAAACAGTCAGAATTTGCTGTGTGATGTCACGATTGTGGCCGAAGACATGGAAATTTCTGCTCATAGAGTGGTGCTGGCTGCCTGTAGTCCTTACTTTCACGCCATGTTTACAGGTATGAAATGTTTTGGTTATGGACGTTTATAAAATGTATACAGATTTGGGCTTTTCTTTCCACATTTTCTTTTTTTATATTTACTTATTTTTGGCTGCACTCCGTCTTCCTTGCTTCACGAGGGCTTTCTCTGGTTGTGGTGAGAAGGGGCTGCTCTCATTGCAGTGACGGGCATCTCATTGTGATGGCTTCTCTGGTTGCAAAGCACAAGCTCTAGGTACGCAGGCTTCGGTAGTCGCGGCACACAGGCTCAGTGGGTGCAGCTCGTAGGCTTTAAAGCATAGGCTCAGTAGTTGTGGCACGTGAGCTTAGTTGCTCCATAACATGTGGAATCATCCCGCACCAGGGATCAAACCCTTGTCCTCTGCATTGACAGGCAGATTCTTACCACTGTGCCACCAGGGAAGTCCCACATTTTCTTTTCTTATTAACATTTTATTGTTATGAAATTAAGCATTGTAGTAGAAGAAAATGCTGTTGTTTTGTTTTAAATTACTCTTCATCTTTGTTTTTCATTATTGTTACCATGTTGTGTACATACATGTGTACATTACATACAAGTACAATTTTATGCTCAGCCTCCCCCTTTTGCATTTATATTTGTATATATTGGCTAAGTTTGCCTCCCTGCAGTTTATAAGAGCTTTTAGCATTTTCTTATTTTGACGAAAGTAAATTGCTTTTACTGTTCTGCATTTCTTCAAAGGATTTTCACATTTGCCTCATCACTGTTTATAGTGAACAAATGAATGTTTAGTAAATGCCTTTTGATTCAGCAATATAAGAAAATAGAGTGGATACTTAGTTATAAAAATACATAGAATAATTTTAGTATTTCGGACAAAAAAAAGTAGTTTACTAATGCCACACTAGAAGCCGTTAAATTCATTTTTCTGTCTTTAAACCCTTTAAAAAAATACAGTTGATGTACAATATTTTGTTTTAAGAGCAGTGTTTAATGATTTGGCATTTGCATGCTTTATGAAATGGTTAGATGATCACTATATGAGTCCTTTAGCCACGTATCCCCACACAGAATCACTATAGTATCACTGTCTTTATGTTGTGTATTACATCCCCATGACTTTATTCTTTTCATAATTATGGGTTTGTATCACTTAACTATTCACCTAATTCTCCCCCTTTCCACCGTGCTCACCTGTGTCAATTGCCTGTTTGTTTTCTGTGTTTGTTGATTCTGTTTTCACTTTATTTTGTTTGTTTTGTTATCTTTGATTTCACATATGAAATCATGTAATATTTGTAGTCTCTGTTTGACTTATTTCACTTAGCATGATATCCTCTAGATATATCCGTGTTGTTGAAAATGGTAAGGTTTCATTCTTTTTTATGCCTATTCATATTTCATTGTATATATACCACATATTCTTTATCCTTTTATCTATCAATGGACACAGGTTGCTTTTATATGTTGGCTATTGTAAGCAGTGCTGCAATAAATGTAGAGGTGCACATATTTTTCCAGTTACTGTTTTTGTTTTCTTCAGGTGTGAAGAAAGTTGAATTGGTGAATCATATGGTAGTTGTATTTTTAATTTTTTGAGGCACCTGCATACTGTTTTCCATAGTGGTTGTATTAGTTTATAGTCCTGCAAACAGTGCACAAGTGTTTTTCTTTACATCTTCACCAATATTTCTTATTTGTTAACTTCTTGAAAACAGCCATTCTGACAGGTATGATATAGATCTTATTCTGATTTTGATTTGTGTTTCCCTGGTTATTAGTGATGCTGACTACCTTTTCATATGCCTGTTGGCCATCTGTATGTCTTCTTTGGAGCAATGTCTATACAAGTACTCTGGCCATTTTTATTTTTGATGTTCAGTTGTATGAGTTTTTTGTTTATTTTGGATGGAAACTCCTTATTGGATGGTTCATTTGGAAATACTTTCTTTCACTTGGTAGGCTGCCTTCCTAGTTGTTGATAGTTTTCACTGTGCAAAAGCTTCTTAGTTTCATGTAGTCCCATGTGTTAATTTTTGCTTTTGTTGCCGTTCCCTGAAGAGAGAAATCCAATAAATATTGCTTTGATCGTACTGTCTATGCTTTCTTCTAGGAATTTTATGGTTTCAGGTATTATATTAAGTCTTTAATCCGTTTTGAGTTTATTTTTGTGCATGATATTAGACAGCAATCCAGTTGGATTCTTTTGCATGTAGCTGTCCACTTTTCCCAGTATCATTTATTGAAGAGACTGTCTACTCCCCATTGCCTTTTTTGTTGGAGATTAATTGACCATTTAAGTTTTGATTTATTTCTGTACTATTTAGTTATATTGACCCATGTATTTTTCTTTTTTGTACTAATACTAGACTATTTTGATTACTGTACCTTTGTAATATAAATTAAAGTCAGGGAACATGATACCTCCCTCTTTGTTCTCCTTTCTTAAGATTGTTTTGGCTGTTTGGGGTGTTTTCAGACAAATTTTAGAATTATTTGTTCTAGTTCTGTGAAAAGTATCATGGGTATTTTGATAGGGATTGCATTGAATCTATAGATTACCTTTAGGATTTATGATCATTTTAACCTTATTAATTCTTCCAACCCATAAGCATAGTATTCTTTCCATTTGCTTTTGTTGTCTTTAGTTTCTTTCATCCATGTCTTATAGCTTTCAAAGTACAAGTTTTTTTGCCTCTTTGGTTGTATTTATTCCAAGGTATTTTATTCTTTTGGATGAAATTGTAAATGTGATCAATTTCTCTTTCTGATAGTTTGTTATTAGTGTATAGAAACACAGCATGTTTCTGAATATTACATTTTTATTCTAGATCTTTACTGAGTTTATGTATTAAATTAATTCTGATAGTTTTGGGTAGCATTATAAGGATTTTCTATATATGGTCATGTCCTCTGCAAACATTGACAGTTTTACTTCTTCTTTTCCAATTTAGATTCCTTTTATTTATTTTTCTTCTCTGTTTGCTGTGGGTAGAACTTCCAAAACTATGTTGGATAAAAGTGGCAAGAGTGGACATCATTGTCTTGTTCCTGATTTTAGAAGAAATGCTCTCAGCTTTTCACCATTGAGTATGATAACTGTGGGCTTGTCATATATGGCCTTATTATATTGAGGTAGGTTCACAATATATATATTGTGCTCACTTTCTAGAGATTTTTTTTTTTTTATCATAAATGGATATTGAATTTTATGAATAGCTTTTTGTGCATCTATTGATATGATCATATCATTTTTATTCTTCAGTGTGTTAAAGTGGTATATCTCATTGATTGGTTTGTGGAGTATTAAATCATCTTTAATCATATATCTCTAGGATAAAGTCTACTTGATACGGTATATGATTCTTTTGGTGCATTGTTGATTTCAGTTTACTAATATTTTGAGAGTTTTTGCACCTGTGTTCGTCAATGGTACAGGCCTGTAATTTTATTTTTGGGGTGGTGTTTTTGCCTGTTTTGGTAGGGTGATGCCGATCTTACAGAATGCATTCCAAAGTGTTCCTTTGTCTTCAGTTTTTTGGCATAGCGTGAGTTGGTATTAACTCTTTAAATGTTTGATAGAATATCACCTATTGGTGTTGGGTTTTTCTTTGTCGGTAATTTTCACAATTATTGGTTCAGTTTCATTACTGGTAACCAGTCTTCATATTTTATGTGTCTTCCTGATTGTCTTTGGAGATTGTATATTGCTTGGAATACATCTATTTTAAATTGCCCATTTTGTTGATGTATACTTGTTCACGGTAATCTCTAAGGATCTTTTGTATTTTTGTGGTTTCACCTGTAATTTCTCAGTTGTTTATTTGGGCCCTGTCTTTATGAGTCTAGCTAAATAGTTATTAATTTTGTGTATCTTTTCAAAGAACTAGCTCTTTCATTGATCTTTCTGGTTTTTAGTCTTTATTTATTTTTGCTCTGATATTAATTATTTCTTTCCTTCTACTAACTTTAGGTTTTGTTTACTTTAATTTTTCCGGTTCCTTTGGGTATAAGGTTAGATTGCTTTGAGATTTTTCTTATTTCATGAAGTAGGCTTGTATGACTGTAAACTTTCCTCTTAGAACTGCTTTTGCTGTGTTCCATAGACTTTGGATTATTGTATCATGTTTGGATTGTGTTTCATTTTAATTTGTCTCCAGATTTTTATTTCCTTTTGATTTCTTCAGTGTCCTGTTGGTTGTTCAGTGGCATATTGTTTAGGCTGCATGTGTTTGTGCTTTTTCATTTTTTTTCTTATTGATTTTTCTTCTCATACTACTGATATGATTTCTGTCATCTCAAATTTATTCAGATTTGTTTTGTGGCAACATATCCTGGAGAATGTTCTTTGTGCACTTGAATGTGTATTCTGCTGCTTTTTGCTTATGTTCTGATTGAACCCAGGTCTCTTGTGTTCACCATAGGAGCTACCAGGGAAGCCCGTATTCTGTATATACATAGAAAATTTATCTAGTCAAATGTGTTATTTAAGGCTAGTGTTTCCTTATTGATATTTTTTCCAGATGATCTGTCTGCAGATATAAATGGGGTGTTAAAAGTCCCCTACTATTATTGTAATCCTGTTGGCTTAATTTATTTATGTACTCCTATGTTGGGTTTCCCAGGTGGCACTAGTGGTAAAGAAGCCAGTGCAGGAGACATTAGAGATGCACATTCAATCCCTGGGTTGGGAAGATCCCCTGGAGAAGGGCATGGCAACCCACTCCAGTATTCTTACCTGGAGAATCCCATGAAGCAAGGAGCTTGGTGGGCTACTGAGTCAAACATGACTGAAGTGAGTTAGCATGCAGGCATGCATGTTGGGTGTGTATACATTTACAGTTGTTATATCTTCTTGGATTGATCCCTTGATCGTTAGGTAATGCCTGTCTTTGTCTCTTGATAACATCTTTGTTTTAAAGTCTGTCCTGTCTGATATACATCTGCCACCCCAGCTTTCTTTTCATTTGGGTTTATGTGGAATATTTTTTCCATCTCTTCACTGTTAGTCTGGGTGTATCTTTAGATCTGAAGTAAGTCTCTTGTAGGTTGCATATATGTGTGGTAAGTTGCTTTAGTTGTGTCTAACTCTGTATGACTGTAGACTTCTTGGCTCCTCTGTCCATGGGGATTCTCCAGGCCAGAATACTGGAGTAGGTTACCATGTCCTCCCACAGGGGATCTTCCTGACCCAGGGATTGGACCCACGTCTCTTATGTCTCCTTCATTGGCAGGCAGGTTCTTTACCACTAGCATCACCTGGGAAACATACAGATAGGTTTTATTTTTTAAATCTGTTCAGCCATTCTGTCTTTTGATTGGAGCAGTTTGTTTATTTTCATTTAAACTATTGATGTATCTGTAGTTCTTGCCATTTTGTTAATTGTTTTCTGGTCATTTTTATGGTTTTCTTTTGTTCCTTTTTCTTTAATATTCCTATTAAAATATCATGTAATTTAATTAATTTTAAAAGATTTATTTATTTGTTTCAGCTGTTTGGTCTTTTCTGCTGTGTGTACTTTTCTCTCGTTGCAGCGAGTGAGGTCTGCTCTTAATTTTTGTGAGAGGTCTTCTCGTTGCAGTGGTTTCTCTTGTTGCAGGGCACGGGCTTTAAGTCATGCAGGCTTCAGGTGTTGTGGCAAGTGGGCTTAGCAGTTGTGGCTCATGTGGGGTGGTTTTACAGCATCTGAGGTCTCTTCATGGCCCAGAGATCAAACCCGTGTCTCCTTCATTGGTAGGCAGGCTCTTTACCACTAAGCCACCAGGGAATCCCTGGTGATTCTCTTTTGTTGTTACCATAAGGTTCATATATAACAACCTGTGCATGTATATATGTGATTATTTCAAATTGAAGATCTCTGCAGTTCTAATGCATTGTAACAGCCCTGCATTTTTATTTCTACCTCCCTTTATTTAATGTTTTTTGTCATATTTTACATCTTTTTGTTTGTATACCCCTTAACTATTTATTGTAGCTATAAATGATTTTACTATTTTTGCCTTTTTACCTTCCTTCTAGCTTTTAAGTTGTTTATCTACTACTTTTACTATTTGTTTGCCTTTACATGTAAGAATTTTCATGTTTCTGTTTGGAGTCTGTCTTTTCCACTTAGAGAAATTCCTTGAATTCATTTCTTATAAAGCTGGTTTGGTGGTACTGAACTCTCTTAGCTTTTGCTCATTTGGAATACTCTTCCTCTTCCCCTTGAAATCTGAATGAGAGCCTTGCAGGTAGAACATTTGTGGTGTAGATTTTATTGTTTCATCACTTGGAATATCATGGCACTCCTCCTGGCCTGCTAAAGTTGCTGCTGAAGAGTCAGCTGACAGTCTGGGGTGTTCTCTTGCTGCTTTTTTTTTTTTTTATTACACGACTTTAATGGTCCAAGTGCATGGCCATGATTGGATTTTTATTTATTTTTTTTTCTAATTTTATTTTATTTTTAAACTTTACATAATTGTATTAGTTTTGCCAAATATCAAAATGAATCCGCCACAGGTATACATGTGTTCCCCATCCCGAACCCTCCTCCCTCCTCCCTCCCCATACCATCCCTCTGGGCCGTCCCAGTGCACCAGCCCCAAGCATCCAGCATCGTGCATCGAACCTGGACTGGCAACTCGTTTCCTACATGGTATTTTACATGTTTCATTGACATTCTCCCAAATCTTCCCACCCTCTCCCTCTCCCACAGAATCCATAAGACTGTTCTATACATCAGTGTCTCTTTTGCTGTCTCGTACACAGGGTTATTGTTACCATCTTTCTAAATTCCATATATATGCGTTAGTATACTGTATTTATGTTTTTCCTTCTGGCTTACTTCACTCTGTATAATAGGCTCCAGTTTCATCCACCTCATTAGAACTGATTCAAATGTATTCTTTTTAATGGCTGAGTAATACTCCATTGTGTATATGTACCACAGCTTTCTTATCCATTCATCTGCTGATGGACATCTAGGTTGCTTCCATGTCTTGGCTATTATAAACAGTGCTGCGATGAACATTGGGGTACACGTGTCTCTTTCCCTTCTGGTTTCTTCAGTGTGTATGCCCAGCAGTGGGGTTGCTGGATCATAAGGCAGTTCTATTTCCAGTTTTTTAAGGAATCTCCACACTGTTCTCCATAGTGGCTGTACTAGTTTGCATTCCCACCAACAGTGTAAGAGGGTTCCCTTTTCTCCACACCCTCTCCAGCATTTATTATTTGTAGACTTTTGGATCGCAGCCATTCTGACTGGTGTGAAATGGTACCTCATAGTGGTTTTGATTTGCATTTCTCTGATAAAAGATTTTCTCTTTATCTTTAATTTTTGCCATTTTAATTACAACGTGTTGTGGTGTGGACCTCTTTAAGTTCCTCTTGTTTGCGATTCTTTGCTTCCTCTCACTGAATGTTTCTTTCTTTCCCTAGGTTAAGGAAGTTTCACCTGTTATTTCTTCAAGTAACTTCTCTGCCCTTTTCTGTCTTTTTCCGGTACCCCTATAATACGAATGTTAGTATGGTTGATGTTGTCCCAGAAGTCTCTTAAATATTCTCATTTTTTTCAAATTCTTTTTTTTTTTCCTGTTCACCTTGGATGATTTCCACTACTCTGTCTTCCATGTTGCTATTATACTTCTCTGTATCATCTAAAATACTTTTCCTTCCAGTTTCTTTTTTCTGGGTATTTTATCTTCATGTCTGTTCAGTTTATTTTTATATTTTCTAACTTTCTTAAAATTCTCACTGTGTTCATCTAATTCTTCTCCCACATTCATGGAGCATCTTAATGATCATTAATGAGAACTCTTTATCAGGTAAGTTGCCTGCCTCCATTTCTTTTAGTTCTTTTTCTGAAGCTTTGTCTTATTCCTTTGTGTAGAGCATATTTTGCTCTCTCCTCATTTTGTCAAATTTTCTGTATTTATCAGGTAAATTCGTTATATTTCTGGATATTGGAGAAGTGGCCTTATATAGTTGACATCCTGTAGGGCCCAGTAGCTTGCTCCCCTCCTATTTCAGAGCTATATGTTCTTAGGGTGCCCCCTATAAGGACCGTGTGACTCCTTCTGTTGTGGTGGAAAGAGTCCTATGGGCAGTCTGGTAGGCAGATTCCTGGTTTCTGGCCCGGTTGGCTGCAAGACTGTGCCCTGCGTAGTGGCTGTAGTCAGGCTGGAGGTTGGGGTCGGCTTCCCATGAGACTGTCTGCATGACCCTGGTTGGGGCACAGGGCTGCTGCCAGCTTGCTGGTGTGCAGATAAGCCCCTGGAGCTAATAGTCTATCGGGTGGATCCCAAAATGGCATTGCCAGCACCAGTGTCCTTGTGGTAGAATGACATCCTCAGAATGGTTGCCACCAGCATTGGTGCCCTCAGGGTGATCTCTTGCCTCTTGGGAGCCTCTCTAAGATCAGTATGTAGGTCTAGCCCAGGCTTCTTTCAAACTGCTGCTTCTGTCCTGGGTCTCTGAGTGTATGAGATTCTGCACATCCCTGAAACAGCTGAGTCTTTCCCACAGCCCTTTTGCTGTCCTGCACGCAGGCCCTTCTGGCCTTCAAAACCAGATATTGTAGTGGCTTGTCTTCTTGATGTAGGATTCCTGGGCTGGGGACCCTGATGTGCAGCTCGGAACCCTTGCTCTTTGGGGAGAACCTCTGTAATTGTGATTATACTCTTGTTTGTGGGTTGCTCATTCAGGTGAGTTAGATCTTGACTAGGTCTTGTCATTGTCCCTTCTACCCTTCTCATTGTGGTTCCTTCTCTATGTCTTTATGTGGGAGATATCTGCTAGTTTTCAGGTCATTCTCATTTATAGTTGCTCTGTGAGTAGTTGTAATTTGGTGTGTCTGTAGGAGCTGGTGAGCTCCAGGTCTTCCTACTCTGCCACCTGGCCACATCCTCCCTTAACTTCATTCTTAAGAAAACAAAATCGAAACATCCAGTATAGTACTGTTGAAGAAAATGAAGTTATTATCTTTTCCAACAATGAGCTTATAGTCTTAGATTATTGATAGAACAAACAAATGCTTGTAAATACATAGTTATAGAAGAAAGCCCAAATGTAAATCTATTCATACTTTAGAAACTTAAATATTTCCTATGTCTAACATTTTGCTAGATACTTTAAGGGGTAATAAACAAAATTAGCACACTTTTTGTACCAGTAATTTATTAATATCATTGGAGAAATGAGTTGTACACACTTTATTTTTATGCTTTTTTGCTTTTTGTTAAAGGATGGTTTATTAGAGTGGTCAAGGTGCAAGTGTTGAACAATCCAAGCAGACTAACAGCATGGCATGTATTAATAGATGTGCACCCTTTAAATACATAATAGTTTGTGGAAGATCTGTTCAGAGCAGTAATACAGATGGTGAGGACTATGATGGACAGTGTTGAGAGATGGGGATCTGACATTTCCTGAAATGTAATGAGTACCAAGGGTTTATACACATAAAAAAAAGTGCAGAGGCAATGTGGAGAGAATAGGCTTGGTGTTTTGAGAGTAGTGAGGACTCTGGAGACCACCTCACTTTTCAGCCTGTTACATTCTTGTTGTTCCTGAACTGAGTTAAATAATCAAGAATGTAAGAAAGGGGACTTCCCTGGTGGCCCAGTGGTTAAGATCTGCCTGCCAGTTCAGGGAACATGGATTTGATCCCTGGTCTGGAAAGATTCTATATGCTGCAGTGACGCCTCAGCACCACAGCTCCCGAGCCCATACTCCAGGGCTCCTGTGTTGCAACTGCTGAGCCCATGCACTGTAACTACTGAAGCCCACACACCTAGAGCCTGTGCTCTGCAACAAGAGGAGCCAGGACAACAAGAAGCCCATTGCAACAAAGACCCAGCTCAGACGAAATAAATAAATAAATAAATAAATAAATAAATAAATAAATAAATAAATAAATAAAATTAATTAATTATAAAAAAGACAAATGTAGGAAAAACAGTAGAGGGGTTGTGAGCCATATTGGGCAAGTGATTTGGGGATGGTGCCTTTAACTGAGGCTGATTAGAAAAGTTATAGAGGGACTAGTCACATTTTTATGTCCTAATTTCACTTCAATGACTGTCTTATTTATTACTCCTGGAGATTTTTTCCAAACAGAATTTCTAGGTTTGTAAAAGCAGTATTTGATCTGCTTTGTGTTGGCCTAATTTAGGAGTTCCCTAGTAAAGTGCCTTCTTTCAAGTCTTTGTTAGAATTACTGAATCTGGGATCATTAGTCTCTTCTTCAGTTTTGGCCTCAGTTTTCCCTTTTGGAAAATGAGCATAATAATGTTACTTCCTAGGATTCTTATAAAGATTATATGAGATCATGTATGGTTGTCCTTTATTTGACACATAGAAAATGTTCAATTAATATTGGCATTTTCGTGGTTATCATTATTATTTTTTACCCTCAATTCCTAAAGGTTGTTGTAAGGGTAAAAGATTGAAAATGTCTTAAAGTAGACTTCTTTTGATAAAGATTTTATTTTCCAGTTACAAAATGTAATGATTAATTTAAAATTACAAGATCAGAGTTGGTTTCCTTTCCCTTCAAAAGATAACACTTAAGAGTCTCGAAACTCCCTGAGCCTTTGACATGCAGAGACATGGATGCTGGTGATAGGAGATCTCATTATGTCTCTGTTTTTCTTCCCTCTTTACTTTTTAATCTAAACTACATTTCAGCTTCCCTCATTTCTTTCTTTCTTTCATCCTTCCTTTTTTTTTTTTTTTTAACCTAATGATTCTCACCTCTTCATATTTTAGTTGACATGCAATTTTTGAATTATGCGTAACGATGGGGATGGGACCCTGAAGATGTTTTGATTCTATAAGTATTCCTAATGTCTCAGTTAACTGGTAGCTGGGTACTTCTTGCAGTTCAGCCTGTTTCTGCCTGAGAATACTTGGTCAAATCTTAGATTGTTATGCAACGGTGCAAAATGGGAATATTATGTTAATTTCTGGCACATATAAAATATGAATTGAGTACCTTGATTGTGACTTTTACAATTTTATTGAGGCATATTTTACATTGTAATTTTCAGTGATTTTTAATAAATTTACTCAGTAGTACTGCCATCACCATAAATCAACTTTATAGCATTTTAGTCCCTATGTATTATTTTTGAGACTCATCCATATTGTAGTATATATCATCAGATTGTTCCTCTTTATTGCTAAGTAGATTCCATTGTATGAAAACAGCAAATTTTGACTATATATTTACCAGCTGATGGACATTTAGATTGTTTCCAGTTTCTAGCAATTATAGCTAATGCTTCTATGAACATTCACATGTAGTTCTTTGTGTGGACACAGATTTTTATTTCTCATGGTGATAGATACATATGTGTGGAATGTCTGGTTATGTGGTAAATTTATATTTAACTTTTTAAAAATTGCTATATTATTTCCCCAAGTGACTGCATCATTTTATATTCCTACATTATGTATAAGTGTTTCCATTTTTCCACTTCCTTACCAACATTTGTTACTCTTTTTTTTTTTTTTTCCAGTTGTGGTCATTCTAATGGATGTGAAGTGGCATCTCTTATAGTTTCATTTGCACTTCCCTGATGACTAATGATGTTGAGCATCTTTTCATGTACTTGGTAGGCTAGGATTTTATGGTTCTTTGGTAGTAGATATTATTTACCTTTCTGGCAATCTTTGTTTATTTTCTTCTTTTGAATCCACTAAATAGCAGTTTGGCAAAGATTAGGTAAAATAAGACATGGAGATTTGGTCTGGGGGGTTTAGTGTACATGTATTTAAGATTTGCTAGACTATGAACCCATTGTTTGTCTGTTTTCCTGTCTGAAGTCCTACTGTATTTATATTATCTTTCATAAAAAATATGAGGAGGCCCACAAGTAGACCTTGGCGTGCTTCCATGCTATTACGTGCTGTGATGTTTGAGTCCTCTGGCTCAGTGATCAGCTATACACAGACGTGTCTGCAGTGGCACAGGGCTACCTTGTACTCCTCTTGTTCCTTGTGATTTGCCTATTTAGAAATGGGGACTCTGCAGATACTCTTTTTGGCCCTTGTTTTTCATCTCCCTTAAACTCAGAAAAATTTTCATTCAAATTATATCACCTAAAAAAGAATTCTATTACTCTTCTTAGTTCCAAGTATTCTGGTAGAAGAAGGGAAGTGAAAAGTAATTTTGTGATGTATCACCGGTTTTTCTTTTGTGAAGTTTAGATTAAGGCCAGGTTGTTTAACTGTTACTTGAAAAAGAATATATCAAATTGATTTCTTGTGTTTTTATTCATTTATCTATCTTTTTTTGCTTGTTTTGTTTTGGTTGATGGTGGCATGTGGGATCTTTGTTCCATGACCAGGGATCAAACCCATGCCCACTGTAGTGAAAGTGTGAAGTCCTAACCGCTAGACCACCAGGGAAATCCTGGGTTTTTGTGTTTTAAAATTACTTGCTTGTGTACAGATGTGACATTTAGAATGCCCTTTTCCTTAACACATGTATTTGAGGCTTCTTTTGTGCCACAGGCTAAAATATCTGAAATCTAGTGGGAAATAGGAAATTATTTTCATTCTTCTTTTTGGGGAGTGCTTTTTGATCATTTTCTTTTGTCACATTGAACATCATTTAGTAAGGTAAATTAGAATAGGAAGAGAGATTATCATTTGTGTAAGATGTGAGTTTTTTTAAAAGTTGCAAGCATGTTATATTTGTCTTAAGATTTGTGCTTTCCTTCATCAAGGAGTACTCATTGAGCACCTTCTGTGTGCTGGGTGTTATCCTAGTCTTTCAGAAAGGAAGAAAGGTTAGACAGAGAGGAAACAAAGTTTCTTATATTGCTGACTGCTGTAAAGAACATTAAATAGGGTATTGCACATAAAGTGCATATGTCTTTAGTCTGCATATGACAGAGAACTCCCCTTAAGGTGGTTTAAATAGCAAGGAAATACATTCTCTCATAACTAGAAAGTGAGCTGGTCACCAAGGATCCTCATCTGTCTGTGTTATCACCAAGCTGTACTCACTAAAAATTTTATCCTTTAATTGCTTCCCCCATGAATGCAAGATGCCTACTAGAGTGGACTAATATCTCAAGGAAGGAAAAGGGTTATCTCTTCCTGTTTTCTTTTAGGAAGTAGGAGACCTGTTCCAGAAGTTATTCAAACTAGAGCCAAATTGGCAGGGAAATGCAGGTACCATGTTTGCCTTAGATTAGTTATAGAATTGGGGAATTTTGTATCATACCACCATAGCCAGTGCCTGGCAGGGCCATTCGGGTCATCTTGCCAGAAGGAAGATACCAATATGTTGGTAGTGTCTTTGTAACCTAAAAGCTAAAGAGCAATAATGATTGGAGGGGTTGACACATGTAACTTGAAGAGTAATGGAATACATTTTATTTATTAAATGTGGCTGTAATTTGTCATTCAAGTCTTAGTGTTTCAGCATAGTATAAAGTCTGTATTATACTTTTACTATTTTTTCAGTTTTTGTGTGCTAGGTAGTAACTAAAGTTAGAATCATATGCACTTTTTATTGATCCTAGGATTTGCCCTCTTATATCTATTCACTTCTTAGAACTTCAGAATGGGTAAACACAGTTATCAGTTTGTTCTGGGCTTCAGGAGTCCCGATTATGGTCCTTGAGATGGAAATGTTTACGTCCATACGTGTGTCCATAAACGTTTACAATTTGGAGGTCTTCATTTCTTTTCTCAAGAAAAGTACAGTGTTCACTAGTCAAAGTGCTTAGCTCAACCTGTATAGTAACTTTTCAGTAAATGTTTGATGCCTGAAATCCTTCAAAGCCAGAACACAATAACTTAAGTGTTACTGGGTTGGCCAAAAACTTCCTTTGGTTTTTAAGTAAAAATACTGGATTGGCTAAAAAGTTGGTTTGGATTTTTCTGTTAAGATTTTATGGAAAAGCCTGAATGAACTTTCTGGCCAACCTAATAAAACACACATTTCTCATTTTTACCAAGAACTTTATGAACAATGTCATCACTGTTTTGTTCCATTGCTGTTGTTCAGTCGCTCAGTTGTGTCCTACTCTTTGTAACCCTGTGGACTGCAGCACACTGGGGTTTGCTGACCTTTACCATCTCCTGGAATGTGCTCAAACTTGTATCTGTTGAGTTGGTGATGCCATCCAGCCATCTCATTCTCTGCTGTCCCCTTCTTCTGCCTTCAATCTTTCCCAGCATCAGGGTCTTTTCTAATGAGTCAGCTGTTCGCATCAGGTGGCCAAAGTATTGGAGCTTCAGCATCAGTTCTTCCAGTGTATATTCAGAGTTGATTTCCTTTAGGATTGACTGGTTTGATCTTGCTGTCCAATGGACTCTCAAGATTCTTCTCCAGTACCACAGTTCAAAGACACTCAGCTTTTTTTATTGTCTGGTTCTCATGTCCATATAAGACTATTGGAAAAACGATGCTTTTGACTAGATGGACCTTTGTAGGCAAAGTAATCTCTCTGCTTTTGAATATGCTATCTAGGTTTGGCATTGCTTTTCTTTCAAAGGAGCAAGCGTCTTTTAATTTCAAGGCTGTGGTCACCATCTGCAGTGACTTTGGAGCCCAAGAAAATAAAGTCTCTCACTGTTTCCATTGTTTCCCCATCTATTTGCCATGAAGTGATGGGACCGGATGCCATGAACTTAGTTTTCTGAATGTTGAGTTTTAAGCCAGCTTTCTCACTCTTCTCTTTCACTTTCATCAGGAAGCTCTTCAGTTCCTCTTGTTTTCTGCCATGAGGGTGGTGTCATCTGTATATTTGAGGTTATTGATATTTCTCCCTGCAATCTTGATTCCAGCTGTGCTTCATTCAGTCTGGCATTTCATATGATGTACTCTGCATATAAGTTAAATAAGCAGGGTGACAATTACAGCCTTGATATACTCCTTTCCCAATTTTGAACCAGTCTGTTCATGTCTGGTTCTAACTGTTGCTTCTTGACCTGCATACAGGTTTCTCAGGAGACAGGTCAGGTGGTCTGGTATTCCCATCTCTTTAAGAATTTTCCACAGTTTGTTTTGGTCTGTACAGTCGAAGGCTTTAGCATAGTCAATGAAGTAGAAGTATGTTTTTCTGGAATTTTCTTGCTTTTTCTATGATCCATTGGATGTTTGTAATTTGATCTCTGGTTCCTCTGCCTTTTCTAAACCCCGTTTGTACATCTGGAAGTTCTTGGTTCAAATACTGTTGAAGCTTGAAGGATTTTGAACATTACTCTGCTAGCATATGAAATAAGTGCAATTGTGCAACAGTTTGAACATTCTTTGGCATTGCCTTTCTTTGGGATTGGAATGAAAACTGACCTTTTGCAGTCCTGTGCTCACTGCTGAGTTTTCCAAATTTGCTAGCATATTGAGTGCAAAACTTTGACAGCATCATCTTTTAGGATTTGAGATAGCTCAGCTGGAATTCCGTTACTTCCACTAGCTTTGTTTGTAGTGATGCTTCCTAAGGCCCACTTGACTTTGCATTCCAGGGTGTCTGGCTCTAAGTGAGTGTTCACACCGTCATGGTTATCTGGGCCATCAAGATCTTTTTTGTATAGTTCTTCTGTGTGTTCTTTCCACCTCTTCTTAATATCTTCTGCTTCTGTTAGGTCCATACTGTTTTTGTTCTTTATTTTGTTTACCTTTTCATGAAATGTTCTCTTGGTTGGTATTTCTAATTTTCTTAAAGAGAGCTCTAGTCTTTCCCATTCTTTTGTTTTCATCTATTTCTTTGCATTTTTGGCTTAAAAAGGCTTTCTTATCTCTCCTTGCTAGTCTCTGGAACTTTTTGTTCCATTATCCTCTGCCATTTCTCCGACAACTTCATAATTCCATCTTCAGGAAACTTTTTATCTTTTTGAGTGAAAAACTGTTCCAGATGCCTTTTACAGTCTTCCAGGGAGTTGAAATTTTTTTAGTTAAGAAAATTTTGTAAAGACTAAAATAAATGGACATCTGAAGGTGCAATATCTGATGAATATGGCAGATGAATCAGAAATTCTCAGCCAAGCTGTAACAGTTTTTGCCTGGTCATCAAAGAAACACACGCTTATGTATTAGTATCCTGATGGAAGATTATGCATTTTCTGTTGACTAATTCCAAATGCTTTTCTTCGAGTGTTGCTTTCACTTTCCCATCTAGTTGGAAACAGTACTTGTTGGAATTAATCATTTGGTTTTCTCCAAGGAGCTCATTATAGAGGATTCTCTTTCTGTCCTACCATATACACAGCATCACCTTCTTTGGATGAACATTGGCCTTTGGCGTGGTTAGTAGTGGTTCATTTCTCTTGCCCTATGATCTCTTCCATTCCACATTCTTGTACATTATCCACTTTTCACCACTCATCACAATTTGTTTTAAAATTGAAACGTTTTTGTTAACATTTCAGTAGAAAATTGCAGGTGGAAATATTGCCAAGAAGGGTTTTTTTTTCCACTTAACTATGTGGGACCCAGACATCAAAAAATTAATATAATGAAGCTGGTACAAATGGTTTTCAGTGCTTAGGTTGGATATTTTTGAGTATATTGATTATCTCCTATGTGATGTAATATTGATTGTGTTCAGTTAATGTGTCAATCAATTTCAACTGGTCTACCCAACTGTGAGACATAGTCCAGCGAGAAATTTCCAGCACAAAACTTCACGAATCACTTTTGATATATTTGCTGAGTCATAACACTTTCTCTATACATTGCAAAAATCTTTTTTTTTTTTAGTTGCATTTTTAGTTGTGTTTCAGTTGCAGTAGTATGCTGAAAGTATTCCTTTTTTCAGTATTAAAATGGCTATACAATAATTCACCAATTTTAATGTTTTTTAAAATGCATGCTGATATGATATCACATATACAATACACAATACTGTACTGTACTGTATGTGCTTGGTCATGTCTGACTTTTGCAGCCCCATAGACTGTAGCTTGCCAGGCTCCTCTGTCCATGGGATTCTCCAGGCAAGAATATTGGAGTGGGTTGCAATACATAATACAAGCTAACAAAATTTTTCAAATGAAGTTAAAGACAACTAAGTGCTACTAGAGCCAGCTCACTGAAAAAACTGGACAAACTTTTAGGCCAACCCAGTGCTAATTGTGTTGAAAGGTGCTGCACTTCAAATTGGCACTTGTTTTACTTCTCACTTTTCTAGTCTTTTATGTCTCCAGCCATTACTTACTGGATATCTGCCATAGGTCAGGTGTTGTGGATACAGAGGTAAGAAAGATATTATCTGTACTCTCAAGAGGCTTAAGAATCCAGGTGGGGAGAACCAGATGTTAGTATGACAGTGGATTTGTAGGAGGTAACCTAGGGTAAGAGCCTAACCTAGCCTTGGGTTATCAGCGGATAAGCCTACTTGGAGAGGTTCCAGCTGAGTCTTGAAGACTCTGTGGGAGTTAGCCTGGGGAATGAGGGACTAGAGGAGACGGATGGTGAAGCTTGACAAAGACAGTAAGGTAGGAAGTTGCTAGATGTGTGTGGAGAGCTATACAAAGTTCCTTCCTTATATAAATTAAGACTGGAAGTGGCAGAGAGGAGACTAGATGGTGAGGCAGGGGTGGAACGTGGACAGGGCCTGCATGGTTTAAATGGGAGGAGCTGGAGGCTTTGAGCATCACAGTCAGTGGTGTGGGGTGCATCTTACAGCAACACCTTAGAAACTATAATATGAAAAACAGCTTGCAGATAACTGATAATTTTTTAATCATACATATAAATTAAAGTCAAATTGGCTTTTGTCTAAATTGTGCCCGAGTCCTGAGGAATGAATTTACTCCTTGAGGACTAAGTACACGGCTTTATGCTTGTGTGACACCAGGCCTTGTGGGCTTTTGCACATCGCTGGGGCCATAGAGGTGAATTAAGAATGGCCTTTTGTTAAAGTCCAAGTAGGAATTAGGAAAGTATTCTCATGTTTGTCACAAAAGAACTTTTAGATGACACAAATCCTATCTAGCTACAAGGTCCAGAGAGAGTAGGACAAAGGAAGGTACCTTATATGTAAGTTAAGAATTATGTTTCCGTATTCTTTGCTTTCCTCCTTTTCTGGAAAGGAAAAAAAGTGCTGAGGCAGCAGACACATAGCCCAATACTTTGTCTTCCTGGCATTTAGTATGTAACAGAAGCATATCATTAACTTTCTCTCTTCCCTTATAATACCACTGGATGTTTCACTCCAGGAGGTAACATAGTAATTTTTCAGATATTTTAGCTCTTAGGAGAACAGCTATTTTTTGAGATCTTGTGAGAGATAATCTCCAAGGAAGCAGGTAGTTAAATATGTGTACTGTGCTCAGTTGTGTCTGACACTTTGTGACCCTATGGACTGTAGTCCGCCAGGCTTCTCTGTCTATGGAATTTTCAAGACAGCAACACTGAAGTAGGTTGCCATTTTCTTCTCCAGAGGATCTTCCTGATCCACAAATAGAACCTGGGTCTCCTGTGTCTCCTGCATTGGCAGGCGGTTTCTCTACTACTGTCTTCTTTACTACTGTTCCTTTACTACCTATCTCTTTCTAGTGTTTAAGTTTGCAAAAGAATTTTGTATACTTATGGATTTCTCTAGGCTTTTGTGATAGTTTACAGTACAGTATAAGTTCAGTTCAGTTGCTCAATTGTGCCCGACTCTTTCCGACTCCATGGACTGCAGCATGGCGGGCTTTTCTGTCCATCACCAACTCCCGGAGTTTACTCAAACTCATGTCCATTGAGTTGGTGATGCCATCCAACCATCTCATCCTCTGTTGTCCTCTTTTCCTACCTTCAATCTTTCCCAGCATCAGGGTCTTTTCAAATGAGTGAGTTCTTCACATCACATCAAGTATTGGAGTTTCATCTTCAGCATCAGTCCCTCCAATGAATATTCAGGACTGTTATCATTTAGGATGGACTGGTTGAATCTCCTTGCAGTCCAAGGGACTTTCAGAGTCTTCACCAACACCACAGTTCAAAAGCATCAGTTCTTCAGCACTCAGCTTTCTTTACAGTCCAACTCTCACATCCATACATGACCACAGGAAAAACCATAGCTTTGACTAGACTTAAGCAAAGATGGTACAGTATACTGTACCTGAAAAAGAAACAAATTTTCAAGAAATCTGGAAACCATTGTGTTGTTTTTCTAACAGGCAAGGGATGATGGCATTGTTTTCATACTTCTTTTATCTTTGATGCTGAAAGCTTGGCTTCTCTGTACAGCGGTGCCAAATCAAATGTCAGGGACAGAGTTTTGGGTGAAGTAGAGAAGAATTGCTTTATTGCTTTGCCAGCAAAGGATGACACGGTGGCCTCATGCCTGCAAAACCACGTGTCCCTTCTTGGGAAAGGGAGAAGTTCTGTAATAATTGTTCAAAGAGGGCATTATCAGTGGATATTCTGATGGGTTGATAGTGAGATTAGTAGGAGTCAGCATCATCAAACTTCAGGTTCAACTGGCCTGGAATCTACATGCTTGTGGGCGACGTACCATCGTTAATCATCTACCTCTGTCATCCGGAGGGAATTTCAGTATCTGCAAAATAGCTAAAAAATATTGCTGTGTGTATCCTTTGATGCGGAAATAGGACCTTGCCCCAAGGCTGCTGTTGACTGTTTCACCTCCTTTCCATAATTAACAACTGCTTGAATCTTCCCATTGGAACTCAGGGAAAGTCATGGAGGCTGAATAAAGGCTGTGTCTATAATGAAAGAAATGGAGGACAAAAAGGCCTTGTGACCAGGAGCCCCACAGGACCCTGCACGGTATCAAAACCTGATGAATGTAGAACTAAACCTTTTTGCCAAGGTGTCCCCTAGTGCTCAACATTATTTTTAGACTGTCTCGTTTTTGACTGAGTTTTCTTTCACCAGTGATTATGTGTTCCTGTTCTTGGGCCATTGTATGTCCATGCATGTGTGCCCAAGCCTGCTTCTAACTCTTCATAAGTCCCCTGGGTTTAGAAGCAATCCCTTCTCTTTTCTGCTTCTCCATTTGTTTCCATAAGAGAGCATCTTACTTAGGACCCCTGAATGCTTAACTAGTTCAATGGGTAGTAGGAAGGAGGTCTTGTACTAAGTCTTTAGTGCAGTGATGTAGAAGGCATCCGGCTTTAGTAATAAATTGTTGTTGTTCAGTTGATCAGTCATGTCCAACTCTCTGTGACCCCGTGGATGGCAGCACGCCAGGCTTCCCTGTCCTTCACCATCTCCCGGAGCTGCTCAAACCCACGTCCATCGAGTCGGCAATGCCATCCAACCACCTTGCCCTCTGTGGTCCTCTTCTGCCCTCAGTCTTTCCCAGCGTCAGGGTCTTTTCTAACAAGTTGGCTCTTTGCATCGGGTGGCTAGTGTATTAGAGCTTCAGCTTCAGCATCCAGTGAATTCACTTCCAGTGAATATTCAGGACTGATCTACTTTAGGATGGACTGGTTGGATCTCCTTGCAGTCCAAGGGACTCTCAAGAGTCTTCTCCAACACCACAGTTCAAAAGCATTAATTCTTCAGTCCTCAGCCTTCTTTATGGTCCAGCTCTCACATCCTTACATGACAACTGGAAAAACCATAGCCTTGACTAGATAGACTTTTGTTGGCACAGTAATGTCTCTGCTTTTTATTATGCTTTCTAGGTTTCTTCCGGGGAGCAAGTGTCTTTTAATTTCATCGCTGCAGTCACCATCTGCAGTGATTTTGGAGCCCAAGAAAATAGTCTGTCACTGTTTCCATTGTTTCCCTATCTATTTGCCATGAACTGATGGGACTAGGTAACACTGTGTTCTACTCACGAGTCGAAATTCAAAAGGGAAAGAAACTGCTTTAAAGCATTGTCAACTAAAAAAATGCACACATTAGAAGTTGAAGATTATGTTTTATTCATTGGACTTTTGGAGCCCAGGGGGTAGCCTCTCAGATCTTTCTGAGGGAATGATCTGAAAAAATAAGAGAGGAGCCAGGATATGGAGGAGTTTTTGCAAAAAAAAAAAAAACCCAGGTAGTCGGAACATCTAAAGATGAAAAACCAGACAAGTCAATTTAGTGCTTTTCTATGTATGAGAAGATACACGAGTCTGGGCTCATTGAAATAATTCCTTTATTTGTATTCGTTTGCCTGTTTTTTTTTCCCCCCATTATGAATTCCCTCATGGTGTACAGTCTGGGGTGGCCTGCAGTGACTGATGGCTGCAACATCCTTTGTTGACTGGTACGGCAGATGACATTGTTTATCCACAGCATGGACCAAAAAACGGCATGGACAGATCAGGCTGTGAATCTATAATGCCACAGGTGTTAAGAGTTCATGCAGTTGGACATGTGGCATATTCATCACCATGATGTAATTTTCAGGTATAAGTGGGTAACAGAGGTACCTTGTATGGTTTGTTCAGGTAAGCTTTTACGGGAGGTAAGGGAATGTTGTTGGAGAAGACAGTGGCACCCCACTCCAGTACTCTTGCCTGGAAAATCCCATGGATGGAGGAGCCTGGTAGGCTGCAGTCCATGAGGTTGCTAAAAGTCAGACACGACTAAGCAACTTCACTTTCACTTTTCACTTTCACGCATTGGAAAAGGAAATGGCAACCCACTCCAGTGTTCTTGCCTGGAGAATCCCAGGGACGGGGGAGCCTGGTGGGCTGCCGTCTGTGGGGTTGCACAGAGTCGGACACGACTGAAGCGACTTAGCAGCAACAGCAGCAGCAAGGGAATGTTGTAGGTTTGCTGAAGGGGCTGACCATTTTGCCTACTGAGTACAGTGAGTGGCTGGCCATCTGCCTGGCCTTGGTCTTCCTGCTGGGTGTCTGGTGCAGTGTCAACAATGCTCCTTATGTTTTAGGTGAGATGAGTGAGAGCCGAGCAAAGAGAGTTCGCATCAAGGAGGTGGATGGCTGGACCCTGAGGATGCTGATTGACTATGTTTACACGGCAGAGATTCAGGTGACAGAAGAGAATGTACAGGTAAGGGTGACAGCTTATACCATTTGGTTCTTCACACATGACAGTTTTCTAATGCAAAAAAGCATACCTATACATAGATACTTTGTATTGTGAAGTGGAATGTCCCCTGCCATATCAGTAAACAGTGCCACAGCTATCTGAGATTCTGGCCCTCTAATGTGAATTTCTAAGTGATGCCGGCAAGCAGCAGCCATGAATTCCTGAGCTTCCTGACAAGCGGCCCCACTCCCTGCACAAGGAACTTAAGGATGTCACAGTCATCAGCAATTACAGCCCTCCTGTGTGAACCAGAAGGCCCCAAGGGAATTCAAGAGCGAGAAAAAGATCTCTGTAAATATGCTGGATGCTGACCCCAGATAGCTGAGATGCGTATGAAAGGCATGACTTCAATAATCTCGGACCCTCGCACCTTCCCTACATAGAAGAATGCTAAATTCATTAACTTGATATCTGGTTTTTCTTACTTACCAATAATCTTTTGATGTTCAGACTGCCTGCCCCTTTGTGGCAAACTTATAGATAGCCTGACTCTCTCCCTCCTGCCTCCTTGGAGCACTCTCAGGGCTACTGAGATGCTGCCTCCTATACTCCAAGTCCTAAATATTCCCACCAAATAAAATAACTCTATTTGAGGTTCTGACTATATTTTGTAGTCAACAGTACCAAAGTAACAGAATTTGTTGTTATAACTGTGTTTTTAAGAGAATGATTATAGCTTTTTAATAATGTTTCTGATTTCAGTATCTTTTCTTAAAGTTCTAAGACACAAAGCCCTTAGTTCTCTGAATGATGCTTGTTCTTTTATGAAAACATGACATGTTCATTCATAAGTACTGGTCAGTGCTGCCCACATTTTCCATTATTTCCTGGAAGGTTAAGTCTGTAAAGGGTGTTTCTGATGCCCAAGAGCCTTCTTACTTCTTTGACAATTTCAGCATCCTCTGTTAGTGATTCTACAGTTCAGCTAAAATTTGACATTGCATCTCTCTTACTTTCTATAAAGAATCAATGTTTTATATGTATGATGCAAATGTTTAATACAGGTGTATAGTGGAGTAGAAAGTAAAAGTCCCTGTTTAAAACTATACTTCTCTTTGTACTTACCCATCCCACTCTGTGATTTACGTTCTTTCCCTAAAGATTAGGCTCTGTTTGCTGTTAATCTTTAAGACTGTTTTCTGTGCGATTACACACACGCGCATACATAAGTTTCCTGACAAAAAAGAAACACTGATGTATAGAACAGGCTTATGGACTCTGTGGGAGAGGGAGAGGGTGGGAAGATTTGGGAGAATGGCATTGAAACATGTGAAATGTCATGTATGAAATGAGATGCCAGTCCAGGTTCAATGCACGATGCTGGATGCTTGGGGCTGGTGCACTGGGACGACCCAGAGGGATGGTATGGGGAGGGAGGAGGGAGAAGGGTTCAGGATGGGGAACACATGAGAAATAAAGGAATAAAATTTATAAAAAAAATAAAATAAAAACAACAACAAAAAAGTATATTTTTACTATACCTGCTTTTCTGTAACTTGCTCTTTCACTGAGCAAGGTGTCTTGAAATTCTTTGTATGTCAATACATATGGGTCCAGCTCCTTTCTTTGGTGGGATGTCCCATGTGTTAGTTAGCTACATGATTTTTCAACTTTACAAAAAATGTTGCCGTGAATGAGCATTTTTATATTTGCATTAAATTTCATGGGATAGATTCTTCAACATATAATTGCTGGATCAAAAAGTACGTGCATGTTTTGATTTCTGATAGACATGCCAGACTGCCATCTAAAAGCTTGTATTTATTGATACTCCTTCCAATAGATTGACTGTGTTTTGAGGATAGTAAAAAGAACCAGGGCTAACTTCTTAAGAAATAATCTCTCTAAATTCTACTTGCACAAATAGGAAATCTTTTTTGTTCCTTGTAATTATGTCCCTATGTAATCATGGCATATGAAATATGCCACAGAATATTTGAGTTGGGAGACTGAAGACTTTGCATTTTAACTTGTTAGGACGTGGTGTTATTAAGTTTTAAATATTGGCAGTGGTAAGGCCTCCTTCTGATCTTTCCTAGATAGCCTCAGTAAACCTCTGCTTGGAAGTCCCATTCATAAGGTAAAGCATTTGAAAAGCCTTGGTTGAGCCTGAAGTCATATATTAAGGTGTGAATCAGATGCTCTGTGAACATTTTTTTAAACATGGAGGAAATGTTTGGTACATGTTATCTCATTCTGATCTTTTCTGTACCAGTAATGCTATTTGCTGGATTCTGGGGCATTATTTCAACAAGAACCCTGATCTTGGGTTTCTTTTGTCCCTTCTTTGTGTTAGTTTGAGTGCAGAGTCTCATTGTGCCCTGTATCTGTCCTTTAGTAAATGAGTTACTGATTGGTTTCTTTGATTCACATAATGTGTCACCTGGGTAAAATTACAAAAGCTGGTTTAGGCCTAGAAGACTGGACTGTGTGAATTCAGCCCTGAATGCTGTTTGTAGTAATTCTTGCAATAAAGACATTGGCCTGTGAGGAACTGGGAACGCCTTTCATGTTTCTTTTAATAGCTGTCACGTTCCAGTCCTGAAGTGTTAGTCATCACACCTCTCAGAAAACCTTTTGTCCTGCTAATTTGCCTTTGTGTGTATTGCTGACTCTTAGAGGAATACATTCAAAGAGTTGTATTTGGTTGTATTGTTTTGTTGTTTTTTGGAAGCGGGATGTAGGGGTATCTTGGTATATAAAGCCTTATTTTACGCTCCATTGAAAAATACTTGTTTTGGAAAACTCAGTTTGGAAATAAAGTTGGTTAAAATAAGCTACCTTTTCTGTAACAAGTATTTTTAAAAATAAAGTACAAAGTAAGGGCTTAACTATTGAGATATGCTAAACTGCAGTTTCCTCTATTTTGTGTATTTTTGTCTGTCTGCGCTTTGGAGATCTTTCTTCTAGATGCTTTTCACCTTAAGGAAAGAAACAATTCTGGGGAGGTATATGGTGTTCTTATTCATGTGAAGCTGGAGTTTTCAATGGTCCTAACTAGAAGCCCTGCTCTGAGTATATCTGCCTTGAAAGTGCTAGCAGTGGGGATAGAACTTTCTGTAATTCAAAGGTTTATTGTTGTGGATAGATTTTCTCATGAGACCTAGAATCATATCTTTTGTCAGGTAGGTAGGTAAACTTCCTTTTGTACATTTCTCTTTTAGTAATATAGTCTTAGGATACCAGGTATCTTAGTATTCTACTTTGGGATTGCATGTTTCATATAGAATCATACCTAGTGCCATAGAATGCTGAGCAACTGACTCTTTACAGCTGTCTTTATAGAGTCTGCTGGTGACAGAGCAGGACCATAACCCTGGTTTCCCTGATTCCTACTTAATGGTCACTTCTCTGATACCGTACAGTCTCCTTATTATGCAAATTTTAAATATACAAAAAAGCTGTTTGAAGTGAAGGTTGTTAACTTTGAGTTGGAATGAAGGAATTAAGTAGTTTGAAAAATTAATTCTAAAGGAGGAATAAATGTCACTTTATTATTATAAGTATTAATAATAGGGTTTTAAATTTTGACTGTTTAAGGTTTTTTTTGGTATTGCTATTGTTTTTTGTTTAGGTTTTCAAATTTTGATTTTGACTTTGAGTAGTTGCTTTAATAATTTGAGTCAAGTGAATTTTTTTAAGAGAAATAGAAGGAGAATATTTTACCATGACCACACTTTTAGTTGAACTTTTATTTGCTGTTGTTGCTGTTGAATAATTTAAATTACTTGTGTCTAGAGTATCCAATCAAATTTTATAAACTTTATAAATCTAGGAACAGAAAATAAAGCCAAAGGCTTTTAAACTTTTTTGGGGTCATGGAATCTTTGAGAAGCTGAGGAAAAACTGTGAACTTTTCCCCAAGTGCACTAAAGCATATATGCACAGAGTTTTGCGTACATGTTCAGAGAATTCTTGTACTTTGTCTCCCCTTATCTCCCCCACTGAAAATACTTGACTCTGTATGTGTGTGTGTGTGTGTGTATGAAGGGTTTTTACATGGGTTTATTTTCAGTTGTATGCTAGGCATTTTACATGTCTTTGTTGATATTCATCAGCATAGTAGATAGGTATTACTACTCCATTTTTCAAATGAGGAAGCTCAGGAGGGTTAAGTAATTAGTTCAGCATCACACAACACCTATTAAGTTGTCATTAACTACTAGTGTTACTTAAAAAGTTTGTGAATTCAAAAATAAAAGCACATTTATAACTGAAAAAAACCTTTTGTATCCCCCAAATTATTGAAGCTTTTGTATTCTTCATTTGATGTGTTGATTAACATGTTGAAGAATCCTAAAGGATACTGAATTTTTAAAAGCATTTACTTTATTGCTAAATTTTTCATTTTGTTACATGCATTTTTACTTCTCAGCTTTTGGATATTTGTTTTGACTTGCTAAAGGTAGATAAGAGTTTTTCAGTACCAATGTAAGTAAATGATTTTGTTCCCAAATTAATATTATGAGAGTTTGTCTGCAGGTTCTGTTTACAATAAAACTTTTATCATACCAGAATTTAAGAAGCATCTGATATAATTTTGAATGGATTGGTTTTAAACAGTTCATGAAACTTGTGTGTTGCATAAACTGAAATTATTTGAGATAGAAAAGCTCATCCCTTTTCAAAAGGAACAGAATTTAAGCAAGAGTTTTTTAAGAGAAACACATTGGAATGTTTAACACAATCTCAGTACAATAGAGGGAGAAAGCAATGGCAACCCACTCCAGTACTCTTCCCTGGAAAATCCCATGGATGGAGGAGCCTGGTAGGCTACAGTCCATGGGGTCGCTAAGAGTCAGACACGACTGAGCAACTTCACTTTCACTTTTCCTTTCATGCATTGAGGAAGGAAATGGCAACCCACTCCATCGTTCTTGCCTGGAGAATCCCAGGGACGGGGGTTCCTGGTGGGCTGCTGTCTATGGGGTCGCACAGACTTGGACATAACTGAAGCAACTTAGCAGCAGCAGAAGCAGCAGCAGCAGTACAATAGAAAATTGAACATGGTTGTGTCCATTTTCTTGGTGGTGTAGACTAGGATGTCTGTTTGAGATCAGAAGTGTCAGTGGTGTGTCACTGTCGAGCCTTTTACTTGAGGGCTCCCAAAAGGAGGATATTACAGGAAGGGCTTCCACGGTAGGTAGGATGCCTGTTGATACAGTTGAGCACTTAATAAAAAAAAAGGCTGTCGAAGTGGAGAAATTATTAAAGAGCACTTGTTTACCCTAAATATTTAACCCCAAACATGTTACTTTATAAATTATGCCAGTATTTTGTTGTAGAATTAAGTACAGCCAGCTGCTTGGAGAGACACATGCTTGTTCTTAAAGTACAGCAAGAACTGGGAAACTTGAGGGCTTCCTCAAGTTTCCTCACCTCTGGGAAACAGAGGTGGTCCACTGGTTAAGAATCTGCCTGCCAGTGCAGGGACACAGGTTCCTTCCCAGGCCCGAGAAGATCCACATACCATGAGGCAACTAAGCCCATGTGCCGCAACTACTGACCCTGCAGTCCAGAGCCTGTGAGCTGCAACTGCTGAGCCCGCCTGCTGCAGCTACCAAAGCCCTCTCGCCCTCGAGCTTATGCCCTGCAACAGGATGATGTTGTTGTTCAGTTGCTCAGTCGTGTCTGACTCTTTGCGACCCCATGGAGTGCAGCAGGCAAGGCTTCACTGTCCTTCACCATCTCCCGGAGCCTGCTCAAACTCATGTCCATTGAGTTGGTGATGCCATCCAACCATCTAGTCCTCTGTCATCATCTTCTCCTCCTGCCTGCAATCTTGCCCAGCATCAGGGTCTTTTCTAATGAGTCGGCTCTTCGCATCAAGTGGCCAAAGATTTGGACCTTCAGCATCAGTCCTTCCAGTGAGTATTCAGGACTGATCTCCTTTAGGATTGACTGGTTTGATCTACTTGAAGTCCAAGGGAATCTCAAGAGTCTTCTCCAGCACCACACTTCAGAAGCATCAATTCTTCGGTGCTCAACTTTCTTTATGGTCCAACTCTCACATCCATACATGACCACTGGAAAAAATATAGCTTTGATTATATGGACCTTTGTTGACAAAGTAATGTTTCTGGAACAGGATAAGCCTGTGCACTGCCCTCCACTCGCTGCAACTAGAGAAAGCCTGTTTACAGCAACGAAGACCTAGCATGGCCAAAAATAAATAAATAAAATTAAATTAAAGTTAGAAAAAGAACTGAGACACTTGAAAAGAAATTTCAGTGCAAAGTCATCTTCGGACTATAGACTTTCTCTGACTTTCTTCACACGTCTAATTTGATTAAAATTTTTTTTTGTGGTAACATAGTGATCAAACCATTCTAAAGCAATCAAGTTAGATTTCACATAAAAGCACTCTTTTTATACTCACATTTCATTGGATTACATAGTTGTTTGAATTATTTCAGTAACAAGTGCATATATCCCAAACATATCTAAGAACATGCATATGTTGATGAATTGCGTGTCAGCTAAGAGGAGAGGTAGAAGTGTGCAAGCCTGTTCGAGTGCACAGAGGACTGGAAGAGTTGGTCAGTCAGGCCACTAGTTAAGTGGGGGTTGGTAAAGGATACTCTTTCTATATTTCTGCATTGGATAGATCAACACTGAGATGAGATGCCCGTTGATGAAAATTTATTTTAAAATGGGCATTGAAGATATCCTGTCAGTTAAACAGACATTGACGGAATATCTGCTGAGTACTCTGGCCTGTGCTTATGGTTCTGATGCTACAAGAATAATAGAGTATAGACTTTAAGCTGGATTTGAATCTTGGTTTTACTATTTAAACACTGTGTAACCTTGTTCAAAGTCCTTAACTTCTCTGAGCCTGTCTGCAAAGAGGGCATGATTCTGTTCTTTCTTATGTAAGAGCTTGTGGAACATCGTGGTTGGATAACTGGTTTATATAGGGGTGAGACATGCTGGGACTTCATTAAAAGTCCAGTTTGGATTGAGGTTTGAGCCAGAAATGAATGGAGCTAGGAATAAGGGTGCTGATCCAGGGTGGGACAGGGGCAAGTACTCGATAAATATCTCTTGAAGTTGAGAGTGGTATGCATTCCAAATTGAAATGTTCAAGGTTGAGTGATAAATTCAGCTATAAATGAGGTGCCACAGGATGAATGGCAATGGGGTCTTGTGGTGGTGATACCTGCTGTTAGACTGATGACAGTGTCTTTGATGATCCAGAAAGAGCTGCCCTGAGTGAACAGTGATTCAAGCCTGAAGCTTCTGGGTTCTAGCTTGTCTGGAAAGAGGCTTAGTAAGGGCTAGGCATTTATTATTACCAGAGGTAAGTAGGTTGGTATTGTCATGTCCGTATTCCCATTAGGGAACAGACTGTAAACCTAGAGTCTGGGACTATGCTCAGTCCTATGGGGCTTTAGGGCCACACGTGGCTTAGTAAGCCTGAGGGTGTGTTGGGGAGCCTTCTGTATTTAGAACAGCAAGTTTAATGACAGACCATACTCACTGATTAGGTTACTAATAAATTTTGCAGTCTTGGTCAGGATTAGTTTAGGATTGAAGTTGAAGATCTAAGCCTTTTACGGTCTGCAACTAGATCAGGCTAGTTCATATACAGATTAATAACCATTATACTGCTGTTCATGCATGACTTGCTCTTCCCTTTTCATTCTTCTAAGGTTTTGAGCTTGCTTGTATTTTCCACTGCTGGTATTGATTCTGATAAATTTCAGTTTTCAATAATAGTTCATTAAAAATCTATGGAACATCTATTTTATGCCAGATAATGTTCCAGGAATTGGTGATGCAATACCAAGCAAGACAGACAAGGCTCCTGTCCTGAGAACCTTAAACAACCTATTACTTTACAGCTAATTGAGTGTTTCTAGTGACTATAGATGTGTGTAGTGTCCAGTGTACATCACTTCTAAGATCTAGGTCCCTAGTGATAGCATTAGTAATCAGAGGATTGTGTAGTTAATGTGGAATCACAGAGAAGTCACGGGGGGCATGGGAGTTACTTCTGATGGGTAAGAGAGGGCTGTAATGAATTGTCATCCCACTATCAAACATACATTTCTAGTAAGGAATATTGATTCAGTGCCATCAAGTCTAATGTATCTCCACCTTGTGTGATATCCAGAAAACTTCTCTTCAGATAGCCCATTTCTGAACATTTGATATTCTAGTAGTTGTCTTTCCTACCCTCACACTCTTGAAAATGTGGCCAACTTGGTATACCAGCCACAGTTCTTACTTAGGCCAAAATTCCAACCAGAGGGTAGAGGACTAGTATTTTTGAACTCTTATCTGTCTCCAGATGGAAATTAAATAATGTTTCTATAATTAATAACATTGTACGAATTGTTGGGAAAAGTTCTTATTCTTCATTCAGTCACTCAGTTGTGTCCAACTGTTTGCGACCACATGGATTGCAGCATGCCAGGCATCCTTGTCCATCACCAACTCCCAGAATTTACTCAAATTCATTTCCATCAAGTTGTTGATGCCATCCAACCATCTGATATTCTGTCGTCCCTTCTCCTCCTTTCTTCAGTCTTGCCCAGCTTCAGGGTCTTTTCAAAAGAGTCAGCTCTTTGCATCAGGTAGCCGAAGTATTGGAGTTTCAGCTTCAACATCAGTCCTTCCAATGAATATTCAGGAGTGATTTCCTTTAGAATGCACTGGTTGGATCTTCTTGCAGTCCAAGGGACTCTCAAGAGTCTTGTCCAAAACCATAGTTGAAAAGCATCAATTCTTCGGCACTCAGCTTTCTTTATAGTGCAACTCTCCCATCCATACATGACTACTGGAAAAACCATAGGTTTGACTATATGGACCTTTGTTGGCAAAGTAATGTCCCTGCTTTTTAATATGCTGTCTAGGTTGGGCATAGCTTTTCTTCCAAGGAGTAAGCGTCTTTTAATTTCATGGCTGCAGTCACCATCTGCAGTGATTTTGGAGCCCTGAAAAATAAAGTCTGACACTCTTTCCCCATCTATTTGCCATGAAGTGATGGGACTAGATGCCATGATCTTGGTTTTTTGAATGTTGATCTTTAGCCAGTGTTTTCACTCTCCTCTTTGACTTTCATCAAGAGGCTTTTTAGTTCCTCTTCACTTTCTGCCATAAGGGTGGTGTCATCTGCATTTCTGAGGTTACTGATATTTCTCCCGGCAATCTTGATTCCAGCTTGTGCTTCATCCAGCCCAGCGTTTCTCATGATGTACTCTGCATATAAGTTAAATAAGCAGGGTGACAATATACAGCCTTGACGTACTCCTTTTCCTATTTGGAACCAGTCTGTTGTTCCATTCCAGGTCTAACTGTTGCCTCCTGACCTGAACACAAATTTCTCAAGAGGCAGGTCAGGTGGTCTGGTATTCCCATCTCTTTAAGAATTTTCCACAGTTTGTTGTGATCCATACAGTCAAAGGCTTTGGCATAGTCAATAAAGCAGAAATAGATGTTTTTCTGGAACTCTCTTGCTTTTTTAATGATCCAGAGGATGTTGGCAATTTGATCTCTGGTTCCTCTGCCTTTTCTAAAACCAGCTTGAACATTTGGAAGTTCATGGTTCATGTACTGTTGAAGCCTGTCTTGGAGAATTTTGAGCATTACTTTACTAGCATGTGAAATGAGTGCAATTGTGTGGTAGTTTGAGCATTCTTTGGCATTGCCTTTCTTTGGGATTGGAATAAAAACTGAACTTTTCCAGTCCTGTGGCCACTGCTGCATTTTCCAAATTTGCTGGCATATTGAGTGCAGCACTTTCACAGCATCATCTTTTAGAATTTGAAATAGCTCAACTGGAATTCCATCACCTCCACTAGTTTTGTTCATAGTGATGCTTCCTAAGGCCCACTTGACTTCACATTCCAGGATGTCAGACTTTAGGTTGGTGATCACATCATCATGATTATCTGGGTCGTGAAGATCATTTTTGTATAGTTCTTCTGTGTATTCTTGCCACCTCTTCTTAGTATCTTCTGCTTCTATTAGGTCCATACCATTTCTGTCCTTTATTGAGCCCATCTTTGCATGAAATATTACCTTGGTATCTCTAATTTTCTTGAAGAGGTCTCTAGTCTTTTCCATTCTGTTGTTTTCCTCTATTTCTTTGCACTGATCCCTGAGGAAGGCTTTCTTATCTCTCCTTGCTATTCATTGGAACTCTGCATTCAAATCGTTATATTGTTCCTTTTCTCCTTGCCTTTCGCTCTCTCCTATTCACAGCTATTTGTAAGGCCTCTCAGACAGCCATGTTGCTTTTTTGCATTTCTTTTCCTTGGGGATGGTCTTGATCCCTGCCTCCTATACAGTGTCACAAGTCTCTATTCATAGTTCTTCAGGCACCCTGTGTATCCGATCTAACCCCTTGAATCTATTTCTCACTTCCACTGTATAATTGTAAGGGATTTGATTTAGGTCATACCTAAATGATCTAGTGGTTTTCCTTACTTTCTTCAATTTAGGTCTGAATTTGGCAATAAAGAGTTCATGGTCTGTGCCACAGTCAGCTCTCAGTCTTGTTTTTGCTGACTGTCTAGAATTTCTCCATCTTTGGCTGCAGAGAATATAATCAGTCTGATTTCAGTATTGACCGTCTGATGATGTCCATGTGTAGAGTCTTCTCTTGTGTTGTTGGAAGAGGGTGTTTGCTATGACCAGTGTGTTCTGTTGGCAAAACTCCTTTAGCCTTTGCCCTGCTTCAGTTGCTCAGTCGTGTCCGACTCTTTGCAACCCCATGGACTGTAGCCTATCAGGCTCCTCCATCCATGGGATTTTCTAGGCAAGAGTGCTGGAGTGGATTGCCATTTTCTTCTCCAGGGGATCTTCCCGACCCAGGAATCCAACCTGGGTCTCCCACATTGCAGGCAGATGCTTTATCGTCTGAGCCACCAGGGAATCCCTCATTCTGTATTGCAAGGCCAAATTTGCCTGTTACTTCAGGTATTTCTTGACTCCATAGTTTTGCATTCCAGTCCCTATAATTAAAAGGACATTTTTTTTTGGTTATTACTTCTAGAAGGTCTTCTAGGTCTTCATAGAACCATTCAACTTCAGCTTCTTCAGCATTACTGGTTGGGGCAGACTTAGATTACCGTGACATTGAATGGTTTGCCTTGGAAATGAACAGAGATCATTCTGTCGTTTTTGAGATTGCATCCAAGTACTACATTTCAGACTCTTCTGTTGACTATGATGGCTACTCAATTTCTTCCAAGGGATTCTTGCCCACAGTAGTAGATATAATGGTCATCTGAGTTAAATTCACCCATTCCAGTCCATTTTAGTTTGCTGATTCCTAAAGTGTTGATGTTCATTCTTGCCATTCCCTGTTTGACCACTTCCAATTTGCCTTGATTCATGGACCTTACATTCCAGGTTCCTGTGCAGTATTGCTGTTTACAGCATCGGACTTTACTTCCATCACCAGTCACATCCACAGCTGGGTGGTGTTTTTGCTTTGGCTCCGTCTCTTCATTCTTTCTGGAGTTATTTCTCCACTCATCTCCAGTAGCATAATGGGCACCTACCGACCTGGGGAGTTCATCTTTCAGTGTCTTATCTTTTTGCCTTTTCATACTGTTCCTGTGCCTTATGTCAAAATAATTTCTAAAATAATTTCTTTTGAGAGAGACTGTAACTATACTCGTAATCATGGTGTAAGCTTGGTTACAGTCATGTTTGAGATCTGCCCTTAGTTATTTTGAATGAATGATCATTTTCCATTCTCAGCCCCACATGTAGAAGTTGTCCGAATACCAAAGGAGTTTAGTAAAGGAAGGCTCGTCTCCAAGGTGAAAAAACATCTACTGAATAGTTTACCAGATGTTGACAGTGGCATTTTAGCATAAAATTATTTAGTGAGTATATAATACTGCATATTTAAATTATCATTGAACAACTTAGAAGATAATAAGAAACCTGTAGATTGACTCTCTGCTGGAAACTTCAGGAGTCAGTAGACTCTTGATAGTTGTTGTCCTATTAGAATTCAAAGCTGAAATCATGAACTCACTATCAACTTCAATAATGGCTTTGAGTAAGACGTTAAATTTTCTGTCTGATGTACAACTATTAAATGAGGCTAATAATGATTCACTACCTCATAGAAATGCTGTAAAATGTCACAGCTAACACTTCTAAAAACACTAAGATGTTCTATGATGTTAGTTAAGCTTCCTAGGTGGCTCAGTGGTACAGAATCTGCTTGTTAATGCAGGAGACATGGTTTGGGAAGGTCTCGTGCTGAAGTAAATGGCAACCCACTACAGTATTCTTGCCTGGGAAATCCCATCGACAGAGGAGCCTGACAGGCTACATACTTGAGGTCTCAAAAGAGTCAGATAAGACTTAGTGACTAAACAACAACAACAGTGGATGTTAGCCAGAAAATGCGACAGCAGTAAAGGACTTGAGTCCTTGAGGAGAAACTCATTTGAGATTGTTTGGGATCACTGTATAAAAAGCGCTCATGTCATCTTTCCCTTACTCTTTATATTTTCACTCTTTATAATCAGCATATATTATCTGTGATTCCCTCAAATAAAGAATCATAATTTGCTATTGCTTCCTCTCCACCCAACAAGTCTTATATATTTGGATTAGTTTGGAGATAGCACTCTGGTATTGATTGTGGTACTGTTTTCTATAACAGCCTTTTCCATTGGTTTGACTATGGTGGCTAGAGTTACTTATAGCAGAATCTACGGAACGCTTGCTGTTTTTCCATTCAAGTTCTGTTTCTCTTAGGAAATAGAGAGTAAGTGCCTTGTGTCTAAAAGGATTTTTGGTAGATGATATGCTTGGAAAACATGGTTAACACTTAAAAAATAGTAAAAATGCATTGAATCATACCTTTAGGGTTAGTGGTTGTTTATGGTATAGCAATGGAAGTCTTATGGGAGTGAATTTATCTGATATTCTAATACCTAGAAATCTGTTAACTTAGTGTTTTATCACTTTACTGGAATAGTGATACTTTTAGTTTATTATTATTATCTAGAGGCAAAACATGGTGAATTTAAAATGTAAAATTTTAAATTACTTACAGTTGAGTTTTGAGCTTATGTATTAGTTGCTCAGTTGTGTCCAACTCTTTGCATCCCCATGGACTGTAGCCCACCAGGCTCCTCCATCCATGGGATGTTTCAGGCAAGAATACTGGAGTGGGTTGCCATTTCCTTCTCCAGGGGATCTTCCCAACCCAGGGATCAAACCCAGATCTTCTGCATTGCAGGCAGACTCTTTACATCTGAGTCACCAGGGAAGCTTGAGTCTGATCTTAGTTATATTTTATTGTGTTTTTAGTTAGAACTCTGTAAGCCTCATAATTTTAATCAAAATATTTGACTAGTGAGAATATCCAGTTTTTAGTCATGCCAGTTAAATTATGTTTTACTCTATATACGTTAAGATACAGAACAGATAAAGAACTTATTCAAAATTTAATATGGAAAAAATCACTGGGGTCAGCTAGTTTGAGAAAATCTAGAAGCTTTATTATAAGAACATCCTATAGAGCTAGATGGACATCACACTTGAAGTGGTTAAGTTCTTGTTTGGAGAAAAGCTAGTTACTCCAGAAGCATTAGTAATTATGTTACTTATTATAGCTTCATATCATTGAAATATATAATCTTTGAAGATGTCGACAGTTGAATCATTTTGCAGTTCATGTTTCAAGAAGCTTCATGTGGTATATATGAGGTATATATCTTGATGAATAAAAAATAAGTCTACCCTGATTATGATTTAGCATCTTATAAACAATATTGAATAATTTGAGCAGGGATGAGAAAAATTAGAAATAAGTCAAAATCCTTATCATGTGGGTTTTTTTTCCTTGATCTTTGCCTCATGTTTAGGTATGGAGCCTGCATGGGAGATAGCACGTTTGCATCAGGCACGTGGCAAGTGTGAGGGAAGAGTCTGTCTCACCAAACCAGTTTAAGTGCTTAGTCTGGAGTTCTTAATTTATCTGTGATTCTGGCATATTTGGTTTGAGATAAGCCAAAGGTTTTATAAACTCTAGCATTATTTACATAAAATTTTTTACCTTTTGAACCTTGATGATTAATCCCTTGTCAGGTTAGTAAAATTAATGTGCTCCTCTAGTTTAAGTGTACTTGTGCCTTCCTCTGGGATGTATAAGTTACAATTATTTTACTTTGTGTCACTAACATGTATTTATAAGCTGCTGTTTTAAATTAACTTTATAATGACTAGTGTAGAAATTTGGTCATATAAATATGTTTGATTTGGGGGGACGGGTTACATTCTTATTTTGGATTCTATCAGATAGGATTATTATTTTCCATTAAATGTGTTTCATAATTTATAGAAACCTTCCATTGACCTTTGGTTAATCTCAGCATTTGCTTGAAGCAATCATTTTCCACCACTTCATGGGCTGTAGCTTACATTCCATGGATTTTTTTTTTCTTTTTTTTTCTTTTTTCTTTAATAGAAAATTATTTAATTAGTATACATGTGTTTGGGGCTGGTGCACTGGGACGACCCAGAGGGATGGTGTGGGGAGGGAGGAGGGAGGAGGGTTCAGGATGGGGAACACATTCCATGGATTTTAACTTTTCAGTTTGCTAAGTTTTAACAAATGCGTATACCACACCCAGATCAAGATATTGAGCATTTATAACTTCAAGCCTCTTCCCTGTAAATCCCTCACCCCAAATCTAGGGTGATATGATTTCTATTATAATTGATTAGTTTTGCCTATTGAACTTCATATAAATAGAGTCACACAGAATGTACTCTTCTGAGGGTGACATTTTTGGCACAACATAACATTTGTGACAGTCACTTATATTAGCACACATTCCAGTAGTTTGTTTCTCTTAATAAATATGCCGAGTATTCTGTTGTGTGTATTTATTGCAGTTTTCCATGTATACAGGTAAGGGCTTCCCTGGTGGCTCAGATGATAAAGAATCCACTTGCAATGCAGGAGACCTGGGTTCCATCCCTTGGTCAGGAAGATCCCCTGCAGAAGAGAATGGCTACCAGTCTAGTATTCTTGCCTGGAGAATTCCATGGACTGAGGAGCCTGGTGGGCTACAGTCCATGGGGTTCCAAAGAGTTGAACACGACTGTGCAACTAACACTTCACTTTCACTATGTTGATGAATATATGTTTAAAGTTTTTTGGCTGTTATGAAGAAAACTTAAAGCACTCTGATAAGGAACATTAACAATAATGCTACAATTTAAGTGCTATTTGGGGTCAGGTAGAAGCTGTGATTAAGATGGATGATGTTACTTAATTGCCTATTAAATATGTTTTTATTTTTTTCTTTGGTTTGCTTCACATGTGTTTTCTTATCATGTATTTTCTCCCTTTTCCTTCTCCAACAGTAATTTAATTTTATCTTAGAATCTCTTCTTATGTCTAGGCTTTGAGAAACAAAGTTGAGATAGGATGTATGAATATTGATTGCAGACGGAGTTGAGAGGAGAGAGTATAGAATAATTTCTGATGAAAAATAACATGTACCTGAAAAAAGTTATTTATTTAAGGAATAAGAGTGTATTATGTGGGAGAGAGTTTTGATTTAGCATTATATTTAGCAAAAAAAAAAAAACAAAACCAAAAAAATCTTTAATTAGCAATCTCTTCATCATTGAAAAAAAATCCTATTGAAATAAATTTGGTAATTTGTGGATCATAAAACAATTTACAAAGACGATGGAAAAGTAATAGGCATAGACAAAAGGAGCAAGAAGGAGAGGAAGAGGAGGGTGTAGTATATAAGCGAGTCATGCTGTGCCATCACATGACCCCGTTTTTCTTTTAAGACAGAGATCTTGCTTAAGGCCTTACTTATTTTATTACACATGTGAAATTGTTCCCCATTAACTATTTTGTGGAACCTACTGAACAGTGATGGTTGGATAAAATACTTTCCCATTTTAATCAACATTATAGATTTTGGAACAAGGAAGAAATATTTGTTGGTGGAAAAATAATGAACCCTTGTTAAAGGACTTCTCAAATGGATCATATTGAGATTTTCTTTATTCACTTAAAAATTTTCCAATTTTCAAGCACGTTTGAATGAAAGTTTAACCCAATCCTGTATTTATAATGCTTTGGATGATTATTTGTTTGTAGGCCAGATGACTGACACACAAAAGAGACAATGAATATAAACTGTTTTGACAGTTATATTTGGCAGTTAATTTGGTGATTATCATTCATAGTTGTAAATATATGCAGCACCTTTGAAAAGTCAGAGTTGTCCTTAGTCCCTGATGTTAAGAGATAGTCTGTTCTTTGAGTTAACTGATAATCATGGCCTTTTAAACTTGTTTCTATTTTAATTAAAAAAAATTTTTTTTGAGGCCCACTGGGGGCACTTGTCAATTCCTATTTTCTTGTTTAGATAGTAACTTGAGGCCTCAACCTCACAGCCATGATTTAACCAGCTTAAGTTCTGGTTTTGCAGGTAATTATTTGTGAAATTCTGAGGTTGTTGAAAGGAAGAATCTTGGAGGATCAGATGGAGATACAGAAGAGAATTTTGACCTATAGGAGTAAAACATACATTCAGTTTTTTGAGAGATCAGCAGTCATGTTTTTTTGTTTGTATTGATTTTAGAGAGGAGAGACTAAAGGAAAGGAGATTGAAGTGGATTAATTCTGAGTAATGATAGGAAAACTGGAATGAAATATTCATTTTGGAAGAGGGGGTTACCTGCCTTCTGTGTTCCAGTTACTTTGCTAAATGCTGAAATGCTGACCTCATTTAGTTTTTGTAATATCCTAAACAGAGGGTTGTTTTTTTTCTTTTTTTACACATCAAATAATTTGCAACTTTGGTTTGACTTTCTAGGGTGACACAGTGAGTATGTTGCTCATACACCCTTCAAGGCCAGAGCTCTCTGACTCTGGAGCTTGTGAGTAGTTTCCATTCTCCATTCTTTTCATATAACTCCAGTCTGCCCCTGAAGCTGTACAGGAACTCAGTAACAGATTGGGGATTAATATCTATGGCTCCTAAGTGCTGTCATACCTGTGAACTTTAGACTCTGAGATCCAGAGACCACTGTGAAGGGCAGAAGAACTTGAGTGATGGCAACTCCACATGCCCCTACTAAATGTAAGCACTCCCTTTTAGAATCCAGGTTCTAGAGGGGCTGATCAGTTCCCAATCCCCCGAACTTAGACTAGTGATTGGTATTAATTAGAAGCTTGATAAACAATCGTCAGAGAATAATGAGGGAACGCCTGTAAGATAGGCTGGCCCTGTGTGATAAATAGAGGCTGCTGAGACAAGCAAGAAGTCCTGGCAGGACAGGAGGAAGGTACCTGAGAACAACCATTCTGTATCTTCTGAGCACGATTTTAGTTTCTTGGAGAAGTGGTCAGTGCATAGTAATGTAGGGTCCACTGGGATAACAACCCTAGATAGAGGCATCAAGGGGCACGTGAACTAGAACTAGGTCTGGAGAGCAGAGCATTAGTGTCCAGGGCCACATCAGTGTGGGCAGAAATAAATGTCCAGTGGATCGAGCTGCTTAATTAGAGCTAAGACATTCTCTCTGCTTAGAGATAAGATTAGATTCAGATCCAAAGCTGCCAGTTATGCAAATGATGGATGCAAGGGTGGGAAGGCAAGCTGGCATTGGAAGGCCCTCTTTATTTATTCCACTGTGTGTCAGGAAAAATGAATCATGTGGGAATGTTCAGTGTTTTGTTTGTTCAGCATTGTCTTATGTTCCTTGAGATCAAAGCAAATGTAATTGATGTCTATTAAACTCTTTTTAATGTGACTGTAGGTTAAAGCTGTATATTCATTTACTTTTATAATATGATTGTATCTTATTGCAAATATTTTAGTGTGTTCAATCATTATTAGTCTTCATTGTCGTTGATTATAATATTTCATTACGTGAGTGTAGCCTAGTTTAGTAAATTGACATACTATTAAACCTTTAGCTTTTTTCCCCCATACTCTAATAAGAAATGCTAAAGTAGAATTCATGGACGTAGAGCCTATTTCATTTTTTGAACTGTTTCTCAAGGTAGAATCCCAGAACATACTTTCAGGGCCAAAGACTTTAAATTTTTATTTTTTTGGTAACTCTTGATGACTATTGCCTATTTCCTTTCTAAAAGAACTGACTAGTTTACAGTGACAGCAGAAATGAGCTAGGGGCCAAGGCTTACTATACTTTGACTTGAATGTTTGATGTTAATCATTTTTAATCAATAGTCATAAAATACTTTCATTTTAATTTATATTTATTTGATGACTAGTGAGGTATCAAATGTATTTCCTATTTTTGTATATTGTGTTGCTTTTTTCCAAATTGTCCCTGATTATATCTTTTACTTTTAGAATATTTGATATGAAAAGAAAGCAATTTTATGTTTATTGTGAATGATCTGGCATAGAATGTCGTCTTGTGAGGGAGAATAAATTATGGTATTTCATTGTAATGGGACTGAATGTTCAAATAACAGAAGCCTTGAATCAGCGCTAATGTGCTACTCTGGTCATGTGTCAGGCAGTGTTGAATGGTTGACCAATTTTTAAAATTTTTTCAATAACTCTGCAGGCAGATGCTGTCTTCATTGTAAATTTGAGCCAGCAGCTATGAAAAGGGTAGTATAAGAGGGACTTTCATTCTGTCTGAAAGCTGTATTGCTCCCATATTTTTTGTGTGTGTGCTCCCTTTGCCTTTCCCCCTCATTTATAATATCACTGGAAATGACATCAATTACAAATATGTTCTGCATAAGGGTCAGCTGCTTGTAAAGCTTTTACCTCTGGAAGAAATTTTTCCTGGAAGGTGATATGTTATTAACTCTAAATATGAATTAATAATAAGATGTTTTTTCTTTTGACCCTCCTGGCAGTAGCTATCCCAAGGGATGAAGCTTGGGTATGGGATGTATTGGGGGGTGAGGTAGGTGTACTTAGAGAATGAAATGAAACACTTAGCAGGAAAGACAGATTGGGGTGTAAAATCATAGCTGGGTGCACAGAGCAGAGAGCTGGCTGCCTGTGACCCAGCTTTAGGGCTTTGAGACATAGCAGTGTGTATGAGGGGAAGCCCTGGTGGCTCAGTGGTAAAGAATTCACCTGCCCATGTAGGAGACGCAGGAGACGTGTGTTCGATCGCTGGGTGGGGAAGAACCCCTGGAGAAGGACATGGCAACCCACTCCAGTATTCTTGCCTAGAGAATCTCATGGACAAAGGAGCCTGGTGGGTTACCGTCCATGGGATTGCAAAGAGTTGGACACGACTGAGTTACTGAACACACACACAGCACAGTGCGAATGAGGTGGCAGGATGCCAGAGACAAACATTTCCTATTTCAAAACTCTGTCCCCAGCCAGGCCTACATCCCACAAAGAGGAAGGAAACTTTCTTCTTTCTTCATTGCACCTACTGCCCCCTGAGGTCATAGCCATCAATAAGTAATACTGTGTTCATTGCTATTTTGGTTTGTAACTATTTGTAATACTGTTTCTATGAGTAAATGTGCAAGGTGTGTCACATATCCAATTACAAAAATAAAGTTGTGGCATATGACTTACTTGTAACTTGGGGACTAAAGGGAGGTTTTAATTTTTATTTATTTTAAAATTTTTATTATTAATTTTTCAGCTGTGCTGAGTTTTCATTTCTGCACATGGGGCTTTCTCTTACTGCAGCCAGTCAAGTTTACCTTGTTACAATGCACAGGCTTCCCATTGTGGTGGCTTCTCTTGTTGCCGAGCATGGGCTCAAGGGCTCGAGGGTGCGTGGGCTTCAGTAGTTGTACCTCCTGGACTCTAGAGCACAGAATCAGTAGTTGCAGTGCTGCATGTGGAATCTCCCCAGACTGGGGATGGAACCCATGTCTCCAGCATTGGCAAGCAGACTCTTTAACATTGGAAAGAAAGTGAAAGTGAAGTTGCTCAGTTGTGTCCAACTCTTTGCAACCCCATGGACTGTAGCCAACCAGGCTCTTCAGTCCATGGAATTTTCCAGGCAAGAGTACTGGAGTGGATTGCCATTTCCTTCTTTAGGGGATCTTCCCGACCCAGTGATCAAACCCGGGTCTCCCGCATTGCAGGCAGATAGACGCCACCAGGGGAACTACCTTAACCACTACCTTAACTACTGGGCAACCAGGGAAATCCCAGATTTTAGAAGAGGTGTGCTAATGAAAGTTATAGGTTATATTTCATAATGAGGCTTTTTTAGTCTAACAATACATAGCTTCTTTAACTTTGGGGATAATTTCTACCCTCTGCTCATGCCCTTTGGATAGCTGTTTTCCTTGTTTTCACATTATTCCTGGCATACAAGGCCCTGGCACTTTAAAACAAACAGGTTCTTCTGATACGGTTATAAGATGGCTGCAAAATTAATAAAAATTTGCTTTTTGGCAGTGCACTAACTGTAATGTTAACAGTGACTGAACTGTGAGCATCATGTAAGCATCATTCTCAGACATCTGGAAATCTTATATCTATGGAATAATCAGACCCTGTGGTAGTGTCTTCTAATAAACATCCCTTAAAGGCTCAAGATTTAAAAGATTTACTACATAAATTATTTTACTCTATAGAGTAGGTGCCCAAGCTAAAAATAAACTGCATATCCTAATAGCCAAGCAGAAGGCGTGTACTTGTCTAAGCAAGACATCTTATATATAATTTGGCTTGTCAGATAATGTGAAGTAGGATGGAAGCTTCTTACTTTAAAATGTGCAGCTGGTGTAAGATGTCATTTGGGTGCTTATTGTTTGGCTCGGGTGTGTTCCATGTCTGATGTTCCACTTGTCTTCAGGAATCATTGGTAGCTTTCCCCCTACTTCTTTGTTCGTTAAAGAAAACATCTCCACAGTATAAGATGTTTAGGCTTTATGTGTCTCCATATACTGGAAATCAACATATCTAGATGGAAAATTTTTTTTCTGCTTAACAAAACGGTGACATATGAAGTTAAGTTTATTTAATCAGCTATCATATTCCTCTGAGCACTTAAAGAGATGCTATTCATATGGACAAGAAGAGGAACGTGTAGAACCTCTTATGGCTCTACAAAACACTAGCTTGAGAAAGACTAAAGGTCTTTCAGCCTCACAATACTCAGAGGACAGGCCAAACTGTGGTAGTCCCTGGTGAGTGTGGTAGTCACTAAATAAACAGCTCCCCTTACAATTGTGAGATTGGCTAGAATTCTAGAGATCCAGGAAGTCATTTCTTTCTTTGGCTGCATTGGGTCTTAGTTGTGGCAGGTAGGATCTTCGTTGCTCTGTACAGGATTCTCTAGTTGCGACACGCAGGCATTTCTCTAGTTGTGACTCGCAGGCTCAGTTGTTGCTACATGGCACGTGGGACCTTAGTTCCCAGACCCAGGATTGAACCCCTTCACTGGAAGGCGGATTCGTAACCACGGGACCACCAGGAAAGTTCCCAGAACGGCATTTCTTTACTTGTTTCTCCCTGACTTTCATTAGAATGTGACTGTTTAAATGGTACAGATATATTATTGAACTTTTAGAAAATAGAAATCAAAAGAAGACAATAGAAAAGCCTCCATACTACTGTTAACCACAGGTAATCCCAAATAACAATTGTGGACTATTCCTCTAGTACTGTCTTTGTAATCATGTATATGTGTGCTTACAAAAAGGGAACTGTTTAAAAATTAGATTTTTTTACACTAAATATATCAGGAACAAATGTCCTAGTCATTAACTATTCATCTCTTTTAATTCAGTGGGCCCTTCATATCTTCAGGTTCCACATCTGCTGATTCAACAAACCACAGGTTAAAAATTTGAAAAAACAAAACAAAACCAATTTCAGGAAGTTCTAAGAAGCTTTCTGTTGGCAGCTGTTCACATAGCATTTCAGTGAGATGTTGTTGCCTGTCAAGTGCCTGACGTAGTAATTACTCAGTAAATGGAAGCAACTGCAAGAATGCAATTGAAGTGATTGTCGTCTTTATTGTTGCTGTGGTTGTGTCCTATACTTTTGCAGCACTATGGACTATAGCCTGCTAGGCTCCCCTGTCCATGGGATTTCTCAGGCAAGAATAATAGAATATATTGCCATTTCCTTCTCCAGGGGATTTTCCCAGTCCAGGGATCAAACCCATGTTCCCTGCATTGGCAGGCAGATTCTTTACCACTGAGCTACCAGGGAAGCCCATCATCTTTATTCTACCGAAAAGAGCAGTATTGCAGATTTCGAAATTAGACAAGCACTTCATACTTACAGATGGGTATGAAGGTAGTGGAAAGAATACTAGACCAAAGAGTTAGTGAATTTGAATATATCCTTATTCCCAGAAGGCGCAGAGGTAGAGACCCTGTCTGCCAATGCACGAGATGCAAATTCAATTCCTGAGTTGGGAAGATCCCCTGTAGGAGGAAATGGCAACTCACTCCAGTATTCTTGCCTGGAAAATCCCATTGACAAAGAAGACTGGCCGGCTACAGTCCATGGGATTACAAACAGACATGACTTGGCGACTAAGCAGTTACAGCACACACTAGCTCTCTTCTGATAGGCTGTGGAACTTGGTCAGATCTTTTGGCCTCTCTAGGATTAAGTTTCTTCATCAGACAAATTCAGTTCAGTTCAGTTCAGTCGCTCAGTCGTGTCCGACTTTTTGCGACCCCGTGAATTGCAGCACACCAGGCCTCCCTGTCCATCACCAACTCCCAGAGTCTATTCACATTCATGTCCATAGAGTCGGTGATGTCATGCAACAGTCTCATCTTCTGTCGTCCCCTTCTCCTCCCGCCTTCAGTCTTTCCCAGAATCAGGGTCTTTTCAAAAGAGTTGGCTCTTCGCATCAGATGAACAAAGAATTGGAGTTTCAGGTTCAACATCAGTCCTTCCAATGAATATTCATGACCGATTACCTTTAGGATGAACTGGTTGGATCTCTTTGCTGTCCAAGGGACTCTCAAGAGTCTTCTCCAACACCATAGTTCAAAAGCATCATTCTTTGTCACTCAGCTTTCTTTATAGTCCAACTCTCACATCCATACATGACTACTGGAAAAACCATAGCCTTGACTAGATGGACCTTTGTTGGCAAAATAATGTCTCTGCTTTTTAATATGCTGTCTAGGTTGGTCATAACTTTCCTTCTAAGGAGTAAGCATCTTTTAATTTCATGGCTGCACTCACCATCTGCAGTGATTTTGGAGCCCCCCAAAATAAAGTCCTGTCACTGTTTCTACCATTTCCCCATCTATTTGCCATGAAGTGATGGAATGAGATGCCGTGATCTTTGTTTTCTGAATATTGAGCTTTAAGCCAACTTGTTCATTCTCCTCTTTCACTTTCATGAAGAGGCTCTTTAGTTCTTCACTTTTGCCATAAGGGTGGTGTCATCTGCATATCTGAGGTTATTGATATTTCTCCTGGCAGTCTTGATTCCAGCTTGTGCTTCATCCAGCCCAGCGTTTCTCATGATGTACTCTGCATACACGTTAAATAAGCAGGGTGACAATATATAGCCTTGACGTACTCCTTTTCCTATTTGGAACCAGTCTGTTGTTCCATGTCCAGTTCTAACTGTTGCTTCCTGTCCTACGTACAGGTTTCTCAAGAGGCAGGTCTGGTGGTCTGGTATTCCCATCTCTTTCAGAATTTTCCACAGTTTGTTGTGATCCACTTTGACATAGTCAATAAAGCAGAAGTAAATATTGTTCTGGAACTGTCTTGCTTTTTTGATGATCCAGCAGATGTTGGCGGAGAAGGCGATGGCACCCCACTCCAGTACTCTTGCCTGGAAAATCCCATGGATGGAGGAGCCTGGTGGGCTGCAGTCCATGGGGTCTCAAAGAGTTGGACGCAACTGAGCGACTTCACTTTCACTTTTCACTTTCATGCATTGGAGAAGGAAATGGCAATCCACTCCAGTGTTCTTGCCTGGAGAATCCTAGGGACGGGGGAGCCTGGTGGGCTGCCGTCTATGGGGTAGCACAGAGTCGGACATGACTGAAGCAACTTAGCAGCAGCAGCAGATGTTGGCAATTTGATCTCTGGTTCCTGCCTTTTCTAAAACCAGCTTGAACATTTGGAAGTTCATGGTTCATGTAGTCTTGAAGCCTGGCTTGGAGAATTTTGAGCATTACTTCACTAGCATGTGAAATGAGTGCAATTGTGTGGTAGTTTGAGTATTCTTTGGCATTGCCTTTCTTTGGGGTTGGAATGAAAACAGACCTTTTCCAGTCCTGTGGCCACTGCTGAGTTTTCCAAATTTGCTGGCATATTGAGTGCAGCACTTTCACAGCATCATCTTTCAGGATTTGAAATAGCTCAACGGGAATGCCATCACCTCTGCTAGCTTTGTTCGTAGTGATGCTTCCTAAGGCCCACTTGACTTCACATTCCAGGGTGTCTGGCTCTAGGTGAGTAATCACACCATCGTGATTATCTGGGTCATGAAGATCTTTCTTGTATAGTTCTTCTGTATATTCTTGCCACCTCTTCTTAGTATCTTCTGCTTCTGTTAGGTCCATATCATTTCTGTCCTTTATTGAGCCCATCTTTGCATGAAATGTTCCCTTGGTATCTCTGATTTTCTTGAAGAGATCTTTAGTCTTTCCCATTCTATTGTCTTCCTCAGTTTCTTTGCATTGATCAGTGAGGAAGGCTTTCTTATTTCTCCTTGCTATTCTTTGGAACTCTGCATTCAAATGGCTATATCTTTCCTTTTCTCCTTTGCTTTTTGCTTCTCTATTGAAGTTTAGTCCTAGTAAAATTGTATCATAAAACTGAGGCATTTTGATGGATTTATTGATAAAAGGAAAATATAAAGAAATTGATTTTCTACATTTTACTAACATTTATGGTGTGTATTGCCACCATAATAACTACATGTGAATTTCTAACCATGTGGGCAACAATTTAACTTTTATATCCATGGCCTACATGACTTATTATATCCTTTCCAGATTTGGGATTCAACAGTTTTATGAGTTTCAGTCTCCTGTTGGATAGGTCTAGTCTTGGTAGTCATGAAGTTGAAATTGGGGAAGCAAAATAAATTTTTAAAAGTCTACTATAGCTGCTTTTTTTTTTATAGATGTATATATAAATGTGAGTGGGTATGTATAGTTTACCATGTGTGTTTGTGTGTTCAGCTGCATCTGACTCTTTGCAATCCCATGGACTGTAGCCTGCCAGGCTCCTCTGACCATGGAATTTTCCCAGCAAGAATACTGGAGTGGATTGCCATTTCCTCTTCCAGGGGATCTTCCCAACCCAGGGATCCAACCTGCATCTCCTGCATTGGCAGCTGGATTCTTTACCACTGAGCCACCTGGGAAACCTGTATGTTAGCATAGTATCAACCAGTTGCTGATATTTTTTCATTTAAGAATAAATCTTAGAAATTGTCCTATTCATATAGCTTTCTCATTAATGTATACAGAGTGTTCCATTGAATGGATGAACACCAGTGTTTAACCAGTCTCCTTATGGTGGGCATTTAGGCTTTTTATAACTTATGCTATTACCCATAATAATACTGTAATAAATGTGGTGTGTATGTGTGAGCTTTTGTGCATATGTTAGGTATCTGTGCTTCCCTGGTGGCTCAGATGGTAAAGCGTCTGTCTGCAATGTGGGAGACCCGGGTTTGATCCCTGGGTCGGGAAGATCCCCTGGAGAAGGAAATGGCAACCCACTCCAGTACTCTTGCCTGGAAAATTCCATGTACAGAGGAGCCTGGTGGGCTATAGTCCATGGGGTCGCAAAGAGGCGGACACCACTGAGCAACTTCACTTTCTTTCTTCAGTGTATCTGTAGGTTAAATTGCTGTATTGGAGGATATATGCATTTGTAATTTTGATTAAATAGACAAATTGCTCTTCATGGAGATTGAACCAGTGTACACGTCTGCCAATAATGTGTGGGTGAACTTGCTTCTTCTTGACTGCTTTCCCCCTCAAGGATTCCCATCTTTCTGTATTACAAAGCAGTTTGCATTATACTATATTACACTATGGTGTCTCTGGGAAAATGCTGATTAGATGGGTGATCATTACCATTTTTACAAGTTTCACAGAGATTGAATTTTACACAGAAGACCACTTTCTTAATATATGTATTTGCTGAATTAAATGGCTGCACAGTTAAGCGTCATGTAATGTACTTTACATTGCTTCAGAGCATAATTATACCACTGTAGAAAAACTCCAGTTTGCAAATTGTCAGCCTTCCATGGAGATTCATTCCCATAACATAATGAAGCACACTATCCATATTATATAAAAGATTTGAGTATAAACAGAGTTATTTGCACTTTATTTCTCCTATTCAGAAAGAAAAGGCATTATCACCAAATACTGTTTTCATAATTTTCAGAGAAAAGTTATTCAGTTGGTGGAGTTGAATTAAAAAACACAAAAAGTTGTCCTCTTCATCCTTGATTCATGACTATTTGACTGTATATGTGGACACACACACAGTTTTTAGCTGAGAGAGTTAAAGCTGCTATGGTTCCTTTAAGAAAATAAAGCAGTTTGTATTACAGAAAGACAAAAGATGCACTTTTTCTCTTCTACATTTAGGACTTAGTGCATACATTAGGAAAATTTTGAAGGATATTTAAAACTACTCTCTTTTCTCATTTTCTCTGGGCCGCAGCTTGGAATATATGAAAATCAGTTCCTGAAGGAACTTAGAACTTAACTTAATTTTTATGCTAATATACCCAGGTTACCTTTTCTAAAATTGACTGTTGTTCTAATAGTCCCCTCCCCCCCACACACACACCTTTTTGGCTTTTATAGAAGGATTTGCCAGCTTCTTTTTTATAAAGTTTTCCAATTTGACTTTCCAGTATGGTCCTTTACATAGCATTGTACTAATTTACGTACAAATAAAAACGTGTCCATTATTGGCCTATTTGAAAAGTAATTGTGTTGGATATCATATTTATAGTGAAGACACTGATTAAATCCCAAAGAATAACCTAATTAATACAGAGTCTTATGGAGATACTGAAATAAAAATATAAATTAAAAAGTTATTATTAAATAATTACTCCTTTTGTTTTCTTTTTTAGCACATATATTTCAAAGAAGTTGCTTGCATTTAGACTGTTGAGTTTTAAATCGTTCTACCCTGCTAAGGAAAGTAGTTTGTGGTGTTACTTAGTGGAATAACAAAAAGATGAAGCTTTGGTGTGGGCTTTCCTTATGGCTCAGACAGTAAAGAATCTGCCTGCAATGTGGGAGTTCTGGGTTCAATTCCTGGGTTAGGAAGACACCCTGGAGGAGGACATGGCAAGCCACTCTAGTATTATTACTCTGTGCTCACCCCTTCTTCACAAATCACTGAATCTCATGACTACTCTAAGGGAAGAAAATCATTTTCATGGAACCATGGCACCCCCTAGCAGTCTAATAATTTATGTTTTTAAAATTCAAAGGAACATTTGTTTAGATCTATGAAAAGAATTGTTAATCTAGTATAATCTGATGTCTCTTATATTCTTGTGACCAAGAAGAGACCTTTGAAAGATTCCATAGATATTACGGAGATTGGAAGGAGGCATCATCCTTTTTGCAAATAATAGTTACATTACTTCTCTATGGGATGCTGGGGTCTGGGTGCAGATATTGAGCTGTGGCTGAATCCCTGAGCTCTCTGTAGACACAATGAAGAGTAAACTTCTAGCCAGTCGGATAAGCATGCTCACTTGTTGTGTTACAGGTACTTCTCCCAGCAGCTGGTCTGTTACAGTTACAGGATGTGAAGAAGACTTGCTGTGAATTTTTGGAATCTCAGCTTCACCCTGTCAACTGCTTAGGAATCCGGGCTTTTGCTGATATGCACGCATGCACGGACCTCCTAAACAAGGCCAACACCTATGCAGGCAAGTGGAATAAATCTTGACTGAATTTGAGACAGGAAGAATCTGAAACTCTTGATTTCTAATATGATTCTATAGTGATTTCTGGAAATTTGTCTCATGTTTTTAGATCTGCACATTAAAAAAATACATTTAAAATCTTATACTGGTATTATAGCACTGCATAATTGAAGCATACTCATAGAGTTCTGAATTTTAAAGAAAAACATAAACTGTACATGATATTCGGAGAAGGCGATGGCACCCCACTCCAGTACTCTTGCCTGGAAAATCCCATGGATGGAGGAGCCTTGTAGGCTGTGGTCCATGGGGTCGCTAAGAGTTGGACACGACTGAGCAAGTTCACTTTCACTTTTCACTTTCATGCATTGGAGAAGGAAATGGCAACCCACTCCAGTGTTCTTGCCTGGAGAATCCCAGGGGCGGGGGAGCCTGGTGGGCTGCCATCTATGAGTCGCACAGAGTCAGACACGACTGAAGCGACTTAACAGCAGCAGCAGAAGTACATGATATTAGGCCTAAATGATAAGAGTAGATCATTTTATGCAAATATTGAATCTCTATGTTTTTCTTTCACACTGTCAAATTAATAGGGTTTAAAAAAGTGTTTACATATGAAATTAAGTCATTTTATCCCTGCTTTTTGCAACCTTTTCTTGTATCCAAGAAAACAACTTGTGGCTTCAGTTCAGTTCAGTTCAGTCGCTCAGTCGTGTCTGACTCTTTGCGACCCCATGAATTGCAGCATGCCAGGCCTCCCTGTCCATCACCAACTCCTGGAGTTCACCCAAACTCATGTCCATCGAGATCAGTGATGCCATCTAGCCATCTCATCCTCTGTTGTCCCCTTTTCTTCCTGCCCCCAATCCCTCCTAACATCAGAGTCTTTTCCAATGAGTCAACTCTTCGCATGAGGCAGCCAAAGTACTGGAGTTTCAGCTTTAGCATCATTCCTTCCAAAGAAATCCCCGGGCTGATCTCCTTCAGAATGGACTGGTTGGATCTCCTTGCAGTCCAAGGGACTTTGAAGAGTCTTCTCCAACACCACAGTTCAAAAGCATCAATTCTTCGGCATTCAGCTTTCTTCACAGTCCAACTCTCACATCCATACATGACTATTGGAAAAACCATAGCCTTGACTAGACGGACCTTTGTTGGCAAAGTAATGTCTCTGCTTTTGAATATGCTATCTAGGTTGGTCATAACTTTCCTTCCAAGGAGTAAGCGTCTTTTAATTTCATGGCCACAATCACCATTTGCAATGATTTTGGCTTAAACATTTTCAAAGCAATGAAATCTAGTTGACTGTGAGTAGAGGAGAAATGTTGACTTCAACTAGAGGCAGCCCTCTGCTTAGAGTAAATGCTGGTTTTCAGGACCTCCTGGTGGCATCCTCTCCTTATAGTGGGCAGAGGCCTGTGGCTGTCCAGTCACGGAGCAGATTATTGTCACAGCTTTGGGTGTAGCTAAAGTACACAGGAGTAACCTATAATTTATTTAGCTCTGAGTTTATAAACATTTAAAAAACTCATACTAAAAATGATTATTAAAAAGTTTCTAATAAAAAAAAAAACATTTTCTAGATGATAAACCTGGTGAAAGATACAGTCCACATCTCCACCCTGTATCTGTGAGACCCAGTAGAAGCAGGTTACTAAAGAACGTTCCAAGACTGCTGCCCCTTAGTAAATTGTAGGGCCCCAACTTCCTGTACCCTTCAAATGCAAAAGCCCCTCATCTAAACTCTACTCCACTCTGCCTACTCTGATAACTAAGGAACATAGATTCATGCAAGGCAGAGTATCTGACAGGAGCTTTATTCCTAGAATCCCTATTGCGTTTATCAAAGTAATAGTAGTACAAAGGGGTTAGTTGGGGGAAAAAAAGTGCTGCAATAAACCATACCAGGTCCAGTAATTTTGAAATTTATAGATTTCTCTGGGGTGGCCTGATTGGCTTAACTACCCTTTGTAAAATTGTTTCAGTGGGAAAATGTGATCTGAGTCCCAGAATGCTTAATTACAGATAAACTTTTAGAATGTAATTTCTGTAAGTTGGGCAATACATTATAACATGTAGCAATATTCATATAGTTCTTTTGAGTGGGATGAGGTATTTTAAGAAAACCAAACACAAATTTGTATTTATTGATGCGTTCTCCAGTGCAGCCAGTTCTGTTCTTCAGCTAAATAGAAATCCATTAGACCTGTTAATTGCTAGACATAATGCACCTGTTCTAAGTGATTTATATTACGAAAGCCAAAGAGGCTTTGTGCGGTTTTTTTGGATAGTTTTTTCTACATAAAGCAATCTCTAGTTAATATCTTTCTTGGACTGCTAGTTGTCCTTCGTACTTGATCAATGTTACTGAGTTTTAAGAGATAGAAAGAGAAGGAATAAAGTAGGATTAATGCAAAAAATTTCCATACATAGTTCTCATGCTGTGGTAGAACTCTTAGTTTTACTCACATCAGAACAAACTCACTTACTGTGTTTTAGAATACAATAATATTTTATTATTTCTTTCTCTTCTTTACAGTTTTAAATTTATTGTAGTTTATGACAGAATGTCAACAATTTTCTACTAGAATTACAACACCTCTACATCTTAGTATACAGACTCTTTCTACATAATTATGCCAAGAATTTTTTATGAAAAAATTATCACTTTCAACAAAATTACAAATAAAATTTGATTTATCATATTTACACACTATAATCAGTCTTATTTTAAAAGATGTACTGCATCTCATACCATGCATCTGAATCTTAAAATTGCTCATTTCTAAGTAACATTTTACAGCATCTTTTATTATGAAAAGTTGCAACCATGCAAAAATGGAATAGTACTCACTACCCAACACTGAGAGTTGTCAATTCATGAATAATTTTATTTTAACTACACCCTTCTTGACTTCTCTTTCCTATGTTATAATTTTTTCTGTAAACTTTTTAGTGCAGACTAGTAAACATGTAAAGTATGCAAATTAGACATCTACAGCTTGATGAATTTTTGAATTCTTGTATTATTTTGGAGCAATTCAGTCATATTATTTCATCTACATATTTCTTATACTTATAAAGAAATAAAATTGCAGTGACCAATTTCATATAGTCAAGCTGTTTCCATAACTTTGGTGTATTGATAACTAGCTGCAGGAAACTTTCTAAAATAAATGTGTGTGTGTACTCAGTCACTTCAGTCATGGCCAACTCTTTGCAACCCACAGGCTCCTCTGTCCATGGGATTCTCCAGGAAAGAATACTGGAATGGGTTGCCATGCCTTCCTCCAGGGGATCTTTCCAACCCAGAGATCAAATCCATGTCTCCTGCATTGCAGGCAGAATTCTTTACCCACTGAGCCACCTGGGATGCTCTTTCTAAAATAAATAATCCAGTATAATACTAAAGTAGTTCTTCATAATGAAAATATCTGAATGTTGTTTTTATCTTAAGCAAACAGAAGGTAAAGAGTCAACACAGGAAAATACCTAGAGTTCTCTTTTTCTGCCTTATTGTTTTTCAATCCCTTCCTCGTTTATTTTTACAATTCAAGTACTTATGTGTCCAGAGGCCTACCCAGACACCTAAATTGCTTTCAAGTTCAAATTAGAACATGTGAATAGATCTAGGAGAGTGAAGGTATTTCCATAACAATGGTAATAGATGGAAGTTAAAATCTTAACTTTTTTCCCCTCTCCTAGGCTTTTAAGTAGGGTCTGAGACATACAAGCAAGAAAGAAAGAAAGGAAGAAATAAAGAGCAATAGACAAGTTAATGCATATAGACGTCCATACATACATGGAAAGAAGGAGAGGGGAGAAAGAAGGTTGAGAGAGAGGGTGGGAAAGTAAAGAAAGTTACATGACCTCAGCGTACTTTCTGATCTAAGGTATAACTGTGTGTTGAGACTGGAGCATCCTTATCCTCTGAAAATTCACCAGGGCTCTGGGCACAAGATCTGCATCATTCCTTTCTCTTGGAGTTTGGGAATGAGCTCTGTTGTATTCATTATAGTTAAATTGTGCAGGTATAATAGAAGAGTGAAGATATTCTATGGGAATCTCTGTGAGTGGTGCTTGTTTTTCTTAGTATCAGCATCTTTAGAAAAAGTGAAAAATGTGGGAAACCAGGTGGAGAAGGTAAGAGGTCTGAGCAGTGCAGGAGAGTCTGCTCTGCCCAGCCTGGTGCCCCCCTCCCTTGGTTTCAGTCCCAGCCCCACGCCCTGGCCCATGCTATTTTCTAGGGTTGTGAAGAGCCTCAAACCATGAACAATCAAGGGTCACCAGACCAGCCAGGCAAAATGACCTGCATATTGAAGCCTGGTGTTCTGGACTGTAATCAACCTTTGTTATGTTCTTGAGTGGTTGTTTTCTTAGCTAAAAAGCTGTATGAAATTATTTTTGCTGTATACCTAAAAATGAAAACTTTCACATCTCCTAAGAGTGTGGCCTTGTTTGGAGAATGCTGGTTTGTGGACTCTTCTGATGTGTTTTGAGTGATGTCTATATTTAATTCATTCCCCAAATCATTAAGACTTTGAGCATTTTTGCTGGACTGAAAATATAGAGGAGATAAAAACTGAACTTACAACTTCAGGTGCATTTTAATAGTCTCAGTAAAAGATGCTTTTGGAAGTTAGATTTTAATTTGAAATACAAATTTTGTTCAGCCTTCTTTGTTGATAAACAAAAGTTACCAGTGGTTGAATTGTGAGAATTTCTAACAAATTTAAGGGAAGCAATAAATTCCAGATTCTTAGTCATTCCAACATCTCAACACTCACCACACTAAAAATCTGAGAAGCTGGTTAATATAGATTCTAACTGACCTTTGGGGAAATATTTACTCTCATTTTCAAACCAGCTGAAACTCTGAGGAACCTGGCATTCCTCTGTAATAAAGCTACCTGTGAAGAAGTCCCTTTCTCCTGTCTCTGACATGCTTTCAGTTTATTTCTCATTCTCCTTGCACTTAACCCTATTATCTGTTTGTATATCCTAGGCCTGTCCATGAACCCCATACTGCCCTACTTTAGCCTTCCCACTGTGCTTGTGCGATGATCAAGCATTTTTATATGCCAGCTGTTTTCATGTGTGCCCTCTCTCCCGTTATCTTAAATGAAACTTTGCTTTTTCCCCTACCTGTTTGTTGGGGGCAAACTTCTTTAAGTGGTACTCCCCCTTAAAGAGAGTGACTCACCAGGAAGGTGGGTAGGAGGGTAGACTTCCAGACTGTTCCTCTCTCACTGTCACCATCCTCAGTTCTGCACTGGCTCGCAGTCAGTCTGCAGCACTCTCTCTGCAGCCTATTTTCTCTCTACGCCTTCAGGCCTCCGTTGTTCCTTCCCTCTGCACTTTGTTTCTCTTGCTGCCAGCAACTTCAAAATCTGTACTGTTGTCTCTACTGAGACTCCCTCTTCCTACCTCCTTGTGACTACTGTCTTCCTTCCATAAACCCATTTGTCACACAACTCTAGGTCATTTTGAACCTTGTTCCCATTTGGAGCTCCAAGGTATCAACCTTTCTGGGGACCATAAACTACCAATGCTGAGCATTTCCTGCCCTCATGCTCTTTTATTTCTTCATAAATCTGTGTTCTCTGGTCCCAATTCTTCTAGTTATTTCTTGGCTGCTGAGCTTAGACCCAGTAGTCAGTCCTTTCAAAACTACCGTCTGTGTGCCTGGTATTGCCTGAACTGCTGTGGATGATAACAGGTTCAGTGTGATTTAACCCCTGATTCCAAGGAGTTTATTGGCCAGTAATAGTCAACTCACACCCAATTTTAGTATATCCAGATTATGCTCTATTCTCTGTGAGAGCTCATCCCATGACATTTTCTTCTGCTGTCAGTTTCCATTAGTCATTTTTGCATTCCTATAATTTAGGCTAGGAATCACTACTTGGGGTAAACATCTGTCAAAATAAACTCATGATTTTGGAAACAGCCCTCTTGAAAGAAACTTGAGAGAGTGGTTCTAATAATGGTGTCACCAGCCTTGACTTTGTGATATTCATAATAAAGAGTAGATGCTGTTTATTGAAAGTCTATTGCTATGTTAATGTACTACTAAAGAAAATTCTTCCTTTGGAAGATAATGAAAGCATTTGATGTGCACCGCTGCTTGATTGTTTGCTGACTTAAATGACAGCTCTTAAAAGAATTAATCATTTTTATATTCTTAAATTCATTATAGTCCTCATTTATGTCCTAGTTAACTATACGCAGTCTGTTTTGCTTTGTTGACAGTTTTTCTAGCTGACATGAGTTAGCTGTTCTCAGGTTTCACCAAACTGTGTGTTAATGGGGGCTGCTGGAGATACATATATGGGTTTTTTCACCCCTAGAAACTAATAGTTGGAGAAGGCAATGGCACCCCACTCTGGTACTCTTGCCTGGAAAATCCCATGGGCGGAGGAGCCTGGTAGGCTGCAGTCCATGGGGTCGCTAGGAGTCGGACACGACTGAGCGACTTCACTTTCACTTTTCAATTTCATGCATTGGAGAAGGAAATGGCAACCTGCTCCAGTGTTCTTGCCTGGAGAATCCCAGGGACGGTGGAGCCTGATGGGCTGCCATCTGTGGGGTCGCACAGAGTCGGACATGACTGAAGTGACTTAGCAGCAGCAGCAGCAGCAGCAGAAACTAAAAGTATTCAGAATGAAAGACTCATGGAGTGCTAGCCTAGTTGGGAACTTAGCAGTTATCTAGTCTAACACTTTAATTGTATTAATTAAGAAAATGAAGACTAGAGATATCTTTATTTTCCCCAGAACACTTTCTCAGAGGTAAGCTGTTTGTGGACTTAAAATACTGTTGTTATCCAGTCACTTAACCTCACTTTTCAGATAGGATTCTGCCCTAGATGGAGTATAGAGGAATTATATGAACCCCTCTTGGTATTTAATTTTGATCAAAAAGGTTCTTGTTGTGTAGAAATCAGGTATGAAGACTACTTTGTTTCTTATCAGAGGGTGCAAAACAAAAAGAACTTTGGGCTTGTATTGTTGACTTCATCAGCTTAATTTGAGATGAGCGACTTGAGCCTTTTAGACCTGGTGTGATAAATCCTAATGAGTATCTCTCATTTCTGACAAACTAATTTTATTTGTAGGAGGGAATAAAACAGGAAAATTCAGTTGCTCTACAGAGTGAAGAGATTTCTTATATATAAGGAAGAATGCTTGTGTACATTATATATGTATAATATATATGTTTAATGTAAATTGCATGGCTATAGCATAGTTAATACTGCTGGGAGTCATGCTCTTTTAGAGAGAAGGAACTGATCATCAAATGGCAGTGTGATTACTGGTTGGCTTTACTCAGTGGCAGAGGAAACTAGTAGAGGCAAATCACTAATACCACAATAAAAGCTGTGTGCCATAAACAGAATATTCTGTTAACATATGGGTGGGAGGACTGGAAAGAGTAAGTAAGGTTGGTAACAGAATTAGGGTAGTGAAGATAGAGAGAAGGTTGTGGATCTTGGAACTGACCCTGGATATAAGTACAGGAAATAGACTAGACTGAAATGTTCTGCCCTTCAGCATTACATTTTAGGTAAAGCTTTGTAGGTACATTTCAGTGGGTGCATATGTATTGCCAATGTGCAGTAGCTGCTCAATTTTACTATGCCTTACTGAGATACAGAAATCTGAATAACAATTCATTTAGTGAAAAGGAAGAATCTCTTATCTCAGCTTTATGACAAGGAAGGAAGGAAGGAAGGAAGTGAAGTTGCTCAGTTGCTCAGTTGTGTCCAACTCTTCGTGACCCCATGAACTGTAGTCAGCAAAGCTCCTCCGTCCGTGGGATTCTACAGGCAAGAATATTAGAGTCGGTTGCCATTTCCTTCTCCAGGGGAACTTCCTGACCAGGGATCGAACATGGGTCTCTGGGTTTGTAGATTTCATGGTAAAGAGTTTGCAGGCAGACTCTTTATAATCTGAGCCACCAGGGAAGCCCTTGTGACAAGTATTAGGCATATATTGGCCAAACCAGTCCAAAGATATTAGGGTTTTTGTTGATCGTGGATTCAATAGCAATCAGAAATGTAATTATATCTATAAAGATGTAAGGTGATTATCTCATTCTCTTCCACCCAGGTCAGATTATATCTATGAAATTGAGCTCATTTTCAATTACATGTTTTAAGAGAGAGTGATGAACTGAAGCACTGAATTCAGAGCCAGGATGATGTTGAAGACCTGAAACTATGTTTTACAAGGAGTAGTCAAAAGAATTTGTAAAATTCTGGAGAATATAATGTTCTCTGTAAAAGTTTGAGGGAATTTCATGAGAGAAAGAGCTTAACCTTGTTCTGTGGTGAGTATAAGTAGAATCAGTGTTAAAAATTAAGGAGAAAGATTTTAGTGCAACATAAAGAAGCTTGTAGTGAGTGCTCAAGGGTGATGTGGCTGCTTTGCTCTCTGCTCATGTCTGCAAACGATAGCCAGATACCCATTGAATGTGAACATTTTAGAGATTACTCTTTCATACGGAAGTTGTGGTCAGGTCCCTTGTATCACTAAATCTTATGACTTTCCAGAGTTACTATTGAGGATTCCCAGGATTTGAGAAGCAATTTATTTTAGAGGTTATAGAGAGGAGGGGATGGAGGAAGAGAAGAGTTGTTTACTGGGTACACAGTTTTACACTTTACAGTGTGAGCATACATAACACTGCTGAACTATATGCATACTTAAAAGTGGGTAAATATGACTATACAGTGAGCAAAAACAAGACCAGAAGCTGACTGTGGCTCAAATCATGAACTCCTTATTGGCAAATTCAGACTTAAATTGAAGAAAGTGGGGAAAACCACTAGACCATTCAGGTATGACCTAAATCAAATCCCTTATGATTATAAAATGGAAGTGAGAACTAGATTTAAGGGACTAGATCTGATAGACAGAGTGCCTGATGAACTATGGACGGAGGTTTGTGACATTGTACAGGAGACAGGGATCCCCAAGAAAAAGAAATGCAAAAAAGCAAAATGGCTGTCTGAGGAGGCCTTACAAATAGGTGTGAAAAGAAGAGAAGCGAAAAGCAAAGGGGAAAAGGAAAGATATAGCCATTTGAATGCAGAGTTCCAAAGAATAGCAAGGAGAAATAAGAAAGCCTTCCTCAGTGATCAATGAAAAGAAATTGAGGAAAGCAATAGAATGGGAAAGACTAGAGATCTCTTCAAGAAAATTAGAGATACCAAGGCAACATTGCATGCAAAGATGGGCTCAATAAAGGACAGAAATGGTATGGGCCTAACAGAAGCAGAAGATATTAAGAAGAGGTGGCAAGAATACAGAGAAGAACTGTACAAAAAAGATCTTCACAACCCAGATAATCATGATGGTGTGATCATTCACCTAGAGCCAGACATCCTGGAATGTGAAGTCAAGTTGGCCTTAGGAAGCATCACTACGAATAAAGCTAGTGGTGGTGATGGAATTCCAGTTGAGCTATTTCAAATTCTAAAAGATGATGCTGTGAAAGTGCTGCACTCAATATGCTAGCAAATTTGGAAAACTCAGCAATGGCCATAAGACTGGAAAAGGTCAGTTTTCATTCCAGTCCCAAAGAAAGGCAATGCCAAAGAATGCTCAAACTACCACACAGTTGTCCTCCTCACACGCTAGTAAAGTAATGCTCAAAATCCTCCAAGCCAGGCTTCAACAGTACATGAACCGTGGTCTTCCAGATGTTCAAGCCTGTTTTAGAAAAGGCAGAGGAACCAGAGATCAAATTGCCAACATCTGGTGGATCATCAAAAAAGCAAGAGAGTTCCAGAAAAACATCTATTTCTGCTTTATTGACTATGCCAAAGCCTTTGACAGTATGGATCACAACAAACTGTGGAAAATTCTGAAAGAGATGGGAATACCAGACCACCTGACCTGCCTCTTGAGAAACCTGTATGCAGGACAGGAAGCAACAGTTAGAACTGGACATGGAACAACAGACTGGTTCCAAATAGGAAAAGGAGTACGTCAAGGCTGTATATTGTCACCCTGTTTATTTAACTTATATGCAGGGTACATCATGAGAAATGCTGGACTGGATGAAGCACAAGCTGGAATCAAGACTGCCAGGAGAAATATCAATAACCTCAATATGCAGATGACACCACTCTTAAGGCAGAAAGGGAAGAAGAACTAAAGAGCCTCTTGATAAAAGTTGGCTTAAAGCTCAACTTTCAGAAAACAAAGATTATGGCATGAGGTCGCATCACTTCATGGGAAATAGATGGGGAAACAGTGGCAGACTTTATTTTTGGGGGCTCTAAAATCACTGTAGATAATGATTGCAGCCATGAAATTAAAAGACGCTTACTCCTTGCAAGGAAAGTTATGATCAACCTAGACAGCGGTTCACAGGGTCACAAAGAGTCAGACACAGCTGAGCGACTGGACTGAACTGAAAAATGGTTAAGGTGGTAAATTGTCTTATGTTTTTACTATAATAAAAAGAGGAGGGACTAGTGAGGAATCAACTGTGACTGAGACAATTTAGATTTGGAGTCAGTGCGGGTAACGAAGCCATTGATACCCAAAAGAAACACAAGAGATCAGGCAGGTGTCTGGAGGAAGGTGTAGATGGGTTTTAGTCTTGATTGCTCAAGGGCCAGTCAGCAGTGAAATGTGTTATCAATTTAGAGGTTCTCACACTTGGCAAGATTATTAGCAGTAGCCAAAGACAGCTTGGCCAGCAGAAGACCTTGATTTGTTTTGAGGGAGACAATCAGTAGACTCAGCCAGAGCATCTTTGTTGAGCTTCAAGCCAAGAAGTGAAGCAGTGCCATCAATGGAAAGATGCATAATGATTAAAAAACATCACAGAACTCAAAACAGATGAAAATAAGTGATCTATGGCAGTGAATAATGTGAATCTTAGAAAACTGCTTTTATATGTTGCAGGTGCATGATACAGGGGTGGATCTATTTGTTTAAAAAAGCCATGACAGTTAGACAGATCATATAGAGACTAAAGATGGCTGGAAGTTCATTCATTGGGGTTTGGGAGAGAGGTTGAGTCTGGGAACAACCATACTGGGGTGACAAGTTGACAATAACTGGGACACACACAAATGTGGATGGAATGATTAAAGGAGATTGAACAGAGAATGGAAGGGGATGTCAGGGCAGGCAGGACCATAGGTAACATCTAGTTTTAGGGAACTGTTAGAGACAGAGTAGTTAGAAAGGTAGAAAGAAGTGTTATAGAATCCAGGCTAGGAGAAAGAGTTCTTAGGTGAAACACTGCACAAGGGTTGAGACAGATTATACTAATCTCAATAAAAGAACTTCCAAAGAACAATTTGATGGGAAAGGGGGCCAGAGGCCGTATTACCACAGAAAAAGGTGTGTGTGCATCAGTATGTAGGCGTCAGTACTAAGGTCTGCCCTAAAGAATTTTGGTGTGAAGGCCAGCAAGGTAGGGCAGTGGCCCAAGTAGGGGAGGATAGGAGATGTTTGGTCACTGAAGTGAACACAATAAAATGCATTAATTCTCTGTACCAACACTTAATCTTTCTCACTGGGGACAGAAAGTAGTTAGGCTTAGTTAGGTGACTTTTTTTTCCTTTTGTTTTTAAAATTTCAATCAAAAATATTTCACACGGTTAAAAACATTTTTTTAGTCATGAGCATAACACATCCCTCATTCTTGTCTTCCCTCTCTATGCACCAAATATCCTGTATCCACCCACAAATGAGTGTCTTTGTGGCAGCTGTGGGATCCATCACCATACATTAAGGGACCCAGAAGGAGCCTTGCCCACTGTGCATTAGGCAATAGGCAGGCAGACTTTGGTCCTGGCTGTGGCTCTCAAGTGATCTGTGAACCAGTTTTAGCCCCTCTTGACTGCAGTCTGGGAGCACCCAGAGAACACTGATCTAGACTGTTCCCACAGATGAGGGAGCTTCTGTGGAAATCTGGGTTTCCAGAGGAGACGATTTAGCATTCCATTGGAGCAAAAACAATATCAACACATGTTTGGACACACTGAAGAGGCTGAAAAAAGCAGTTTGACTTCACCTGTGTCCCCTCACCATGTGGCAGCACAGCTTAGTGCCAGGAGAAACCTTCCTTCTTTAGTCCATGATTCACAAATGAAGGAGAAAGATTTCTCAGACACAAAGGCTGAAGGAGTTCATCACCACTAGTTCTGCCATAAAAGAAGTGTTGAAAGGATTTCTTGTAGCTGAAATAAGAGGGTGCTAATTAATAAAATGAAAATGCATTAAAATACACATACAACTAACATGATAACATGAAATAACATGAAAATGTATAAAAATATAAATACAACACACTGGTAAAGGTAAGTATATAATCAAATTAAGAATACTCTAGTACTCTAAAATGATGGTATAAGATTAAAGAACAAGTGTATTAAAATTAACTAGCTATAATAATTTGTTAATGAATATAAAATATAAAAAGAGGTAAACCATACATCAAAATACATTAAAGGTAGAGGGGAGTAAAAGAGTAGTTTTTGTATGTGATTAAATTTGTCATCAGCATAAAATAGATTGTTACATCAATAAGGTGTTTTATGTAAGCCTGGAAACCACAAAGCAAAGCAAAAACCTAGATACACAAAAGATGCACAACCACAGAAAACCATTAGTTTACTAAGGAAGACAGTGAGAGAACAAAGAAACTAAAAACAGCCGGAAAACTGTAAGATGGAATTTGTAATATCTTATCTGTCAATAATTTTGCTAAATATAAATGGATTGAATTCTCCAGTCAAATGGCATAGAGTGGCTGGATGGATTTAAAAAACAAACAAACAAAAAGTAATATATGGTACTTACCAGAGACTCACTTCAGCTTTGATGACACACACACGGGCTCAGAGTGAAGAGATGAAAAAGATACTTCATGCAAGTGAAAGCCAAAAGAGTACAGGGGTACCTATACTGATGTCAGACAAAACAGATGTTAAGTCAAAAATGGTAATTAGAGACAGAAAAGGTCATTATATAATGATAAAGGGTTCAATTCATTGAGAAGATATAACAGTCATAAATATATGTATACGCAATTTTGGAGCACCGAAATGTATTAAATCCTCAAAGGTCTGGAAAGAGAAACAGACAACAATAAAATAATTTTCAGGGACATCATTACCCCACCTTCAACAATGGGTAATCATCTAGATTATCAACAAGGAAACTAGACTTCAACCAAGCTTTAAACCAAATGGACCTAAAAGATATATTCTTCTCAAGCACACACAGAATGTTCTCCAGGATACACCATAGGCTAGACCATAAAGTGAGTCTTAACAGATTTAAGAAAATTAAAACCATACAAGTATTCTTTTTGACCATAGTGGTATAATACTAGAAATCGTTAACAGAAGGAAATTGAAAAATTCACAAATGTGTGAAAATTAAACAACACGGTCCTGAACAACCAGTAGATCAAAAGGAAATTTAAAGAAAACAGCTAAAGAAGGAGAAATCAAAAAGAAAATTGAAAAATATCTTGAAGCAAATGAAAATGGACCATACCAAAATCTATCATTTCAGTTCAGTGGCTTAGTGGTGTCTGACTCATTGTGACCCCATGGACTGCACCTCGCCAGGATTCCCTGTCCATCACCAACTCCTGGACCTTGCTCAGACTTATGTCCATTGAGTCAGTGGTGCCATCTGGCCATCTCATCCTCTGTCAACCCCTTCTCCTACCTTCAGTCTTTCCCAGCATCAGGGTCTTTTCCAGTGAGTCAGTTCTTTGCATCAGGTGGCCAAAGTATTGGAGCTTCAGCTTCAGCATCAGTCCTTCCAATGAATATTCAGGGCTGATTTCTTTTATGGTTGACTGGTTTGATTTCCTTGTAGTCTAAGGAACTGTCAAGACTCTTCTCTTAACACCAATTCAACAGCATCAGTTCTTTGGCTCTCAGCTTTCTTTATAGTCCAATTCTTACATCCATACATGACTACTGGAAAAACCATAACTTTGACTAGATGGACCTTTGCAGGCAAAGTAATGTCTTTACTTTTTAATATGCTGTCTAGGCTTGTCATAGCATTTCTTCCAAGGAAGAATTTTTTTAATTCTTTTAATTTCATGGCTGCAGTTACCATCTGCAGTGATTTTGGAGCCCAAGAAAATAAAGTATCTTACTGTTTCCATTATTTTCCTATCAATTTGCCATGAAGGCTATGGTTTTTCCAGTGGTCATGTATGGATGTGAGAGTTGGACTGTGAAGAAAGCTGAGCCCAGAAGAATTGATGCTTTTGAACTGGAGAAGACTCTTGAGAATCCCTTGGACTGCAAGGAGATCCAACCAGTCCATCCTAAAGGAGATCAGTCCTGGGTGTTCATTGGAAGGAGTGATGGTGAAGCTGAAACTCCAATACTTTGGCCACTTGATCCTGATGCTAGGAGGAACTGGGGGCAGGAGGAGAAGGGGACAGCAGAGAATGAGATGGCTGGATGGCATCACCGACTCGATGGACATGAGTTTGAGTGAACTCTGGGAGTTGGTGTTGGACAGGGAAGCCTAGCGTGCTGCGATTCATGAGGTCACAAAGAGTCGGACACGACTGAGCAACTGAACTCAACTGAACTGATGGTACTGGATGCCATATTAGTTTTTTGAATCTTGAGTTTTAAGCCAGCTTTTCACTGTTCTTTCACTTTCATCAAGAGGCTCTTTAGTTCCTCTTCACTTTGCCATAAGGGTGGTGTCATCTGCTTATCTGAGGTTATTGATATTTCTCCCAGCAATCTTGAGTCTTGCTTGTGCTTCATCCAACCTGGCATTTCTCATGATGTACTCTGCAGGGTGACAATACACAGCCTTGACGTACTCCTTTCCCAATTTGAAAACAGTCCATTGTTCTATGTCTGGTTCTAACCGTTTTTTCTCGATCTGCAATCAGGTTTCTTAAACAGCAGGTAAGGTGCCTAATTCCCATCTCTTTTAAGAATTTTCCACAGTTTATTGTGATCCACACAGTCAAAGGCTTTAGCATAGTCAATAAAGCAGAAGTAGATGTTTTTATGGAATCCTCATGCTTTTTCCATGATCAGTTGGATCTTGGCAATTTGATCTCTGCCTTTTCTAAAACCAGCTTGAAAATCTGGATGTTCTCAGTTCAGGTACTCTTGAAGCCTAGCTTGGATAATTTTGAGCATTTCTTTGCTGGCACATGAAATGAGTGCAATTGTGCAGTTGTTTGAACATTCTTTGGCATTGCCTTTCTTTAGGATTGGAATGAAAACTGACATTTTCCAGTCCTTTGGCCACTGCTGAGTTTTCCAAATTTGCTGGCATATTGAGTGTGGCACTCTAACAGGCTGATAGTGACATAAATATAGACATGTGGACCAATGGAACAGAATCGAGCACGTGGCAACAACCCCCTCATATATAGCCAACCAGTATTTGGCAAGGAGTGAGAGAATATTCAATGAGGGATATCACATGTCTTCAGTAAATGGTGTTGGAAGAATTGGATACTTAAAAGAATAAAATTGGACCCCTATCTTACATCACTTAAGGAAATTAACTTAAATAGGTTAGAGACTTATACAATAAGACCTGAAACCATAAAGCTCCTAGATGAAAACAGAGAGTTTTTGTGAAACACATTGGTGTTGATAGCAATTTTTCAGATATGGCAAAAAAAAGCAAAAATTACTACATAGGACTTTATAAAAACCAAAAAGCTTCTGCACAACAACAGGAACAATCAGCAAAATGAAAAGGCAACCTACAAGGTAGGAGGAAGTATTTGCAAATCATGTATCTGTAAGGGATTGATATCTAAATTATATGATGATCTCATACAATCCAGTAACAAAACGTAATTACTGTTGATTTTTTGAGTACATGAGATTTATTCTGTTAGCAGCTTTCAGCTGTGTAATGTCTTATTGTTAATGGTAATCACCATTCTATATGTTAGATCCCCAGAACTTATTCACCTTCTAGCTAGAAGACTGTCCCCTTTGACCTAACCCCTCCAAGCCCTGGTAACTGGTCCAATCTACTGTGTTTATATTGCTTTGACTGTTTTAGCTTTCACATATAAGTGATATTTGTCTTCATGTGACTTATTTCACTTAGCATGATGCCCTCAAAGTCCATCCAAGTTGTTACAAATGGCACAGTTTTCTTCTTTCTTCATAAGTAATGTGTGTGTGTAGGTGTGTGTGTGTATGTGTGTGTGTATCACATCCTTTTTCATTCATTTGCTAATGGACTCTTAGGTTGTTTCCATATTTATTGGGAGACTGATGCTGAAGCTGAAGCTCCAGTACTTTAGCTACCTGATGCAATGAGCCAACTCATTGGAAAATATCCTGATGTTGGGAAAGATTGAGGGTAGGAGGAGACGGGGACAAGAGAGGATGAACTGGTTGGATGGCATCACCGACCTGATGGACATGAGTTTGAGCAAACTGGGAGACAGGATATGTAAGGATTGCGTACTGCAATCCATGGGGTTGCAAAGAGTTGGACACGACTGAGCAACAACAATATGTTTGCTATTGTGAATAACACCACAGTGAACATGATAATATAGATATCTCTTCAAGTAGTGATTTCATTTCCTTCAAATATATACCAGCAGTGGGTTTGCTAGATCATATGGTAGTTCTACTGTTAATGTTTTAAGGAACCTCCATAGTGTTTTCCACAGTGACTGCACCAGTTTACCATTTCCATCCGCAGTGCAGGAGGGTTCCCTTTTCTCCACGTCTTCATCAGTACTTGTCTTTTTGATAGTAGTCATTCTAACAGTTGTCAGGTGATATCTCATTGTGGCTTTGATTTATATTTTCTGATGATTAATGACGTTGAGCATCTTTTCCTGTGCTTGTTCACCATTTGTATATCTTCTTTGCAAAAACGTCTGTGCAGATCCTCTGCCTATTTTTTAATCAGATTTTTTTTTTTTTTTTTTGCTGTTGTAGGAGTTATTTTTATATTTTTAATATATTACACCTAATCAGATGTATGATCTGCAAGTATTTTTTCCCATTCCAGTAGGTTGCTTTTGCACGTTGATTATTGTGTCTTGATGCACAACATTTTTATGTTCAATATAGTCCCATTTGTCTAGTTTTGTTTTGGTTTCCTGTTCTTTTGTTGTCATATCTAAGAAAAAATTTCTAAAGAATATAAAATAACAAATAGTTAGCCCTAACCATTTTCTTGCCTTTCTTCCTACAGAGTTCCTTTGAACATATTTCTACCCAAACATGTTTTCAGTTGCTTTTGGTGCCTAGAAATTTGAATATGCATATAAGAATCATTAAATTTAGAACTGCTACTGTCAGTCATGCCAGGCTTATGTTATTTCAATGTTTTAGAAACATATTGCAAGATTTTATTCATTCGTTAAAGGTATTGTTAGGAAACCATATTATTTTAAAAAATATATATATATATTGGAGAAATAGCTTGCTGTATTGTTATTGTCTAGCACTGATAACTTACAGTGAATGATGTCAGATTTGTGATTTCTGAAGAAGATTTAGCTTCAGGACCAGGGACCAGGCTTGATCACTCAAGAGCTTTTATGTAGCAGTTTATTAAAGTACAAAAAGGGACAGAGAAAGCTTCTGACATAGACATGAGAAGGGGGACAGAGAGTGGCCCACTAACTAGTCTTATCAAGGCCTTATGTACTTTCACAGACCCACTCCCATAGCATACATCTTAAATTAACAAGATTAGAACTAACAATAGGACCCACTCCCACAACATACATTTTAAGATAACAGGATTAGTCAGAAGGTTCTTCTGAAGGAGAAACAAGTCCTCCAGCAGGATACATTGTTACGTAGTTTCAGTTCAGTTCAGTCCCTCAGTCCTGTCCCACTCTTTGCCACCCTAGGGATTGCAGCACGCCAGGCCTCCCTGTCCATCACCCAACTCCTGGAGTCCACTCAAACTCATGTCCATTGAGTCAGTGATGCCATGCAACCATCTCATCCTCTGTCGTCCCCTTCTCCTCCCGCCTTCAATCTTTCCCAGCATCAGGGTCTCTTCAAAAGAGTCAGCTCTTTGCATCAGGTGGCCAAAGTATTGGAGTTTCAGCTTCAGCCATCAGTCCTTCCAGTGAATATTCAGGACTGATCTCCTTTAGGATGGACTGGTTGGATCTCCTTGCAGTCCAAAGGACTCTCAAGAGTCTTCTCCAACACCACAGTTCAAAAGCACAGTTCAGTGTTCAGCTTTCTTTATAGTCCAACTCTTGCATCCATACATGACTACTGGAAAAACCATAGCCTTGACTAGACAGACATTTGTTGGCAAAGTAATGTCTCTACTTTTTAATATGCTGTCTAGGTTGGTCATGCCTGGAAAATCCCATGGGCAGAGGAGCCTGGTAGGCTGCAGTCCATGGGGTTGCACAGAGCCCGACACGACTGAAACAACTTAGCAGCAGGTTGGTCAAAACTTTCCTTCCAGGAAGTAAGTGTCTTTTAATATCTTGGCTGCAGTCACCGTCTGCAATGATTTTGGAGCCCCCAAAAATAAAATCTGCCACTGTTTCCACTGTTTCCCCATCTGTTTGCCATGAAGTGATAGGACCAGATGCCATAAGAATGTTGAGCTGTAAGCCAACTTTATCATTCTCCTCTTTCACTTTCATCAAGAGGATCTGTAGTTCTTCACTTTCTGCCATAAGGGTGGTGTCATCTGCATATCTGAGGTTATTGATAATTCTCACAGAAATCTTGATTCCAGCTTGTGCTTCATCCAGCCCAGCGTTTCTCATGATGTACTCTGCATATAAGTTAAATAAGCAGGGTGACAATATACAGTCTTGACAGACTCCTTTCCCTATTTGGAACCAGTCTGTTGTTCCATGTCCAGTTCTAATTGTTGCTTCCTGACCTATATACAGATTTCAAAAGGCAAGTCAGGTGCTCTGGTATTCCCATCTCTTTCAGAATTCTCCATAGTTTACTGTGATCACACTTTCAAAGGCTTTGGCATAGTCAATAAAGCAGAAATAGATGTTTTTCTGGAACTCTTCCTTTTTCGATGATCCAGTGGATGCTGGCAATTTGATCTCTGCTTCCTCTGCCTTTTCTAAAACAGGCTTGAACATCTGGATGTTCACGGTTCACGTATTGCTGAAGCCTGCTTGGAGAATTTTGAGCATTACTTTACTAGTATATGAGATGCGTGCAATTGTGTGGTAGTTTGAGCATTCTTTGGTATCGCCTTTCTTTGGGATTAGAATGAAAACTGACCTTTTCCAGTCTCATGGCCATGGATGTGTTTTCCAAATTTGCTGGCATATTGAGTGCAACACTGTCACAGCATCATCTTTTAGGATTTGAAATAGCTCAATGGGAATGCCATCACCTCCACTAGCTTTGTTCGTAGTGATGCTTCCTAAGGCCCACTTAACTTCACATTCTAGGATGTCTGGCTCTAAGTGAGTGATCACACCATCGTGATCATCTGGATCATGATGATCTTTTTTGTATAGTTCTGTGTATTCTTGCCACCTTTTAATATCTTCTGCTTCTGTTAAGTCCATACCATTTCTGTCCTTTATTGAGCCCATCTTTGCATGAAATGTTCCCTTGGTATCTCTGATTTTCTTGAAGAGATCTCTAGTCTTTCCCTTTCTATTGTTCTCCTCTATTTCTTTGCATTGATCTCTGAGGAAAGCTTTCTTATCTCTCCTTGCTATTCTTTGGAACTCTGCATTCAGATGGCTATATCTTTCCTTTTCTCCTTTGCTTTTCACTTCTCTTCATTTGTATGACCTCTTCAGACAGCCTTTTTTTTTTTTTTTTGCATTTCTTTTTCTTGAGGGCAGTCTTGATCCTTGTCTCCTGTACAATGTCATGAACCTTCGTCCATAGTTCTTCAGGTACTCTGTCTATCAGATCTAGTTTCTTAAATCCATTTCTCACTTCCACTATATAATCGTAAGGGATTTTATTCATTTCATACCTGAATGGTCTAGTGGTTTTCCCTACTTTCTTCAATTTAAGTCTGAATTTGGCAATAAAAAGTTCATGTTCTGAGCCACAGTCAGCTTCTGGTCTTGTTTTTGCTGACTGAATAGAGTTTCTCCATCTTTGGCTGCAAAGAATATAATCAGTCTGATTTCAGTGTTTACCATCTGGTGATGTCCATGTGTAGAGTCTTCTCTTGTGTTGTTGGAAGAGGGTGTTTGCTACGACCAATGCATTCTCTTGGCAAAACTCTTATTAGCCTTTGCCCTTCTTCATTCTGTACTCCAAGGCCAAATTTGCTGGTTACTCCAGGTGTCTCTTGACTTCCTACTTTTGCATTCCAGTCCCCTATAATGAAGAGGACATCTTTTTTGGATGTTAGTTCTAAAAGGTCTTGTAGGTCTTCATAGAACCATTCTACTTCAGCTTCTTCAGCATTACTGGTCGGGGCATAGGCTTGGATTACCATGATATTGAATGGTTTGCCTTGGAGATGAATAGAGATCATTCCGTTTTTGAGATTGCATCCAAGTACTGCATTTCAGACTCTTTTGTTGACTGTGATGGCTACTGCATTTCTTCTAAGGGATTCTTGCCCAAAGTAGTAGATATAATGGTCGTCTGAAGATCATGGCATCTGGTCCCATCACTTCATGGGAGATAGATGGGGAAACAGTGGAAACAGTGTCAGACTTTATTTTTGGGGGCTCCAGAATCATTGCAGATGGTGATCGCAGCCAGGAAATTAAAAGACGCTTACTCTTTGGAAGGAAAGTTACGATCAACCTAGATAGCATATTAAAAAGCAGAGACATTACTTTGCCAACAAAGGTTCGTCTAGTCAAGGCTACGGTTTTTCCTGTGGTCATGTATGGATGTGAGAGTTGGACTGTGAAGAAGGCTGAGCGCTGAAGAATTGATGCTTTTAAACTGTGGTGTTGGAGAAGACTCTTGAGAATCCCTTGGACTGCAAGGAGATCCAACCAGTCCATTCTAAAGGAGATCAGTCCTGGGTGTTCTTTGGAAGGAATGATGCTAAAGCTGAAACTCCTGTACTTTGGCTACCTCATGCAAAGAGTTGACTCATTGGAAAAGGCTCTGATGCTATCAGGGATTGGGGGCAGGAGGTGAAGGGGACAACAGAGGATGAGATGGCTGGATGGCATCACCGACTTGATGATTGTGAGTTTGGGTGAACTCGGGAGTTGGTGATGGACAGGGAGGCCTGGCGTGCTGCAATTCACGGGGTCGCAGAGTCGGACACGACTGAGCGACTGAACTGAACTGAGCTAAAGTCACCCATTCCAGTCCATTTTAGTTCACTGATTCCTAAAATGTCAATGTTTATTCTTACCATCTCCTGTTTGAGCACTTGCAATTTGCCTTGATTCGTGGACCCAGCATTACAGGTTCCTATGCAGTATTTCTCTTTACAGCATTGGAGCTTGCTTCCATCACCAGTCACATCCACAACAGGGTGTTATTTTTGCTTTGGCTCTGTCTCTTCATTCTTTCTGGAGTTATTTCTCCACTGATCTTCAGTACCATATTGGGCACCTACTGACCTGCGGAGTTCATCTTTCAGTGTCCTGTCTTTTTGCCTTTTCATACTGTTCACGGTGTTCTCAAGGCAAGAATACTGAAGTGCTTTGCCATTCCCTTTTCCAGTGGACCACATTTTATTAGAACTCTCCACCATGACCCATCTGTCTTGGGTGGCCCTACATGGCATGGCTCATAGTTTCATTGAGTTAGACAAGGCTGTGGACCATGTGATTAGATTGGTTAGTTTTGTGTGATTGTGGTTTTCAGTCTGTCTGATGGAGAAGGATAAGAGGCTTATGGAAGCTTCAGGGTGGGAGAGACTGACTGAGGGGGAAACTGTTCTGATGGGCATGGCCATGCTTAGTAAATCTTTAATCCAATTTTCTGTTACATAGTTTAAGATGAGTTGTTTTGTTGTGTAATTATCACTCTGGTCTTAAAGAAAGTTAGTCTTAAAGATTGTTGTCACTACAACTTAGAGTTTAAGAAAAACACATCTCATGTGATTAAGGGAAAGCAGTGTAGGAAAAAAAAAAAAAAATTTGCCCTTTCTCCATCTTGAGAGCTCTGGACCCCTACCTCCTTGAGGGCCCCAGACTCTTTATCAGCCTACCTAACAATTAGCTCTCAGCATTAGCTGAGTAACATTTGTGATCGTCTCACCCAAAGCTCTTCCTTTTGAGATGGCCAGGAGACTCCCTTTATAAGTGTGGTTTGGATTTTATATGTTCTTGTAGCAACTTTGTAAAGCTGCTTTTTCTCTTTCAAGTGTGACAACAGGTTTTTTGTTTTTGTTTTTTTCTTCACCAGATACAGAATTAAACTTTGCTATTCAAATGACAAGGCTTGCTTTACTTTAGTTCCAGATAATTGGTTATAGGTACTTTAAAACAAACTACTCTTGATTCTTCTTACTCTAAAGCATTTTGAGGCATAAAACTAAATTGTGGTGAAGTGTGGCCGGCTAACAGGGCTCAGATGGTAAAGAATCTGCCTGCAATGCAGGAGACCCAGGTTCAGTCCCTGGGTCAGGAATATTCCTTGGAAAAGGCTATTGAACCCATTGTGGCATGCATATGTCTGTGCACCTGGACAGATGTGCCGTTTTTCTGCACATCTTTTGCATGTGATACTACTACTCTATATATATTTGTCCTAACCCACGATCAAAAAGAAGGATGGTTTCATGGCAACAGTGGAACTATCATCTTCAGCATAAGCTTTGCGAATGACGGTGGAGATAGTGGTAAAGAACCTGCTTGCCAATGCAGGAAATGTAAGAGACTCAGGTTCAATCCCTGGGTCTTGAAGATCCCCTGGAGGAGGGCATGGCAATCCACTCCAGTATTCTTGCCTGAAGAATCCCATGGACAGAGGAGCCTGGCAGGGTCACAAAGAGTTGAACGTGACTGAAGCCACTTTATACACAAACACACACACACACACACACACAGTAAAGGTAGTAGATTAAAGCACACCCTAATGTAGTTTAGAGAAGAGTTTATTAGTACATTATTTAGATGTTCTGTATGTGTTCTCTTGGCCATTCATTAGTACTTTCTCATTAACTGAGTAATAATTAATTCCCTCCTCTGTTCTTAGTTTCCAGTCATACTTTGTCAGAAGCTTGAATCAACAAACTGTTTTTCACAAAAAAATTTTTTTCTTATAGTGCAAGGGTTGCAAAGAAGTAGAGAGACATGTTATATGCTTTTGAAAATAATATAATAGGCTCACATACTTTTTTTGTAGATATTAAAAATTATTGGAATATATTCCTTTATAATGTTGTGTTAGTTTCTTCTTTACAATGAAGTAAACCAGCTGTATGTTTACATTTCTCCCTTTCCTCTTGAACCTCCCACTCCCTGACTCACCCCTCCCAGGTCCTTACAGAGCACCAGGTGAAGCTCTCTGTGCTTTATAGCAGCTTCCCACTCACTCTTTACATATGGTGATGTGTATATGTCAATCCCAGCCTCCCAATTTGTCCTACTCTACCCTCCCTCCCCTAGCCACATGTCATTTCTCTAGGTCTGTGTCTCTATTCCTGTCTTGGAAATAGGTTCATCTATACCATTTTTCTAGATTCTATGTGAAAATGTTAGTTGCTCAGCTGTGTCTGACTGCGGCCCCATGGGCTATAGCCCACCAGGCTCCTCTGTCCAAGGGATTCTCCAGTCAAGAATACTGGAGTGGGTTGCCATTCCCTTCTCCAGGGGATCTTCCTCACCCAGGGACTGAACCCAGGTCTTCCACATTGCAGGCAGATTCTTTACTGTCTGAGCCACCAGGGAATATATATCCATTAATATATGATATTTGTTATTCTTTTTCTGACTTACTTCACTGTGTATAATAGACTCTAGGCCCATTTATGTCTCTACAAATGACCCTATTTCATTCCTTTGGTGGCTGAGTAATAGTCCATTGTGTTTATGTACCACATTGTCTTTATCCATTCGTCTGTCGTTGGATGGACACTTAGCTTACTTCCATTGCTTGGCTATTGTAAATACTGCTGCAGTGATTGGGGTACATGTGACCTTTTGAATTATTATTTTCTTGGGGTATATACCCATTAGTTGGATTGTTGGGTCATAGGGTAGTTCTGTGTTCAGTTTTTTAAGGAACCTCCATACTGTTCTCCACAGTAGCTGTATCAGTTTGCCTTCCCACCAGTGGTGTAAGAGCGTTCCCTTTTCTCCACACCCTCTACACCATTTATTGTTTGTAACTTTTTAATGATGGCCATTCTGATCCATGTCAGGTGATACCTCATTGTAGTTTTGATTTGCATTTCTCTTATAATTAATGATGTTGAGCATCTTTTCATATGTTTGTTGGTTATCTGTAAGTCTTCTTTGGAGGGATGTCTATTTAGGTCTTCTGCCCATTCTTTGACTGAGATGATTATTTTTTTGATGTTGAGCTCCATGAGCTATTTGTATATTTTAAAGATTAATCCTTTGTTTGTTGCTTTCTTTGCAAATATTTTGTCCCATTCTGAGGATTGCCTTTTCATCTTGTTTGTGTAGAGCTTGTATGGGGAGCCTAATTCCTCCAGCTTTAGTTTTCTTTCTCAAGGTTATTTTGGCTATTTGGTGTGTTTTGTGTTTCCATACAAATTTTAAAAGTGTTTATTTTTAATTAATAAAAGATTCTTTAAATTCTGTCATGCTTTATAGTTTTCAGAAGTTTTCCTTCCATAACAAAATACCATAGACTGGGTGACTTAAGCAATAGAAATTTTCTTCCTCATAGTTCTGTAGACTAGGAGTCAAAGATCAAGCTTCCAGTAGGGTTGGTTTCTGGTGAGACCTCTCATCCCAGCTTATAGATAGCCGGCTTCTCACTGTGTCCTCACACAGCACTTTCTCTGTGCATGTCCCTCTTTTTATAGCGACACCAGTCCTATTCATTTAAGGCTCTCTTGTTACCTCATTTAAATTTAATTACCTCCTTGAAGGATCTATCTCCAAATACAACCATATTGAGGGTTAGGGCTTCAAAATATGAATTTGGGGGGGACACAGTTCAGTTCACCGGAACAATCCATAATGTTCAACAATGAGCCAAGAGATATCATCAAGTGATGGCAAATGAGTAGTTTGAGGGAAAACTGATTCAGCTAACCATCAGCTAAGTTTATTATGAAGTACAAATAGAGGTAGATCAAAGAAGTTGGTATAAAAATACGAAAATGTATGTAATGGCTTTATAAGATAGGCTTGTTTTTTACTGTTGTTATGTCCTATAAATGCTATACTGAAAGTAGATTCCCAGACAAATATATTTTGCTCTGAAAGAGCCTTGGGTAAAGGCCAGGTACAGCCTGTGCAGTAAAGATTCGAACCTCAGGCAGAGAAATATCTCTTCTTTGCCTCGGTTTCTAGGAGGTAATCTCTAGACCCTTGGAATGTTATGCTGATAGGAATGTCTTCGTTTACTCCAAGGCCTTGTGATAGTAATTATGTAATTAGATAGTCAGATAGTAATTATGCAACTTTGCCTGGGGCCTCAGAGCCACACCCACAACTTAATGAAGGGTGTGGGCTTTCAGTCCTGCAGCTTGATTTCCTCAGGATTGGAAGCTGAGGTGGTCAGATCAGCCCTGATGGGCAGGCAACTATGCATGCAAGATATTTAAGGCTCTTGACACCAAGGCTTGGTTGGGTTTCCTGTTTGGCAACAGTTCATGCTTTTTTCACATTACCAGGAGAATCATGCTGTCTTGATTCTATGAAAAAGACAACTGGAAGCTCTGAATTTAGTTTTCTGGACTCTTCCCTATATGCTTTTTCCTTTGGCTGATGTTAATCGCTATCCTTTTGCTGTAATAAAATAAAACTGTAAGTAACACACATGTGCACATTCACACACACATACAAAAAGTTTCCCACAAATGATTTTATATAATAACCTTTTTCTCCCTACCCTTCCCCTGTTTTCTCTCCCCTCTGATAACCACTAGATTGTTCTCTAAATCTGTGAGTCTGTTGCTTTTTGTTTTATTCACTAGTTCGTTGTATGTTTTAGATTCCACATATAAGTGATAATCATATAAAATTTATCTTCCTCTGACTTACTTTACTAAGCATAATGCCTTTCAGGTCTATTCATTTTGCTGCAGATGGAAATTTTTCATTCTTTTTTATGACTGAGTAAATTCCATTGTGTGTGTGTGTGTATACATACAAATATATAGATATATATATACACACCCCACATATTCATCCATTCATCTGTTGATGGACACTTAGGTCACTTCCATACCTTGGCAATTGTAAATGATGCACTCTTGAACATTGGGGTGCATGGATCTTTTCAAATGAGTGTTCTTGAGGTTTGTTTTTTGTTTTGTTTTTTTTTTGATCTTTACCGAGGAGCAGAATTGCTAGGTCCTATGGTAGGTCATATGGTAGTTCTCTTTTTAATTTTTTGCAAAACCTCCATACTGTTTTTCACAGTGGCTGCACCAATATACAATTTACATTCCACCAACAGTGAGCAAGGATTCCTTTATCTCTACATCCTTGCCAACATTTGTTATTTGTGTTCTTTTTTAATGATAGTCTTTCTGACTAGTGTGAGCTGATACTTCATTGTGGTTTTGATTTGCATTTCCTGATGATTAGCACTGTTGGGTATTTTTAATGTGTTTATTGACCACCTGTATGTCTTCTTTGGAAAAATGTTCAGTTTTTCTGCCCATTTTTAATTGGATTTGTCTTTTTGATGTTGACTTGTATCAACTGTTTATATATGTTGGATATTAACCCCTTATTGATCATATTATTTGCAAATGTTTTCTCCTACTCAGAAGGTTGTTTTTTAGTTTGTTGATGGTCTCATTTGCTGTCCAGAAGCTTTCAAGTTTAATTATGTCCCTTTTGTTTTTGCTTTTGCTTCCTTTGCTTTAGGAGACAGATCAAAAAAGAAATATTGCTGCCATTTATGTCAAAGAGTAATCTGCCTATTTTGTTTTAGTAGTTTTATAGTGTCGTTTCTTACATTTAGATCTTTAATCTATTTTGAGTTTATTTTTGTATGTGGTGTTAGAGAGTGTTAATTTTATTCTTTTACATGTAGCTGTCTAATTTTCCCAGAAGCACTTATTGAAGAGACTGTCTTTTCCCCATTGTTTATTCCTGCCTCTGTCATAGATTAATTGCCATCAGTGTGTGGGTTTCTGTGCCCTCTCTTCTGTTCCATTGATCTCTGTGTGTTGTGCCATTAGCATACCATTTTGATTGCTGTAGCTTTGTAGTGTGGTCTGAAACCAGGGAACATTATTCTTTGAGCTCTGTTCTTCTTTCTCAAGATGGTTTTGGCTATTTGGAGGTCTTTTGGGTTTCTATAGAAATTTTAAAATTATTTATTCTAGTTCTGTGAAAAATGCCCTTTTGTTTTGATAGGGATTGCATTGACTCTGTGGATTGCCTTGCGTAGTATGGTCATTTTAGCACTATTCTTCCAATTCACGATCATGGCATATCTTTCATCTGTTTGTGTTGCCTTTCATTTATTTCATCTGTGTCTTATAGTTTTCCAAGTACAGATCTTTTATCTCCTTATCTTTTCTGACCTCAATACTATGACATTAGAAGTTAACTACAGGGGAAAAAACTAAAAAATGTAAACATATGGAGGCTAAATGGTAAGCTGCTAAACGATCAATGGATCAGTGAAGAAATCAAAGATGAAATTTAAAAAAATATATCTGAAGACAAGTGAAAATGAACACACAGTGATCCAGGACCTGTGGGAAACAGCAAAAGCAATTCTAAAGGAAAGTTCATAGCAATACAATCTTACCCCAAGAAACAAGAAAAGTTTCAAATAAGCAACCCAATCTTACACCTAAAGGAACTAGAAAAAGAAAAACATACAAAACCCAAAGTTAGTAGAAGGAAAGAAATCATAAAGTTTAGAGCAGAAATAAATAAAATAGAGGCTAAAGGAAAAAAATAGAAAAGATCAATGAAACTAAAGCTGGTTCTTTGAAAAAGCAAACAAAACTGATAAATCTTTAGCCAGACTCATCAAGAAAAAAAGAGAAGGGACCCAGATCAATGAAATCAGACATGAAAAAGGAGAAGTTACAACCAGCACCACAGAAATGCAAAAAAATCATTATGAGGCTACCTCAAGGAACTATATGACAATCCAGTGGACAACCTAGAAGAAATGCAGACGTTCTTATAAAAGTATAATCTCTCAAGACTGAACAAGGGAAAAATAGAAGATATGAACAGGTCAATTACAAGTAATGACATTGAATCAGTATTTTTAAAACTTCTAGAAAACAAAAGTCCAGGACCATATGGCGTTATAGGTGAATTCTATAAAACACTTAGAGAAGAGTTAACACCTGTCTTTCTCAAGCTGTTCCAGAAAATTGCAGAGGAAGGAACACTTCTAAAGTCATCCTGTGAGGGCACCTGAAACCAAAACCAGACAAAGATATCACACACAAAAAAGAGAAGTACAGACCAAAATCACTGATGAACATAGATGTAAAAATCCTCAGCAAAATACTACCCAACCAACTCCAATAGTACATTTGTAGTTGTTCAGTCGTGTCCAACTCTTTGCGACCCCATGGACTGCAGCACACCAGGTTTCCGTGTCCCTCACCATCTCCTTAAGCTTGCTCAAACTCATGTCCTTTGAGTTGGTGATGCCATCCAACATCTCGTCCTCTTGTCATCCCTTTCTCCTCCTGCCTTCAATCTTTCCCAGCATTGGGCTCTTTTCCAATGATTCGGTTCTTCACATCAGATGGCTGATGTATTGGAGCTTCACTTTCAGCTGAAGTCCTTATTAATACCATCACATCATAAAGAATGGATGCTTTCAATGTTTTTAGCTTGATACTGAATAAATTGGTTAAACTTTTAAGGTTGGTAGGATCATCCAGAGCAAACATGGCCTGATAAGAAACAATATGGAGATTCCCTGGCACCTCAGTGATAAAGAATTCACCTGTCAGTGCAGGAGACACAGGTTCAATCCCTAGTCCAGGAAGATCCTATGCTTTGGAGATCTAAGCCTGTGTGTCACAGCTATTGAGTCTGTGCTCTAGAGCACAGGAGCCATAACTACTGAAGCCCACACACCCTAGAGCCCAAACATGAGAAGTCTGTGGACTGCAACTAGAGAAAAGCCTGCACAGAAACAAAGACCCAACACAGCCAAAAATAAACAAATATTTAAAAAAAAAAAAAAGGACTTCAAAGCACAAATGAGGAACAACAAAAAATCCCGATAGGAACTGGAGACCAAGGCTTCAGAATATATAAAGTAGCAGATTATTGGCAATGTCAAGTATAAGCTGTTTTGGAAACAGTTTAGTGAAGATTGTGTCCGGGATAGTGGCCCTAGGATATCCCCAAGTCCTGTTGGCCTGTGGGATGATCAGGCAAGACAAATTGTGTAAATTGCTGTAGGTAGGTAAGTGGAATCTTCAAGTTTAGTGGGAAAGATCAGTAAATCCTCACATTAAATGACATTAAATTAAAAATATTTTTCACAGGACAAACTTTTGTAACCAAAGACATTTAAAGTGTCCCAGAGTGCCTTTCAGTGACTACACCAGTATTCTAGTGTTTCTGGGCACATGTGGTGTATTTCACAAAGAGTTCTGTCATGCTGCCTGCCAATTAATACAGCAGAACATTTGAAGACTGATACTGTCAAATAGAGTTCAGTTCAGTTCAGTCACTCAGTCGTGTCCAACTCTTTGCGACCCCATGAACTGCAGCATGCTAGGCCTCCCTGTCCATCACCAACTCCCGGAGTCCACCCAAACCCATGTCCATTGTGTCAGTGATGTCATCCAACCATCTCATCCTCTGTCGTCCCCTTCTCCTCCTGCCCTCAATCTTTCCCAGCATCAGGATCTTTTCAAATGAGTCAGCTCTCCACATCAGGTGGCCAAAGTATTAGAGTTTCACCTTCAACATCAGTCCCTCCAATGAACACCCAGGACTGATCTCCTTTAGGATGGACTGTTTCCATCTCCTTGTAGTCCAGGGAACTCTCAAGAATCTTCTCCAACACCACAATTCAAAACTTGCTCAAATTCATGTCCATTGAGCCCATGATGCTATCTAACCATCTAATCATCTACCACCCTCTTCTCCTCTTGCCTTTGATCTTTCCCAGCATCAGAATCTTTTCCAGTGAGTCAGCTCTTTGCATCTGGTGGCCAGAGTATTGGAGCTTCAGCTTTAGCATCAGTTCTTGCAATGAATATTCAGGGTTGATTTCCTTTAGGATTGACTTGTTTGACCTCCTTGCAGTCCAAGGGACTCTCAAGAATCTTCTCCAAAACCACAGTTCAAAAGCATCAGTTCTTTGGTGCTCATCCTTTATGGTTCAACTCACATCTCTACATGACTACTGGAAAAACCATAGCTTTGACTATACAGACATTTGTTGGTAAAGTAATGTCTCTGCCTTTTAATACACTCCTAGGTTTGTCATAGCTTTCCTTCCAAGGGACAAGCATCTTTTAATTTCTTGGCTGTAATCACTGTTCACAGTGATTTTGGAGTCCAAGAAAATAAAATCTGTCAGTATTTCCACTTTTTTCCATTCTCTTGCCATGAAGTGATGGGACCAATGCCATGATCTTCATTTTTTGAATGCTGAGTTTTAAGCTAGCTTTTCACTCTCCTCTTTCACTTTCATCAAGAAACTCTTTAGTTCCTCTTCACTTTTTGTCATCAGATTGATATCCTCTGCGTGTTGAAGTTTTTGATATTTCTCCTGGCAGTCTTGATTCCAGTTTGTGATTCATCCAACCTGCAGCTTTTCATGATGTACTTTGCATATAAGTTAAATAAGCAAGGTGATGATATACAGCCTTGTCATTCTCCTTTCCCAATTTTGAACAAGTCCACTGTTGCATGTCCAGTCCTAACTGTTGCTTCTTGACTCTCATACAGGTTTCTCAGGAGACAGGTCAGGTGGTCTGGTATTCCCATCTCTTTAAGAATTTTCCATAGTTTATTGTGATCCACACAGTCAAAGGCTTTAGTGTAGTCAATGAAGCAGAGGTAGATGTTTTTTCTGGAATTCTCTTACTTTCTCCATGATCAAATGAATGTTGTCAATTTGATCTCTCATCCCTCTGTTTCTTCCAAACCCTGCTTCCAGAACTTCCAAACATGTGGAAGTTCTGGGTTTGCATACTGCTGAAGCCTAGCTTGAAGGATTTTGAGCATAATCTTGCTAGCATCTGAAATGAGCACTGCTGGAGTCCAACTCCAGTAGCCAGGGATTCAACCTGAAAAGATTAATGGTGTCAGCGATGAGACAGCCTCTCATTTTTCTATGGACTGCCTGTTTATTTCAAGTTTAAGATTCTCTTTTATACTTTTACAAAAACTTTAGGCCAGAGGTTTGACATTTTCAGTTCCCCCTCTCCCAGATTTATTATATCCATAAATCGCTGTTGCTCTTCAAACAGAGTTCCTGCTTCAGTGATTCTCTGGGAATCAGCCTTATCATCTATTATCTACCTCTTCTAATGTGTCCTATAGTTAACTTGTGATTACATTGTAACTCATGCTACATTCCTCAGTTTACTACTTATCTTCCTAAGTCCTGTTCGCCCCTAACATCCTGAGCTCACTATCTCTTAAAAAAGGCTTCTAGCTATAGTGTCTCTAAAAATTCCTAACTTCTATAAGCTATAGTAAAATATGCTAACTTTACAACATTCCTTAAATCTTTAACTTCTAAGTATTTTAATTATTTCTAAGCCCTAAATTCAGTAAACTCCTTTGCCATAAACATTTTCCTCACAAATAAGCTTCAGATAGTAATCCCTCCCATGGCCTCAAGCTATGGCCTATGTGCTTATCCTGGAACACTCTTTTGTAAAAGTCCTTGAACAAATGTCAATGATTAACTTTATGAATTATTATCAATTATCAATGCTGCAGAAGGCTTTGTGCCTTCTCATGCTCCTCTCAAGAACAATAAGCACTTTAGTATTCCTTTTCGGTCTACTCAGCCGAGGAGAGGAAAAGACAAGTCAGAATTACAAGGCCTAACTCCTTCATCCTGGAATCTGTGCCTGCGGAATGAGGAGAGGGGGCTGGGGACCGTGCCTCCATTTTGTCAGTAATGCCTAATGCGCCTCCTGACAGAGCACAATTGTATGGCAGTTGGAACATTCTTTAGCATTGCCCTTCTTTAAGATTGGAATGAAAACTGACCTTTTCCAGTCCTGTAGCCACTGCTACATTTTCCAAATTTGCTAGGATATTGAGTGCAGCCCTTTAACTGCATCTTCTTTTAGGAATTTTAATAGCTTAGCTAGAATTCCATCACCTCTACTAGCTTTGTTCATAGTAAAGCTTTCTGAGGCCTATGACTTCACATTCCAAGATGTCCAGCTCTAGGTGAGTGACCACAGCATTGTGGTTATCCAGCTCATTTCTTGTATAGTTCATCTGTGTATTCCTGCCACCTCTTCTTAATCGCTTCTGCTTCTGTTAATGTCCTTTCCATTTCTATCCTTTATTGTGCGCATCCTTGCATGAAATGTTCCTTTTGTCACGCGAGTGTATGTTCCTCAGTTCTTTGTCTCGTCACAACAAAGATTTGGAGTGACGGACATTAAAGCCCTCGGCATGTCACAGCTCTCGGGTCTTGGACAAACCGTGCTACAGCTCTTAGGCAAATCAGTGTTACAGCTCTATTTTATTTAGAAGATAGCAGGAGAATGAGAGAGAGAAAGAAAGAAAGAGCGTGCGCGCACGTGGGAGATAGAGTCCGAGGGAAAGCACTTTGGCTCCTCCTTTTATATGTTTTTTCCTCCACCTGGGCCTGCCCTATGCAAATTGGGCTTAGCCAGGAGTGCTGTTTGTTCTGCCTGAAGTTTTCACTCTGGTCCTCGGACCTTCCTTTGACCTTCCATGTCTTTTAGCCACCACCATTTTGGACTCCTTTTCCCTATTCTACCTACCTAACATTCCCCCCTCAAGAGATGGAAGGCCCAATTCTTTGGGAATAGGGGCGTCGAGGTCTTTTTGGCTACTTCCTGCTGAACTGTGGTGGCGAGGGGTATTGGGCCTCTCCTTCTTGCTAGTCTCAATCCTCAGAGTCCTTATAGCGGTGTCCAAGGGTGTGTGATGTTTTCCGTGGTCAGCTGTAGTTTTATATCTTTGTTGAACTGACACTGCATGTTGTAGCTGGTTGACCTGGGCAGAGACAAAACAGGTTATACAATTGCCAGTACATAGAATAATCATAAGCATCATCAATATAGCATGACAAGGACTAGTGGGGGCATTGGTCAATTTTAAATTCACATCGCCAGGATAGCTCAAGTCCCTCCTTGTTCAGGGATCAGAAGATCTATCTCCTGTCTATCTTGGAGTACGGTCTCTGTCAAGCTGTGTTGGCTCCTTAGAGTTATCCTGAGAAATCTTATCCCCAGAAACCATATTTTGGGGGTTTTCATTAGAATGGCACTCATTGGTAGTTTTGAATAGGTTTTGAGATCTCCCAGGGGCTCCCAGGTGTATCGAGTGTTCTCTTCTGTTTTCTTCCACGGCTTGACTCGTGAGTAGTGGATCCAGGAGTCATTTCCTGGTACCTTGACTGCTGTGGGGGTAGAAAGTATTACAGGGTAGGGGCCCTTCCATGTGGGCTGGAGTTGAGCCTTTGGGGACCCATCTTTCCAGACTTTAATTAGGACTTGAGTTCCTGGAGCATATAGTGGTGACTCTTTAGAATCTTTTGGGTCCTGGTTCATACCCCCACAAGCGTATATCCTGTTGGAATTGCCCAGTGGCCATGGTATAAGACTGGAGGGTCTGAACCTCTGGATCTAGGAAGAGGTCATTGACATAAACAAAAGGTCTCCCACATAGCATCTGATAAGGACTAAGACCAACCTGTTCCTTAGGGGCAATGCAGGTGTGGAGGAGAGCTATTGGTAAAGCCTCCTTCCATCCCAGGGAGGTCTCCTGGGTTATCTTTTTTATCGATGATTTTAAGAATTGATTGGCTCTTTCTACTTTTCCTGAAGATTGAGGCCTCCAGGCACAATGGAGATAGTAAGTAATGCCCAATGCTTTCGAGACTCCTTGGGTGACCATAGAAGTAGATGATGTCCCATTGTCACTTTGTAATGACCTGGGCAGACCAAATCTTGGAATGATTTCATGGAGCAGTTTTTTTACCACCGCCTCAGCCTTCTCAGTCCAGGTGGGAAAGCCTTCAATCCATCCTGTGAATGTATCTATCATAACTAATAGGTATTTATACCCTTGAGAAACTGGCATCTGGGTGAAGTCCATCTGCCAGTCCTCTCCTGGGTAGGCCCCACGTCGTTGGATGGGCTGGGCCAGCTGGGGTCTTCGAGCTCCTTGGGGATTGTTTATTTGGCAAATGGGACAAGAGGAGACCACCTGTCTTATAGTTGTTTGGAGGCCTGTTCCTCTGAAGGACCTTTCTAGTAATATTTGGAGGGCCTTTTCTCCTAAATGAGTAGTGGCATGTAAGGAGTTAACCAACTTCCATTGGAGGTTTCCAGGCAGAAAAAGGAGTCCCTCCTTTTGGAACCACCCCATATGATCTTCTTGAAAGCCCTCGCTCTTAGCTTTAAGAGTCTCACCTTCAGTATATGAAGGAGTTTCTGGCAAATTAGTCTGTGGAACTAAGGTGGCAATCCCTGTTAGGTCATGGTTCTGTAATACTGCTCTCCTAGCTGCCCGATCAGCTGCTTGGTTCCCTCGTGCCACTTCCGTGTTCCCTTTTTGGTGTCCTTTACAGTGGGAGACTGAAACCTCAGTGGGCAGATGGACTGCCTCCAAGAGTCGAAGAATCTGATCACCATATTTGATTGGGGACCCTTGGGTGGTCAAGTGGCCCCTTTCTTTCCAAACAGCCACATGTGCATGTAGCACCAGAAAGGCATACTTGGAGTCAGTGTAAATGGCTATCCTTTTTCCTTTTCCCAGCTCTAAAGCTCGAGTCAGGGCTATGGGCTCAGCTAATTGGGCTGAAGTACCTGGTGGCAGAGGCTTAGCCTCTGTGTTCTCAAAATTGGAGACTACTGCATACCCGGCTCTTCTTTTTCCATCCAAGACAAAGCTGCTTCCATCAGTGTACCAGATTTCCTCAGGATTGATTAGAGGATCTTCTGACAATCCCTCTTGGGGTTTTGTTCAGTGGTCCAAGGTTTCTAGACAAGAGTGAAACGGGAGAGAGCCCTCAGGGGTAGGTAGGAGGGTGGCTGGGTTAAGAACCTCACAAGGGGATATAGTGAGGCCTGGATTTTCCATCAGCATTACTTGATAGCTGAGGATTCTTTGATCAGACATCCATAAGTGGCCTCTCCCACTTAGGAGTTGTTTTACTTGGTGGCTGGTAAAAAATAGTTTGCCCCCAAAGGAGAGTTTTAAAGCATCTTCTATCATGATTGCAATAGCTGCAAGATTTCAAAGGCAGGGGGGCCAACCTTGGGAAGTTGGATCGAGCCTCTTGGATAAGTAAGCTGCAGGCTGGGGCTCAGATCCCAACCTTTGAGTTAACACTCCTAAGGCTATTCCCTCTCTTTCATGGATATAGAGTTGGAATGCTTTTTCTGGGTCTGGCAACCTCAAGGCAGGTGCCTGAGTTAAGGCCTGTTTTAGTGTAGCCTCTGCCTCCTTTTGAGGAGTTCCCCACATCAGTGGGATTGAATCATCTCGTCCCTTTAAGCTTTCATATAAAGGCTGGGCAATTAGACCATAGTTGGGTATCCAGATTCTACAATAACCAGTTTGCCCCAGGAAAGCTCGCAGTTGTTTTCGAGTAGTGGGGGAGGGCAACTGGAGGATTCCTGGTACCCCATCAGAGGATAGCCTCCTGGACACGTGTGTAATATGAACTCCCAGGTAAGTGACCTTTGTCTCGACCATCTGTGCCTTAGCACAGGAGACTTTATATCCCCTTTCTGCCAAGAAGTTTAGAACCTGAATTGCATGTTGTTGGGCACTTTTCTCATCTGGAGAGCAGATTAGTAGGTCATCTACATATTGTAATATTTTCCCATTAGGTCCCAGGTCCAGATCTAGGAGATCCCGGCTAAGGGCCTGTCCAAACAGGTGGGGGCTATCTCTGAACCCCTGAGGTAATACTGTCCAAGTCATCTGTTGGTGTTTTTCTCCTGGGGCTTCCCACTCATAGGCAAAAAGGTATTGGGATTCTTTAGCCAGTGGTATGTAAAAAAATGCATCTTTGAGATCCAAGACAGTAAACCACTTGGCACTGGGTGGGATTTCTCCCAAGATTACATAGGGATTGGGTACTGTGGAATGGAGGGGAACTACAGCTTCATTTATGATCTGGAGATCTTGAACCATTCACCAGGTTCCGTCTTTTTTCTTTACTGAAAGGACTGGGGTGTTACATGGTGAACTGGTAGGGACCAGTAGCCCACAAGCAAGGAATTTATTTATTAAAGGCTGTAGTCCCTCCCGAGCCTCTCTTTTGAGAGGATATTGTTTCCGGTTAGGAAACCGAGTAGGATCTTGGAGGACAATGATGACCGGTTCAGCTTGGTGGGCTCGTCCAGGAATCCCCTGATCCCACACCTGGGGGTTAATTTTGTCTTCCCATAGGTTTTGGTCCTTCTCTATTGAAGGTGTAATGGGTTCTTCAGTAGTAACCAGGAGCTGTAGAGCTCTAGGGGCTGAAAAACTTCCCATCACAAGGGTGGTCCCCAGTTTAGTGAGTATATCTCTTCCCAATAAGGGGATAGGACACTCAGGGACCACCAGAAGCTGGTGGGAAAATATTTGTCCATCCCAGCAACAAAGAAGTGCTCGGGTGAATCTTTTAGTAGTTGCTTTTCCTGTAGCACCCAAAATGGTACAGGTTTGGGAGGAGAAGGCTCCGGAGTACGAGATCAAGACAGAGTAGGTAGCCCCTGTGTCAACCAAGAAATTCTTGGACCTACCTGCCACATCCAGTTGCACCCTCGGCTCCAGCCCTGTGATGGTTATCTGTGACAGGCGGGCTGGCTGGAGTGGGCCGCTTCAGTCCTCTTGAACCATCGTGAGGGTAGGCTTGGTGCTTGACCTTGAGGCTCTTGGGTCCCGAGGACAGAGTGCCGCCCAATGTCCCAGTTGATGGCATTTGTGGCAAACCGTTCTAGGAGACTTGTCACGGTTTGGACACTCTTTGGCCCAATGCCCCGCCTGTCTTCAGATCAGGCATGTGTCTTGTGCCTTGTCCCTCAAGGACTCGGGGTTTGCCATAGGGCTTCTCTGGAGGGCGGCCAGCATCTGGGCATGCCTTGTCTCTTTCTTTCTCTCCTTCTCCTGGGCCTTGGCCTCCCTCTCCTGTTCTCTGTTATAAAAGGTATTGGTGGCTGTCTGGACCATCTCATCTAAAGAGGCAGCAGGGTCCTGCTGTTGTAGCTGCTATAACTTAATTCTGATATCTGATGCACATTGGGACAGGAATTTGTCCTTTAAAATCACCTGTCCCTCGTAAGAGTCTAAGTCCAGGTTGGTAAACTTTTGGAGTGCCTCCTTTAGCCTCTCCAGAAAGGCAGTGGGGTTCTCATTGGGCTCCTGAGTTATTGCTGAGACCCAGGCATAGCTAATTACTTTTTGTTGGGCTGCTTTCAGTCCTGCCTTCACACAGATTAGAAAATTATCTCTTTCCCAGATGTGCTCAGGGTCATTATAATTCCAATTAGGATCAGACGAGGGGACTGCAGTTTCCCCTACTGGGTATCTATCACTGGACATGTGGAGCCCTGTTGCATACCTCCGGGCTTCCTTTAAGACCCTGGTATGTTCAGGATCAGATAAAGTTTGACTAAATATGACCATGATGTCTTTCCACATCAAGTCAAAGGCCAAGGTAATATGTTGGAATGTATCTATATATTTGCCTGGGTCATCTGTATAACTTCCCAGGTCTTGTTTGATCTGCCTTAGTTCTAAGAGGAAGAAGGGCTTATGGACCCAGGTTGGTCCGAATTCTCCTCCAGTTTCAACTAAGGGACGTACTCGAGCTGGCTTTTGTGGAGGAGGTGCTCCCGGATATGGGGGCACGTTTGGGTACGAGGAAGGAGCACCAGACAGCTCGGGAGCTGTGGGAGGTGAGCCTTCACGAGGGGGTAATCTGAGGCTTGAGACTAGCAAGAGGGGGAGGCCCAATACCCCTCGCCGCCCCAGTTCAGCAGGAAGTAGCCAGAAAGACCTCGACGCCCCTATTCCCAAAGAATTGGGCCTCCCATCTCTTGAGGGGGGAATGTTAGGTAGGTAGAATAGGGAAAAGGAGTCCAAAATGGTGGTGGCTAAAAGACAAGGAAGGTCAAAGGGAGGTCCAAGGACCAGAGTGAAGACTTCAGGCAGAACAAATAGCACTCCTGGCTAAGCCCAATTTGCATAGGGCAGGCCCAGGTGGAGGAAAAAAAATATATAAAAGGAGGAGCCAAAGCGCTCTCTCATGGACCCTCTCTCTCCTGCGTACGTGCGCTCTTCTCTCTCTCTTTTTCTCTCTCTCTCTCACTCTCCTGCTATCTTCTAAATAAAATAGAGCTGTAACACTGATTTGCCTAAGAGCTGTAGCACTGTTTGTCCAAGACCCAAGAGCTGTGATGCACCGAGGGCTTTAATGTCCGTTGCTCCAAATCTTTGTTGTGACGAGACAAAGAACCGAGGAACATACACTCGCGTGACACTTTGATATCTCTAATTTTCTTGAAGAGATCTCTAGTCTTCCCATTCCATTGTTTTCGTCTGTTTTTTGCCCTGTTTATTTAAAAAGGCCTTCTTACCTCTTCTTGTTGTTCTCTGGAACTCTTTGTTCATTTGGGTATATCTTTCCCCTTCTCCTTTGCTTTTCACTTCTTTTCTTTCCCCTTCTCCCTTGCCTTTCACTTCTTTTTTCTCAGCTATTTGTAGAGCCTCCTCAGACATCCACTCTGCCTTCTTGCATATCTTTTTCTTTGGTCACCACCTCCTGTACAGTGTCATGAACCTCTATGCATAGGTCTTCAGGCACTCTGTCTGTCCGATCTAGTCCCTTGAATCTGTTTGTCACCTCCACTGTATAATCATAGGGGATTTGACTTAGCTCCTACCTGAATGCCCTGATGGTTTTCCCTACTTTCTTCAATTTAGGCCTGAATTTTGCAATAAGGAGCTCATGATCTGAGCCACAGTCAGCTCTTTTTGCTGAGCTTCTCCATCTTTGGCAGCAAAGAACATGATCAGTCTGATTTCAGTATTGACCATCTGGTGATGTCCATGTGTAGAGTGGTTGTTTACTATGACCAGTGTGTTCTCTTGACAGTACTGTTAGCCTTTGCACTGCTTAATTTTGTACTCCAAGGCCAAACTTGCATGTTGTGGGTATCTCTTAACTTCCTACTCTTGTAGGAATCTTTTGATGAATCTTTTTTGGTGTTCTAGTATGTGTTGTAGGTCTTCATAAAACCGATCAGCTTCAGCTTCTCTGGCATCAGTGGTTAGGGCATAGACCCATTGCAGTATTCTTGCCTAGAGAATCCTATGGACAGAGGAGCCTGGCAGGGTATAGTTCATAGCATCGAAAGGACATGACTGAAGTGGCTTAATACACACTGTGTTGTTGAATGGTTTGCCTTGCGAACGGGGATTGCAGCCAAGTACTGCCTTTCTGACTCTTGTTGACTATGAGGGCTACTCCATTTCTTCTAAGAGATTCTTACCCACAATAATAGATATAATAGTCATCTGAATTATTATAAAAGTTGCCCATTCCTGTCCTTAGTTCACTGATTCCTAAGATGTTGATGTTCATTCATCTCCTGCTTGACCACAGCCAATTTACCGTGATTCATGGACCTAACATTCCAGGTTCTTATGCAGTTTTGTTCTTTACGACATCAGACTTTACTTTCACCACCAGATACATCCACAGCTGACTGTTGTTTCCGCTTTGGCCTAGCCACTTCATTCTTACTTGAAGTGAAGTGAAGTGAGCTCGCTCAGTCGTGTCAAACTCTTTGTGACTGTAGCCCATCAGGCTCTTCCATCCATGGGATTCTCCAGGCAAGAATACTAGAGTGGGTTGCCATTTCCTTCTCCAGGGGAACTTCCCGACCCAGGGATTGAACCCGGGTCTCCCACATTGCAGGCAGGTGCTTTACCCTCTGAGCCACCAGGGAAGCCCTCCAGTGGCATATTGGACACCTTCCAACTGGGGTGGGGAGACTCATATTGCGTTGAAATATCTTTTTGCCTTTTCATAGTGTCCATGGGGTTCTCGATGTAAGAATGTTAGACTGGGCTGCCATTTCCTTCTCCAGTGGACCACATTTTGTCGGCACTCTTCACTATGACCAGACTGTCTTGGGTACTACTAATGAAGAGTACATGATGAATTCAGAGCCCAAACTTGACTTTGGATAGGTTACTAGTGCCCTTGCTTCAAAATTTATTAATGAATAGTTATTTATTTTTAAAAAGTCACCTGGTTTATTTTTTAGCAAGTCCATTGTTTTGATTGGTGAGGCAGAGGCTAGAGTAACCCGTACAGTCATGATTTGGAAAAGTAATATATTTGTTACTATTAGGGATTTTTTCCCATGGTGGCTCAGACAGTAAAGCGTCTGCCTGCAATGTGGGAGACCCAGGTTCGATTCCTGGGTCGGGAAGATCCCCAGAGAAGCAAATGGCAATCCACTCCAGCACTCTTGCCTGGAAAATCCCATGGACGGAGGAGCCTGATAGACTACAATCCATGGGGTCACAAAGAGTTGGACACGACTGAGCAACTTCACTTTCACTTTCATTAGGGATTTTTTCCCATGTCAAAAGTATGTAGAGGTAACCTCTTTCTTTGATTCAGATTTTAAAATTATAAAAGGAACTTAGTGTAAAATCACTACAGACCTGTATTTGGAAGTGAAATATTTTATGATTAGGAAGTAGAGAGGCTTATATTCACTTGTCTTTTATTCAGTAGCTGTTAACACATTTATCTTTGAACTTCAAATTTGTTATCACAAGCATTTTAAAGTTTATATGAGTTTATATGCTATTTGCCAGATTTCCGCTAAAATGAATTTATTTGGGAACTTTAAATACAAAGGATCTCTTTGTGCTTTTTTTTTCTTTGAAACACAGATCCAACCACTGAAAAAAGGTTTTCCTTATTTCTTTAAAAAGAAAGTATAAAAACTTCTGAAGTAATTTTTTTGTGTCAGTTTCTTTTGAGATCATGAAAATTAGGATTTTATTTTAGGTGTAGAAATGATCTTTGTAATTAATCATGATGGTTTATTAAAATCTTTAACCCTATTAAATATTTCATGCTAGGTGTTGAAGTACTGTTGTGAAGTAATATGCTATAAAGACTAGGTATCTCTTCAAATTGGGTATTTAAGTTTAATCTTTAGTTTGTAGTCTTTCACATACCAATTTTACTTTCTTCCATTGACTTTTGATTTATTACAGATTCAGTTACAAAGTATTCATTTCTGTTTTTCTTTATTAGTGCACTCTTTTTTCAGTAAAATTTGTTAGAGCAGTTGTAGGTTTATAGACAGAGAGGGGCAGAGCAGAGTTCTTCCTGTGTGCTCTCTCTTCTTACAGCCTCTGCTATTTTCAACATCTTACATTAGTGTGGTGTATTTGTTATAGATTCTGAGCCAGTATTGATACATTATTATTAACTGAAGACCATAGTATTTATTATGGTTTGCTCTTTGTGTTGTATATTCTGTGAGTTTTGACAATGTATAATGACATGTATCCACCATTATCCTCAAAGGCACAGGTTCTTTTCTCAGCCCTGTCTAGTCTACTGATAAGCTCATCAAGGACATTCTTCATTTTTCTTATAGTGTTTTTGTTTTCTAGCATTTCTTGTTCATTTTTTTCTTAGACATTTCCATCTCTCTGTTTACATTACACATCTATTCTTTCATGCTGTCTACTTTATCCAGTAGAGCCCTGAGCATATTTATCATGATAGTGAAAGTTAAAGTGTTAGTCACTCAGTCGTGTCCAACTCTTGAGACTACATGGACTGTAGCTCACCAGGCTCCTCTGTCCGTGGAATTGTCCAGGCAAGAATACTAGAGTAGGTTGCCATTTCCTTCTCCAGGTGATCTTCCCAACCCAGGGATTGAACCCAGGTCTCTTGAATTACAGGCAGACTCTTTACCGTCTGAGCCAGCAGGGAAACCCTGAATTTATCATAGTTGTTAAATTGTGTTTTAAGTTCCCAGTTTGATAAATGCAGCATCCCTGCCATATCTGGTTCCGATGCTTGGTCTGTCTCTTCAAGTTGCCTTTTGGAATGCCTCATAATTCTTCTCTTGATAGCCATTTGTGACGTACCCAGTGAACTGCTATAAACAGGCCTTTAGAGATCTGGCAGTGAGATGTGGGGAAAGAACCCTTCTATATATGACTAGAAGGGTTTGTTAGTGAGCTTTTGGCTCTGGACTAAGCTTCACAAGTGTTTCTCTGGTTTCTTTCTCCCTCCTAGGTGGAACTGGTTGGGCAGAGTGGGCTGGAGTTGGGTGTTTCTCTAACTTCAGTCAGTTAGGCTCTGGTTAACTGGATTCTCCTGAGGGCAGATCTTGTTAATGTAACAGATCAGAATGAGCACAGGCCTTAGCAGGCAGCCATTGCTGTTGTCATTATTCCCCACCCTGTTACTAGGCAACAGGTCTTACTCAGCCATTTGTTGGTGCCACCTCACTGCCCCCTCCCCACCCCAAGCAACCAACTGTCCTGCCCAGCTATTGGTCAGCAGCACAGTGGGCCCTGCCCACAAGGAACTGTCAATGAGGGACCATTAGGGAAGCGATTCAGCCAGGTTCAGTGGTGTGGTGGTCATCAGGTGAAGAGTGAGGTAAGAGATTCAGGCCTTCTCCTGGAGGCCCTCTAGCTTACCCAGCCTTGGGCCAACGGGTGAGCAGGTGGGCCCAGGGAGCAACCTGGACACTCTGTCCTGCAGGGCTCCAGAGCCCTCACTCAGCCCCTCCACGCCGAGGCCCAGGCCTTGAGGCAGCAGTGAACCCGTCTGTGACCTAATAGCAGTGTCCGTTTGTCTGGGTCACAGTCTGTGAGACCTGGTCTCCCCTACTTGGGCAGCCTGAGGACACTGAGGGCCAGATGGGTTGGATGCCCGGCTCCCTCAGGGGTGACAGGTGGGCAGTGTGTGGGGAACCTGGCCCTGAGGAGCTGTAGCTGAGCTCTGCCTCCTCTTAGCCATGATTGTGACCTTGGAGGGTGAAAGTTGTGCTTTGGGACTTTGCTATCGTCAGGACAGAGTAACATTATTCTGTTAACAATAAACAAATAACATTCGTTTGGTAGACATTTACAGGAAAATTGTTACCGGACAATGACCTGACCTCAAGAGCAAAGGATCTGACACCAAGAAGTTTGCAACAACTAACTACCCATCCCTCAGTTTTTGCTTTTAAAGGGGCTTGCTAAAAGCTTTCAGTAACTTTGTGGTTCTTAGGGTGTGAGCCACCCATCTCCCTGTATGAATCTGTAATAAACCTTTCTTTGTTCCAAACTCTTAATGTTTTAGTATTGATAGGTGTCTCTGTGCATCAGACCCACAGACTTAGCGATTCGGTAACATTAAGAACACAATACATTGGGTATTTCAAAATCGTTTCATTTCTCCTCTCCCTACAGAAGCTACAGGTGGTTCTTGTCTCATATTTACTGTGGAAACGTTTGAGCTTCTGGAGGAAATCTCCCGGTATTGTAGAATCCCCCTGTGACTGGGTCCCCATGGTGTTTTTAATGCTTAAATTTCCACACTGAGATTTTCCTACACTTGCACCAGTTCCCATACGGTTTCCACTTGTGAGTCTCTGCTCCAATCAACTGCACTTCCCTGTATTCTCCTTTTAATGTCTTCAGTCTTGGGGACATGGTTTGCCCTGTGTTTTCTACAAGGGAAGCCAACTATTCATTTTTATGGTATGTTAAAACATGTACTTGAATCTTCTTTAAAAAAACCTTTGAAATAAATTGCTAGTAGAATACAATTAATTGTAAAGACCTAGAAAATACCTACAATTCCTGGCAGATTTTTACTTTAGAACATAGGTATCACAATACAGTAGGAGCTGAATTATCGGACCTTTACCATTTACCATATGCATGTGTGCATGCTCAGTTGTTATCTGACTCTTTGCGATCCCTTTGACTGTATATAGCCCAGCCAGGCTCCTCTGTCCATGGAATTTTCCAGGCAAGAATACTGGAGTGGGTTGCCATTTCTTTTATAGATGCTTATTTATAAGCTATTAAGGTATTTAATTCTCACAGCATTCTTTCTTATGTAAAGTATTTTTATTATCCCCATTTTACAGTTGAGGAAGCCAAGACTTAAAGAAATTACAAAACATGCCCAGGGTTTTACAAGCTAGCAAATGGCAGAGCTGGGATTTGAAAACCACATTTACTTGTGAGTTCACACTTTAAAATGAGAGCTGGGTGTGGAGGAAAGGATACTTTGTAAATGATTATTTATTTATTTACTTTTAAGTTTTTAAGTTACTGGTTGTGTTAATAGTTCTCTCTTCCCCTCTCTTCACTCAAAGAAAGGTGTTTTTTTGTTTGGGTGGTTTTTTTTTTGGTTTTTTAAGAATTGTTAATCTCACTGGTTTCTGGAATGGAGGTGAGGATATAAAATAGTATATAACTTGATCCCCAAATAAGTTGCTTACATAGTATTCAGAGTTATCTATGAAAGTAAAAGTGTTCAGTTCAGTTAAGTCACTCAGTCGTGTCCGACTCTTTGCGACCCCATGAATCGCAGCACGCCAGGCCTCCCTGTCCATCACCAATGCCCGGACTTCACTCAGACTCATGTCCATCGAGTCAGTGATGCCATCCAGCCATCTCATCCTCTGTCGTCCCCTTCTCCTCCTGCCCCCAATCCCTCCCAGCATCAGAGTCTTTTCCAGTGAGTCAGCTCTTCACATGAGGTGGCCAAAGTACTGGAGTTTCAGCTTTAGCATCATTCCTTCCAAAGAAATCCCAGGGCTGATCTCCTTCAGAATGGACTGGTTGGATCTCCTTGCAGTCCAAAGGACAGTCACTCCATTTTATCTGACTCTTTCAACCCCATAGACTATAGCCCGCCAGGCTCCTCTGTCCATGGGGTTCTCCAGGCAAGAATACTGCAATGGGTTTCCATGCTCTCCTCCAGGGGATCTTCCCAACCCTGGGATCTAACCTGGGTCCCTTGCATTGCAGTCAGACTCTTTACCATCTGAGTCACCAGGATAGCCCAGAGCTATCTATATCATAAACTAAATCTGTTTTTTTAAATAATGGTCTTATATTCAGACTGATGAGCTTTTAAGATGTGTTTGTTTAGTTTAGTCTTTAGTTTTTAAATAAAGCAGCTTCCTCTCCTTACATCATTATGTTCTAAAGCCCTCTGATATTTTACATAATACATTCAAATGTGTAATACATCATGCTGTTCATTTGATTTTACAAAAGGTTTTACAAATTTCAATACTGATAGTCTTATTAACACATAAGGAATAGATGTTTAACTCTAAAATACTCCCTAGTGGCAACAGGACTGGAAAAGATCAGTTTTCATTCCAATCCCAAAGAAAGGCAATGCCAAAGAATGCTCAAACTACTGCACAATTGCACTCATCTCACACGCTAGTAAAGTAATGCTAAAAATTTTCCAAGCCAGGCTTCAGCAATATGTGAAGCATGAACTTGCAGATGTTCAAGCTGGTTTTAGAAAAGGCAGAGGAACCAGATATCAAATTGCCAACATCCACTGGATCATGGAAAAAGCAAGAGAGTTCCAGAAAAACATCTATTTCTGCTTTCTTGATTATGCCAAAGCCTTTGACTGTGTGTATCACAATAAACTGTGGAAAATTCTGAAAGAGATGGGAATACCAGACCACCTGGCCTGCCTCTTGAGAAACCTATATGCAGGTCAGGAAGCAACAGTTAGACCTGGAATGGAACAACAGACTGGTTCCAAATAGGAAAAGGAGTACGTCAAGGCTGTATATTGTCACCCTGCTTATTTAACTTCTATGCAGAGTACATCATGAGAAACGCTGGGCTGGAAGAAACACAATCTGGAATCAAGATTGCCGGGAGAAATATCAATAACCTCAGATATGCAGATGACATCACCCTTATGGGAGAAAGTGAAGAGGAACTCAAAAGCCTCTTGATGAAAGTGAAAGAGGAGAGTCAATACGTTGGCTTAAAGCTCAACATGCAGAAAACGAAGATCATGGCATCTGGTCCCATCATTTCATGAGAAATAGATGGGGAAACAGTAGAAACAGTGTCAGACTTTGTTTTTTTGGGGGGCCCCAAAATCACTGCAGATGGTGACTGCAGCCATGAAATTAAAAGACGCTTACTCCTTGGAAGGAAAGTTATGACCAAGCTAGATAGCATATTCAAAAGCAGAGACATTACTTTGCCAACAAAGGTCTGTCTAGTCAAGGCTATGGTTTTTCCAGTGGTCATGTATGGATGTGAGAGTTGGACTGTGAAGAAGGCTGAACGCCGAAGAATTGATGCTTTTAAACTATGATGTTGGAGAAGACTCTTGCCGAGTCCCTTGGACTGCAAGGAGATCCAACCAGTCCATTCTGAAGGAGATCAGCCCTGGGATTTCTTTGGAAGGAATGATGCTAAAGGTGAAACTCCAGTACTTTGGCCACTTTATGCTAAGTGTTGACTTATTGGAAAAGACTTTGATGCTGGGAGGGATTGGGGCAGGAGGAGAAGGGGACGACAGAGGATGAGATGGCTGGATGGCATCACTGACTCGATGGACATGAGTCTGGGTGAACTCCAGGAGTTGGTGATGGACAGGGAGGCCTGGCATGCTGCAATTCATGGGGTAGCAAAGAGTCAGACACAACTGAGCAACTGAACTGAACTGAATAAAATAAAAATAGTCCATCTGAGTGTACAGTCAGACAGCCTTCTTGCCCGGGCTGCCACTGAGTTTGTTTGAGTTGTTACTAATTACTAGTTCTCACTTATGAAATGCACTTGGTTTTCTCATTCATAGGTTAGATTAAGAAAAACCTCTTCTTCTCTAAGTAGTTTGAAACTATGATAATAGAATCAATTCTCTTTGTAACCTCCAAACAGAGCAACATTTTGCAGATGTCGTGCTCAGTGAAGAATTTCTCAACCTTGGCATTGAACAAGTGTGCAGCTTAATCTCAAGTGACAAACTTACCATTTCTTCAGAAGAGAAGGTACGTGTATTTTTCTTTTTCTGGTGTACAGTGATATAGTATTTTTCCTTTTTCCTTTTTTTGCTTTGTTTTGTGACAGCCAGTTATCTTTGATCAGAAGTTGAGAAACTCAGTTAGTTGACTTGTTGGTTGTGTAAATGACTGTCTTCTCATTCCATAGGAGCTTCCCTAACTGTTTAGACACTGAAGTTTTGTACTGGACCCCACAGTAAGAGCTTGCACACATTAAACTATCTGAAACAAAGGACATTTTGGGAACTGGATTTCTTCTCACAGCTTAGATAGATACCTGGAATAATTGTGATCTAAAACATAATATTCTCGAACCAAACTGAATTCATCATCTTGTGAGTTGGAAGACACCCAGGTGGCAAAGTTTAACTGGTTCCACACTGAGCTTCTTCCCTTAGACTGGGCCCTGCAGCTTACACAGTATTCTCCCTGCGTTTTCTCCCCCCTCCCCTTACAGAGCCATCTGCAGTTCCTTTGTCTGGCTGTATAGCCTGTCTCTCCAAATTGGAAGTCGCCTCTGTCAGCCACCTGCACCTTTCATATCTGTGGAGAGAGAAGCTTCTCAGTGGCTTTTATTCTTTGGATAGGGTTTATACCTTGTGCAAATCAGGGCACGGAAGTTTATGCACAGGCTGTGTTTGGATGAAGTAAAACTTTAGTTTTTCTTTTATATGCTTTGTTGTATAAACTTTAGTTCTCTTCCTCAAGGATATTCATCCTGCTTGGGGGCAAGACACATTTCTCATAATAGTTACCAAATGAAAAAATACATGAATGTCGTGAAATGTATAATCTTTTAACATCCCAGAAATATAGAGGAAGACACTGCTATTCATGTTTAATAGATGTGTGTTGAGTTTCTACTGTGTACCAGATATTGCTATGGAATTCTGGATATAAGAAGATTGACAACATAAAATTCTTTAGTTATGACCAGCAGAACAACCAGTGAGGTAATACATGATCACAGAATGCTGTATAAGATCCAATAGGAGCATGTAGTCATTCCTTGGATAAAGATTGGCATTTAGCATGACTCCAGTGTATGATCTGAGTTTTTTTAAAGTGAGTATGAGTTTTCCAGGGAAATAGGATGGGTGGGAGTGAAAAGGGAAGCCCAGGTAGAGGGAAAAGAATATGCAAATATAAAGAGATGTGAAAGATTGATTGCATTTGGTTGGTTTAGTAAGATTAGAGTTTATAGTGTATCTTTATAGTTTATACTGTAGTGTCTATACCAGAGAAGGCAATGGCACCCCACTCCAGTACTCTTGCCTGGAAAATCCCATGGACGGAGGAGCCTGGTAGGCTGCAGTCCATGGGGTTGCGAAGAGTCGGACACAACTGAGCGACTTCACTTTCACTTTTCACTTTCATGCATTGGAGAAGGAAATGGCAACCCGCTCCAGTGTTCTTGCCTGGAGAATCCCAGGAATGGGGGAGCCTGGTGAGCTGCCATCTCTGGGGTCACACAGGGTCAGACACGACTGGAGCAACTTAGCAGCAGCATAGTGCACATGCACTATGGAGTTTGTGTGTGTAGGCACAGAGAGTGTGTATGTATGGCCACAGAGTTTGTGTGTGTGTGTGGGCAGAGTGTGTGTGTGTGGGCACAGAGAGTGTGCATGTGTAGGCACAGAGTGGTGTGTGTGGGTGTAGACACAGAGAGTGTGTGTGTGTGTGTGTGTGTGTGTGTATAGGCACAGATTGTGTGCGTGTATGTGTGTAGGCACAGTGTATGTGTGTGTAGGCACGGAGTGTGTGTGTGTGTGTGTAGACACAGAGAGTGTGTGTGTGTAGGCACGGAATGTGTGTGTGTAGGCACAGAGAGTGTGTGTGTGTGTAGGCACGGAGAGAGTGTGTGTGTGTAGGCACAGAGAGTGTGTGTGTGTAGGCACGGAGTGTGTGTATGTGCAGGCATGGAGTGTGTGTGTGTGTGTGTGTGTGCAGGCACGGAGTGTGAGTGTGTGTAGGTACGGTGTGTGCGTGTGTGTGTAGGCCCAGAGTGTGTGTGTGTAGGCACAGTGACTAGAGAAAAGATGGGAGATGACATAAAATACTTCCTGAGCCTTGTTAAAGAAAATTGACTTTATCTTGGTGATAAAGAGCATCTGAAGAGTTCTTAGCAGTAGGAGAATGCCATAATACCTACTCTGTAGATATGTCATTGGAGAAGGCGATGGCAACGCACTCCAGTACTCTTGCCTGGAAAATCCCATGGGCAGAGGAGCCTGGTAGGCTGTGCTCCATGGGGTCGAGAAGAGTCAGACACGACTGAGTGACTTCACTTTCACTTTTCACTTTCATGCATTGGAGAAGGAAATGGCAACCCACTCCAGTGTTCTTGCCTGGAGAATCCCAGGGAGAGGGGAGCCTGGTGGGCTGCCGTCTATGGGGTCACACAGAGTCGGACACGACTGAAGCGACTTAGCGGCAAACATGTCATGGATACTATTCTGGTTTTCTACTACTATATAACAACCTCACCGACCATTTTCTTAGGCTCACAATCTGCAAACAGAATTCATCCAGGGCACATGGGGACAGTTTGTCTCTGCTCTACAGGGCCTGGGGCTTCAGCTGGGTTGTCTTGACAGGTGGCATGGTTCTAACTGGAGCCACATTCCTGAGGCTTCAGTCCCTTTGCACGTGGCATCTTATGTGTCTGGAACACCCAGGATAGTTTCTTCACTCACTTGTCTGGCTCTTGGGCCGATTGTTGGCTGGTATTGTTCTACCCACTTATTCTTTGTAACTGGCTTGGATCTCTCATGGCATCTCACCACCAGTAATCAGACTTCTTACATGACATCTGGCTTCCCCTCAAAGGAGCATTTCAAGACACCAGAACAAATATGACTCCATAATACTGCCTCCACAACCTTCCCTGTTGGTTTCTCGGGGCCAACTTAGATTCCTGTGTGTGAGGTTACTATATAAGGTACGGATACTAGAGAAATGGTTTTACTAGGGACCATTTTTAGAGACTAACTCTAAAATGGTGATATACATAATAGATCAGAAGTTGGGTGAGGATCAGATGGGAGGATGCTGAAGTTACCAGTGTGCAGTAAGATCTGTTTGGTGTAGGGTGGCAGAAAGAGAGGTGGAGAAGAGAGAACAGAACCAAGAAATAGCAGATAAAATTGGCAAGACCCTCTTAATCTCTAGCATCTGGCACATAAAGGTACTTGTGGACTGAATGAATTGAAGAAGCATGTTAATTATAGTGTAGATTATTTTTAGTGTCTTGCTCTATACTTGCAGTACAATAACCTAATTTTTGCTCTCCAGTTATTCATTTACATATCATCAAACATTTTCTATAACCCTTTAAAGATTATTGGGTTATATTCTCATCAATCTGGAAGGAAATTATGTGGTTAAATACCATCTTCTTAATAGCTCATTAACTTTTTCATAGGTATATGTTTAATGTCATTATTTAGATTTTTAAAATTTTAAATATCACATTTAATACATTCTACTATTATGATGAAAGAAAGTTAATCTGTTCTGCAGATTATTTAGAAGTATGTGGTCCAGCATTTTGCAAACCCAGAGGAAAACCAAAAATGCTAAGAGTAGATGATTGTTATTACAGGTATCACTTTGCTTTATTATTTTGGGTGCTTTATTCAAAAGGGACTTTAGATTTTAATCTAGTAGAAGCAAGTTCAGTTTGGAAAGGTTGTCAACAATGAATTAGGTCATATATCTTCAAATTATCACCTCTGTTACTGAAGTTCAAGAAGATTAGATAATGTACTTGGTGAGTTCAGTTCAGTTGCTCAGTCATGTCCAACTCTTCGCGACCCCATTAATTGCAGCACGCCAGGCCTCCCTGTCCATCACCAAATCCCGGAGTTCACCCAGACTCACATCCATCGAATCAGTGATGCCATCCAGCCATCTCATCCTCTGTCGTCCCCTTCTCCTCCTGCCCCCAATCCCTCCCAGCATCATAGTCTTTTCCAATGAATCCTCTTCGCATGAGGTGGCCAAAGTACTGGAGTTTCAACTTCAGCATCATTCCTTCCAAAGAAATCCCAGGGCTGATCTCCTTCAGAATGGACTGGTTGGATCTCTTTGCAGTCCAAGGGACTCTCAAGAGTCTTCTCCAACACCACAGTTCAAAAGCATCAATTCTTCGGCGCTCAGCTTTCTTCACAGTCCAACTCTCACATCCATACATGACCACAGGAAAAACCATAGCCCTGACTAGATGGACCTTTGTTGGCAAAGTAATGTCTCTGCTTTTGAATATGCTATCTAGCTTGGTCATAACTTTCCTTCCAAGGAGTAAGCGTCTTTTAATTTCATGGCTGCAGTCACCATCTGCAGTGATTTTGGAGCCCAGAAAAATAAAGTCTGACACTGTTTCCACTGTTTCCCCATCTATTTCCCATGAAATGATGGGACCAGATGCCATGATCTTCGTTTTCTGAATGTTGAGCTTTAAGCCAACTTTTTCACTCTCCACTTTACTTTCATCAAGAGGCTCTTTAGTTCCTCTTCACTTTCTCCCATAAGGGTGGTGTCATCTGCATATCTGAGGTTATTGATATTTCTCCTGGCAGTCTTGATTCCAGATTGTGTTTCTTCCAGCCCAGCGTTTCTCATGATATACTCTGCATAGAAGTTAAATAAGCAGGGTGACAATATACAGCCTTGACGTATTCCTTTTCCTATTTGGAACCAGTGTGTTGTTCAATGTCCAGTTCTAACCGTTGCTTCCTGACCTGCATACAAATTTCTCAAGAGGCAGATCAGGTGGTCTGGCATTCCCATCTCTTTCAGAATTTTCCACAGTTTCTTGTGATCCACACAGTCAAAGGCTTTGGCAGAGTCAATAAAGCAGAAATAGATGTTTTTCTTGAACTCTCTTTTTTCCATGATCCAGCGGATGTTGGCAATTTGATCTCTGGTTCCTCTGCCTTTTCTAAAACCAGCTTGAACATCTGGAAGTTCACGGTTCACATATTGCTGAAGCTTGGCTTGGAGAATTTTGAGCATTACTTTACTAGCGTGTGAGATGAGTGCAATTGTGCAGTAGTTTGAGCATTCTTTGGCATTGCCTTTCTTTGGGATTGGAATGAAAACTGACCTTTTCCAGTCCTGTGGCCACTGCTGAGTTTTCCAAATTTGCTGGCATATTGAGTGCAACACTTTCACAGAATCATCTTTCAGGATTTGAAAGAGCTCAACTGGAATTCCATCACCTCCACTAGCTTTGTTTGTAGTGATGCTTTCTAAGGCCCACTTGACTTCACATTCCAGGATGTCTGGCTCTAGGTCAGTGATCACACCATCGTGATTATCTGGGTTGTGAAGATCTTTTTTGTATAGTTCTTCTGTGTATTCTTGGCATCTCTTCTTAATATCTTCTGCTTCTGTTAGGTCCATACCATTTCTGTCCTTTATCGAGCCCATCTTTGCACAAAATGTTCCCTTGGTATCTCTAATTTTCTTGAAGAGATCTCTAGTCTCTCCCATTCTTTTGTTTTTTTCCTTTCCTTTTTTGTTGTTTTCCTCTATTTCTTTGCATTGATTGCTGAAGAAGGCTTTCTTATCTCGTCTTGCTATTCTTTGGAACTCTGCATTCAGATGCTTAAATCTTTCCTTTGCTCCTTTGCTTTTCACTTCTCTTCTTTTCATAGCTATTTGTAAGGCCTCCCCAGGCAGCCATTTTGCTTTTTTGCATTTCTTTTCCATGGCGATGGTCTTGATCCCTGTCTCCTGTACGATGTCACGAACCTCATTCCATAGTTAATCAGGCACTCTATCTACCCAGCAAAAAGTACTCACTAAATATGTAAAAGTACTAAGCTTAGTTATTAAAGTACATACTTAATTAAAAGTAGATCTATCATATGATCCAGCTGTCCCACTTCTGAGTATATATCCAAAGGAAATGAAAACAGTCTTGGAATATCTACATTCCCCTTTGTCTGTAACATTTTTGACTATAACCAAGATTTGGAAACAACCTGAATGTCCATCAGTGGTGAAAGGTTGTTGTTGAATCATGCAAGACTCCGGGATTCTTGGCCACTGGAGGAGAAGAATTCAATCTGGGGCCAGAGACGAGGCTTGATTGCTCAAAGCTTTTGTGTAATAAAGTTTTTTATTAAAGTATAAAGGAGATAGGGAAAGCTTCTGACATAGGCATCACAAGGGGGCAGAAAGAGTACCCCCCAGCTAGTCTTCAGTTGGATGTTATATAGTCACTAGCAGTCTGTTAATGAAAGAAAGGAATGTCTTAAAACTCAGCATGGCACCAGGCCCCTCACCCATAAGATGTATTTTGGGATAATCTTGGCACCAAATGTTTCATCCTGGGCCATAAAATGATTAATTTGAATCTTGAAGAAGGGCAGATCACCATACAAATAGTTTCATTTATATAGATTAGGGAAACAACATCTGAGTATAACATACTGGTTTGTCAAGTAAGTTCTGAGCCAACAGGCGGAACCAACTTGAAGACAGAGTTTGGGGGTAAATGCATAGTACATTAGCATGCTGCTGCTGCTGCTGCTGCTGCTGCATCACTTCAGTCATGTCCGATTCTGTGTGACCCCATAGACGTCAGCCCACCAGGCTCTCCTGCCCCTGGGATTCTCCAGGCAAGAACAGTGGAGTGGGTTGCCATTTCCTTCTCCAATGCATAAAAGTGAAAATGTGAAAGTGAAGTCACTCAGTCGTGTCCGACTCTTCGAGACCCCATGGACTGCAGCCTACCAGGCTCCTCCATCCATGGGATTTTCCAGGCAAGAGTACTGGAGTGGGGTGCCATTGCCATAGCTTAAGACAAACATTTCCATAAGTAAAAGGCATTGGCTATTTCTAGGTTTGAGAATAGTTAACTTCAGGTGAAACCAGGTATCATTATGGCAACACAGTATTTTAAGAGAAACCTCCTTTTAAATTTGTATAGAGAAGGAAAAAATATTGATAGTTTGTTTCCTCCTGCCGCTTAAGAGAGATAAAAATGTCTGACACTTGCAGGCTATTTCCTTAGTTTGGAGACCCCTGGCCTTCCTGCCTTTTACCCTCTCAGTGGCTGCATGGATAGAGTGGTGCTAGAGTGAAAACTGGCTTAAAACTCAGCGTTCATAAAACTAAAATCATGGCGACCATTCCCATCATTTCATGGGAAATAGATGGGGAAGAAGTGAAAACAGGGACATTTCATTTTCTTGGGCTCCAAAATCACTGCAGACAGTGACTGCAACCATGAAATTAAAAGATGCTTGCTTCTTGGAAGGAAAGCTATGATAAACCTAAACAGCATATTAAAAAGCAGAGACATTATTTTGTTAACAAAGGTCCATCTAGTCAAGGCTATGGTTTTTCCAGTAGTCATGTATGGATGTGAGAGTTGGACCATAGAAAAGCTGAGCACTGAGGAAATGATACTTTCTAATTGTGGTGTTGGGGAAGACTTGAGAGTCCCTTGGAGAGCAAGGAGGTCAAACCATTCTATCCTAAAGGAAATCAACCCTGAATATTCATTGGAAAGACTGATGCTGAAGCACCAGTATTTTGGCCATCCACCTGATATGAAGCACCAGCTCACTGGGAAAGATCCTGATACTGGGAAAGATTGCAGGCAGGAGAAGAAGGGGATGACAGAGAATGAGATGGTTGGATGGCATCACTGACTCAATGGACATGAGTTTGAGCAAAGTTTAACAGGTTCCACACTGAGCCTCTTCCTCTAGACTGGCCCCTGCAGCTTACACTTGGGGAGACGGCGAAGGACAGTGAGGCCTGGCGTGCTGCAGTCCATGGGGTCACAAGAGTTGGGCACAACTGAGTAACTGAACAGCAAAAGCATAGTCATGATTTGAAAAACTTCAACCATTGATAAAACCTGGATGTCTTAGCAAGAGTGTTATATAAAATGTAATCTCCTTATATTTTATTCAGACACCTTGGTACATAACTCATTACTTTTCTTTCCTTCATATTCTCTGCAAGGTATTTGAAGCAGTAATAGCTTGGGTGAATCATGACAAGGATGTAAGGCAAGAATTTATGGCTCGGCTGATGGAACATGTACGGTTACCTTTGCTTCCTCGGGAATATTTAGTTCAGGTAAAAGTATTTGCATAACACATAAGTATGCACTAGCACCATGTCCCTGGGGCAACAGTGTGTAGATTCTTGTTACACAGTGGCAACTGGGCATAGGGCAGTAAATATGCCTGATGTCCTTGGCAACTGCTACCTCTTGGGCTGCTTCCTGGTCTTAAAGTTTGCTTCTCCCCAGTATCTGGTTTGCATAAGCAAGTACTGGAGCTTGTGGAAGCATTGTCTGTGGTGATGTGAGTACATGCAGAAACCACATCTGTAGTTCTGTGTCATTTCTGCATCTCTTTTGCCTTCCTTCTAATAGCCTCCTCTAATTAGTGAATGGAATGGAATAGAATGGAATTCTAAGCTGAAGAAAACCAGGTTATTTGAAACAAATAGCAATAAATGGATCTTTAGTAGTCTCTGAAAAATTTTAAATTTACTGTTGTATTATTAGCATTCCTTTATATTAGGGTCATTTCAACATTTTAATTTATAATTAAAGCCATCCAGTGAAACTTTTTTTTTAATTATTTGTTTTTAGCTGGAGGATAATTGCTTTACAGTGTTGTGTTAGTTTCTGCCATTTATCAATATGAAGAAACATTTCTTTATTAGCATTAGATCTGAACATTTTAGAATTGTTTGAAGCTTGTTTACTTGTTGTCATATGTGTAATCACTGGTACTCTGCCTTTAAGAAAACGAACAGAAAAAAAAAGAAAACAAGAAACCTATCCTGCACTTGAGGATAGGGATAGGAGGGACAAGATTTATTTGTGGTATAGGTACATTGTTATAAAGTATTTTGAATCCCTTTACTGGATTTTTTTTTTTCAAGTTTTAAAAGGTTGTCTTTATAATATTACGTCCCCTGCTTGAAGGACTCATTATCTCAATTTTCTAATTTTTCTTACTGTTTGGCCTAAACTATTTCTTAATTTGGCTTAAAGATAACAAATAGATGAACATAGTACTACTAAAGATTATTCTATAACTGACATTGAAGTATATGATTTTCATTGCAGTTCTTCTTTATTATTTATATATTTTTCTCTGTAGACCAGATAGTCAAGCATTTTTTTAGTGATATTTATAAGCTTGCCTCTGAAACTTTTAGATTGAATCAGAAGATAGTTATTCTTTTTTCTTATTCTTGTTTCTTTGTCATTTTATCATGAATTAGCTATCCCCTCATAGGGTGAGTCTGATTTCTTCTTTCAGAGGGTTGAGGAAGAAGCACTGGTGAAGAATAGCAGTGCTTGCAAAGATTACCTCATTGAAGCTATGAAGTACCATCTGCTACCTACAGAGCAGCGTATATTAATGAAGAGCATCCGGACCCGATTGAGGACACCCATGAACCTTCCCAAAGTAGGATCTGCTGTTCTTATCTGTTACTATCTCATCTGAAAGGCCCATAATGAGGCTCTTAATTTATTTTACTCATCTGAATTTCCATGTATCCAGGAATTCATTGTAGTATATGTAATTCAACTTCTTTTTTGATTTTGTCTGTGGAGGGTGGGTGTTGTTTGACTCATTTAATCTTTACAAACCACATGATACTGCTCTTCTGGAACAGAGGCCACTGGTATTTATCCCTTCTGAGTTTCTTCAGCTCTAGTTAACAGCAGAGAAGATAATCAGAGTATGTAGATCTAAAGATTTCTTTGTAAGCTACATATTTGGGTGATAAGTGAAAACTGAGTAGTTTCACAGAATTGCTTACAACTAAGGATGCTAGCTTGTTCCTTTTGTTGCCTCCTATTGTCTGTTGTGTACAAATAGTACACAGTTTGATGGTTCACTCACACATCATACATAGCCATTTCAGTGTAGATTTCCCAGATGTCTTCCCAGATCTCCAGTGTTCCTAAATTTCCTATGTGAAAGTTTGTATTCTACCTTTATCTTTTTAGTTGAAGCCATTCATTTCTTACTGATTAAATTTTCTTTACAAATAACCCCTCATTTCTGTCTTTCTGTTTGCAGTTTCTTCTGCTCTGTGTGCATCTTTATAGTACTAGGAGGCCAGCACTTTAAGCACCATTTTGTGTATGGTTGATCAAAATGATCCATACATAATATAATACTTTTATTTATGTATTGATTTCTAGCTCTCGTGTGTTTGGGGGCAATGATGGATTAAGAAATTATAATTAATCTGTTGTCTACTGTTTTCTTACATCATCTTTAGTTGTTTTTATATTTCCATTAAATTATATCTTTTATATTCTTTCACTTTAATACTTTTATTTAGTATTTTTTCAAAGTTTTTTTTTTTTTTTGAGCCTACATTTTAATTGCTTCAAATTCATATTAGTAGTGTTTTTCTGTTTTGCCCAGTGTTAAGAGTTCTCAATTTAGAATTGACTATATTTTACCAGTGCTACTCCCTCCTTTTTTCTAAATTATTAGTAAATATTTTAATTTAAAATGGACTTCAGTACTCTTCCTGGTGATTCCTCATTAGAAATACCCACTTAGCAATATAGTCCATTTATAGTCCATTTATAGTGTCAGTCCATATTATTGTGTTTATTATCTAAACCAAAACAAGTAATTTGGCAAATAGCATCTGATGAGATCTAGGATCATATAGATTCAAATTTAGCATGATTTTTTTTTTAATGTCCCTCTGTGTGTTACTCATCATTTTCATAGGCTCCTAGAAATTTGAATGCTTTTCTCAAAATATTCTAAAGTTTTAGTGAAAATTATTGTCACTTAAAAGATATTTACAAGGCACTCACTTCCTACCCTATTTTGAAAATTGGTATTTGCCGTTTTTAAATTTTCTGATCTCTCCTCAGTTCTCCAAGATTTTTCAAAAATAATTGTAAGTGGCTCAGTAAGTACATTAGCTAGTTCCCTTAATACCTTAGTATGCATGCCATCTGGGTCTGCTGATTTTATAAGTGTTTACATTTTCCAAATACCTTTTACCTCCTTTTATAAGAAGTCATCTCTATTAAGTCTTCATTACTTCATATCTGTCCATATTGTTTGGTGTCAGTTTTTGTTCTTACCAAAAAATACAGATTTATAAAAGCCATCTATAGCCTTAGCCCATTTGAATTATTATTTCTTTTATGCTGGTCTTTGTAACTTCCTTCTAAAAGGTTTGTCTTATCTTTAATACTTTTTAAACATTTCATATTTTTAAAAGGTCTCTTCTTAACCTGTATATTCCCTTAGCTGGCATCTTTAGCTTTGCTGTCTTTAGCTATGCCTTAACCTTTAGAGTGAAAACTAATTCTCTTCTAATTTCTGTAATAAGCATGCTACTTTTAAAAACATTCTAAAGAGTTCTTGGTGAAATCCTGTCAATTATTTTCTCTTTTGTGATCATCTGTTCAGTTGACACTGTCTCTGGGCTCTTCTCTGCCAATGGGTTTGGATGGCCCTCCCAACTGTATTAAACTTTGGATTTCTCAGTTCTTTAGCTTTGATTTCATGGTGGGTATGCCAATCCATGAAGGTTCTCTTCTGCTCTCTCAGGGTGACTGGAGAGTAGGGTGGCAGACCTGACAGGTAGCAGGGAGATATACTGCTGCTAGTTTTGTATTTGCATAGTCTCTCCTGAAAGTTTATTTATCTGCACATAGTTTTGAAAAGTGCTTCTACTGGATGCTTAGAGGGTCTATATTCAAGATTAATTCTAACTAGATAGTTAAGAATGAGGCAACATGATTAACAGTAATGACGCACTTTATTATAATCACAATAAGACACATCAGACAAAATGTGGTAGCAGTCCTGGAATAACAGATAATATTTCTACTATGACAGTGACCTATTAGTCTCTGATTCTGTGGACTCACACGTACTTGCATAAGATAAATCTTTTTATAACTCAGACATTAGTTTTGTATCTTCAGTAAACTATCTTGGGGTTGTGTAAGGCACTCATGGATTTGGACAGTATAATGAAAAACTGTGTATGTTTTGCTACTATATGTTATTGTTTAGTTCAGTCTCTCAGTTGTGTCTGATTCTTTGTTACTCCATGGACTGCAGCACGCCAGGCCTCCCTGTCCATCACCAACTCCTGGAGTTTACTCAAGCTCATGTCCATTGAGTCGGTGATGACATCTAACCATCTCATCCTCTGTCGTCCCCTTCTCCTCCCGCCTTCAATTTTTCACAGCATCAGGGTCTTTTCAGATGAGTCAGTTCTTCGCATCAGGTGGCCAAAGTATTGGAGTTTCAGCTTCAGCATCAGTCCTTCCAGTGAATATTCAGGACTGCTTTCCTTTAGGATGGACTGGTTGGATCGCTGTGCAGTCCAAGGGACTCTCAAGAGTTTTCTCCAACACCACATTTCAAAAACATCAATTCTTTGGTGCTCAGGTTTCTTTATAGTCCAACTCTCACATCCATATATGACCACTGGAAAAACCATAGCCTTGACGAGACGGACCTTTGTTGGCAAAGTCTCTGCTTCTTAATATGCTATCGAGGTTGGTCATAACTTTTCTTCCAAGGAGCAAGCGTCTTTTAATTTCATGGCTGTGGTCAGTATCTGCATTGATTTTGGAGCCCCCCAAAATAAGTCTGTCAGTGTTTCCACTGTTTGTCAGTAGTTGTGTTGTGTGGGCTTAGTTGCTTCTTAGCGTATGGGACTTTAGTTCCCTGACCAGGGATCAAACCCACATCCCCTGGATTGCAATGAAGATTCTTAACCACTGGACGACAAGGCTTAACAATAACCACTGGACCACTAGGGTTAACTATAACACCACATGTTATTGTTAGCTTCTTTTTTTATTTGGAATCTGTATTTTTGTAAATGCTATCATGTTATTTCTATTTTTCCTTATTTTACCCAGGATATCTAAATTTGATATTTCAGGAGGCAATTTAAACTAAACTAATATTTAATAGGTGAAGAAAATGAAAGAACAAAGTTTAATTGATCTACATTTCAGAATGCTCACTTGATTTTGTATAACTAACTCCCTACTTCTTACCTTCCTTAAATATGTCATATTTAACTTTTCCATACACATGTCTTCATAGTTTTCAATTCCTTTATATTAGCATAATAAGTCGGAGAAGGCAATGGCACCCCACTCCAGTACTCTTGCCTGGAAAATCCTATGGACGGAGGAGCCTGGTAGGCTGCAGTCCATGGGGTCGCTGAGTGTCGGACACGACTGAGCGACTTCACTTTCACTTTTCAGTTTCATGCATTGGAGAAGGAAATGGCAACCCACTCCACTGTTCTTGCCTGGAGAATCTCAGGGACGGGGGAGCCTGATGGGCCGCCATCTATGGGGTCGCACAGAGTCGGACACGACTGAAGTGACTTAGCAGCAGCAGCATAAGTATGGTGTTTCTCATGTGAAACCAGCTGTCTCTTAAAAACAATTGGGATGTCAGAGTCATGACACATTTTTGTTGGTAGTGGCACTGTCTCTTGATCTCATACAAATATCCCTGCTCTCGTCTTCCCATTATACATTCTTCCTTTCCTGGTTATCTCTGATTTTTGGAGTTCCAAATCCTCAACCCATTTTACTTCTCTTGGGCGAGTAAAGGACAGATATTACTACCTTTCTCTGTAATCAGTAGCACATTTTCCCTTCCCATTTTGATCTACAAGAAGTGAAATGTTGCATGGAAATCATAAGATTCATAGTTGCAAATCATGAAATCTATTCAACTATTATGTTTCTCAAGGATTTTTTGAAAAGTATTCCCTTTAGAGATTTTTTTTTAACTGATCTTCATCAGATGTTAACCAAGCCTCTTCTAACTATTGTGTAACTGCTGGGCAGAGTTTAAAAGTTTAAGCACAGATAGATCTTCTATAGATCCCTAGATACAGGATTGATCTTACTGTCTGTTGCACCTCTGTGATTTCACAACTTCTCCCCCTCCTCTTTTTCCTTTAAGAATAGTAAGGAAGGGTAATGCAGATTTTCTTCGTTAATTCTGCCTTTTATTTATTTGCATTCAACACTAGGGGAATGACAGGTCTGAAAAATCTTATATATTTGTGCTGTATCCGATCTTCTTTTTAAGACCTTTAAAATTCTTTCTCCTTTCCTGTAAATTACTAGAATAAGCTTCTTTTTGGAAATAGGACTTACTTTGATTTCTGTGTACCCATCTTTTCTATAGTTTTAAGTACAAGTAGACCATTGCTCAGTCACGGTGCAAACTTCCCCTTTTTGTGTCTATGAAACAGTCCATCTTCTGTTTGAGTTTGTGTTTCTTTTGAACATTCTTTTTCCTGTGCTTATCTAACTTTCTGCTTGAAATGTCCCTGCCGTTCTTTACAGTGTTCTAATTGTGACATCATTAACTTTTACATTCTTCTGAATTGACAGCTATCCAAAGAGTACTCAGTGTGCTCATTTATGCTCATTAAAAGACAAACACATTGATTGCTAAGTCCCATCTATCTCTAAAGGTTCTCCCCGCTCCAGGAAGTTTTTACTAAATTATGGCTACATTTCTGATCAGGAATAGCAGTTAATGTCTATAATCATATATAATTGTATATTATTCTTGAACTACTTTAGAATCTTGTCTCCCTAGTGAAATCTATAAGCTCTTAGGGATAGAGACCATGTCTTATATTTCTTATGTAGAACACCTTAGCACAGTTCTGATTAAACACAGATGATAGACACTTAATGAATAGTTGGTGAATTGAGTTGAACTCACTTATTCTCTGCTCATTCATTTGTTATGATTTCTAGTATCTCCATTATCTGGCCTCTTGTTTGTTTTATTTGTGGGACATCCATGGAGATCTCTTTACTTGATATCTAGGAATCTGTACTCTCTCGTGAATTTAAATTTAATTAGTGCTCCTTTTTCAGTAGTTTTTTTTTTTTTTCTTCTTCCATCTTTCTTTTAATACCATACTGTCCTCTTCACCTCATCTACCCACTAACATAAATTTCACTTTTGTCTGCTCTCCTAGGTTGTGGAGATCTAATCCCTAGTCATTACAAAGCTGGGATCTAGTTTTTAGCAAGCCCTATGACATACTGCAGCCTTGCCAGTGCTGATTGCCTGCTGTTTTTGGCTTAAATACTGCTTTTGCTTGAAGGATCAGAAACTTATTTTAGTTTCTGATATCCTTATTTTTGACTAAATGTGCTAGAAAATAGAATTGTAGTTCTAACATATGTGTGCCTCCTTGGTGATGTTTATTAAATGTTTATTAGGTGGTTGTTTTCCCCCAGCTCACCCTACCATCTTCATCCTAATACTCTCCATGTCATTGTCTTTGTGTCAGTAAGACATTTTAAATCCCTGAGTATGCAGTAGTTATTTGTTCAAGTGCTTATACTTCTGCCCTTCCAGTTAATGGTGGTGGTTGGGGGCCAAGCACCAAAGGCTATTCGAAGTGTGGAATGCTATGACTTCAAAGAAGAGAGATGGCACCAAGTAGCAGAATTGCCTTCTAGGAGATGTAGGGCAGGTAAGCATGATGCATTGTGATCATTTCCCTATTGCTGGGTCATTGGGAGTTTCCTCTCAGGTCTTATCTTACTAACTAGAAGAATCTTTATTGGAAAAACTTTGATTAAAATAGCTATGTGATTAAACAGTGATTCAGGAGCCTCATACAACTCACAAGACATTGATGAAGTTAGCAGCTTCTTTCTTTAATTTACATATTTTTCTGATTCTTATGTAAGGTGGAGTAGCTAACAATTTGCTGGATATTTTCCTAGTTACCTTTATTGAAGTATTGAGAAGCAGTTCTTTAGCTTGGGACACTTATTGCTAAGAAATTCCTAACTTAGCTATAAGCCACAGTTGCTTTCTTCCAGGCCATCTGCTTTTCAAGCATTTGTTGAAATGGACCTTAGTTTAGCCAAAACTGCAATCAGAAAAAGACGTTTGCAGTTTCTAAGAATTCTTTCTGAGACTCAAACCTGGATCTGTAAATTCATGTCTCTCATAGCAAAATGAGTTGTAAGCGTAACAGAACATTTCTATTATGGTAGTCCTTTAACAGTACATCCTGGAGCTTGTTATATAAGATGATAGATTTAACTCATTCCTTTATAGGTGTCTAGTATGTGGGAGGAGGGGTTCTGGATGTAGTATAATTTTTACTAGTTTTTAATTGAACCTTAAAATTGTTTTTAATCTTTATGAACAGTGCTGCAATTCCTTATACATATATCATTATGTATGTGTGCTAATAGATTTAAGTTGGATAAAACTCTAGAAATGGAATAATTATTAAAAAGGTATCTTAAGATATGCTAATTATTACTTCCACTAACAGTAAATATGAAGGTACTAATTTCCCTACATACCCTATGAAAGTGAAAGTCACTCAGTCGTGTCCAACTCTTTGCAACCCCATGGACTATATATAGTCCATGGAATTCTCCAGGCTTCCGAACCCAGGGATTGAACCCAAATCTCCCGCATTGCAGGTGGATTCTTTACCAGCTGAGCCACAAGGGAAGCCCAAGAATACTAGAGTGGGTAGCCTATCCCTTCTCCAGGGGATCTTCCCAACCCACAAATCAAAATGGGGTCTCCTGCATTTCAGGTGGATTCTCTACCAACTGAGCTATCAGGGGAGCCCCTGTAACACCTTATAATTAAATGTTTGAGTTTTGCAAGCTGGTAGGTGAAAAATTCTTTCACATCTAGTTTGTACTTCTATTTTGAGGAAAGTTAAACATCTTTCTAAATGGTCAGTTCATGGTTTCATGATTTTTGCCATTGTTTTATTATTGATTTGATATGTTAAGGAGAGTGGCCCTTTTTTCCTGTCAGTTGCGGTGTGAATATTTATTTGTATTAATCTTTTGACTTTATTTGCATTATTTTTGTGTTATTTTTGCCATGTAACACTATTACTTTCTATGTGTTCCTGTACCATTAGACTTTTGTCCTTGTGCTTATGGATTTCTTTCTTGTATAGAAAAGTCTTACTTAAAAATTATTTGTGTGTATAATTCATAGTATTAATATATAGCTGTGATAGTTCTCAAAACTTAAGAAATCAGTATTGGTATATTACTATTACCTAAGCTACAGGCTTACTGTATTTTACAATTTTTTGTGTTAATGTTTCTATTCTGTTTCAAGACCTCACATTGCATGCATGCATGTATTTATAATTGAAGTAAATCAAGACCTCACATTGCATGCATGCATGTATTTATAATTGAAGTAAATATAGTTGATTTACAATATTGTGTTAGTTTCAGGTATACAGCAAAATGATTCACTTATGTTTATCTTAAGACTATTTTCCATTATACATTATTGCAAGACATTGAATACAGTAAATCCTTGTTGCTTATCTACCTTATGTGTAGTAGTATGTATGTGTTAATCCCACACTTCTAATTTATCCCTTTCCCCGTTTCCCCTTTGGTAGCCATAAGTTTGTTTTCTGTGTCTGTGAATCTGTTTTGTATGTAGATTTGTTTGTATCATGTTTTAGACTCCACATATGTGATGTCACGTAGTATTTGTCTTCTGACTTACCTCTGTATGATATTATCTAGGTTCATCCATGTTGCTGCAAATGCTAGTATTTCGTTCTTTGTTATGACAGAGTAATATTCCACTGTATATGTAACACACATTAAACCAATCATCTGTTGGTGGACACTTGGTTTGTTTCCATGTCTTTGCTATTGTAAATAGTGCTACTCTGAGCACTGAGTGCATGTACCTTTACAAATCACAATTTTCATCTTTTCCAGATATATGCCCAGGATGGGGATTGCTGGATCATATTGTAGTTTGCATTTTTAGTTTTTCAAAGAAAACTCCATACCATTTTCCACAGTGGCTGTACCAATTTACATTCCCACCAATAGTGTAGGAAGGTTCCCTTTTCTTCACATCCTTTCCAGCATTTATCATTTGTAGATATTTTGATGAAGCCATCTGACCACTGTGAGGTAATACTTCACTGTGGTTTTGATTTGCATCTCTCTGATAATCTCAGATGTTGAACATCTTTTCATGTGCCTGTTGACCATCTATTTATCTTTGGAGAAATGTCTGTTTAGGTCTTCTGCCCATTTTCTGATTGGGTTGATTTTTTTTTTTCTTTTTGTATTGACTTGTATGAGTGGTTTGTATATTTGAGATATTAACCCCTTGTCAGTTGCATCATTTGGAAATGTTTTCTCCCATTCCATAGGTTGCCTTTTCATTTCGTTGATGGTTTTCTTTGCTGTGATTGTGTTTGTGATGGTTTCCTTTGATTCCTTAAAAATCAAAATTTTTAAGTTTTGGCCACCTCATGCAAAGAGAGTTGACTCATTGGAAAAGACCCTGATGCTGGGAGGGATTGGGGGCAGGAGGAGAAGGGGACGACAGAGGATGAGATGGCTGGATGGCATCAATGACTCGATGGACATGAGTCTGAGTGAAGTCCGGGAGTTGGTGATGGACAGGGAGGCCTGGCGATTCATGGGGTCGTGCTGGTGATGGACAGGGAGTGCTGCGATTCATGGGGTCGCAAAGAGTCGGACACAACTGAGCGAGTGAACTGAACTGAACTGAGGTCCTGTTGTTGTTATTTGCTCTTATTTCTTTTGCCTTGGGAGACTGCTCTAAGAAAATGTTGCTGTGATTTATTTCTAAGAATGTTTTGCCTGTTTTTTCTTCTAGGCATAACATGTCTTACATTTTGGTTTTAAACCATTTTTGTTTATTTTTGTAGGTGATATGAGGGAGTGTTCTAATTTCATTGATTTACATGTGGCTGTTTAGCTTTCCCAACACTACTTGTTGAAGAGACTGTCTCTTTTCTATTGCTTTGTCTTGTCTCCTTTGTTGGATTAATTGACCATAGGTATGTGGCTTTTTCTGGGCTCTCTGTTCTCTTCCATTGATCTATATGTCTGTTTTTTACCATTACCATAGTGTTTTGTTTACTGTAGCTTTGTAGTTTTGTGTGATGTCTAGAAGAGTTATACCTCCAGCTTTATTCTTTTTCCTCAGTATTTCTTTGGCATTTCTGGGTCATTTATGGTTCCATATAAGTTTTAGTATTGTTTGTTCTAGTCTCTGAAAACTGTCCTGAGTATTACAGATTGCATTTAACCTGTAAATTGTATGGTCATTTTAGCAATATTATTTTTGTAAGAGCAAGAGATTTCTTTCCAATTCTGAATCATCTCCAGTTTCCTTCATTGTTGTTTTATAGTTTTCAGCATATAGATCTTCCACCTCCTTGGTTACGCTTATTCCTAGGTTGTTGGAATTTCAAATGGGACTTATCTTTTAAACTTTGTTTTTCTGATGTTTCATTGTTTGTGTAAAGGAATGCAACAGATTTCTGTGTATTAATCTTGTATCCTGCCATGTTGTTGAGTTTATTTAATAGTTCTAATAGTTGTTTGTGGAGTCTTAAGAGTTCTCTATAGAGAATGTCACATCATGTGCAAATAATGACAGTTCTACCTCTTTTCTTCCTATTTGGATACATTTTATTTCTTGTCAGACTGATAAGACTAGGACTTCCAATATAGTATTGAGCAGAAGCAGTAAAAGTGGGCATCCTTGTCTTCTTCCTGAATTTAGCAGTAAGTTTTCCAGCTTTTCACTGTTGAGTATTATGTTTGCTATGGATTTGTCATAAATGACTTTTATTATTTTGAGATATGTTCCCTTTATACCCACTTTAATGAGATTTTTTTGTCATGAGTAGATGTTGAATTTTATTAAATACTTTCTTTGTGTCTGTTGATATGATCATCTAGTTTTTTTGGTTCCTTTTGTTAAATGGTGTATCATATTGATTGATTTACTTATCTTGAACCATCTTTTTTAACCTGGAATGAATGCAACATCAATATGATCCTTTCTCTGTATTGCTGGATTTGGTTTGCTAATATTCTGTTGAATAATTTTGCATCGATATTCTTCAGAGATACTGGTCTGTAGTTTTCTCTTTTTTGTAGTATCTTTGTCTAGTTTTGGTATCAGGATGATGGTGCCCTCATAGGATAACTTTGGAAGTATTCCTCACTTTGAAATAGTTTGAGGAACACAGATAAGCTGTATGGTCCTGGACTTTTGCTTGCAGGGAGTTGTTTTTATTACAGATTCTATTGTTATCTGTTCCTTCAGTTTTGGCTGAGCTTTCCAGGTGGCTCAGTGGTAAAGAATCCTCCTGTAATACAGGAGACGTGGGTTCAGTCCTTGTGTTGGGAAGATCCCCTGGAGAAGGAAATGGCAGCCCACTCCAGTATTCTTGCTTGGGAAATCTCATGGACAGAGTAACCTGGTGGGCTACATATAGTCCACCAGAGTTGGACATGACTTACCGACTAAACAGCAACACGTTTCTTGAAACTTTTCCATTTCTTCTAGGCTGTCCAGTTTGTCATTATGTAAGTGTTCACAGTATTCTAATGATTTTATTTTATTTTTTTGTATTTCTGTGGTGGTTATTTCTCTTCTTTTCTTCTTTGTTTATTTGGATTTGCTCTCTTCTTGTGGAGCCTAACTAGAGGTTTGTTGATTTTTGCTTATCTTTTCTAAAAACCAGCTCTTGGCTTTATTGATCTTTTCTGTTGTTTTTCTTTTTAATCTTCATTTTCTTTATTTCCTCTCTAACATTTGTTGTTTTTCTTTCTGCTAACCTTGAGTTTTGTTTATTCTTCTTGTCCTAATTCTTTTAGTTGGTAGGTTAGGCTGTTTGAATTTTTCCTTGAGGAATGCCTTTATAGCTATGAACTTCTCTTGTAGAACTGCTTTTACTTCATCCCATAGGATGTAAGGTTCTGTTATCATTGTCCTTTGAAGTCAAGGCATTTTCTGATTTCTTAATTGAGTCCATCATTGACCCATTGGTTTTTTAGTAGCATGTTGTTTCATCTCCATATGTTTTTTCCTCTGTTTTCTTTCTGTAGTTGATTTCTAGTTTTACACTATTGTGGTCGGAAAAGATACATGAAATAATTTCTGTCCTCTTAAATTTGTTGAGGCTTGTTTTGTGACCTAGTGTATGGTGTATCCTAGAGAATGGTCTGTGCACACTTCAAAAAAATGTAATGTATATCTTGGGTATTTTTGGATGTAGTGTCCTATAGATATCAGTTAAATCCAACTAATGTGTTGTATTATTTATGGTCCCTCTTTCCTTAATTTTTTTGTCTGGAATGTCTGTCCATTGATAGCAGTGGGGTATTAAATTTTCCTACTATTATTATATTCCTGTCAATTTCTTCGTTTATGCCTGTTAGTATTTTTTTTTTTTAATTTTATATTGGGTACATGTATCCTCTTCCAATATTGATCCCTTTATTATTAAATAATGTCCTTCTGTGTCTTTTGTTAGAACTTTTAAAGTCTATTTTGTCTTATATGAGTATTACAACCTCTCCTTTCTTGTCATTTCCATTTGCATGAAGTATCTTTTTTCATCTTTTCGCTTTAAATCTCTGTGTCCCTCACACTGAAGTGGGTCTCTTTGTAGGCAATACAGTGTAATTTCTTGTTATATTTTTTATTGTTGTCATTCAGTCTGCCAATCTATATGTCTTTTGATTAGCCCATTGACATTTGAAGTAATTATTGATAGGTATGTACTTATTAGGATTTCCCCAGTGGCTCAGCAGTAAAGAATCTGCCTGCCATGCAGGAGACTCAGGTTCAATCCCTGGCTTGGGAAGATCCCCTAAAAGGAAATGGCAACCCATTCCTGTATTCTTGCTGGGAAAATCCCATGGACAAAGGAGCCTGGTGGGCTGTAATCTGTGGAGTCACTAAGAGTCGAACGCAATGAAGCACGTACACAGAGAGCTGTCAAATCCCTGTGTAGACTGTGTAAGTCCAATACTTTTGGTGTGAGGGCTGTTTCTGGTCTGTATGCCAGCCACATCTCTCCTCAGAATGTGCTGGCTGTTAACCCTTGATAAGGAGATGTGATTGGAGTTGTTGTGTCCAGAACCTGCTCTAGATGTTGAGTGGGGCCTCCTCTTTTCTTCTTGGCTATCACAGCCTTGTCAGGGGCTGGATCTGCCCCCCTCCCCGTTGTTTGAGTAGAAGCCCTGAGTCTCAGGCTCAATATGGCACCGTTGCCCTTGCTCTGTCCCAAAGGAAGTGAGCTCTAGAAGCAAGTGAGGATCATACAGTCACAGTGTGAACCCCTGTGCAGTCATTTGTGGTTCTGCCTAGAAACAGCCCATGGTCATGTCCCTTTCTCCATGGCGTTCATCCCAGATCTATTGCTAGGCTATGGTGTGTGGTATGGGGTAGGCTGGTGCTTGGGGCCAGGGTGCTGTAGCTGCAGGAATCAAGATGGTTGTGCTGCTGCTGATACTTGGGCTGCCTCTGTGACAGGCCTCTCCCAGGACCTATCTGCTTTAGATCTGGCTCCAAGCTTCAGTGTCAGATGGGCAGAACCAGAGTGCTCCATCCAGAAAAGGAACCCCTATGTACTCCTCCCCAGGGACTGTTTCTGTTTCATGTGTTTCTGTGGTGTCACCCAGTGTATACACCAAGAGTATCCGCTGGGGCTGGACCTGCCCTCACTGTGTGAGTACTGACAGTGGGCTCTGAGATTCAATAAGGCCATACACAAGGCCCTCCAAGCTGTTTCCGTGCAGATAGACTGAGTCCTCAACCTGGGCCCATCTGCCCAAGATTCAGCATCTAGCTGCTGTGTGTACTGGCATCCCCACCCATTGTGCATTTTAATTTAGACAGGGAAGCATGGTGAGGTTGCAGTGATCAGCTCCAGGGTGTCTCTGCTCTGATTGCTAGTAAACCAGCACCCATACACTCCTCAAGAGCAAAGACCAGGCCACTTTGAGACAGACTGGGACCTGGGACATGGCATCCTTTTCTGTAGTCCTTATATCTGGAAACACCCTTAGCAGCAGAATATAAAGAAACTCTGGTGGTAGTTTAGTTGCTAAGTCATGTCCAACTCTTGCGACCCCATGGACTGAAGCCTAACAGGCTCCTCCTGCATTCTCCAGGAAAGAATATTGAAGTGGGTTGCCATTTTCTTCTCCAGGAGATGTTCCTGACCCAGGAATAGAACCCAGGTCTCCTGCATTGCAGGCAGATTCTTTACTGACTGAGCTATGAGGGAAGCCCACTTCACACATGCATAGTCAGGGCACTTATGAACAAGGCTAAAACACAACTGCCACGTCTGACATGCTGGGAGCAAAAGCAGGGTCCTGTGCACAACACTACCAAGGGGTGGGCAGACCATCTAAGTCACATGCCCTGTGCAGCCCACCAATCCTCTCTCACCTTCACACCATTTAAGAAATCAGCTCTCCTCTCTTCAGGGAGTGAGCAAGGAAACCTGTTATTTGTTTTTGCTCCCTTTTGCTAAGCACATATCCCACATATTCAGGCCTGCGTGAATTCCTGATCTGGCCTCTTATCAATTTCTGTTGCTTAGAGAGTCCAGGAACCCACATCTGTAACACCTCCAGCCCCTCTCTTTGTCCTAGCAGACCTTGCAGCAAGCAAGGGGGGCTCCCTAGGACGAGGTCCTGCCCATGTGAACCTTTCCTTCTTTACAGCTCCCTCTCAGGTGTGCTAGGCCTGTTCTGAATGCCTTTTTTCCCCCCCATCCTCCTTGGTTACATGGAAACCTTCCTTGCAGCTTTGGTTGTAAAAGAGATCTCTTGCCAGTTTCCAGTCAGTTTTCTGTGAGAGTTGTTCCACATGTAGATGCATGTTTGATGCATTTGTGGGTGAGATGAGCTCCATTTCCTCCTGCTTTGCCATTTTGATCCTTGTAATATTGCATTTAGTTGTCATGTTTTCTTAATCTCTTCTGACTTGTGACAGTTCCATAGTCTGTCTGTATTTTCATGCCCTTTTGAAGAGCACTTGATCAGATATTTTGAAGAATGTTTTACAATGATACTGCAAAATGTGTAAGATTTATTGACCTTGAAATAGATGTTATTTGCTCTGGTGGTTCAGGAGTTAGTGATAATCCCTTCAGGATTAGTGGTTTGGGGAAGGCCTCATAGAAAATATGTAACTTTCATTGGGATTTCCAACTTGAAGAGGAGCTTCTCAGAACAGGACAGCAGCACGAAAAAGTTTGGGAAGGTGAAGAAGTGGTGAAATCCAGAGTCTGCAATTTAGTTTCTCCACCTAGGGACCCCCAGCACCTCACTAGCCCAGGGGCTAGCAAACTTTTTCTTAAAGGACCAGAGAGCAGATATTTGTGGCTTTGTGGGTTATATAATCTTTGTCACAACTAATCAAGTGCCACCATAGTTGAAAGCAGCATGATGAATGTCTGGAGCTGTGTTCCAATAAAACTTTATTTATGGATACTAAAATTTTAATTTTATGTAACTTTTTGTGTATCATGAAATATTCTTTTCTTCTTGACTGCTTTTCAACCATTTAAAAATGTAAAAATCATTCTCAGCTCAGTGAGCTTCTACTGAAATAGCCTACTGGCTATAATTTGCTAACCCCAGATTTAGCCCACTAACATGATAAACTAGAAGCACATTATGCAAATTAAATATAAACATGTTCAGTTGGTTGGAAAATTCTTGCTCATTGTTTAAGTCTGTGTATATCTTTGAAAAAGTCAGGAGTCAAAGTAATACCTCACCCCATGCCATTGCATTTTTTCATAGCAGAAAGGAGCACAATCTAGTTATTGTTCTGTATTCTCACTAATGAATAGTGTTTCTTAGGACCTATTCAGCCAAGCTTCTCCTTAGGGGAACTTAAAATCTGACAACAGTTTTAGACTGTTTGGAATGCAGTCTTTAGGTGGTGGCAGTGTTCTTGCCTGGAGAATCCCAGGGATGGGGGAGCCTGGTGGGCTGCTGTCTATGGGGTCGCACAGAGTCAAACACAACTGAAGTGACTTAGCAGCAGCAGCAGCAGCAGCAGTTGAGTTGCACACTCACTATTAACTGCTTTTTTTCTTTTGCAGGGATGGTTTACATGGCCGGACTCGTTTTTGCTGTTGGTGGCTTTAATGGTTCCTTGAGGGTCCGCACTGTGGATTCTTATGACCCTGTGAAAGATCAGTGGACCAGCGTTGCTAACATGCGAGACCGGAGAAGCACTCTGGGGGCTGCTGTGTTGAATGGACTGTTATATGCGGTGGGAGGCTTTGACGGGAGTACAGGCAATTTTCTTTCATCTTTTCTAAATTACTGTTAGAAATTAACATAGCAATCATATTTATGGAACAAGGCCTGGCATAGTTAGGAGTGAGTTGAGTGTTTTACTAGGTATTATAACCATAAGTTTAAAATTTCCATCCAGAATTCCTTTAAATGATGTTAAGAGTGCTGAGTATATGTTTTTCTCATGCTTCAGTATCAGTCATCTTCTCAAGTTTAAAAAGCCAGTGAATGTCAGTCGCTTGTGTAGGTGTTCTCTAGAAAAGAAATTAATTCTCTTCATCATATAATTGGATGTTAGCCCATTTTAATGCAACTGAAGTATTTCCCTAATGTGTATATAAGGAACCTGAGGAGGAGATGAAGCACATTGTGCTTTGTTCATTACAGGGCTGTCCTCCGTGGAAGCATACAACATCAAGTCCAACGAGTGGTTCCACGTGGCTCCCATGAACACCAGGAGGAGCAGTGTGGGTGTCGGTGTTGTTGGAGGTGCGGGCAACCTTCTGGTGGTTAAGAGTGTTTCTTCCAGTAACCCAGACCCCAGTTTTCTAAATGGGCAAGCAAATGATTTTAAAAGGGAAACATACAGTGGTTATTATGAAATGTTAGTCGTCCTTTTTTGCCTGCCCCCTGGCCTCTCTCTGTCCTCCCTCCCTCTTTTTCTCATCTCTTTGTATAACGTATGTAAAATTATTAACTGATCTTAGTATAATCATTTGGGAAGCAAACCAGATGGCATGAATATGAAGTTTTACATCTAGAGAAGGGCTGTTTAACTTTTAAGTGATGGGTTGCCACAGTTATTTGTGTATATGCTACTTTGTTCCCCCAAAGAATTAGCGCTGTAAGTATGAGTTTTTTTTACTTGTTGGGCAGATTTGTGGCTTCCCACCTACCTCTCCATGGTGGGTATAATTCTCTGCACTGACTTTTTTTTTAAACCAGATGTATTGTATTTTAATTCACATACAATACATTTCACTCAGTAAAGTGTACAATTTGGTGTGCATCTGTCATAACAGTTCATTTTAGAACATTTTTATTACCCCCAAAGCAACCCTATTGCCCTCAGTTATCATCCATATCCTCCCAGCCCTTGGCAAACACTACCCTACATTCCTGCCTCTGTATAAATTTTCCACTTATGGACATTTTCATATTAATGAAATTATAGAGTATGTTGTCCTTTTGCAGCTGGCTTCTTTGACTTGGCATAATGTTCAGGATTTATTCGTGCTTTAGCATTTACCAATACCTCATTTCTTTTTATTAGCAAATAATAATTTCATTGTATACTGTACTGACTCCTAATATTACTTTTTTAAAATGGCAACCCACTCCAGTATTCTTGCCTGGGAAATCCCATGGACAGAGGAGCTTGACGGGCTACAGTCCATGAGGTTGTAAGAGTCAAACACAACTGAGCACACACGCACACATACAAGATAACTTTGCTATTTAATTTGGTTTTCTAGGATATTGTTCACTTAGCAGTTAGTGTTATCCAAAGATATAATAAATGTACTTTCTTTTCTGTCAGATTATTGATGAAAGTGTTAAATTAATATCATGTATATTCTACAGATCTTTATAATGTGATTTGGTAACTCCACCTATCACCATTAGGCAAGATTTTAAATAGTTCATAAAAATCAGTAATACTTTAAAGGTCAACTCTGCTACCATGGAGGAAAATTCAACATTTCATGACTTGGAAAAATAGCTGTTTATGAATTTGACTTTCTTTGTGATTCCATGTTTAGGTCTGCTCTATGCTGTTGGGGGTTATGATGGAGCTTCACGTCAGTGTCTCAGCACAGTAGAATGCTACAGTGCCACGGCAAATGAGTGGACCTATATAGCGGAAATGAGCACTAGACGGAGTGGAGCAGGTGAATAGGAACCTCATTCAGCAATTGAAACACAAAAATGATGGAAAAGAATTAAACAAGTGAAATAATGACATCTCTTTATATTATCAGAAAGTGTATACTGATTCTAGTGACACTGTTAAAATGTCTTTTGCATTATACAGGTGGAGTGGTAGGTAGATGCACTTAAATTCACTTTGTAAAATTTCTCATGTGCTATATTAAAGGCTTCTTCAGTTTCATTTAATTATTCATATTGTTTGGCATTACTTTTAGGTTTTTGTTTTTAGTGCTTATTGGAGAACTTGCTTAATAATCAACTCCCTTCATATCCATTTCTTACAGATTTAATACTCTTAATACTGATTTCCTTTTATCATGAAAGTTGTTTTCAAAGGGTTTTGTTGTAAAGGACTTCCCTCTGTTTTCACCTAGACATTATTTTTATTGTATTTGACCATAACAATAGTTCTTACTAAGATTCTCATTTGTAATTATTTTCATTTCTGTTTTCTAGGTTGAATGCTTTAATCTTGATTTTTAATATGAATAATTTCAGAAATTTTATTTACAAGTCATTTGAATAAACCCTAAAATGTTACAAATTTCCCGACCCTTTTACTCTACTACTATAGGTTGGTTTTGTGTGTTTTATAGGTGTTGGTGTGTTAAACAACTTATTGTATGCTGTAGGGGGTCATGATGGCCCTTTAGTACGAAAAAGTGTTGAAGTGTATGATCCTGCCACCAACACATGGAGACAGGTTGCAGATATGAACATGTGCAGAAGAAATGCAGGTATCTAATTTAAGATTATGAAATTTGTATTGAATTGTATTCAGAGTTTTACTGATATCACTGTGTATTTCCGTTGTTCTTCTACTGATCTGAGTTCCTAATAGATTTGCCCTGTAAAGGCAGAAACTCACAATGATCATAGGCAGTAAATGCCAAGCATGATGTGAGGCATGCGGTTTAATGTCATCCTTCCATCAGAGCTTACCTTTTGGTGATGACCATAAATACTAAGTTAGAAAAAGAACTCTATGTGATACTTGAATTCATTCTTTTGTACCACAGACATTTTTGAATGTCTGCCTGTATCATATTTTGGAGTCCAGTTTTCAGGGACTTTAGTCTAGTTAAGTAAATACTTATACCAGATTAAAAAGCTGGTTGTTTATCTGAATCTGGAGGGGAAGCCTAAAGAAGGCAACCACAATTTAATACAGTTCAGGGTTTCTAGAGAATGGAAAAGCTAAAACAACAACGACAGCAATTTTAAGAAACCTGAGGTCTTCAAGACCAGGGAAGTACTATCTTAAAAAGAAAATCCATGGAAGGGAAATAGAAATAGGAAATAGGAAAATAGACTCAGGATAGCTAGATAGTCTTTTGGGGAAATGCTCATCTTCTTAAAAATGCCATTGTCTTCATGCCAGGTCCTATAATCCAAAATAATCCTGATGATTCTCAGAATCACTGTGTACCATTGATTGATGTTGCAAGATGCACCCTCCATCACCCCAGAAATGCTCTTCCTATTTCTCTTTACTTTAAATGGGATCACTAAGGAAGATAAGTATGTGGGACTCCAAGAACTCACTCAGCAGAACAAAATATATAATTCACTTGACCTCTTGTACTTCATCCAGTCAGTGGTACTAGGTGAAGTACTAAAGCTCTCTCAGCTATGGATAGTCCAAAACTAGTAAAACCCCACAAATCTGGGCCCTAGCACATGTGAAGTTACAAAAGCATATGTGCTTGTGCTTCCTGGATTAGGAAATTTATTTGCAACAAGAGCAAGAAAGCTGAAAATAAAAGACAAATGAATTATGGTAGTATCATACATGGAATCAGAGAAGGCAATGGCCCCCCACTCCAGTGCTCTTGCCTGGAAAATCCCACGGATGGAGGAGCCTGGTAGACTGCAGTCCATGGGGTCGCGAAGAGTCGGACACAACTGAGCGACTTCACTTTCACTTTTCACTTTCATGCATTAGAGAAGGAAATGGCCACCCACTCCAGTGTTCTTGCCTGGAGAATCCCAGGGACGGGGTAGCCTGGTGGGCTGCCGTCTATGGCGTCGCACAGAGTTGGCCACGACTGAAGCGATTTAGCAGCAGCAGCAGCAGCATACATGGAATACCGTGCAGCCGTTAAAAATAATATAAATCTGTATTTATTAACTTGAGGAAATATCCAGGTATATATTGTTTGGTGTGAGTGTGTAAAAAGTAGCTTATGTAGCATGAACTACTTTGGGGTTAAAAAAGAGTCTGAGAATATATGCATAGAAAAGAGCCAAAATTTCAGTGATCGGGATTCCAAGTGGTATAAGATTAGTGGTGGTCTTTTCTTCTTTGTACTTTTCTAGGGGTTTTGAATTTTTCCAAAAAAGAACAAAACATAGTATTCTCATAATAAATAAATAATACTGTTCTCCCTTTAAAGAAGATAAAATAATTAGCTAGTCAGTATAATAAAATTCAGAATCATTTTTACCTTCTACGAATATATATATTTATTATTTTCTCTTTTTCCTTAAGATTTCCTTAGAAGCTGACTTTGGGAGAATTACTAAACTTCTTTGACTTTTAAATTTTCTACTGTTTTTAATAAAGTGGGAAATAAAATAGTTTCTGGCCTATAAAGGTTATTGTGAAGATTAAGTGAAATAATGCATATATAGAGCAACTGCTGTATAAGTAACTTGAATAGAAGCTTACAGTTGATATTAGAGAAATTCCTTGCATAAAGGAATTCTTTTCAGCTTCCCCCATCTTCTTTTCCTGCCTCTTACACAGAAGTAAGTATATCTGGATCACTTGACCAGACACGTTCAGAGCCATTTATAGTCATCCGAATTTTTTAAATAATTGTTTTCTCTCTGTTTAATTTTTTTAAAGGAGTTTGTGCAGTTAATGGTCTGTTATACGTAGTTGGAGGGGATGATGGTTCCTGTAACTTGGCATCAGTAGAATATTATAACCCAACAACTGATAAATGGACAGTTGTATCATCTTGTATGAGCACAGGGAGAAGTTATGCAGGTAATGATTGTTCAGTTTTCTTACAGTCTTCTATTATAATACAAAATCATTATGATTTTTCCATTAAGAATGGTTTTCTCATATAAGAAGAAAGTCTTTTCTCAAAGTATATCTTACTTCTTATTCTCAAAATAATTAATGTCAGATATGTATTTTCTAAAATAAGGTACTAATATTCTTTTGTCATTGTGTAGTCATTTGTATTCGGAGAAGGCAATGGCAAGCCACTCCAGTACTCTTGCCTAGAAAATCCCATGGATGGAGGAGTCTGGTGGGCTGCAGTCCATGGGGTCGCTACGAGTCGAACACAACTGAGTGACTTCACTTTCACTTTTCACTTTCACACAATGGAGAAGGAAATGGCAACCCACTCCAGTGTTCTTGCCTGGAGAATCCCAGGGACGGCAGAGCCTGGTGGGCTGCTGTCTATGGGGTTGCACAAAGTCGGACACAACTGAAGCGACTTAGCAGCAGTAGCAGCAGCGGTCATTTGTATTCAAAATTACAAATATTTCCATTGTAGAAGGGAATTAACTATGTAGCAAGGCTTTAATTACTCAGATATCTAAAAGATATGGGAGCTTCCCCGATAGCTCACGGGGTAAACAATCTGCCTGCAATGCAGGAAACAGTTTCGATCCCTGGGTTGGGAAAATCCCCCTGGAGGAGGAAATGGCAACCCACTTCAGTATTATTGTCTGAAAAATCCCATGGACAGAGGAGCCTGATCGGCTGAGTCTAAAGGGTCTCAAAGGGTCAAGACGTGACTGAGCAACTCGTCACGCATGCTAAAAGAAATCTCCCTTTGCAGGGCTCCATGTGATGGTATTATGGTGAGGCTACAGAGTAATTTTTTTTAAGCACAGCACTGATTGAATTATAAAATAATCATTTTGGTCCATTCTCTTCATAAGAAAAATGGTAATACTCTTATAATATGAGCCTTTAAAACTATTGCATATGAATTTTCTGGTATCTATATTTATATTGCCTTAAATATTAGAATGTTTCAGTAACATTCTAATACTGATTTACTACTGGAGAAAAAAGAAATTTATACTAATTAACCATCACTGTTATTTATGTATCATCCAAAACAACATGTAATAGAACTATATACAGTAAGCTTCCAGGATAGCATTCATCAAAATTATGTAAAATTTTTTAAAACAGCTTTAGTGAGATATAACTGATATAGAATAAATAGCTTATATTTAAAGTGTACAATTTTATTAGTTTTGACATATGTATGAAACCATCACGACAATCAAGATAATGAATATTCATCACTCTCACAAATTTCTTTGTGTCCCTTTTAGTATTAGGTGGATCTTAGTATTTCTTGAGTAAAATTGTTTTCCCTTCATTATATAACTGTGAAGAGCAAAAGATGAGTTCTGGATTAAATAGTCTGACATAGTTTTGGTACATAATTTTTAAACAAAGATTTCATTGTCATTTAGATTAAAATGATAGTAATATTAAAGTTTCTTAGAGATTTTGAAACATCATGATCTGTTCAGTCCTTGTCACTTAAGTTATAACATAAAAAAATTCAAGATATTCTCAGAGAATGCTTCCTGTGACTTCAGTTTTATTTTTTTTGTTTCTTTGTTCAGGGGTCACAGTTATTGATAAACCATTATGAGCCTAAAGGACATTTTCGGCGCATTTACACATGAGAAGCAGACTTCAACAAGTACTTCTGAAGTTACTGAGAGTCTAGTACTTCTCCACTTGTAGCTGCACGTTAAGTCTCTGCAGAGGATAAGATCATCTGCCTCTCTAGGCCTCAGATACTGAAGATTATTTTTGGTAGATGCACCGTGTAGGCTTTTTCTGCAGTGAGCAGCAGCTGACTGAATTTTAATAAGAAACTTGGATTGCAGTATTATTCTGTAGTCTTTGGACAACAGTTGCTTTCACAAAGAGTAGTTATCAACCTTGAATAACTATGGATTATTTTGTGAAGGGGGATAAAGTAATATGTGTTCTTGTAAAATTAAATTTTATCTTTATTCCTTCTTCTGAAAATCTGTATGCACAGGAACTGAAAATCTTTGAACAGGTATTAAACTCTGTGTAAGTATATAAACTAGTTGAGGGATAAAACCATTTGCTTTTATAAAATATGTTTGATTACATGAGTATAATAAATTGTATGCATATAAATGTATGTCTATATGCTTTCCTTTAAATATGTTTGAAAAGATGTTTGAAACTTGATTATACTATTTATAATTGGCACAGTACTTTGAATTATGCCAGTACTACATTGTAAAACAGAGTTGTATTTTTTGATATTTAACAATGCTTAACACTTTAAAATGCCACTTCTGAGGAATGAACATGGTGTAACACTCTTGAATACTTGTGTGATGCCAAACTTTTTAAAATAAAATATAAATTATGCTTATTTATTATTTTCTTTGGTTTAATATTGGTCATGTTTTGGTGTGAATTTCAAATTTTTTTTCTTAACACTTTGGCATGAACATTATTGCAGGTTTTTGATGAATATAATGAATGTATGGAATTCAACTGAATTTGCATGCTCTTAAGGATTTTTTCTGTGTGTGTATAAATTTAGCTGCTATTAACAGAAGAGAGAACTTTCTGTGAGTAGCCATATGCATTGATAAGATAGTTTTTCTGAGATCTTCAATTAATCTCACCTTCAAAATGACCAAAATATGTCTTTATTGAATTAACTTTGAATAAAAGTTTGTATATTATTTGTTTCACGTTGTCCTTGATTTTTATCTAGTTTGTTATTAAGAAAGTTGCCTGTTCACTTCTTGTATTCTTTTATAAAATTTGCATTTTCTACTTCATAAATCAGTATTTAAAATTTGTTGTCAAAGAAACCTACAGGGCAAGTCAGTTAAGTCACTGAACTAAAGTCACTGAAAACTGTTCTCCAAGAAAAAACTACCTTAATTATCAAGGAGAACATCTCCCAAGGATTGGTAAAACTGAAAGTTTTCATAGTGTTCTCTCCCTAATATGGGCAGGACACAAGATAAAAGTAAAAGAAATAGCACTGAATCAAAAGGAAGCCAAAGGAAAAATATCTACTCTGACACAACTGAGAAATAAATTGTGGTTTTGATACCAAATTGAAGGAATTGAGGAAATGGACATAGGGAAGTTGGGTGGATACCTGAGGTGCTGAACACAGGAGGAGGAGATGGGATGGGGTGATGGGATATGGTGGCTGTTCCTCGGGGATTTAGAAGGTAGTAGACCTGAGCTCTTGCCAGAACAGTCAATAAGAGGAGAGAATTATACCTGTGATGAAAGTTCTGTGTAGTTAATAGAGTCGCATTTAAACATAGAACCACCTTTATTTTATTATTACCAACTTAGTTGAATTTTCCATTGTAAGTGGAATTATAAATAATTAGGAAAAGCAAAAGCCTATGCTCACCTTATGAAAATAAATTTCTGCATTAGTGTTGCTCCATGCACATCCGTAGTCAACAAACATGTTGAGGATCTAATGAACTTGGAGCACTGTTAAGTACTTCAGACAGTGGCACCAAAAAAAGAGTCATCTCTCCTGATCACTTCCAAACACTAATATTCCATGAATTAGTCAATTAACGATTTATCGAAAAATTTTTAAAGCTTTTCTTAAAATACAATCTCCTAGGGTGACAAAGTTCTAAATACTTAGCATGTCAGATACCTCTTTATCTTTTCTCTCCTTAAATATTTAATAAGCTCTACAGCTATACCATAAAACAGTTTGCCAAGGTTTAGTAACTAGATTCATAACTCTTGATTTCAAAGGATTTGAATTTATTCCCCTCCCCTCTATGCCAGTCTTTATCTCTCCAGTTTGAAACATCTTGTTTTGTTCTCTTCAAGCTTATACAAGTGTTCCTGGCTTGTTTGATTATTGTCCAGAAAAGAGGTCAGAAGTCTTATCCTGCCAGGAGAACCACCAGATATGAGCAGAGTTCAAGGCTAGTTCCATGAAAATACATTTTAAAGCAACTCTGCTCCTTGCTCCACTTGACTCTGCACCTTCGTAACTAAAAGCAGTGATGATTTGGGTTTAGATAAATGATGTGTATATTTTCACTTCCCTTCCCATGAACTCTGGTATATGATTCCGGGTTTTTATTACCATCCCTAAAGATAGCCTAAGGGCCCATGTATTTATAATCTCAGCTGTAGATGAGTTAGCATAGTACATAGTGATATAATGGATTAGCCTGCCTGTTGTTTCAGTTTGTTGAACAGATTCCCTCCTACTGGTTTATATGGCTGACTGTGTCTGATTTCGGAGAGAAGGCTAGATGGTACTGTAGAATCACACTTTGAATCAAGTTTCTGGCATTCTAATTCTGGCTTCACAATTCTAAAGGGAAAAAAAGCAGTGTAAGTGTTGCAGGGCTCATGGGCATAGGAATCAGATGGCTCTGAGTTTGCATCCCCTTCTTTCAGTTACTGGCTCTTCTGGTGGCTCAAATGGTAAAGAAACTGCCTGCAATGCAGGAGACCTGGGTTCAATCCCTGGGTGGGGAAGATCCCCTAGAGAAGGGAAAGGCAACCCACTCCAGTGTTCTTACCTGGAAAATTCCATGGACAAAGGAGCCTGGCAGGCTACAGTCTGTGGGGTCACAAAAGAGTCCCAACAACTGAGCAATTAACTTATCTGTCAGTTGCTAATTGTAACTTTAAACACATTTCTTAACCTCTGACCCTTATTTTGTGCTCTCTAAAATGGCAACATAAGTATCTGTATCTTAGTTTTTTTTAATGTTGAGTTTCAGACCAGCTTCTTCACTGTCCTCTTTCACCCTCAAGAGGCTCTGTAGTTCCTCTTCACTTTCTGCCATTAGAGTGGTTTCATCTGCATATCTGAGATTGTTGATATTTTTTCCAGCAGTCTTGATTCCAGATTGTGATTCATCCAGCCTGGCATTTCGCATGATGGACTCTGCATATAAGTTAAATAAGCAGGGTGATAATATATAGCCATGTTATACTCCTTTCCCAGTTTTGAACCAGTCTGTTCCATGTCCAGTTCTAACTATTGCCTCTTAATCCACATACAGGTTTCTCAGGAGACAGGTAAGGTGGACTGGTACTCCTATCTCTTTCAAGAATTTTCCAGTTTGTTGTGATCCACACAGTCAAAAGTTTTAGTGTAGACGGTGAAGCAGATGTTTTTCTGGAATTCCCTTGCTTTCTCTGTGATCCAAAGAAGTGGACACAACTGAATAACAACAACAACAACAACAAAACAATGAAAGTGTATCACTTACAAGGTTATTGTGGAGTTTGAAAGAAATGATGGATAGTAGTGTGCTTGAAATACCAAAGACCCTCCATGTTGTTCAGCAGTTAAATTGTATCTGACTCTTTGAGACTCCCTGGACTGCAGCACACCAGGCTTTTCTCTATCAGCACTCCTCCACATCTGGAATTAGCTCAAACTCAGAGTCCCTTGGACCACAAGGAGATCCAACCAGTCCATTCTGAAGGAGATCAGCCCTGGGATTTCTTTGGAAGGAATGATGCTAAAGCTGAAACTCCAGTACTTTGGCCACCTCATGCGAAGAGTTGACTCTAATGCTGGGAGGATTGGGGGCAGGAGGAGAAGGGGACGACAGAGGATCAGATGGCTGGATGGCATCACTGACTCGATGGACGTGAGTCTGATTGAAGTCCGGGAGTTGGTGTTGGTCAGGGAGGCCTGGCGTGCTGCAATTCATGGGGTCGCAAAGAGTCGGACACGACTGAGCGACTGATCTGATCCGATCATGTCCATTGAGTCAGTGATGCCATCCAACCATCTCATCCTCTGTTGTCCCCTTCTCCTGCTTTTAATCTTTCCGAGCATCAGAGTCTTTTCCAATGAGTCAGTTCTCGATATCAAGTGGCCAAAGTTGAGCTTCAGCATCAGCCTTCCAATGAATATTCAGGGTTGCTTTCCTTTAGGATTGATTGGTTTGATCTCCTTACAGTCCAAGGGACTCTCAAGAGTCTTCTCCAATACCACAGTTCGAAAGCAATCAATTCTTCCGCATTCAACCTTCTTTATGGTCCAACTCTGACAGCTGTACATGACTGCTGGGAAAACCAAAGCTTTGACTATATGGACCTTTGTCAGCAAAGGGATGTGTTTCAATAAATTACCACTATTGTTGAAGTTCTCCGAACTGCCCATTTCTTTTTTTTTTAATTTATTTTTTTATTGAAAGATAATTGCCTTACAGAATTTTGTTGTTTTCTTTCAAACCTTAACATGAATCAGCCATAGATATATCCCCTCCCTTTTGGACCTCCCTCCCATCTCCCTCCTCATCCCACCCCTCTAGGTTGATACAAAGCCCCTGTTTGAGCTTACCTTCTGTTTGAAGAAGCCTCCCAATTCTTCACTGGAAGGAACTGGGTTGAGCATATTTCTGTTCTGTTTTGTTTTTTGGAGTTATATCTATGTTTCCTTTCAGTTTTAAATCTCCAAGATTTAAAGTAATCATTTGACCCTTTCACATACTTGCATCTTCTCTAATATCAAAAATAATATATCTTTAATGTAATAAGTTCCAAATAGGAAAAGGAGTACGTCAAGGCTGTATATTGTCACCCTGCTTATTTAACCTATATGCAGAGTACATCATGAGAAATGCTGGACTGGAAGAAACACAAGCTGGAAACAAGATTGCCAGGAGAAATATCAGTAACCTCAGATATGCAGATGACACCACCCTTAGGGCAGAAAGTGAAGAGGAACTAAAAAGCCTCTTGATGAAAGTGAAAGTGGAGAGTGAAAAAGTTGGCTTAAAGCTCAACATTCAGAAAACGAAGATCATGGCATCTGGTCCCATCACTTCATGAGAAATAGATGGGGAAACAGTGGAAACAGTGTCAGACTTTATTTTTCTGGGCTCCAAAATCACTACAGATGGTGACTGCAGCCATAAAATTAAAAGACACTTACTCCTTGGAAGGAAAGTTATGACCAACCTAGATAGCATATTCAAAAGCAGAGACATTACTTTGCCAACAAAGGTCCATATAGTCAAGGCTATGGTTTTTCCTGTGGTCGTGTATGGTTGTGAGAGTTGGACTGTGAAGAAAGCTGAGCACCAACGAATTGATGCTTTTGAACTGTGGTATTGCAGAAGACTCTTGCGAGTCCCTTGGACTGCAAGGAGATCCAACCAGTCCATTCTGAAGGAGATCAGCCCTGGGATTTCTTTGGAAAGAATGATGCTGAAGCTGAAACTCCAGTACTTTGGCCACCTCATGCGAAGAGTTGACTCACTGGAAAAGACTGATGCTGGGAGGGATTTGGGGCAGGAGGACAAGGGGACGACAGAGGATGAGATGGCTGGATGGCATCACTGACTCGATGGACGTGAGTCTGGGTGAACTCCAGGAGTTGGTGATGGACAGGGAGGCCTGGCGTGCTGCTATTCATGGGGTCACAAAGAGTCGGACACGACTGAGCGACTGAACTGAACTGAACTGAATGTAGTAAGTAGGACTCTTAAGTCAGGGATAATAACCGACTTAGTATTACTGAGCACTTCCTGTATTCCAGATACTGTGTAAAGGGCTTACATACATAGTCACATTTATTGTCACAAACTGTTACAATACCCACTTTAATAAGTACTGGATAAAATTTTGAGAAATAAATTATCTAAGAGCACACTGCTAATAAGTGGCAAAGCTTGGTAGGTCTCACCCCATGGCATATGCTCTTAATCCTCCCTTAAAAGAGTGCAGCATGTTTAAGCAGAGGGAAAAATAGGCTGCTTCCCAGTTACACCCACAACCTCAGTCACTGGGACTGTGGGTAGTGGTGGTCTGGAGCTAAGCTGGCCAAAGGAATCCTAAATTAGGTTGCGGGTCTGGGCCTTTATACTCCCCCTGGGAAGAAAAATTCTTCATGGGAAAATGGCTTTACCCATACTCGGTTACTGAAGGCCTGCTTCAGTCCTGAAGAGACACACAGCATCTACCCCAGGATACCACAGGCCTCCTGAAGACAGAGCTCTGAGCACGCAAGGGACAGATCCCATTTCTATCCATTTGATATGACTTTTCTGTCGTGATACTTTACAAAGAACGTGGGTGTCAAATACATGGGACAGTTAGATGAATGGGTTGAGGGATTTCCTAAAGCAGATGGCACCTGGCCTGTTAGGCATGAGAGTCAGTCTGATCACAGCCATGAGAAGCGACAGCGTCCCGTTTGCACAAAGTCCTGCATAGAAAGTGCCTTAAACGAGAGCAAGTAGTGCCCTTGTGCAAATTTTAAAAGGCTCTCTTAAGCGAAAGCTTAATTTCGTGGATCACCCCCCATCCGTGCACACCTCTGCATTCCCGTAGGGGCGAGGCGGCCGACCCTGGCAGCAAAACCAACTGCTGCGCGTTGTCTCTTCTAAACCTCCGACTCTTGGCTTTCCGTCCTCAAACAGGAATCGCGCTGCATTTGGAGTTCCCCATTTCCCACGTACATACAGGAGTTCTCAAAGGACGCTGGGGTTGGGACGAGAAAGAGGTCTAAACTTTCGGCGCAACAGCGTTAAAGGGGCGCCAGTGAATACAGCTCATAGTAAAGATTTCAGGGCCGGTGCGCCTGCAAACTCCCCGAGTTCGCATGCTCCTGGAAGGGGTCGCGTGTGCTGGGCGGGGCTGAGGTTGCTAGGCGACGTCTCAAGGCCCTGCGTCAGCCTAGCCCGGCTGGCGGACCAGCTACTGGCCGGACGCCTAGCTCTCACGATCCTCACTCCATCTGAGCAGCCAATGGCCGCGCTTCCAGTTCCGCGTTCTCATGAGTCACACGATGCCGGCAGATGCGTAGGCCAATCACGGCTCTCAGAAGGCGGAACGCAGCCAATGCAAGCCAATACCAGCGGAGGAGCCGGTCGACCCCCGAGTGGTAGCGCCTAGCGCAGCTCTGGAGGCGGCGGCTGCAGTGGGTGGCGCGCAAGGTGAGGGACTAGGGTGGAGTGGCCTCGGTTGGCTCCCGCGTGTAGAGGCCGGGACGGACGGCCTGGCGGCAGGTAGGGGTGAAAACGAGTGAAATCTCTTAATGTCGGAACCAGGCAGTGGTCACAGCACAGAGTGACCAGAATTCTACAAAAGGAAGAAGCAAGATCTGTTTGTATGCGCGGCGGGGCGCGCGGGTGGGAAGGGCGCCCTGGGAGGGTTCTAAAGGATGAATAGCAATTGGGCAGAGGACTATACCAGCAAGAGATGCTATTTCGTGGCCAGAGAGGCCCGAAGCGGAGGACAGTCAGAGGCCTTGGTGCGTCAATACGGAGTGTGAGAGTAAAGGAGAGCAGAGGCCCAGGTGTTTCATCTTGTGGGGAGGCGCTCCCTCACACTGTAAGGGTCTAAAGAAGGGCTGAACCCTGTCTGCTGTTCGCATGAATGCTGGCGTCGTGTTTTAGAGGGAGGGTTTAAGAAGGGCACACATGGAGGTGCCAGGCGTCCGGGCCGGGCAAAGGCCAGGCACTGCTGGCAGGTCTCAGAGACAGGGAAACTTCAAAGTTTCTGGGAGGGGGGGTGGGGGGGCGGTGATACACAGACAACTACATTTCTTTTTTTCTGAGTCTGCCTCAAGTCAATCCAGTTGTGCAAGGATGAGAAAAAGAAAGAAAATTCGCTCGTTATTTCCCCTCTCCTCTCTTCCTTAGTACCTATTTTTTGCTTTTGTTCGGTTGGCAGTAGTGTATCCGTTTCCCTCCCTTAAATCTAGAGAGTAAAGTCCTGAGTGTTAATTCAACCAGTTGTTTCTAAGTTGGGAAGTGCTATCCAGGCAGCAGAGATAGAGATCCGGAATATTCTGCCCTAGATGACTAGGTAGTGGCATCAGTTCACAAAGTTAAAGTAGGCGGGAGGGAGTATGTAGGCAGGGTTGCAAGCAGTAAGGACCGAATTTTGGGACATGTTGACTTTGCCATGCCTCCAAACTGCCTACATTGGAGATGGCCAGTATACTTTTGGATAATCAGAACCTGGGGTTTTAGAGAGAGAGAGAGGATATCAGCATATTCTCACAACAGGGAGTAGATATGATCACTCCTGACAATCTAGAATAGTTGGAAGGAGTAAATCAAGCATCTCTGGGAAACTGTTCAGCCTCAATTCTTGAGCCTTTCTTTCTCAAAAGCTGTACCACAGACATACTAAATGGGAAACTGCTGTATCCTTTCTTATCTCCTGGTTGAGTCTCTAGAACTGATATTTCTTCTGCTCAAAACCACCCATCGACCCCATCCAGCCTACTTTACTCTCTTTTAATCTAGTTAAATTAGATTTAACTGCCTTCCCTCCACACTCCAGGTTTGAGTTTACATGCCTCTTTCTCTAGGATCTGTTCCCTGGGCCTCTCTGTTTTATATTTCCAACCTCTTATTGTTCTTATCGCAGATGTTGTGACAGTCTTGTTACTTCTTTGTATTCCTCCCTAGATTTTATGATTTGAATAAATCATATTTATTTTATGATTTGAATAAATAATATTTATTTTATCATTTGAATAAATCATATTTATTTATCAAGGGTGAGAGCAGCAGGAAGTGCAGTCGCCACAAATAGTACCACATGTTAGTTAAATCAGAGTGAATACATGTGAATCCCAAGAAGCGAGAAAGGCAGATATATCAAGATGAGAAGTATCAAATTTTCCATAAGGGCCAGATAAAATAAACTCCAAAATATTTTTGTTGGTTCTGGCAGCTGGGAAACTTAATGATTTTATTTAGTAAGAATAAATTCAGTGCATTGATTAGAATACAAAACTGATTTTAATTGCTAGAGAATGGATGTGAAATCTGAAAATGAAGACAGCCTATATGGAATACTCTTTCAGGAGGCTTGGGTGAACTTTGAGAATTATTCCCCTGTTACTATACTATTTATTGTGTGCTTTATTATTTAGGATCACAGTATGATACAATGGATGAGAGCACAGACTCCCCCACTTAGTGTTTTGTAATTTGGGAAAGTTACTTAATCTTTCTAAACCTCAGTTTTTGTCTGTAAAATGAAAATAATAAAAGTGCCTACCTTGAAGCTGTGGTAAGGAGTAAAGTCTATACTATAGAGAGAGCATGTGACACTCTTAGAAGTTACTGGTGTATATAAAGCGCTTAATAATTGTTAGCTTCTTTTAGCTTATGTGTCACCTCAACGTAAGTACTTCACATGTATCATTTCTTGGACTCTTTAGAAGAACTATAATTGTTATTCCTTATTTTTTCAACTTTATTGAGGTTCTGTTAGCAAAATGTACATTGTGGTAATTTGATATACATATACATCATGACAAGATTCCCATCATCTACTTATTGTTATTATTCTTTACATTTTGCAAATAATAAAACTGAGGCTTAGAGAAGTTACTTAACTTGCTCAGGGTCTCACAGCTAGTAAGTGGTGTTGATTCAACATTAGATTTGGAATCTGCCTGCAATGGAGGAGACCCAGGTTTGATCCCTGGGTTGGGAAGATCCCCTAGAGAAGGGAATGACTGCCCACTCCAGGATTCTTGCTTAGAGAATTCCATGGACAGAGGATCCTGGCACACTACAGTCCATGTGATCACAAAGAATCAGACATGACTGAGAGACTAACACTTTCACAGTTTCATATATTATGCATTCAAGACATACCTAACTTTATTTTTTTTTATATTTCTAGGCTATGCAGTTTATCTGTGAGTTTTTTTCAAATTGTCACAAATCTCCCCAAGTTTTTCCAATTTGTTTTTTGAAAAAAACCTAAGTCTAAGTGGACCTGCCTGCACAGTTCAAAGCTGTGTTATTGAAGGGTTGGCCATAGTTGAGTGGGTTATGGGGTGGTGCACAAGGACAAAGGAGCATTTTAAACAATATTAAGAATGCTTTTGAGGCTTAATATATTTATTTTTAGAGTGGCCCATCATAATTTATAAACTAGGGACAGCAGTAAATATTTTTAGGAAAGTGACATTCTTCATAAGTTTCTCTGTTTTTTGATTTGGTGACCTATTAAGGTTATTTATAAGTAAAACATACTCATGAAAAAATTAAAATTATAAGAGGTATAAAATGGAAAGTAAATTTTTTTCTCCTCTTCATAACCCCTCCCTACCATGTGTGCATATGCATTTTCTGTACATTTTCTGTTTGTGTGTTTCTCCTATGTATATATGTGTAAAGTGCATAGATAAAGACATAACCTTTTCACAAAAACATAGGTGAGGCTCTTCCTGTACATTCTGCAACTTGCTATTTCACTTAGATGTCTTTCCATGTAGAATATGTAGATCTTCCTCCTAGGTGGCAGTGTCTTGGGAAGGACCTGAGAGAATTTATTTAATTCATTTCTTGTTGATGGCCCTAACATCTTGCTGTATTTTCCTTTGTTTTTGCTATTGTGAGCAATGCTTCCTTCAGTCTTAGTGTGCTCATCTTTGTGTACTTAAGTGAGAAAACTGCTGGATCAAAAGGTGTATTCATTTTGAATTGTAATAAATACTGTGGTTTTTTTCCTTAAAGAATAAACTAATCCTCCCATCAACAATGTACAGTGGTGCTGGTTTCCCCAAACTGTTACTGCTAAGGCGCAGTGTGAAACTAAATTTTTGTTTTAGGATGCATTTCCTATTTGAGTCGAACTGAGCTGTTTATTTGCTTAGTATTTGTATGTATTTTTCTGTGAACTTTCTGTGAGTAGTCTGTCATTTTCTATTGGGTTTTTAGGCTTTTTCTAAAGCACTCATTGTAGCCTTTGTCATAATTCTTGGAAATATTTTTTCCAGTTTGTTGTTTGATCTTTGACTTTATTTATGGTTGTCTTTGTATTCCCAGTTATAAATATTTAGTATTTATGTAGTCATATTTGGCAGACTTTTTCTAAATAAGTTCTTAAGTGATACTTTTCAACCCAGCTATTGCTCTTTGAAATTACAAGTGTTTCCTGGGAGACCACACTGATAAATCTCCTTAAAGATGGCTTGAAATTTCTTATCCACTATTCTTTAGATGCTGCTGTTGAACGTTAACATGTGGCTTTTAAATCCTATCTACAAATGGAGGCGGTGATGACATCCTGTAGACTGGTGTTTTTAATCATGGGGTTAGGATGACCTGAGAGATTGGCACTCCTTTAGCAACTTAAAAATTAATCAGAAGCATTTAAAAACTGTTGTCTTATACTTTTGTTGTTTAGCTTGCTTATTTACTTATTTATTTATATTTACAGAATAATAAGGCTGTCTGCAAAGATTTGAAAAATGGCAACAAATGAAAGTATCAGCGTCTTTAGTTCAGCATCCTTGGCTGTGGAATATGTAGATTCACTTTTGCCTGACAATCCTCTGCAGGAACCATTTAAAAATGCTTGGAACTATATGTTGAATAATTATACAAAGTTCCAGATTGCAACGTGGGGATCTCTCATAGTTCATGAGGTCCTTTATTTCTTGTTCTGTTTACCTGGATTTTTGTTTCAATTTATACCTTACATGAAAAAGTACAAAATTCAAAAGGTGAGTATAATGGACTTACATTGGAATATTATCATTAGTCTTGTTGAATATTTTTAAAGTAAATATAATTTGTAACTGAAAATAGACTGTACCTCAGGGCTGTCCAATAGACATGTAATGAAGCCACATACATAATTTCCTACTAGAATATATTAAAAAGTAACAAAGGGGGGGGGAATCATGTTCACAATGTATTTAGTTTAATGCAGTAAATCTCAATTATATTTCAGTAAGTAATCAAAATTAAAAAGTATTTAATGGGATATATTGTGATCTTATTCTTACAATAAGTGTTCAAAATTTAGTGTATATTTTACACTAATTTCAGCTCATCTCAGTCAAGACTAGGTGTATTTAAAATGTTCACCACATTTCTTGTTGCTACCATATACACAGCACAACCCTAGGTCATTGCTGATAAGGTTTCAGAAAGAATTGGTTGAATTGTGCCTTCAATAGATGTGATGTTTATCTAATTTGAGTTTATAAGTTTTAATTAAAAGAATTTTTTATTGAGTTATAGTTGATATACAATAAATTAGTTTCAGATGTACAGCATTGCAATTCAGAATTTTTGTACATTATGCTCCACTTAACATTATTATGAAATACTGGCTATATTCCCTATGCTATCCTTTTTTGCTGTGCTTAATCATTCAGTTGTGTCCAACTCTTTGCAACCCCATGGACTGTAGCCTTTGAGGCTCCTCTGTCCATGAGTATTCTCCAGGCAAGAATACTGGAATGGGTTGCCATGCCCTCTTCCAGGGGATCCTCCCAACCCAAAGATCTCCCATATTGCAGGTGGATCCTTTACCATCTGAGCCACCAGGGAAGCTAACAAAGAAAATAACAAATAACAGGGAAGTAACAAGGAAGTAATAGCCTTGTTACTTAACTATTTTATATGTAGTAGTTTGTACTTCTTAATCTACCTCTATCTCACTCCTTCCCTCTTCTCTCTCCCTGCTGGTTGTAACCTCTAGTTTGTTCTCTATATCTGAATCTATGTCTTGTTTTATTCATTCGTTTGGGTTTTTTTCTTACATCTAAGTGATAACATACATATTTGTCTTTCTCTGACTTATTTCACTTAGTATAATAGACCTTCCAGGTCTATCCACATTGTTGCAAATGGCAAAATTTCATTCTTTTTAATGGCTGAGTAGTCTATTGTGTATATATAACCCATCTTCTTCCACCATTCATCTGTTGATGGACACTTAGATTGCTTCCATATCTTGACCATTGTAAAGCATGCTGGTATGAATGTATGGTGTGCATGTATCTTTCCTAATTAGTTTTTTTTTGTTTTTTTTCAGAAATATACCCAGGAGTGGAATTACTGGGTCATAAGATAATTCTATTTTTAGTCTTTTGAGGAACCTCCATACTGTCCACAGTATCTGCACCAGTTTACATTCATGCCAACTGTATACTGAGGTTCCCTTTTCTTCACATCCTCACCAACATTTGTATTTGTAGTCTTTTGATAATAGCCATTCTGACAGGTGTGAGGTGATATCTCATTGGGATTTTTATTTGCATTTCCTTAATGATTTGTGATGTTGAGTATTTTTTCATGTGTGTATTGGCCATCGGTATGTCTTTGGGAAAATGTCTGTTCAAGTCTTATGCTAATTTTATATCAAATTATATGAGCTATTTTTATGTTTTAGATATTAATCCCTAATCAGTCTTGCAAATTAAATAACTTGCAAATATTTTGTCCCATTCAATAGTTGCCTGTGTTGTCAGGAGTTTCCTTTGCTGTGAAGACATGCTTTAAAGTTTAATTAGGTCCCATTTGTTCATTTTTGCTTTTGTTTCCTTTGCTTTAGGAGACAGGTGTTCCCATACAAATACTAAAATTATTTGTCCCAGTTCTAAAAAAAAAGCCAGTGTTGTTTTGATAGGGATTGTATTGACTATACAGATTATCTTGGGTAGTGTGATCATTTTAATAATAATTCAATTCAATATAACAGTTCTTCCAATTTAAGAACATGATGTATCTTTCCATTTGTGTTATCCATTTGTGTTTCTTTCATCTGTGTCTTAAGAGTTTTCTGAGTACAGATCATTCATCTCTTTAGGTAGGTTTATTACTAGGTATGGTATTCTTTTTGCTGAAATGGTAAATGGGATTGTTTCCTTAATTTCATTGTTAGTGTATAAAAATCTATTGATAGAGTTCTATATTAATTTTGTATACAACAGCTTTACCAAATTTATTGATAAACTCTGATAGTTTTCTGGTGGTGTTTTTAGGATTTTTCATGTCATCTGCAAACAGTGACAGTTTTACTTCTTCCTTTCCAATTTGGATTCCTTTTGTTTCTTTTCCTTGTCCTATTGTTGTGTCTAAGACTTCCAGTACTATGTTGAATAAAAGTGGGCATCCTTATCTTGTTCCTGATCTTAGAGGAAATGTTTTCAGGTTTTCACCATTGACCTATGTTAGCTGTGGACTTATCATCTGTGGCCTTTATTATGTTGAGCTATGCTCCCTTTATACTCACTTTATGGAGAAGTTTTATCATATGTAAATTGTAATTTTTGAATAAGCTAGAAGGGAATCTTATGGGGATTCGTGAGTATTATTTTGCAGTTCACTACGATTCTTGATGTCTCAACTCTTCAGTGTTGTTAATATGTTAAGACTTTGATCAAGACTGTTAAGATTTTGTTTTTATTCCAAATATAGCATGGTATTTCTGCAGCATTCATGTCATCTTCCCAAAAATGATGATGTTCCTAACTTCTCAGTATTTGCTTCAGTACACTAAGTGTTTCTTGAGAGCTTGCATACATGGTACATCTTCTCAGTTTAAACATAGGGAAAATAATGAACTCTTTTAACTAAAGAGTTTGACACAGTTCTCAGGAAGGAGTCTGTACCATATTGTTAGACAAAGAAAGAATTTATCAACACTTGGTAAACCTATAATAGTTTCTAATGCTTACTATTAACTTTTTTCAAAAAGTGATGCCAAACTCAGACTCAGGCACACAGTCCTGATGTAAAGTAGGCATTTTGGGAATGTTCATCTAAAGCAGACTGGTTGCACTCATTGAGTTCATGTCTGATGGCAGTCAATACACACATCCTCTGTAATCAGTCTCTTCACTTCGTAGCCTCTCCTGGTGAGTCTCAACTTTAAGCAACTATTAACATTGATCCTTTCTGGGGATACTGCATGGGGCCAGCTGCTTATAGACTCCAGGTCAAAGGAGGGAAGAACAAAGAGTAAAGGGAGGAATTAAAAGGGCTGTGGCCTAAAGAAGAGTATCCTGTTACTGTAAATAAAGGACACAACATTTCCGAAATGATTTTTATAAAAAGGCCTGCTTTGAAAGGCAGAATTGTGTTTGAGTGTCTTAAGTTCTCATGCGTGTTTGGAATTCTCATGCATGTTTGGAATTTGGACTGCAGTGGGTCACCCACTGCATTATTTATGGGGCTGATTGGTTGGTTGTATGACTGACTGTCCAGGCCAAACTATCCCTCTCTGCCTTCTGCCCTCTACAGTTGACTCACTGGTCAGAGGTGGTAACTTTTTCAGAGAGAAAGGCCTGTTTCAGTTAAGATTTTATGAAGACTCCAGAGAAAAATGTGACAAAAGAAAGGACAAGCAATAATCTAGTTTACAACTAGTTACTTATAAACAGATCGAAAGCCTTCAAGTCTGTGCTTAGCATATGTTTCTTGAGTTTTGCAACCATTAAAGTCCCTGCTTTGAGATTTTTTAATAATAAAATTAACTGAAGATTAATCAATACAAGTTTTCACAATATAAAGGGATTTAAAAACAAGCCAATAAGTCAGTATAAGTTAATTACAGAGTTATGCATTTTGAAGGCAGATACCCTGAAACACTGACACTGGTGGAACAACACCAAAAATTCTGCTTTGAAATAGAATAGACAGTTAATGTACATGCTTGCTAGGGGGAAGGGTGATATTCACTTCTGTGAAAGTAAAGAAATGGACCTTGCAGGATTTTTTTTTATTTATGTCATACATCTTAATAATTCTCTAGGAACTTTCCTCAAGGATTTATACATTAAAAACATTCTTTCTGAAATCTATGACCCTCATAAATAGTAAACCATGTGATTTCTTTGTAGTTATAACTGACATCAGTGTTAGATTCTAGCCGAGGTATCACCAGTTACTTAAACATAGTTCTTTGGGGAAAAGAGTGGCTTTTCCCACCCAAGCCAGAACCTTTCATTTATTTTGTCCCCAGTCACAGACTGGAAGTTCAGAGGAGAAAGGTCAGATCATGCTCAGAGCAGAAATAGACAATTATAAAGTAATCTTGCCTAATTCCTTCATTTTATTGTTGAGACTGAGATATGAGCTTCACAGAGACCCTGAGGTTAGAATCAACTCTGATTACCAGTTGAACTCTTCCTTTTTTGTCAGGGAAGGAAGCTCTTCTAAAGAATTTCAGGAACAATACTGGAACCCTAGATTTTAGTTAGTCACAAGTTCTGCTAATAACTGCCTGTGTGATCTGGGCAAGATGGTTGACCTGTGGGCCTCTGCTGAGGTCAGTGGTTTCCATTGCAGATTTCTGAATTTAGGAGTAAGGACATTTAAAAGAGCAATGACTATTTATTATTTACTATCTTTTTGTAAAGCCAAAAGCACTTCTTAACTAAGTACAGCCCTTTGAATTGAATACATATTCACTTTTCTTTATGGCTTGCTGAGCAAGTTGATAATCCTCATGGGGTTTTGTGAACATTTCTCTACATTGATCACTTCCTCATTTGACTTTAATCTGTGAACTTCATCTGTTCCCATTCTTTGGGAACCACCGGACACATTTGTTTCTGGAGTTCTTTCAGCTCAGAGAGTTTCTAATTCTGTCAATGTGTATGAAGAAAAATGCACTTATTTCTGGGAATGAAAACCACTGAATGGTGTTGCCTGCCTGTGTAGTAAGGCTTTCAATGCTGTGTGTATAGCTCCCTCAGCATTTGGGAGAACTCAGCTGTGATTGTAGCATGACACACGTCTTCATCTCTGGAATTCCTGATAAAAGTAAATGATCCGTGGGCAGCAAAAACAAGACTTACTTATTCTGTAGTGTTGCTTAAAGATCATTCGGACCATTATGCCTGGGCCTGAGTTTTGACAGTTTCTTCATCTGTTTATAGTAGTGATAATAGTTGTCAAGAATTTAGAATATTGGGAGTGAGTGTTATAGTTCCTGGGCCTTAGTTACTGTAACTTAGCAATTATAATACAGAATCTACATAACATAAGATTAATTAAATAACATAAATTCCAGGTCCCATATAGACATTAGAGAAAAATCTAAGAATTTACTTTTAGTTTTCAGGTGAAACTTCTGATAGCAGAGGCTAATACTAAACGTTTTAATTTTTTCTCCTCTCCATAGGATAAACCAGAAACATGGGAAAACCAATGGAAATGTTTTAAAGTGCTTCTCTTTAATCACTTTTGTATCCAGCTTCCGTTGATTTGTGGAACTTATTATTTTACAGAGTATTTCAGTATTCCCTATGATTGGGAAACAATGCCAAGATGGTATGTAGATAAAGATTTGATTTTTATACTCAGTTATGGTTTATCATCCAATTAAAATATCCTTAGTATTACCTTCTTTCTTCATTTGGTTAATGTTTGCTCTTAACTTTGAAGTAAATAAAATATAGAAAACTATAGTAGAAACTTGAAATGTTCCCATTTTTATGTGTTTCTATATTTTAATATCTTTATTGGAGGGTGATTTTCTTACATCAGAAGTTTCCATGGCATCCTTTATATGATTATGTACAGGATACAGGGGCTTATAGCAAGAAAAAATATATTTTAAGTCTAAAATGAATGAAAAAAATGAGTGAGGGTAAAGTTTATAAAAATTGTGTCCATATAGACACACACACACACACACACACATATATATGTATGTATATTATCTGAGCATATTTATGTTCAAATAATTTTTGTATTCTAGCTTTCTGTTCTGACGAAACCTGAATACAGATGTACAATATATAGATATGTGCTTTTCCTATTACTCTATATGCAACATATAAGAGAATTTGTGTATTTGTTCCTATATAAATAAAATACTTTTGCCCATTGCACTTACATGCTTCTCTTTGGCAGAAGAAAGTGATTTTACTATTATGAGTAGTAAGTCCTTTATCAGTGTTACTCTTTGCCTAGAGATTTTGAGTTTTCTTTCTTAGCTCTGATTTTATAACTTTTTTTTTTTTTTATAATAGAATTAGAATTGGTATGGTGGTCAGCCTCTTTAACCCTTCTTCAGGTGGTATCATATATCTAGCTTGTATCTATATGTATTGTTTTGAGAATTTGTTGATCAATATAACCAGTTAAGTCAAGATAGTATTTGATTTTATGCAGTGTCCAGCAGTGATCCTAGGTAAAAGTCTAGATTGTTTTAGTAAGTTATTTTATCCTCATTACAGTATTTTCATCTTAAAGGTACATGCTTTTGGCAAGATGTTTTGGCTGTGCAGTGATCGAGGATACTTGGCACTATTTCTTGCATAGGCTTTTACATCACAAAAGAATATATAAATACATTCATAAAGTTCATCATGAGTTTCAGGTATGTTCAAATTATATTTAATATATTTTTTACTCTTTGAGGCAAAAATGTTATTTTTTTTTTAAAGAATCTGAACTTAAAAAAAATTGTCAGTGATGTCTTTATTTCATTTTCCTTTGCATGATTGTTTAGAATACATACACACGTAAACATGAACACAAAGCTAGTTCTACAGATTTTTTATTAGTATCCTGATTTCATGGTAAATTGAGGCCTGAAATAAAAATATTCATTTTTGTATTTTGGTTCAGAGCACTGTACTCACACAGCTGGGTACCTGGCAGTTTGATGGAGGCTCTAATGCTGTTATGATTATTTAAGTGGGACCCCAAAACAACAAACCTTGAATCATTAAATTTCTAAAACAATTTTCAACTTAGTTTTAATGCTTTTCCACCTCATTGCTAACTTCTTCCCACAAAACAGGGTTTTTGTTTTTTTTTTTTTTTTTAATCAGAACTGCTTTGTTGTTAGCTTTGTCAGATTTGTTACGCTGGTATGTTCTGCATTGATCCTGATTACCTGATATGATAAATCAAATATCCCTATCTTGACAGAACAAATTCAGGTGCATAAACCAAATGTAGAATTCAAGCCAGTTGTTTTAATGCCTTTATCTCAAACCATTAAAATAGATCATATTAAGGACATCCCTAGCCCTTTTAATGTTTGGTAAAAACAGAGAAATATCTTTATTGAGAATTACTGTTAATGTTTATATAGGTATGACTAGATATACAGTTGACCCTTAGTATCTATGGGTTCTGAATCCATGAATTCAACCAACTAAATATGCACATCCTCTGGAAACCCTCATTGAAAATATTTGGGGAAAAAATTTCAGAAAGTTCCTAAAGGCAAAACTTGAACTTGCCTTGAATGGGCAACTATTTACATAACATTTAAATTGTGTTTACAACAGTTACACAATTACATAGCATTTATATTGTATTAGGTCTTGTAAGTAATCTGTAGATGATGTATATGAGAGGATATGCATAGGTTATGTGCAAATACTGCCAAATACTGCCTTTTCATTAAAGTTCGGTGTCCATGGAGGTCCTTGAACCAATCCCTTTAGAATACTGAGGGATGACTGTATTATCATAACATATAGAAGGGATATAGTATTATAAAATGATATGCACAAATAAATTAAAAATACGTATGTATATTAGGGTTCTTCCAAGAATCAATTGGAGATACATACACGCAGATTTATTTTAAGGAACTGGCTCATGCAGTTGTGGGGGCTGGCAAATCTGAAATCTATAGGGCAGCTAACTGGAAATGCAGGAGAGACTTGATGTTGCAGGCCTGGATCTGAATTCCTATGGGCAACAGGCTGGAAAGCACACAGGTTTTCTGTACTGTAGTCTTGAGCATTCCTTCCTTCCTTGGGAAGCCTCAGTCTTTGCTTCTAAGGCCTTTAGCTGATTGAATGAAGCCCACCTGCATTATGGAGGATCCTCTTTACCGATTTAAGTATTAAATATTGATCACATCTAAAATAGACCTTCACACCAAATCTAGACTGGTGTTTGACCAAGCAACTGGGCACCATGGCCTAGATAAGTTGATGCATAAAATTAACCATCACAATATATTAAGCAATTCTTATTTATTTTAGGCTCCATTTGGAATGGAAGCTGAATATGCACATCCTCTGGAAACCATAATTCTTGGAACTGGATTTTTCATTGGAATCATGCTTTTATGTGATCATGTTATTCTTCTTTGGGCCTGGGTGACTGTTCGTTTGATAGAGACTATTGATGTCCATAGGTAAGGTTTGGTTTCTATTCAGGTAGAAGGTATCATAAAATATCCTTTCTTCATGGTCATAGATTATCTTTCTTATTTTTTTTAATTGAGATGTAATTGACATATTGTGTTTTAGATATACAGTGTAATGGTTTGATATATATATTGCTGATCCATCTTTATACATTGTTATAATTTTTTGTGTGTGTGTGATGAGAACTTATAAGAACTCTCTTTGCAACTTTCAAATTCACAGGACTGTTGCCTTCAGCCTTTATGCTCTTCATTACATGCCCAAGGCTTATTCATCTTACAATTGGAAGTTCATACCTTTGACCACTTTCACCCATTTTACACACTCATAGTCATTGTCATAGATTATGTTTTTTAAGTAGACTAATAGTAAGAGAAGTTAAACATTGTTAATGTTACTGTTTTTAAGAAAACAGGAGAACATAATCATTGGGACAAATTCAAATAATAGACTTTTTTTTGCATTCTTGTCTATAACTGTTGTCATTTTTATGGTGAGATTGTATTCATGTATTATTTGGGAAAATGAAACAAAATTTTTGGAAGTGCTGCAAAACTGCTCTCCAAAGGGCCCCTCTTTACATGCCCAGCAGGAGCCTGCAAGAATGCTTTCCCTGCTTCTGATACCTTTTCCAGCCTGGACATTACAGTCTCGTTAATCTTGGTTATTAGGAGAGCAGAGAACCTTCAGGGCTGTGATCTGTGTTCCCCAGGGACTGGTGAGGCTGCACGCCTGTGTGCTTGTTGACAATAGTTATTTTCTTCTTTGAATTAGCTTTTATTTCACTTGCCTACTTTTTGTTAGATTATGTTTTATAACCTATTATGAAAAAAGTGAAAGTGTTAGTCACTCTGTTGTGTCCTACTCTTTGTGACCCTATGATGTGTAGCCCATCAGTCTCCTCAGCCCATGAAATTCTCCAGGCAAGAATACTGAGGGATGGAGTGGGTAGCCATTCCCTTCTCCAGGGAATCTTCCCAACACAGAGATTGAACCCAGGTCTCTCCTGCATTGCAGGCAGATTCTTTACCACCTGAGCCACCAGGGAGACTTATAACATTTTGGTTCGCGTGTAAGCTTTGTTCAGTTCAGTTCAGTTTGTTCTCTCAGTCACGTCTGACTCTTTGCAACCCCATAGACTGCAGCACGCCAGGCTTCTCTGTCCATCACCAACTCCCAGAGCTTGCTCAAACTCATGTCCGTCGAGTCAGTGATGCCATCCAACCATCTCATCCTCTGTCATCCCCTTCTACCTTCAGTCTTTGCCAGCATCAGGGTCTTTTCTAAGGAGTCAGTTCTTGAATCAGGTGGCCAAAGTATTGGAGCTTCAGCATCAGTCCTTCCACTGAATATTCAGGACTAATTTCTTTTAGGATTGACTGGTTTGATCTTGTAGTCTAAAGGATTCTCAAGAGTCTTCTCCAACACCTCAGTTCAAAAGCATCAGTTCTTCAGCGCTCAGCTTCCTTTATGGTCCAACACTCATATCCATACATAACTACTGGAAAAATCTTAGCTTTGACTAGGTGGACCTTAGTTGGCAAAGTAATGTCTCTGCTTTTTAATATGCCATCTAGGTTTCTCATAGCTTTTCTTCCAAGGAGCAAGCATCTTTTAATTTCATGGTTATTACATGAAATTACAAAGTAGGTAACTTTGTTACATATGTTGTAAATATTTTCTCTCCCATCTGTCATTTCAGTTTTAACTCTTGATGGTTCTTTTACGGTACTGAAGTTTTAAATTTTTATATAGTAAGATCTATCAGTTTTATTTTTTTCTGGCTTTTGGATTTCATGCCTTGATTGAAAAGCAGGTTTAATGTTCCTGAAACACTGTTGAAAGAAATATATTTGTGGTTTTAATAAAAAATTTGGTTAAATAGTATAATTCAGGCCAGCAATTATTTTATTCTTCTGTAATGACCCTTTGGAGAAGGAAATGGCAACCTACTCCAGTGTTTTTGCCTGGAGAATCCCAGGGATGGAGGAGCCTGGTGGGCTGCTGTCTATGGGGTCGCACAGAGTCAGACACAACTAAAGTGACTTAGCAGTAGCAGCAGTCTTAGGCAGAGAAGTGGTAGATGATGTGTCCTTCTTTCTTTCTTTCCATTGCTCCTTTCTATTTCCTTCCTTCTCAGCCTGCTCAAGGGAGGGAAGGATTGGGGTGATTCAGACTGGTATAATTATAGATATCAGATTTTAGACTTGTAGTTAGAAATAAAGACAGGTACTCTAAAAAGAAGTTGCAAACAGTAATCCTCAGATTTAACCTTTGTAATGCTTGGTGCTAATTTTGTACAACTTTTCCTAAAAGACATACGTAGTAGTATGGGTGTTACAAAGTTTGGTAAGCAAATTCCTCTAAAAGAGAAAAAATTCATGAAAATCTGTGTCTAAGAATTCATTACTATAATCCTTCCTTCATCTCCTGATTGTAATATCAATATTAAAATATTAATATTACATTAATACTACATTAATAGTCTATAAATTGTTCAAGTTTTTCTTTAATTACTGAAAGTGGTTTCTAGAGTATGTACCATTTGCTGTGAACTTTTGTACACATATCAGAAATAAGTGACTTAGGTACAGTGGAATGTTATTTGAATGGTTAACAAGCATATTATGGTCAATGAACAAGTTAATTATTGAAGGTGTACTTACTTCCTTAATAATCTTTATCATTTTCATTTCAGTGGTTATGACATTCCTCTCAACCCTTTAAATCTCATTCCTTTCTATGCTGGTTCTCGGCATCACGATTTCCACCACATGAACTTCATTGGAAACTATGCTTCAACATTTACATGGTGGGACAGAATTTTTGGAACAGACTCTCAATTTAATGCCTACAATGAAAAGATGAAGAAAGTTGAGAAAAAGACTGAATAAGCATCTCATATAAACCTTCCGGAAAATATGCATTTCCTGAATTGAAGCTAGTAGCTAACATTGCTTCTGGGGAGCAGAAATATACATATGACTTGGCCACTAAGTGATTAAAAAGACGATTAACAACTTTTAATTAATTTCCTAGTGGGAGCTTTCATATATTTAAATACAGTTTTCCTGAGGAAGCTTTAAGGGCCATTTTGCTAATCTTACAAAAAGGATTTAAGTAACGGAGTATTAATTGAAGTCTTTCCCCCAACATTGTACCATAGGCCTGAAGCCAAAATTGGTCTTTAAACCTTTTAAATATATAGTGGCCATTTCAGGAACTCTTGGTAGTGGTGTTGGCCTCCTATTGAACTTACCAAAAAGGTATTTACCTTTTTGGAATTTGCATAAAAATCAAATGCCATGGATTGAACTATACCAGTCTGTACAGTATGAGTGAGTGCCGAATCCCAGAGTAGCCACTGCCAGGAATTTCTTATCTGGAGCTGATCAGTTCGAAATGACTCTTTGGGAAGTCCTTTTTGATTACAATGTACCACTGTTATCTATAAATTAAGGCATTTATGAATTGATGTAAGACTCTTTTAGTCTAAAGGTTTTCAGGTTACTTCAACTTTTTTAAAAAATCGAGCTTTATTTCTGCTATTTCCTCTTTCATTTTTGTATATCAAGTTTTCTTTGTACTTAAAGCAGTGTCCTGAAACTGTGTACTGGCTTGCTGTATTTGCACTTGCAGCTATTGAAATAAATGTGATTTTGTTTGATTATTCTGTTTCCTATTTAAAACATCATTTTATTTATTCTTATCAGGAAAAGTATAAAAATCACTAAATTATTGTTTTGTAACAAAAGGAATAATTTTATCTTTTTAAATGCTTCATTTCTTAAACTTTGACAGTTTCAACATGTATTTATCAGGCTATTGTGGGAAATTCTATTGACCTAATAAAATGGAGGATACTGAAATAGCTCATTACCCCACTTAGAAAATATACAGATGGGAGAATAGAGACAAACTTTATGGGGCTGACTTAATTTCAAGTAGGTAGCCCAGTGGAAAAAATCCACCTGCCAGTGCAGGAGACATGGGTTCAATCCCTGGGTTGGAGAGAGCCCCAGAAAAAGGAAATGGCAGCTCATTCCAGTACTCTTGCCTGGGAAATCCCATGGACAGAATAGTGAGGTGGGTTACAGTCCATGGGGTCGCAAAGAGTCACATGACTAAGCACATGTACATGCACCGTTTTTTGTTTTTTTTTTTTAATACTTATACAGTAAAGAGGTTCAAATAAGGACTGAGAAAGTTACAGCTGAGACTCTGGCTGTTGTTTGGTTGCTAAGTCATATCCCACTCTGTAACACCATGGACTGTGGCATGCCAGGCTTCCCTGCCCTTCATTATCTCATGGAGTTTGCTCAAATCATGTCCGTTGAGTAAATGATGCCATCCAACCATCTCATTCTCTGTTGCTCCCTTCTCCCGCCTTCAGTCTTTTCCAGCATCAAGGTCTTTTCCAATGAGTCAGCTCTTCACATCATGTGGCCAAAGTATTGGAGCTTCAGCATCAGTCCTTCTAATGAATATTCAGGGTTGGTTTCCTTTAGGATTGACTAGTTTTACCTCGCTGTCCAAGAGACTCACAAGAGTCTTCTCCAACACCACAGTTCAAAAGCATTGTTTCTTTAGCACTCAGCCTTCTTTATGGTTCAACTCTCACATCTATACGTAACTACTGGAAAAACCATAGTCTTGACTAGATGGACCTTTGTCCACAAAGTAATGTCTCTGCTTTCTAATATGCTGTCTTGGTGTGTCATAACTTTATTACCAATGAACAAGCATCTTAATTTCATGGCTACAGTCACTGTCCAGAGTGACTTTGAAACCCAAGAAAATAAAAGTGTCACTGTTTCCATTGTTTCCCCATGTATTTGCCATGAAGTTGTGGGACTAGATGCCATAATCTTAGTTATTTGAATTAAGTTATTTGAGTTAAGCCAACCTTTTCACTCACCTCTTTGATCTTCATCAGGAGGCTCTTTAGTTTCTCTTCACTTTCTGCCATTGAATTGGTATTATCTACATATCTGAGGTTGTTGATATTGCTCCCAGAAATCTTAATGCTAGCTTGTGATTCATCCAGCCTGGCACTGCACATGATGTACTCTGCGTGTAAGTTAATAAGTAGAGTAGCAATATACAACCTAATGTACTCCTTTCCCAATTTTGAACCAGTTGGTTGTTCCATGTCCAGTTCTGTTGCTTCTTGACCTGCCTATAGATTTCTCAGGAGGCAGGTCAGGTGGTCTGGTATTCCCATATCTTGAAGAATTTTCCATGGTTTGTTGTGATCCACACAAAGGCTTTGGCATAGTCAATGAAACGGAAGTAGATGTTTTTCTGAAATTCTACTGCTTTCTCTATGATCCAACAATTGTTGACAGTTTCATCTCTGGTTCTTCCGCCTTTTTTAAAGCCAGTTTGTACATCTGGAAGTTTTCGTTTCACATACTGTTGAAGCCTAGCTTGAAGGATTTTGAGCATTATCTTCCTTGAATGTGAAATGAGTGCAATTGCATGGTAGTTTGAACAATCTCTGGCATTGCCCTTCTTTGAGATTGTAATGAAAACTGACCTTTTCCAGTCCTGTGGCCACTGCTGAGTTTTCCAGATTTACTGACATATTGAGTACAACACTTTAAGAGCAATATCTTAGGATTTGAAATAGCTCAGCTGGAATTCAGTCACCCACACTAGCTTTGTTGGTAGTAATGCCCACTTGACTTCACATTCCAGGATGTCCGGCTCTAGATTTGTAGCCACACAATAGCGGTTATCTGGATCATTAAGACCTTTTTTGTACACTTTGGTATATTCGTGCCACCTCGTCTTAATCTCTTCTGCTTCTGTTAGGTCCTTAGCATTTCTACCTTTATCATGCCCCATCTTTGCATGAAATATTCCCTTGGTATCTCAAATTTTCTTGAGATCTCTCATCTTTCCCATTCTATTGTTTTCTTCTGTTTCTTTGCATTGTTCACTTAAGAAGGCTTTCTTATTTTTTTTGTTTTTTTTGTAGTCTTGTTTATTTTCTTTCATTTTTTTTAAAAATTTTATTTTATTTTTAAACTTTACAATATTGTATTGGTTTTGCCAAATATCGAAATGAATCCACCACAGGTATACATGTGTTCCCCATCCTGAACCCTCCTCCCTCCTCCCTCCCCCTACCATCCCTCTGGGTCGTCCCAGTGCACCAGCCCCGAGCATCCAGTATCGTACATTGAACCTGGACTGGCGACTCGTTTCATACATGATAGTATACATGTTTCAATGCCATTCTCCCAAATCTTCCCACCCTCTCCCTCTCCCACAGAGTCCATAAGCCTGTTCTATACATCAGTGTCTCTTTTGCTGTCTTGTACACAGGGTTATCGTTACCATCTTTCTAAATTCCATATATATGTGTTAGTATACTGTATTGGTGTTTTTCTTTCTGGCTTACTTCACTCTGTATAATAGGCTCCAGTTTCATCCATCTCATTAGAACGGATTCAAATGAATTCTTTTTAATGGCTGATTTCTTATCTCTTATTGCTATTCTCTGGAACTCTGCATTCAGTTGGGTCTATCTTTCCCTTTCTCCTTTGCCTTTCACATCTTTTCTCAGCTATTTTTAGCACTTACTCAGACAACCATTTTGTTTTCTTGCATTTCTTTTTCTTGGGATGGTTCTGGTCACCACCTCCTGTACAATATTACTCACCTCTATCCATAGTTCTTCAGGCAGTCTTTCAGATCTAATCCCTTGAATCTTTTTGTCACTTCCCCCGTATAATTATAAAGGATTTGATGTAGGTCATACCTGAATGGCTTAGTGGATTTCCATATGTTCTTTATTTAAGTCTGAATTTTGCAATAAAGAGTTTATGATCTGAGCCACAGTCAGTACCAGGCCTTGTTTTTGCCCACTGTATAGAACATTTCCATCTTCAGCTGCAAAGAATATAATCGATGTGATTTCAATATTGACCCATCTGGTGATGTCCATGTGTAGAGTCGTCTCTTGTGTTGTTTGAAGAGGGTGTTTGCTATGACCTGTGCATTCTCTGGGCAGAACTCCTGTTAGCCTTTGCCCTGCTTCATTTTGTACTCCAAGGTCAAACTTGCCTGTTACTCCAGGTATCCCTTGACTGTCTACTTTTGCATTTCAATTGCCTATGATGAAAAGAACATCTTCTTTTGGTGTTAGTTCTAGAAGGTCTTGTAGGTCTTCATAGAACCATTTGACTTCAGCTTCTTCAGCATTAGTTGTTGGGGCATAGACTTGGATTACTATATTTGAATGGTTTGCCTTGGAAATGAACCAAGATCATGCTGTTGTTTTTGAGATTGTACCCAAGTAATGCATTTCAGACTCTTTTTAACTATGAGATCTACTGCATCCCTTTTAAGGGATTCTTGCCAACAGTAGTAAATGTAATGTTCATCTGAATTAAATTAGCCCATTCCCATCCATTTTAGTTCACTGATTCCTAAAATGTCGATGTTCACTCTTGTCATCTGCTTGACCACGTCCAGTTTACCTTGATTCATGGCCCTAACATTCCAGGTTCCTATGCAATAATCTTTTTTACAGCATTGGACTTTACTTTTTCTTTTCATCAGACTTTATTTTCACCAGACAGACAGGGCATCTTTTCTGCTTTGGCTCAGCCTCTTCATGCTTTCTGGAGCTATTTATCTGCTCCTCCCAGTAGCATAGTAGACACCTACGGACCTGGGGGGTCACTTTCCAACCCTCCTCCAACGTGTGTGTGTGTGTGTGTTTAATAAGTCTGTTCTTAACTCTCAAACAACAATTTTGAGGCTGTACCTAAAACTATGCTGTTTAGTTGTAAGGTATCTAAGGGAATTCTTTTATCATGTACTTTCATTCCCTAATACTCTTGGAACACAGGGGTCTGAACTAAGAGTAGAGTGACACCTACTGTTGATAATGGTGCTAAATATTTTTAAACAACTTATGTTCTAATTATCTTTTCATACTAGATAACTTTTACTGTGAATTGTGCTTGATCTTACTTATTGCTCTGGAATGTAAGTGCCTTTTTTTTTTTTTTTTTTCTTCTATTCATATGTGAAGGAATTGTCTCAGAGGTGAAGTTAATCCGGATGTATGGGGCCAGACTTTTAACTTTAGAAACCATGATTGTGGCCACTACATGCACACACTGCAGACTTGCATCTTCTATAAAATCTCAGAAAATGCTTCCCAGAATTTCCCCCTTATGCACAATTTTTTGAGAAGACAGATGCTTTGAAAGGAGAGAAAAAGTTCTAAGCCAGTAGCCATCAGAAAGAAAGACTCATTAATAGGCACTTCAGTACAAATGAATTTTTATATGATTTACTGACCAGACTTCTTTTAAGATTACCTGAATTAAGCTGTCTTTTTTTAGCACTTGATGTGGGATAGAAACAAATAAATATGAAGACTAGAGTACAAAAACAATATGTAGATCTGTCTAGAAAACAAGGGATTCTCTGTTTCTTAGATTATCCATTTTTAATTTTGCTGAAGTAGTAATTTGAAAGCTTAAAGTTAATATCATAATTAAAATGAGAGTGTAGGATATGCTTAGTATCTATAATATTATAATTAATTAATATTTTGAGCTTCCCTAGTAGGTCAGTGATAAAGAATCTGCCTCCAACACAGGAAACCCAGGTTTAATTCCTGGGTAGGGAAGATCCCCTGGAGGAGGACAGGGCAACCCACTCCAGTATTCTTGCCTGGATAATCCCATGGACAGAGGAGCCTGGTGAGCTATAGTCCATAGGGTTGCAAAGAGTCAGACACCACTGAAGTGACTGAGCATGCACACAATTAGTATTTTACTCTCTTGTATATAATCTGGCTAAAGACATTTTAACCTTTGGAAAAGCTTGGATCTGCAATACTTAAAGAAATTCCTATCTCAACTTCTAACTCCTAAACTCACATAAAACCTAGAGCTTTTAAATTTCCCAAGTTGGAGAAAGACTCTGTTCAAAGTCTTCATGTGTGAATGCACAGAGGGCTGTATGTTTGTCTCTGAGGATTTAGTCCCAATCTATTCTTTGAAAAGATTAAAATCTTCCAGTTAATGTTCAGAAGAGTGAGCTATGCCTTTGGTCAAATAGATGCTGTGGCAAGTGATTGTCAAATGCTGACATTCTCCCATAAAATCACCAGACTGTGGTAAAATGTCGTAGGACACACTGAGTACTGTTGTGCTCCCCATGTTGAAAGGAAGAGGATGTAAGAGGGTAGAACCCACTATACAAAATGCTACTTTCAAACTATTGAAAAAATAAAAGGGTGGAGTTCACTGTGCAATTGGAGGCTCAGAGCCTAGGCTATTGCTCACAGGAGAATGAACCCAGTACCAGGCAGGACTGAGCTGTGGCCTTGTCCCTTTGCTCCAAGTAACTGATCCACTTGCTAGAAAACCTTTCCCTCTCCTGCTACTCTACACCAATTTCCTCATCCTGAAATGAGGATGATAACGTTTCATAGGGAGTTTGTGAGAATTGATTAAAATGTTACACGTGAGGTACGTGTTGCTGTGTGCAATAAATGTTAGCTATTGTGTTATAAGTTCCCGCCATGTTTTCTAATTGAACCAGCTCCAGCCCCCTCCCACCAGCCCCGACTCCCTCACTGAGGTCTTGTGCTGCTTCAGGGAACAGCAGCCTCCAACCCTCCTCTCTCCTCCCCATTCTGGATCACTAACCTCTGTCTGTCATGCCTCAGCACATTCTGCCTTGGGTTGCTACCTCTTTTAATCCAAAGATTTCTATGTACTTTCATTCTCCTGTAACATTGTTCTTGCTAATCTCTTTCTGAGCCTTTAAGAGGTTCAGTGAGGGTTATTAATAAGGTCAAAGTCATGCAGGTCATGAGTGACTGTGGAGCTGGGACCTTGCTATTCTCCATCTTTCCTCCCATATCCTCTGTACACCTGGCATGATACCTTGTACATGATAGGAGATCAAGAAATGTTCTATTAATTAAAAAAAGTGGAGACTATTGTAATAGGAACTTATAGGATTTGCCAATTATATTGCCATTTAAACAATTCAGAGTGTTTTAAGTAATAAGAGCCAATAGTGGGGGTGCAGGAGGGGAACGAGGGATGTTTGAAGTGCATGACAACACCAGATCTAGGTGTGGGACTGCTTGGGCCAGCTGAAGTCTTTGTGCTAATTCTTCAGGATCCTAAAGTTTGATATCACTGGTACAAATTTTCATGGAATATGCAGTTTGATGTGCTCTTTTAGGGAACAAGTTACAGATTAGAGGGCATATGTGTGTGTATTTAACTTGACAAAAAACCCTACCTAAGATCATGGCATCTGGTCCCATCACTTCATGGGAAATAGATGGGGAAACAGTGGAAACAGTGTCAGACTTTATTTTGGGGGGCTCCAAAAATCACTACAGATGGTGATTGCAGCCATGAAATTAAAAGATGCTTACTCCTTGGAAGGAAAGTTATGACCAACCTAGATAGCATATTCAAAAACAGAGACATTACTTTGCCAACAAAGTTCCGTCTAGTCAAGACTATGGTTTTTCCAGTAGTCATATATGGATATGAGAGTTGGACTGTGAAGAAAGCTGAGCGCCAAAGAATTGATGCTTTTGAACTGTGGTGTTGGAGAAGACTCTTGAGAGTCCCTTGGACTGCAAGGAGATCCAACCAGTCCATTCTAAAGGAGATCAGTCCTGGATGTTCTTTGGAAGGAATGATGCTAAAGCTGAAATTCCAGTACTTTGGCCACCTCATGTGAAGAGTTGACTCATTGGAAAAGACTCTGATGCTGGGAGGGATTGGGGGCCGGAGGCGAAGGGGATGACAGAGGATAAGATGGCTGGATGGCATCACCAACTCGATGGACATGAGTTTGAGTGAACTCCGGGAGTTGGTGATGGACAGGCAGGCCTGGCGTGCTGCAATTCATGGGGTCGCAAAGAGTCGGACACGACCAAGTGACTGAACTGAACTGAACAAGAAAAATGTAGGGGGGTGGCCCCAAGATCGCAGAGGAATAGGATGGGGAGACCACTTTCTCCCCCACAAATGTATCAAAAGATAAGTTGAATGTTAAGCAACTTCCACAAAATGACTTCTGAACACTGGCAGAGGACACCAGGTACCCAAAAAGGAAGCCCAATCTCTTCAAAAGGAGGTGGGAAAAAATATAAAAGATGAAAATAGAGACAAAAGATTTAAGGGTGGACACCCATCTTGGGGAGGGAGCTGTGAAGGAGAAGTTTCCACACAGTAGGAAATCCTCTTACAGGCGTGTCTGTGGGGAGTTTGGAAATCTCAGAGGGCAACATAACTTGGAGGAAAACAAAAACCAAAAAACCCACAGAATATGCACCTAACCACAACCACTAGTGAAGTCAGAGAAGTGACACTGATGCTCGCATCCACTACCAGCAACTAGGGGCTGGGCAGGGAGGCACAGGCTTCATCATTGGTCCTTAGCTTAAAGACTGGGCCCAAATGCCCTGAGGGCTATCTGAGGAAGCTAATGTGAGATAGCAACCCAAACTGTGGGATCGCCACAGAGACAGAAAAAGAAGACCTTTCTAAGAAAGGCTGTCATGCTGCACAGTGACCCCTGGCACACTCACAGAACAAAGGAGTGAGCAAATACCCAAGGAGAGCAAGCTGGCTGCCATAGAGGGAGGGTCCTCCCTCCCTGGAGGCAGAAAGGCAGGCGTGTGACAGCCAGAGCCGGAAAGCAAGAGGCTGCTGCAATCTTGGCCCCAGAGACTGCATCTTCCACCAAACTCTGAGCAGGCTGCCAGTTGCTAACCACATCTTCCTGGTATACTAGTCGGTTCACATCTGCCAGGAGTGTCACAGTATGAGATCAGCTCCCCAAAGGAGACACACAGCACACCTGGGACTGTGCTCTCGTGGTGCACCTGGGAACTGAGCAGCCAGGACCAGCGAGCGTATAAGATGCACGAACCGCTTGGGATGGGGTGCTCAACAAGCACCCAGTCGCCTGAGCTGCTTGAACCTGGAAAGAGCACAAAATGCACAGCCCATAGGGGTCTGTGCCTTTGCAGAGCACCTGAGAACCTGAACAGCTTAGAGCTGGTAAGTGCTTGAGACACAGGGTCCACTTGGGACAGTGCCCTTGCAGAGCAGGCTGGAGCCTGAACAGTGTGCCTTGGGCTGTGGCAAACCCAGTGTGGTCCATCCACTGTAAGCACTCCCCACACATACCAGCAGTATTTGTCTGTAGTGTCCCTCCCTCCCCACAACACAACTGAACAAGTGAGTGTAAGTAAGTGGCCATGTTTGCTCCCTTGTGTCAGGGAAGAAATTAGACACTGAAGAGACTTGCAAAAAGAGGAAGCCAAGATAAGCAAAGAAGGGGGAACCACTCTGGAAGTGACAGATGCAACAGATTAAAAACCTGAAGTTAATGCTGAGACGGTACATTTGATAGACACCTATAGACCTTGAGAACATGTACAAGCCAGAACAAAGGACTATCTGACACTGAACCAACCCCACACTGCCCACCACAGCTCCAGAGAAATTCCTAGACATATTTTTATTATTATCACTTTTCAATTTTTAAAAAAATTTTAGTTCTTTATTACTCCTCTAACTTTCATTTTTATAACCTACTATTACCTTTCAAAAAAACTATTTTTTAAAACAAATTCCATATATATTTTTTTAATTTTTGTGATTGATTTTGTTTTGTATTTTTATATTGCATTTTTGAGAGTCTAACCTCTATTCTAGGTTTTTAATCTTTGCTTTTTGAGATTTGTTATCAATTTTGTACCTTTAAGAATCTAATCTTCAGTATCCATTTTCACTTAGGGATTTGATTACTGTCTTGATTGCTATCTCCTCTTTTGACTCACTCCTTTCTCCTCCAGGTCACCTCTATCTCCCTCCTCCCTCTTCTCTTTTCTATATAATTCTGTGAATTTCTCTGAGTGTTCCAGGCTGTGGAGAGCCGTTAGGGATTTGATCACTGGCTATATTGCTCTCCCCTCTTTTGACTCCTTTTTTTTCCTCCTGGTCACCTCTATCTCCCTCCTCCCTCTTCTCTATATAATTCTGTAAATATCTCTGGGTATTACTGTCTGTGGAGAATCATTTCACCATTAACATAGAGGTCTTATCTTCTGTGCTGTATGGATGGAAAAGTCTTGAGTCTACTGTAAGAGAAGGACTGAGCCAGAGGCAGGAGGCTTAACTCCAGAACTTTAGAACATCAGAGGACTCCCGACTCCAGGGGACATTAATAGACAAGAGCTCACCCAAAAGTCTCTATACCTACACTGAAATCAAGCTCCACACAGGAGCCAACAAGTCCCCGTGAAAAACACACCAAACTAATTCTCCAGCAAAACAGGAACACAATCATGAACATTAAAAGACGGACTCCCCAAAGCTATGCCAAACACATGGATCCCCCCAAAACTTGCTACTGGATGCTTCATTGCACTCCAGAGAGACAAGATCCAGCTCCACCCACCAGAACACAGACACAAGTTCCCACAACCAAGAAACTGTGACAAGACACTGGTCCAACCCCACCCACAGGGCGCAGACTCCACAATTAAGAGGAACCACAAAGTTCCATTCTGCAGAAAGGGCACCCCAGACACAGCAATCTAGGCAAAATGAAAAGGCTGAGAAATATTCAGCAGGTGAAGGAACGTGGTAAAACCCACCAAACCAAAGAGGAGGAGATAGGGAGTCTACCTGAAAAAGTACTCAGAACAATGATGGTAAAGATGATCCAAAATCTTAAAAACAAAATGGAGTTACAGATAAATAGAATAGAGACAAAGAATCAGAAGATGCCAGACATGTTTAACAAGGACCTAGAAGAAATAAAGAAGAGTCAATCAATAATGAACAATGCATTAACTGAGATTAAAAGCACTCTGGAGGGAACCAACAGTAGAATAACTGAGGCAGAAGAGAGGATAATGAGGTGGAAGATAGAATGGTGGAAATAAATGAAGCAGAGAGGATAAAAGAGAAAAAGAATTAGAAGAAATGAGGACAACCTCAGAGACCTCAGGGACAATGTAAAATGCCCCAACATTTGAAACATAGGAGTCCCAGTAAAAGAAGACAATAAGAAAGGGCACAAGAAAATACCTGAGGAGATAATAGTCAAAAACTTCCCTAAAATGGGGAAGGAAATAGCCACCCAAGCCCAAGAAACCCAGAGAGTCTCAAACAGGAGAAAAGAAACCCAAGGTGAAACACCCCAAGACACATATTAATCAAACTAACAAAGATCAAACACAAAGAGCAAATATTAAAAGCAGCAAGGGAAAAGCAACAAATAACACATAAGGGGATCCCCATAAAGATAACAGCTGATCTTTCAATAGATATTGTTCAGGCCAGAAGGGAATGGCAGGACATACTTAAAGTGATGAAAGAGAAAAACTACAACAAAGATTACTCTGCCCAGAAAGGATCTCATTTAAATATGGAAGAGAAATCAAAAGTTTTATAGACAAGCAAAAGCTGAGAGAACTAGCACCACCAAACCAGCTCTTCAACCAGTGCTAAAGGATCTTCTCTAGACAGGAAACACAGAAAAGGTTTATAAAAATGAACCCAAAACAACAAAATAAATGGTAACAGAATCATACTTATCAATAGTTACTTTAAATGTAAATGGATTGCTGCTGCTGCTGCTAAGTCACTTCAGTCGTGTCTGACTCTGTGTGACCCCACAGAAAGCAGCCCACCAGGCTCCCCCATCCCTGGGATTCTCCAGGCAAGAACACTGGAGTGGGTTGCCATTTCCTTCTCCAATGCATGAAAGTGAAAAGTGAAAGTGAAGTCGCTCAGCAAAAGACAAAGATTGGCCAAATGGATACAAAAACAAGACCCCCATATATGCTGTCTACAAGAGACTACCTCAAACCTAGGGACACATACAGACTGAAAGTGAGGGGCTGGAAAAAGATATTTCATGAAAATGGAGACCAAAAGAAAGCAGGAGTAGCAATACTCACATCAGATAAAATAGACTTTGAAATACAGACTGTGATAAGGACACTACATAATGCCCAAGGAATCAATCCAAGAGGAAGATATAACATTTATAAATATATATGCACCCAACATAGGAGCACCACAATATGGAAGGCAAATGCTAACAAGTATGAAAGGGGAAACTAACAGTAACACAATAGTGAGGGACTTTAATACCCCACTCAACCAAACAGAAAATTAGTGAGGAAACATAAGCTTTAATTGATACAATGGACCAGTTAGAGTTAATTGATATCTATGGGCATTTCACCCCAAAACAGTAGATTTCACCTTTTTCTCAAGTGCACACAGAGCATTTTCCAGGACAGATCGCATCCTGGGCCATATCTAGCCTTGGTAAATTTCTAAAAATTGAAATCATTTCAAGCATCTTTTTGATCAAAATATGGTAAGATTAGATGTCCAAAATCACTGCAGTCATTAAATTAAAAGATGCTTGCTCCTTGGAAGAAAAGCTATGACCAACATAGACAGCATACTAAAAAGCAGAAACATTACTTTGTCAACAAAGGTCAGTCTAGTCAAATATACGGTATTTTAAGTAGTCATGTATGGATATGAGGGTTGGACCATAAAGAAAGCTGAGGACTGAAGAACTGATGCTTTTGAACTGTGGTGTTGAAGACTCTTGAGAGTCCCTTGGACTGTAAGGAGATCCAACCAGTCCATCCTAAAGGAAATCAGTCCTGAATATTCATTGGAAGGACTGATGTTGGAGCTGATACTCTGATACTTTGGCCACCTGATGGGAAGAACTGACTCATTGGAAAAGACTGAAGGCAGGAAGAGAAGGGGACAACAGAAGATGAGATAATTGGATGGCATCACTGATTCGATGGCCATGAGTTTGAGTAAGCTCCTGGAGTTGGACAGGGAAGCCTGGCATGCTGCAGTCCATGGGATCACAAGGAGTTGTACACAACTGAGAGGCTGAACTGAATGGAACTGAACAGGAGAAAAAACTATAAAAAATATAAACATATGGAGGCTAAACAACAAACTTCTGGATAACCAACAGATCATGGAAGAAATCAAAAAATGCATAGAAACAAATGAAAATCAAAGCACAACAACCCAAAACATATGGGATTCAATAAAAGCAGTGCTATGAGAGAGGTTCATAGTGATATGAGCCTACTTCGAGAAACATCAAATAAACAACCCAACTTTACATCTAAAGCAACTTGAAAAAGAATAACAGAAGAACCCCAAAGTTAGTAGAAGGAAAGAAACCATAAAAATCAGAGCATAAACAAGTGAAAAAGAAATGAAGGAGACTATAGCAAAGATCAACAAAACTAAAAGCTGGTTCTTTGAGAAGATATCTAAAATAGACAAACCATTAGCCAGACTCATCAAGAAAAAAAGTGAGAAGAATAACATCAATAAAATTAGTAATGGAAATGGTAAATCACAACAGCCAACACAGAAATACAAAAGATCATAAGAGTCTACTGTGAGCAACTATATGCCAATAAAATGGATAACTTGGAAGAAATGAACAAATTCATAGAAAAGTATAACTTTCCAATATTGAACCAGGAAGCAACATAAAATCCTAACAGACCCATCACAAGCACGGAAATTGAAGCTGTAATGAAAAGTATTTCAACAAACAATAAGCCCAGGACCAGATGGCTTCACAGGTGAATTCTACCAAAAATTTAGAGAAGAGCTAACACCTATCCTACTCAAGCTCTTCCAGAAAATAACAGAGGATGGTCAACTTCCAAACTCATTCTAAGTGGCCACCATCACCCTAATACCAAAATCAAACAGTTCAGTTCATTTCAGTTCAGTTGATCAGTCGTGTCCAACTCTTTGCGACCCCATGAATTGCAGCACGCCAGGCCTCCCTGTCCATCACCAACTCCCGGAGTTCACTCAAACTCATGTCCATCAAACAGAGATGCCACAGAAAAAGAAAACTACAGGCCAATATCACTAATGAACATTGATGCATAGATCCTCAACAAAATTCTAGCAAATAGAATCCAACAACATTAAAAAGATTATTCATTATCAAGAGGGCTTTATTCCAAGGATTGAAGGATTCTTCAATATTCACAAATCAATAAATGTGATACACCGTATTAACAAATTGAAAGATAAAAAGCATATGTTTATCTCAATAGATGCAGAAAGTCTTTGACAAAATTCAACACCCATTTGTGATAAAAGCTCCAGAAAGCAGGCAAAGAAGCAACATACCTCAACATAACAAAAGCCATATATGACACACCCACAGCATACATTATCCTCAAAGGCAAAAAGTTGAAAGAATTTCCCCTAAAGTCAGGAACAAGGCAAGGATGCCCACTCTCACCACTACTCTTCAACATAGTTTTGAAAGTTTTGGCCACAACAGCCAGAGAAGAAAAAGACATAAAAGGAACCCATATTGGAAAAGAAGAAGTAAACTCTCACTGTTTGCAGATGACATGATCCTCTGCATAGAAAACCCTAAAGACCCCATCAGAAAATTACTAGAGCTAATTGGCAGATATAGTAAAGTTGTAGGATATAAAATTAATATACAAAAATCCCTTGCATTCCTATACACTAGCAATGAACAAAGAGAAAGATAAATTAAGGAAACAATCCCATTCACCATTGCAATGAAAAGAATAAAATACTTAGGAATAAGATTTACCTAAAGAAACAAAAGACCTAAATATAGAAAACTATAAAACACTCGTGAAAGAAATCAAATATGACACAAATAGATGGAGAAATATGCTATGTTTGTGGGTTGGGAGAATCGATATAGTGAAAATGAGTATAATACTCAAAGCAATCGATAGATTCAATGCAATCCCTATCAAGCTATCAATGGTATTTTTCACAGAACTGAAACAAATAATTTCACAATTTGTATGTGAAACACAAAAAACCTCGAATAGCCAAAGCAATCTTGAGAAAGAAGAATGGAACTAGAAGAATCAACTTTCCTGACTTCAGACTATACTACAAAGCTACAGTCATCAAGACAGTATGGAACTGGCACAAAGACAGAAATATAAATCAATGGAACAAAATAGAAAGCCCAGAGATAGATCCATGCACCTATGGACACCTCATCTTTGACAAAGGAGGCAAAAATACACAATGGAGAAAAGACAACCTCTTTAACAAGTGTTGCTGGGAAAACTGATCAACCATGTGTAAAAAAATGAAACTAGAACACTTTCTAAAACCGTACACAAGAATGGATTCAACTCAAAGTGGATTAAAGGTCTGAATATAAGACCAGAAGCTCTAAAACTCTTAGAGGGAAACATAGGCAGAGCACTCTCTGAGATAAATCACAGCAAGATCCTCTATGACCCATCTCTCAGAGTAATGGAAATAAAAACAAAAATAAACAAATGGGACCTAATTAAACTTAAAAGCTTTTGCACAATAAAGGAAACTATAAGCCAGTTGAAAAGGCAGCCTTCAGAATGGGAGAAAGTAATAGCCAATGAAACAACTGAGAAAGAATTAGTCTCCAAAACATACAAGCAGCTCATACAGCTCAATACCAGAAAAATAAATGACCCAATAAAAAAGTGGGCTAAAGAACTAAACAGACATTTCTCCAAAGAAGATATACAGATGGCTAACAAATACAGGAAAAGATGCTCAGCATCACTCATTTTCAGAGAAATGCAATGGAGAACCATCTCACACAGGTCAGAATAGCTGCCATCAAGAAATCTACAAACAATACTAGAACCTATCATACAGATGAAGTGAGTCACAAAGAGAAAGATAAATGTCGTATTCTAACACACATATATGGAATCTAGAAAAATGGTACTGAAGAATTTATGTACAGGGCAGCAATGGAGAAACAGACATAGAGAATAGACTTATGGACATGGGGAGAGGGGAAGAGAGGGTGAGATGTAAGGAAAGAGTAACACGGGAACTTACATTACCGTATGTAAAATAGATAGCCAACAGGAATTTGCTGTATGGCTCAGGAAACTCAAACAGGGGCTCTGTATCAACCTAGAGGGGTGGAATGGGGAGGGAGATGGGAGGGAGGTTCAAAAGGGAGGGGATATATGTATACCTATGGCTGATTCATGTTGAGGTTTGACAGAAAACAGCAAAATTCTGTAAAGCAAATATCCTTGAATAAAATAATAAATTATAAAAAAAAATAGATGAGTAGGTGTAAGTCTCTCCTTTAAAAAAGTGTCTTTTTTACTATCTTCATGTGATGTACCTTTTATAAGGGCATGAAATCTTAAATAAAATTTTGTAAAGAATCTCCAAATGATATTTTACATGTTTCAATGTCATTCTCCCAAATCTTCCCACCCTCTCCCTCTCCCACAGAGTCCATAAGACTGTTCTATATATCAGTGTCTCTTTTGCTGTCTCGTACACAGGGTTATTGTTGCCATCTTTCTGGATTCCATATATATGCATTAGTATACTGTATTTATGTTTTTCCTTCTGGCTTGCTTCACTCTGTGTAATAGGCTCCAGTTTCATCCACCTCATTAGAACTGATTCAAATGTATTCTTTTTAATGGCTGAGTAATACTCCATTGTGTATATGTACCACAGCTTTCTTATCCATTCATTTTGATATTTGGCAAAACTAATACAATTATGTAAAATTTAAAAATAAAATAAAATTAAAAAAAAAAGTCTACAAACAATAGATGCTGGAGAGGATGTGGAGAATAGGGAACCCTCTTCCACTATTAGTGGGAATGCAAACTAGTTCAGCCACTATGGAGAACAGTGTGGAAATTCCTTTAAAAATTGGAAATAGAACTGCCATACAACCTAGCAATCCCACTGCAGGCCATACACACCAAGGAAACCAAAATTGAAAGAGATATATATATACCCCAATGTTCATTGCAGCAGTGTTTATAATAGTTAGGACATGGAAGCAACCTAGATGTCTGTCAGCAGACTAATGGATAAGCAAGTTATGGTACATATACACAACGGAATATTACTCAGCTTAAGAAAGAATGCATTTGAGTCAGTTCTAATGAGGTCGATGAAACAAGCCTATCATATAGAGTGAAGTAAGTCAGAAAGAGAAACACCAATATAGTATATTAATGCATATATATGGAATTTAGAAAGACGACAACAACGTGAAACAGCAAAAGAGACACAGAGGTAAAGAACGGACTTTTGGACTATGTGAGAGAAGGTGAGGGTTGGATGATTTGAGAGAATAGCATTGAAACATGTATATAATCATATGTAAAATAGATGACCAGTGCAAATTCAATGCATGAAGCAGGGCACTCAAAGCCAGTGCTCTGGGACAACCCAGAGGCATGGGGTGGGGACGAAGGTGGGAGGGGGTTCAGGACGAGGGTACACATGTTCACCCATGGCTGATTCATGTTAATGTGTGGCAAAAACCACCACAATATTGTAAAGCAATTAGCCTCCAATTAAAATAACTTTAAAAAAAAAGAAAAATGTAAAACTTTGTTTCATCTTTTGGCAGATTTGAGCAAGACTTCTTGTATTCCATGAAGAGTCTCTGAGCTTTCTCTTGCTAGAAAATAACTCATCTGCTAGTGATAGAAGAAGGTAAAGAGGAAGCCTGAGGAATAGGTGCAACATCATTAATATCTAGGGGGCTTCAGAACCACTCAGTGCTTGCCCTTCTTCATCAAGGTAAATCCATGTACAAGGTGGAAAATGAATCAAATAGCCCTGCTGAAAGGGAATTGAATCCCAATATAGAGGAGGAGATATTTCATCAAGTGTGTAATAGCTTTAAATGAACTATGAAGTTACCAGCTTCAAATGAGTTACATTTCTGAGAAGGGGAAGGATTTGCAAACATGATTCTAAAACCACTTTAGATGATCAGGCAGCACTCTGTTTTTTCAGACTTTGTCTCTTTCTTTAGGTTGAATTCAGTTTCTCCAGCGAAGAGTCTCCTAATCTCTGCATGGGGAAGAATATGCCCCAATGTCATCCTTCTGAGGATCAGCTATGGAAAAGAGACTTAGGATCCCTGAGTTCAGCAAAATGCTTCTGTTCTCAGCTGTATGCCCACCTCACATGAAGCCTCTCCAGTATCTGGAGAATCCTCAGCCTCTCTTTTTCAATTTCTATTCAATTTCTCCAGAGAATAATCTGCTCCCTTTGAGGGATGTCTCTGGAGAGCTAGGGGAAGAGGCCTGTGACATAAAGCCTTTGTGAACAGAGTTCTGAATAGAGATTGCAATGCTTTTGTCACTATTTTTCAATACTGTGTTAGAGGGTTTTAACTGAAATACATCATGCAAACAAAAACCCACAGCTTGATAAGTGATCACATTCATGCAGTCACTACCGAGATCAAGAACTTGACTACCTCTTTATCACTTTTGACCAGGAATATAGTTAGATTCTTATGGGCTTCCCTGGTGGCTCAGCAGTAAACAATCTGCCTGCAATGCAGGAGCCACAGGAGATGCAGGTTTGATACCTGGTCCAGAATATCCCCTGGAGAAGGGCATGGTAACCCACTCCAGTATTCTTGCCTGGAGAATCTCATGGACAGAGGAGCCTGGCGGGCTACAGTCCATAGGGTTGCAAAGAGTTGGACACAACTGAAGCGATTTAGCATGCACACGTAGTTAGATTTTTACCTGGTTTAACAACAAAATACAAATTATCTTGATTAGTGAAAGTTTCTGTGCTGTGACAGGAAACTTTGCGGTGGTATTTTCCTGTTAAACTCATATATCATTCATTTGGATAATACTATTGAAGGCTAACTTATCAAATTATTGATCAAGACAAAGGCAAAAAAGAAAGCTAACACTTTGTTTTACATGACAGACTCAAGAACCAATAATTTTTTTGCTTTCATTTTAAGTTCAGCTGTTCAAATGGAAGCTTAGAGTTACAGACTTAGATAAATAGCAATATATATCTGAAGAATTTATAGAGTTTTAGTAGAGTACAAGCACTAACCTACTCCAATGTTAAAATCTTAAACTGAATTATTGGCAAGCCCAAACTTTGGAGAGAATAATCAGTCACCTCATTTGACTGCTTGGTTGACAGTACCTGGAACAGTATATCATGATTACTATGGTACATTTTGACTCAAAATGATAACCAGGAAGGGCTTAAGGCCCAGCAATAATGACACCAAAATAGTTATGAGTGAATGTAGAGACCTAGTCTAGAGCTGCTTTATCAAGTATGAAAGTGACTGGCTACATGTAGCTACTGATTCAATTGATGGCATAAACTATAGAACATGTTCATCATTACAGAAATTCTTTTAGAAAGCACTGATTGGTGACAAAAGGACTAAATACAAATTTTTCTGTAGAAGAGGCTGAGGCATTCTTTATTGCCTCAGAGAGAAAAACTTTACTAGGAAATAAAGTTATAGAATTCTTTTTTAATAGCTCAGACTTGGAAAGTACTTTATAGCCATTAGAGTTTGTTGCTTGCTTCTTCCTTGATGGTTTAGGCAGCAGCTGCTGCTGCTGCTAAGTCACTTCAGTCGTATCCGATTCTGTGCGACCCCATAGATAGCAGCCCACCAGGCTCCTCCATCCCTGGGATTCTCCAGGCAAGAACACTGGAGTGGGTTGCCATTTCCTTCTCCAATGCATGCATGCATCCTAAGTCGCTTCAGTTGTGTCCAACTCTGTGCAATCCTATGGACAGCAACCCACCAGGCTCCTCTGTCCATGAGATTCTCCAAGCAAGAATACTACAGTGGGTTGTCATTTCCTTCTCCAAGGCAGCAGCTATAGGATCATTAATCAGTATTTCACAGAAGAAATCCCTGAGTTGAGGGAAAGTTTCAACAGGGTTGTTTCCAATGATACTTCCAGCTCTGCCCATGATTCTAATGGAGACATTTTAACTTATTGTTATAATCATTTTCATATGGTTACAGGGTTTTATCTCAATTGATCCTACTTGTACCACTCCAATCAGGTCCATACCAAGCTGCTCAGCCCTGCAAAGAACCTTATGCTCTCTTGCCTCTTGGCACTTTAATTTTCTCTTCTTTATCCCTAGAACAGTCTTTCATCTCCCAGACCTGGCTAATTCCCATGCATTCTGTCTCAGATCAGGCATTTCTGATGATCATTTTCTGATCTCTTCTCTCCAAGTCTGATATGGTACTTTTCTTGTATACTCGACACTGTTCTTTCCCTATCATGCCACTGAGCATATTGCATTGCAAAGGCCAATTTGCTTGTCTTTAAAATTTCCCTCAATGTCTGTTTTAGTTGTTATTTTACTCACAGTAGCCTTCTCAGTTCCTACACAGTGTCTGGGGGTACTAGGAAAGCTAAATAAAATGAAAATATGACTATTTCTCACTGAAACCAGAATAGGTTGACAAAAATGCTAAGAAGAAAACTGATTTCAATGTAAATATTAAGTGGATGAATATTTAGTCATTGTTGAACAAAATGACACCACCCTTATGGCAGAAAGTGAAGAAGAACTAAAGAACCTCTTGATGAAAGTGAAAGAGGAGAGTGAAAAAGTTGGCTTAAAGCTCAACATTCAGAAAACTAAAGCCATGGCATTGGGTCCCATCACTTCATGGAAAATAGATGGGGAAACAGTGGAAACAGTGGCTGACTTTATTTTTTGGGGCTCCAAAATCACTGCAGATGGGTGACTGTAGCCATGAAATTAAAAGACGCTTACTCCTTGGAAGAAAAGTTATGATCAACCTAGACAGCGTATTAAAAAGCAGAGACATTACTTTGCCAACAAAGGTCTGTCTAGTCAAGGCTATGGCTTTTCCAGTAATCATGTATGGATATGAGAGTTGGACTATAAAGAAAGCTGAGCACAGAATAATTTATGCTTTTGAACTGTAGTATTGGAGAAGACTCTTGAGAGTCCCTTGGACTGCAAGGAGATCCAACCAGTCCATCCTAAAGGAAATCAGTCCTGAGTGTTCATTGGAAGGACTGATGTTGAAGCTGAAATTCCAATACTTTGGCCACCTGATGTAAAGAACTGACTTATTGGAAAAGACCCTGATGCTGGGAAAGATTGAGGGCAGGAGGAGAAGGGGACAACAAAGGATGAGGTGATTGGATGGCATCACCTACTCAAAGGACATGAGTTTGAGTAAACTTCAGGAGTTGGTGATGGACAGGGAGGCCTGGCATGCTGCAGTCCACGGAGTCGCAAAGAGTTGGACAGGACTGAGTGACTGAACTGAACTGAAGAGGATTTATCCCAGAAATATCAGTTCAGTTCAGTTCAGTCTCTCAGTCATGTCCAACTCTTTGCAACACCAAGGACTACAGCATGTCAGGCTTCCCTGTTCATCACCAACTTCAGGAGCTTGCTCAAACTCATGTCCATCAAGTCGGTGATTCCATCCAATCATCTTATCCTTTGCCGTCCCCTTCTCTTCCCACCTTCAATCTTTTCCAATGAGTCAGTTCTTCACATCAGGTGGCCAAAGTATTGAAGTTTCAGCTTCAGCATCAGATCAGTCGCTCAGTCGTGTCTGACTCTTTGCAACCCCATGATTCACAGCACGCCAGGCCTCCCTGTCCATCACCAACTCCTGGAGTTCACTCAGACTCATGTCCTCGAGTCAGTGATGCCATCCAGCCATCTCATCCTCTGTCATCCCCTTCTCCTCCTGCCCCCAATCCCTCCCAGCATCAGAGTCTTTTCCAATGAGTCAACTCTTCACATGAGATGGCCAAAGTACTGGAGTTTCAGCTTTAGCATCATTCCTTCCAAAGAAATCCCAGGGCTGATCTCCTTCAGAATGGACTGGTTGGATCTCCTTGCAGTCCAAGGGACTCTCAAGAGTCTTCTCCAACACCACAGTTCAAAAGCATCAATTCTTTAGCGCTTAGCCTTCTTCACAGTCCAACTCTCACATCCATACATGACCACAGGAAAAACCATAGCCTTGACTAGATGGACCTTTGTTAGCAAAGTAATGTCTCTGCTTTTGAATATGCTATCTAGGTTGGTCATAACTTTCCTTCCAAGGAGTAAGCGTCTTTTAATTTCATGGCTGCAGTCACCATCTGTAGTGATTTTGGAGCCCAGAAAAATAAAGTCTGACACTGTTTCCACTGTTTCCCCATCTATTTCCTATGAAGTGATGGGACCGGATGCCATGATCTTTGTTTTCTGAATGTTGAGCTTTAAGCCAACTTTTGCACTCTCCACTTTCACTTTCATCAAGAGGCTTTTTAGTTCCTCTTCACTTTCTGCCATAAGGGTGGTGTCATCTGCATATTGAGGTTATTGATATTTCTCCCGGCAATCTTGATTCCAGCTTGTGTTTCTTCCAGTCCAGCGTTTCTCATGATGTACTCTGCATATAAGTTAAATAAGCAGGGTGACAATATACAGCCTTGATGTACTCCTTTTCCTATTTGGAACCAGTCTGTTGTTCCATGTCCAGTTCTAACTGTTGCTTCCTGACCTGCATACAAATTTCTCAAGAGGCAGATCAGGTGGTCTGGTATTCCCATCTCTTTCAGAATTTTCCACAGTTTATTGTGATCCACACAGTCAAAGGCTTTGGCATAGTCAATAAAGCAGAAATAGATGTTTTTCTGGAACTCTCTTGCTTTTTCGATGATCCAGCAGATGTTGGCAATTTGATCTCTGGTTCAGTCCTTCCAAAGAATATTCAGGATTGATTTCCTTTAGGATGGACTGGTTGGATATCCTGGCAGTCCAAGGGACTCTCAAGTGTCTTCTCCAACACCACAGTTCAAAAACATCAGTTATTTGGTGCTCAGCTTTCTTTATGGTCCAACTCTCACATCCAAACATGACTACTGGAAAAACCATAGATTTGACTAGACAGACCTTTGTTGGCAAAGTAATGTCTCTGCTTTTTAATATGCTATCTAGGTTGGTCATACCTTTTCTTCCAAGGAGCAAGCATCTTTTGATTTTATGTCTGCAGTCACCATCTGCAGTGATTTTGGAGTCCCCCAAAATAAAGTCTGTCAATGTCTCCATTGTTTTCCCATCTATTTGTTATGAAGTAATGAGACCAGATGCCATGATCTTTTTTTTTTTTTTTTGAATATTGAGTTTTAAACTAGCTTTTTCACTCTCTTCTTTCACTTTCATCAAGAAGCTCTTCAGTTCCACTTTGCTTTCTACCATAAGGGTGGTGTCATCTGCATATCTGAGGTTATTGATTTTTCTCCCAGCAATCTTGATTCCAGCTTGGGCTTCATCCAGCCCAGCATTTCACATGATGTACTCTACGGATAAGTTAAATAAGCAGTGTGACAATATACAGCCTTGACATCTTCCTTTTCCAGTTTGGAACTAGTCTGTTGTTCTATGTCTGTTTCTAACTGTTGCTTCTTGACCTGCATACAGATTTCTCAAGAGGCAGGTCAGGTGGTCTGGTATCCCCATCTCTTTCAGAATTTTCCACAGTTGCTCCACAACTGTCAAAGGCTTTGGTATAGTCAATAAAGCAGAATTAGATGTTTTTCTGGAACTCTTTTGCTTTTTCTATGATCCAATGGATATTGGTAATTTGATCTCTGGTTTCTCTGCCCTTTCTAAATACAGCTTGAACATGTGGAAGTTCTTGGTTTATGTCCTGTTGGAGCCTGGCCTGAAGAATTTTGAGCATTACTTTGCTAGCGTGTGAGATGAATGCAATTGTGTGGCAGTTTGAGCATTCTTATGCATTGATTTTCTTTGGGCTTGGACTGAAAATTGACCTTTTCCAGTCCTGTGGCCACTGCTGAGTTTTCCAAATTTGCTGGCATATTGACTGCAACACTTTAACAGCATCATCTTTTAGGATTTGAAATAGCTCAGCTGGAGTTTCATCACCTCCACTAGCTTTGTTTGTAGTGATATTTCCTAAGGCCCATCTGACTTTGGACTCCAGGATGTCTGGTTCTAGCTGAATGATCACAGCATCATGGTTATCTGGGTCGTGAAGATCTTTTTTTGTATAGTTCTTCTGTGTATTCTTGCCACCTTTTCTTAATATCTTCTGTGCTTTATTGAGCCCATCTTTGCCTGAAATGTTCACTTGGTATCTGATTTCTTGAAGAGATCTCTAGTCTTTCCCATTCTATTGTTTTCCATAATTTCTTTGCACTGATCCCTGAGGAAGGCTTTCTTATCTTTCCTGGCTGTTCTTTGGAACTTTGCATTCAGATGGGTATATCTTTACTTTTATCATTTGCCTTTAGCTTCTCTTTTCTCAGCTATTTGTAAGGCCTTCTCAGACAGCCACTTGGCACATCCTAGAAATATAAAGCTTAGTTTAACATTCCCAAGCCAATAAACATCATGTTAATAGAATAAAAGAATAAAAACCATCTCAATGGGTGGAGGAAAAGTTATTCTACAAAAATCCAGCAGTATCATGATGAAAAAGCTCAACAAACTAGCACTAGAAGAGAAATACCTCAACCTGATAAAGGGCATCAACACAAACCCTACCAAACATCTACCACAGCTAGCATATTTAATGATGAAATACTGATGGCTTTTCCTGTAAGATCAGAAACAGAACAAGGATGTCTGCTCTTGTCATTTCTATTTGTCATAGTAATGGAGGCTCTGGACAGGCTAATTGAGCAAGAAAAAAAATAAAAGGTATCTAGATTGGAAAAGAAGATGTAAATTTACCACCGTTTGCAGATGGGATAATCTTTTATTTTAAAAAAGTCCTCAACTAAAACTAGTTAGAATAACTAATTAGTTATAACTAATAATTATAACTATTAGTCAATTGAAAGTAATCAGAATAACAATCCCATGGACTGTAGCTTGCCAGGCTTCTCTGTCCATGGAATTCTCCAGGCAAGAAAACTAGAGTAGGTAAACCATTCCCTTCTCCAGGGGATCTTCTCAACCCAGGGATCAAAAATGGGTTTCCTTCATTGCAGACTGCTTCTTTACCATCTAAGCCACCAGCAAAACCTTTTAACAAGAACTAAATGGGTTTATCTAGGATTTAGAGTACAAGAACAATATACAAAAATAAATTGTCTTTCTATGCACTAATGAAATCAAGCAGGATCCTGAGGGGCCCTCCCGCGTACAAAAGCCCTTATTTGTTCCTTGTTTCTTGTTTGCAGAGAAAGGCTTTAGTCTCCCAGGGGCATCCCCCGAGCTACAAAAGCATAGCTCAAGAATTAATGATTGAAAATATACAGACATATATGACAAAAATAGCAGGCCAAGAGAACTGCTAACAATTTAAACAGTGAATCAATCATACGACAATCACAGAATCTTTAGTTTTCCCACTGAAGGACGTAGACAACAGTGTCAGATAGATACACATTCCTAAGCTGCTTTGCACAGTTCAAGAGGCTAGAAGCTGAGATCAGGTGTTGCCAGAGCTGATTTCTTCTCAAGTCTGTTCCATGAGCAACATTCTGAGGGAAAGTCTGTTTCACCCCTGTCTCCCAGGTTGTGGGGGATATTCCAGTCTCTGGTGTTCTGTGATGTATATTGATAGATGCATCCCTCAGATCTATGCTTTCACATTCACAGTGTTCTGTGTGTGTGTTTATGTCTTTTTGTCTAAATTTCCCCTTTTTATAAGGACACCAATCCTATTGGATTAGGAAAGTGAAAACAAAAATGAACATGATAGTGTGGCTCAGTTCTGTCCAACTGTTTGCGACCCCATGGACTGTAGCCCACCAGGCTTCTCTGTCCGTGGAATTCTCCAGGCAAGAATACTGGAGTGAGTAACCATTCCCTTCTCCAGGGGCTCTTCCTGACCTAGAAATCAAACCTAGGTCTCCTGCATTGCAGGCAGATTCTTTACCATCTGAGCCACCAGGGAGGCCACTGGACTAGAGACTTACCCTAATGACCTGATCTTAACCTGATCTTCAAATACCCTATTTCCGACTAAGGTCACATTCACAGATCCTGGAGGTTAGAACTCCAAATTCTTTTTTTAGGGGGCGGAATATTACAATGCAGTAAGAAACAGTTAGGACATTATTATTTTCTTTCTTTTTCTTTCTATTTCTTCTAAATAGAGGCCAAGATGTAAGAATCTTGTTTCCTTCTAAAAAAGTCACTGCATTCTCTTTTTAAGACTTCAAGACTGTAATACAGAGAGAAGATATTCTCCTTTTTAACCTCCTGTTAGCTTGAATACTTACTTGGAAGACACGGAACTTTTCCAGATGAAATTTCGGAATGTTTCTGTGTCCTTCAATGACCTTAAAAGTAATTTAATTTAGTCACCTTTCTAGACTTGAGTTTCTTTTATGTAATGATAGACATGAAACAGGGCTTGGAACTGGGACCATCCAATTCCAAGAACAATTCAAGTAGCTCCCTTTCCAACTGGTGACAGTATTTTACTTGAAGCCCTGCAGTTTGAGGAAAGGGCATAAGAACTGCAGTGTTCCCTGGTTTGGAGCCAGTTTATTGTGAGGCCTGTCTGTGTCACCTTGGGTGGTTGCTTAACTGAGTCTTTGTTTCTTTGTGTATAAAATGAGACTATTAATGCTTACCTTGCACAGTTAGCTAAAAAAAAAAAAAGCTTTTTTAAAATAGCAAAGTACCCAATACAAAACAGAAACAAGACCAACAAAAAGCTGCAAATTAAACAAAGCAACTGAGATTTGATTTTCCAAATTAATTGACCAATGTTTCTCAAATGCACCATCAAGGAAATTAAAAGTTTGGAACCAATACTTATCCTTTTCATTGCAAGTTCTGTTTTCCCACAGACACACCAACCGAGCTTTTTTTTCTGTTAAGTGGTGGGTAGATATACTCACTAAATTAAATTGATATAAGTATAAAATGCACATTTAAACTAAAAATAGTTATTAGTTCACAATATTATAACTAAGCAGATTTATTAAAAATAAAACCCTGAAAAATTTGTCTTCAACTCTTTTTTACTTCCTTTTCCCCCTGCTTTGGTCTTGCTGTGCAGCACATGAGATCTTTGTTCCCCTAATCAGGGATTGAACCTGAGTCCCCTGAAATGGAAGCAAGGATTTCTAACCACTGAACTGCCAAGAAATTCCTGATATTTCTTCAATTTGACTGGAAATTGTATGCTGCAATGATGTTTTTCAGCCATTTTGTCAGTTTTTCTTATTTTAGTCTAAATAAATCATTTTTTATTTTTCAGTATCTCTTACAACACTGCAAAAATGAAAGTGATGTTCCTTCTATGCTGAATTGAAAGCATAAAATAAGTCTGAAACTAGATGGTCTAGGTGGCTATTCCCCCAGATGATTGCACTGACAAAAGTGAATAGTCTTCTTAAATTGTGTTCATTCTATTCCACTTTATTTTTACCTTCCCTCTCTCCTTTCTTCTTTCCCTTCCTTTCTATTTACTTATGCTGCTTATTTAAATTGCAACAAAGGGGGAACTGATCACTTCACCTACTCAGGACCTTATAGTCAGTGGACTACATTCCAGGTTCCCTTTGGTTTCAGGTGTATTTCTACACAGACTGACTGAAGTGATAGTGAGAACGGGGTCCTTTCTCAAGCTCATAACACTATTCCTCTTGGATCTGCATATGTCTATAACCATGGGCTGCTTCCTGTGGTAATGGAAATGTTACAGCTTAGTGAACATAGATTTTGAGCAAGTTAATTTTGAATTGATAAGGCTTAACTTTACTGGTGGTATCCATTATCAACTAAGACACAGAGCTTGATGTTTAAGAATTTATATATTCTTTCAGGAAATTTTTACTTAGTTTTAATTATATATCAAACTCTGCTAGGCACTAGGATAGTCTAGGAGGCATGAGAGAGTGTTTCCTATCTTCATAAAATGTATAGTATAAGGAAGATTAAGGTTGATTAAACAAACATTAATAATTATGAAGGAGCTCTGAGAAGGAAGAGAGGCACAGGGAACTTTGTTGACACAGAGTAGCAAGATCTTTCTTGCCTGATGAAGGCTGTTAGAGAAGGTTCCTATAGAAAGTAATGTTTACCTGAGACCTGAATGCATGATGGCAAGTTATCGAGGAAGAGGGGGGAGGGAGGGCAGGAGGGGATGAGTCATCCAAATCAGGGGACCTTGTGCTAAGATCTGATGGTGAGACTATGGATTACATTGCCACCCACCGAGAGAAGGATGGAAGCAGTAGGGTGAAGGTCAGAGAGAAAAACCTTGTTTGTGCTTGGGAGGTATTTTAGGTAAGGGAGCTTGCCCTTCCCTGAAGCCAGTAACTAGAAGTCAGGTGAGTGGAAAGATAATTAAGAGATGTGCAGTTCATGTTTCATCAGAGCACCTGTTACCACCACTGATTCCCTCTTTCCTCTCCTATGTAATCCCATCAGTTCAAGGTACTATTTATTTGGTGCTGTCGCCCAGAGCCTATTGGCTGCCCAGTTGAACCTGGGCAAGTCATAGACATCCAGGGGTAGACATTAAATGGTTAACTAAATAGAAGAGACTGGGAGGCAGCCTAAACAACATAAGGAGATAAAAACTTCTACAAGCTCTGTGTTAATCAGTTTTGTATTCCTCACTGACTGCATTCCACCAAGTAACTACCAAGCACATGGTTCTAAATAAAAGTTTGTCCAGTGAACAAATGAATGTAAAGCCCTTTAGTACTGCATGGAAATAAAGCCATGTTTCTCTACCATCTTGCTTTCATCACTTCCTATACATATAAACTTATACTAATTATTTATACTCTACACACCTTTGGAAAAGGAAATGGCAACCCACTCCAGTATTCATGCCTGGAAAATTCCATGGACAGAGGAGCCTGGCAGGCTACAGTCCCTGAGTCACAAAGAGTCGAACACGACCGAGCACTTGTCAGCAGCAAACCTTAGTCTTCTTATTTGTAAAATGCAGTAAAATGATGAAAGATTAAAACCAACAATTAGTACAGTGTTTAGTTCAAAGATTTTATATATTGAGACTACTAGAAATCATATTCTTCTTTTACAGGTAAATTGGTTATTTCCCCGAAATCTTTAAAGTCTAAAAGACATAAAGTTTTTGTGGACTTAATTTAAAATGTTAGGACATGTCTTACTTTTCAGCAAATGTTTATCATCTTCTTTACGGATTAGATTTTAGCTGCCATCAAGATGCTCACCTTCTCAAGGGAAAAGAAACAACCCAAGTAAAAAACATCAACTTTTGCTGAGTGTGAAGAGAGAAATGAGCCCAAAGCCTGACAAGTGGTAACAGGAGTGCCTGGGAGATCTAGGAGAGGAGATGGTAGAGAGGAAATAGGGGAAGGAAAGGAGAGGGAGCAGGGAGAGGTGATGGGGAAGGCGAGACACAGGAGGGATGTGCTGTGCACATCTGTGCATTTTTGATTTCTGAGCAACTTAGCTCACACCATAAAGATCTTATTTATTTACAAGACTGATTAATTTACAATATTTAAAAGTTTATAAGATGGCCAACTTATAAGTGCTGCACTCAATATGCCAGCAAGTTTGGAAAACTCAGCAGTGGCCACAGGACTGGAAAAGGTCAGTTTTCATTCCAGTCCCAAAGAAAGGCAATGCCAAAGAATGCTCAAACAACAACACAATTGCACTCATCTCACATGCTAGCAAAGTAATGCTCAAAATTCTCCAAGCCAGGCTTCAACAGTATGTGAACCAACAACTTCCAGATGTACAAGCTGGATTTAGAAAAAGCAGAGGAACCAGAGATCAAATTGCCCACATCCATTGGATCATCAAAAAAGCAAGAAAGTTCCAGAAAAACATCTACTTCTGCTTTACTGACTATGCCAAAGCCTTTGACTGTGTAGATCACAACAAACTCTGGAAAATTCTTAAAGAGGTAGGAATACCAGACCACCTGACCTACCTCTGTACGCAGGTCAAGAAGCAACAGTTAGAACTGGATATAGGATGATGGACTGGTTCCAAATTGGGAAAGGAGTACCTCAAGGCTGTATATTGTCACCCTGCTTATTTAACTTATACGCAGAGTACATCATGAGAAACGCTAGGCTGGATGAAGTACAAGCTGGGATCAAGATTGCCAGGAGAAACATCAATAACCTCAGATATGCAGATGACACCACCCTTATGGCAGAAAGTGAAGAGGAACTAAAAAGCCTCCTGATGAAAGTGAAAGAGGAGAGTGAAAAAGCTGACTTAAAACTCAACATTGAGAAAACGAAGATCATGGCATCTGGTCCCATCAGTTCATGGGAAATAGATGGGGAAACAGTGTCAGACTTTATTTTTTTGGGCTCCAAAATCACTGCAAATGGTGACTGCAGTCATGAAATTAAAAGGTGCTTGCTCCTTGGAAGAAAAGTTATGATAAACCTAGACAGCATATTCAAAAGCAGATATATTACTTTGCCAACAAAAGTCTGTTTAGTCAATCTATGGTTTTTCCAGTAGTCATGTTTGGATGTAAGAGTTGGGCTATAAAGAAAGCTGAGCACCAAAGAATTGATGCTTCTGAACCGTAGTGTTGGAGAAGACTCTTGAGAGGCCCTTGGACTGCAAGGAGATCCAACCAGTCCATCCTAAAGGAAATCAGTCCTGAGTGTTCATTGGAAGGACTGATGCCGATGCTGAAACTCCAATACTTTGGCCACCTGATGTGAAGAACTGACTTATTTGAAAAGACCCTGATGCTGGGAAAGATTGAAGGCAAGAGGAGAAGGGGATGACAGAGGATGAGATGGCTGGATGGCATCATGGACTCGATGGACATGAATTTGAGTAAACTCTAGGAATTGGTGATGGACAGGGAGGCCTGGCATGCTGCAATCCATGGGGGTTGCAAAGAGTCGGACATGACTGAATGACTGAACTGAAGATAGCCAACATCTCATCTAAAGAGAAAACCAGTCATCTTTTGTGATACTTGTCTGATGAGAGTGTGGCATTTGATTTTTTTTTTTTTTTGGTAACGTCATTCTCAAACATAATGGATGTAAAAAATTAGCAGAAAAATTAAGACCTATAAAGCAAAGCATTCCTGTAGCTACTAGGGTCTAGCATAATATTTTATGTTTTTGTTATCTTTTTTATTATATTTCTGGAATGTTGTTTAAAATAGCAGAGTATATCATTTTAAGTTAAAAGTGGTGGTGGCGAACACCATCACCACATTTTATAGTTGTTAAAGACATATCACAATTTATCATTGACAAAGCCTGAGGAACAATTTCTTCATGGAAGGAGAGGAGTAGGCAGAAAGAAAATTCATTCTTGGCTCCAGTAACATATTAAGCCTCTAGATTTATAGTATGTTTTTCTAAAATATAATGATTCAGATCTAAAAGATTAAATGAAGGAGTAACTGTAAAATATATCTTTGAATTATAATAATTCCGTTTGACCCAGTGTACCCTTGCTTTGGAATTTATCCTCCATAAATTTAGGTGACTGGTCTCTAAAATGTGGATAATGAAATGAGGTCATTGTGAGAATCAAGTTAGAAAATGCAGGAGAAACACTTTGTAAATGTTACAGATTTTATTTGTTGTTGTTGTTATGCAACTATGTATCTCAAATAAGATATATGAAGAGATTCTTCAGTTTGATTTAGGACTAGTCTTCCAAATTTCCCACACTTATCACAAAGTAGATGAAGTTCATTAAACTTCTAAGACCCTTGAATAGAGAAATTACCAGATTTTCACCTGCCTTACATTTTCATGTTTTCTTCCCCTCTTCCTCTTATTTTTTCATTCTCCCCCTTGCCCTCCTCTCTCTCTCACTATTTCTCTCCTCCCACCCCAATCTTTCTCTCTTACACAAATCCCACCTAGGTTCTCAGCTACACTCTTTTCCTTTCGCCATGGGATTTCCCCTAAAGAGGACAGTCTACGAAGGCACTCATAAGAAGATATGACTGGCCAGCAGGGCCTTCTGGGCAGCCACCACTCCAGACCTCCTGGCCCCTCATCTCCTAGTGAATTAGTCTGCCCTCTCCCTCTCTGGATGCAGAGTCATGGAGTAAATCATGCAACTGAGAGAGGAACAAGCCAAACCGTTTTCTTCTTTAACTTGGAGCAAGACTCAACCTATGAGTTACTTTTCAACAAAAAGGTCAACCCCAGTCCTATGTAAGGGGTGTAGGAGAAGTCTGATTTAACCTCAAAGACTGATCAATCCACACCGAGGTGCACAATAACAATGACTGCAACTGTACCATGTTAAAGTCATAGATGTCTATGAACAGTGTTTAAGCATCCACTTGATGAATGTGCTATACTTTTTTTTTCTCACAAAATATGATGTGACTGACTGCTCACCCACCCACAGGATGATGTAAGTCATTCCTTCAGTGGGTTTGTTGTCATTCACAAAGCTTCTTTGAAAATAAAGGTACAGTCTTGGTAATGAGTGACAAATTTGCTTGTTGACTTTCTTGTTTTCCTCTCTGTAGCAGAGTCATCAGTCAGCCTCAATTTCAATCTCATTAGTACCTTGGTCTGTCCCTCTAGAAGCAGAAGCTTCCAAATGTTGGCCAAGGCAGAAGACACCTTAACTTATATGTGTGGGTGCAACATATATTTATTTATATTAATAATTTTGAGTTTACAGGAAAGTGGGCAGCTTCCACATATAAGAGACTGTTTCACTTTGACATTTCATATGTTCTATAAAGGCGTTTTCCTTGTGGTTCAGAAGGTAAAGACTCCACCTGTGATGCAGGAGATCCAGATTCGATCCCTGTGTCAGGAAGATCCCCTGAAGAAGGGAATGGCTACCCACTCCTGTATTCTTGCCTGGAAAATTCCATGAACAGAGGAGGCTGGTGGGCTACAGTCCATGGGGTGGCAAAACTAAGAGGTGAACAACTTTCTTTCTTGGACATTTGAGATTTAGAAAGATACAAGAAATATTATGTAATAGATAAGGCATGTTTATTGTTTGTAGTGAGGAGTTTCAGTACTTCTTCATGATCTACATAATGCTTAATATTCCTGAGCTCCATAAAGTTGGCATCCTGTGTATGAAGTTGTTATGAATTATTCATGTTGATTGGCTTCCAGCAGTTGAAGGGGAAACCAATCATTCTTTGAGAGGTTTACATGATGGAAAATGACAATTTGATTTTCATTTCAGTAATTTGGTTTCCAAAGGTAAGAACATCATAGAAAAATCTACCTTTCTCTTCTGCATATTATATGTGAGATACGGTTGACTTAAACTGACCATATGAACAACAACAATGTTGACAAAGATAGGAACTACATTGAAGAATTACACAGATAAAATGAGATCACTGGCAAATGTATTGTTACATGCAAGCAACTTAGTGCATGTGGTTGATGAGTGAAGAGAAAACTGGTTGTGTCAAACCAAAGAAGGGAACCTGCAGAAGAATGAAAGAGCCCAGGAATTCAGTGAGTAATCAGAGCATTAAAAACACAGGTATTAGTCTCAGTGCCAAAAGTAGAAGGCAGCTGGAAGCAAGTTAGCAGTTTATCCACTGCCTGCAAGCATGTTGAGTCCCATTGGCCGTGGCTCTCTTTTTGCTGGGCTGTGGAGGCAAACACACAAGCCAGGCTAGTCTCTGTCTCTCAGTGGGAGGGAATGGATAAAGGACTCAACGTTAGGAGTGACAAACGGAGAGGTGATAATTGATACCGTAAGCAAGGATAAGGTCACCCAGACGGAGCATGTGAAGAGGGAGCAGGACAGTACTCCCAAGTGTGGACCTGAGGAAGCCCAGGCAAGGCCAGGGGATGTTCAGTCTGGGTTGGGGGCAGAACCCACAGAGGAGAATTCACGTGGGAGAGAGGATGTGCTGTGAGAAAGCTGAGGTGTTTGGATGATAACTAATGGGGAAAGTAAAAAGCGAGAATTTCAGTGCTTTCTAGAGGAGAGAAGAGAGTTGCTCTCTCTTTGCAAGGAGAGCAGACAGCTGCAGTTTCAGGAGGCAGGAAGAGTGCTTGGTGGGGAAGTGAGGGCAGGCGTAGGTTAGTAGATCGAGGTTGGACTAGGGAGGAGAAAGGGACAGACAGCACAGGGGTAAAGGAAGAGTAGACATAAATGTGTTGTGGTTTGAGGGGAGATGGTGCAGGAATTTGAGAGAGAAAAGGTGCTAGTGAAAGAAGCAGGAGGAGCACAAAAAGTGAGCTAAGGGAATTCTCTGAGGGAGAGGATCACAGCTTTGGCATTGATCCACTGGGTGATGGACAGGACAGGATGGTGGATGGCATAATCCAGGTGAATGAGGAAAAAGGTGGTTTTGGCAACAAGATTAGAAACTGAGGTTAACCGCTGATAAGAGGAATAATCTTCAGGGGAGGATGTTGCCATAGTCCAGGCAAGGAATAACCAGAGCCTGTGCTAAGGCATTATCTGGGAAGATAAACAGAAAGAATAATTTTAGAAGATAGGAATATAAGAAAAGCAGGATAGCCCACCTGTCCAACATAGCTGTCACCAGCCACTTGTGAGTTGTGAGCTCAGGAAATATGGGTAGTCTGAATTGTGCTGATGTGCTATAATGTAAATTACACAAGCGATTTTGAAGACTTAGAATGAAAAAATTTTATTAATAATTTATGCTATTTTCAAGTTGAAATGATAGTATTTACAATATATTGGGTTAAAATTATTATTAAAATTAATTTCCCCTCTTTCCTTTTTAAGAAACATGGCTACTAACAAGTTCAAAATTACATATATGACTCATAATATGTTTGCGTTGAGTTGTGCTGCTGGGAGATCAAAAATACTGGGGTGGCCACTGGGATACAGAGAAATTGATATAGATAGAGCTGTAGAAGGGGCTTTCCCAGTGGGTCAGTTGTAAAGAATCCACCTGTCAATGCAGGAGACATGAGATGCAGGTTCGATCCCTTAGTCAGGAAGATCCCCTGGAGAAGGACGTGGCAACTCACTCCAGCATTCTTGCCTAGAGAATCCTACAGACAGAGGAGCCTGGTGGGCTACAGTGCATGGGATTGTAAAGAGTCTGACACAACTGAAGCGACTGAGCACTAGAGCTATAGAATGCTTCCCAGGTGGTACCTGCCAAAGCAGGAGATACAAGAGACAAGAGTTTGATCCTTGGTCTGGAAGATCCCTTGGAGGAGGGCATGGCAACCCACCCCAGTATTCTTGCCTGGAGAATCTCATGGATAGAGGAGCCTGGCAGGCTACAGTCCATAAGATCTCCAAGAGTCAGACAGGACTGAAACAACTTAGCACCCACACATAGATCTGTACAATAACACTGATAAACACTTTGGATTATATTTAATTTGAGCTGGTTATTAGGTTTTAGGCTGTGATATCTGTAAATGGGAGTTTTATCTTGCTGATTCATGTGGTAGGTTCAGAGTGCCCTGGCTGTTACCTGTCTGCGTGGTATATCCACCCACTAAGCTGATACAACTGGAATATGCAGTGGGTATTTAATGAAAGAATCAGGTAAAAAGGAGAGTCATTTTTTAAAAAAGAAGAAAGCACATTTTAACTTATTTGAGCTTAAAACATAAGTGTCCAGTTATTCACCTGTTGGTTTTGGTTGTTGGGATGAGAACTCCTCACCATAATGTGTTTTCTACCATTACAGTTTTAGTGTCAGATTTTTGAACAAATCTAAAAGCAGTATCTTTTGAGATTTTTTTATCTTTTCCTCAGTCCTTCACTGTTTTCTTATTCATACCCAATTCCATTTTTAAAATTCAAGCGCTTCCAAGGTATTCAACATTTTTCTACTCTTGTATTTATCAGTTTACTCAGTTTTGTTTTGTTTTATTAATTACACAGTGACAAGTAAAAGTGGCATGAATATTTTGGTGACACTTGCCTGATGCTTGTTTGCACACAACTCAATGATGAGAGAAATGAGAAATGGGAAAAATGGGAGACCCATGAGACCAGATGCAGCCCTGGTCAAGTCAGGGACACAGGCTTCATGGTGTTGATGGAGAGAAAGTCAAGCAGAGTTTGATCAGAGAATTTCTCCAGGGCTTGCCAGGAAAGCCCTGCAGTGTGTTGGGAGTTCATGGGAAGGAAGAAGGATTCTGAAGTAGGATGACTGAATGGTGCTGCCAGGCCAGTGAGAGTACTGGCCACTGACCATGACTGGGGGCTGTCCTAGCAGGGAGAGAAGGAGCTCAGAAGGCTTCTTTACTGAGCACTCCTCTTGTACCCACCAGCTGGGAGGCAGGGGAGTGAAGTGAAGTCACTCAGTCGTGTCTGACTCTTTGCTACCCGTGGTGTATAGCCCACCAGGCTCCTCTGTCCATGTGACTTTCCAGGCAAGAATACTGGAGTGGGTTTCCATTTCCTTCTCCAGGGGATCTTCCCAACCCAGGGATCGAACCCAGCTCTCCCACATTGCAGGCAGATGCTTTAACCTCTGAGCTACGGAGGATGGCTATAAAGGTGGAGCTCAGCTCTGTGGACCAGAAGCTGAGCTCACTGCAGTCTCTGCTGGCCCAGAGGCCCTTCCCTGAGGTGCTGTCTGGCCTGGGCGCTGTCGAGCTACATGAGGATGAGTGTGGGGACCTGAAACTTGCTGCCCTCCTGATTCATGCCCACCCATGGGGCATCCATGTGCACTCTGTGTCAGAAAGAGAACAGTGTGGTTGTTGAGATCTTTTACAGAAAATGAAGTGAGTTTACATGGAGATAAATTCTTATTTATTCAGCATGGAAGCTAGGGGAGAAAAAGGCTTAGTTCCTTTTCCATCTTCTAGTGCCTGCCAGCATTCCTTGGTTTGGTGGCCTTTTCCTCCATCTTCCAAGCCAGCAGCATACCATCTTCCCTCTTTGACTCTGCTTCCCTCTGCTTGCATTATTATGAGTTCATGAAATGCTGTGTCCCTTATGATAGGGAGAAGTCATGGAGCAGCTTCTAGGAATAAGCAGACCTGGGATTAGAATGCTGTCTGTCAAACCTCAACACTAGTCTCCTTAACTGGACAGTATTCCTCTAATCCTATTATGCACCACAGTCCCCCTGAGAGAATAGGGGTGGGGTGAGCTTGCTCAAATGCAGACTTCTAAGCACCAGCCCCAGAAAATTGTATTCAACTGGTCCAGAATGTGGCCATGCTCACCAGGTGATTCTGATGTGTAAAGTTTATGAACCCTGAAGTTCAATACAACCTTGCCTCTACAGGGAACCACAGAGGAGGGCCAGGCTGGAAGGGGTCCTGTTGAGTGAGGAGTGGAGCTGGAGAGGGAAGAGTTGGAGCCATCCTGTATGGAAGGAAAATCAAACACAGTAGGCACTGCTAGAGGTGCTCTGAAACAAAGCCTCAAGGCCACCGAGGAAGTGATTCTGGATGGAATCTAACATTTTGACCACTTACTGTCTTAATTCGAGCATCCAGAACATCTGCCCAATGTCCCAGAAACTCAAGACGCTTATTGGACCCTTACCCTAAATAATGCAGACATCCTATCCTTTAAGGAAAAATATCTCTTTCTTGCATCGAAGTCCATCATGATTTTTGCCAGAAAACTTTAACAACTTTGTGGCTTTTGCCTTCATACATCCCTGACTCCTACTCTTCCTTTGAACTCTTGGTTTTACCTGAATCTGTGTCTCCAGTATTGCATTTTCTAGGACCTCCAGATAACGCTTTTCTTATTTGCAACTCCTGGGTTTCTTTGTTGACACCTGCAAGAGGCAATGGTAAAACTGAAGGAATCTTATGACTCACTTGTTAAATACAGTCATTATTTATTAAAAAATAAATTATATAAACTTACAATTAAATAAATTATATGAAAAACTTACAGATGTACAAGCTGGCTTTAGAAAAGGCAAAGGAACCAGAGATCAAATTGCCAATATCAGTGGGATCATAGAAAACACAAGGGAATTCCAGAAAAAACATCTACTTCACTTCATTGACTAGGCTAAGGCCTTTGACTGTGTGGACCACAACAAACTGTGGAAAATTCTTAAAGTGCTGGGAATATGAGACCACCTTACCTGCCTCCTGAGAAATCTGTATGCAGGTCAAGAAGCAACAGTTAGAACTGGACATGGAACAATGAACTGGTTCCAAATTGGGAAAGGAGTACCTCAAAGCTGTATATTGTCACCCTGCTTATTTAACTTACCTGCAGAGTACATCATGTGAAATGCCAGGCTGGATAAAGCACAGGCTGGAATCAAGATTGTTGGGAGAAATATCAGTAACCTTAGATATGCCGATGATACCACCCTTATGGCAGAAAGTGATAAGGAACTACTAAAGAACTTCTTGATGAAGGTGAAAGAGGACAGTGAAAAAGCTGGCTTAAAACTCAACATTCAAAAAAATTAGATCATGGCATCTGGTCCCATCACTTCACAGAAAATAGATGGGGAAACAATGGAAACAGTGACAGACTTTTCTTGGGCTCCAAGATCACTGTTGATGGTGACTGCAGCCATAAATCAAAAGATGCTTGCTCCTTGGAAGAAAAGCTATGACCAACCTATACAGCATATTAAGCAGCAGAGGTGTTACTTTGCCAAAAAAGGTCTCTATAATCAAACCTATGGTTGTTCCAGTAGTCATGTATGGATGTGAGAATTGGACCATAAAGAAAGCTGAGCATAGAAGAATTGATGCTTTTGAACTGTGGTGTTGGAGAAGATTAACGAGAGTCCCTTGGACTACAAGGAGATCCAACCAGTCCATCCTAAAGGAAAGCAGTCCTGGGTGCTCATTGGAAGGACTGAAGCTGAAACTCCAATACTTTGGCCACCTGATGTGAAGAGCTGACTCGTTTGAAAAGACCCTGATGTTGAGAAAGATTGAAGGCAGGAGGAGAAGGGGACGACAGAGGATGAGATGGTTGGATGGCATCACCCACGCAATGGACATGTGTTTGAGTAAACTCTGGGAGTTGGTGATGGACAGGGAGGCCTGGCGTGCTGTGGTTCATGGAGTCACAAAGAGTTGGACACGACTGAGTGACTGAACTGAATTGAACTGAACTGAATACAAGGTTTCGGATATAGGAAGAGATAGTTTCTGGATTTGAAAATAATAGAAGTGATGCAGGAAGTGAAGCCTCAGGGGGCTTAAATATGCTCATATAGATGTTCAGAAGTGACACAAAAAACAGATCTCTTTCTTCCTTGTGTGTGTGTGCATATATATGAATAATTTAAAATGTGCCTTCACACTAGATTTATCTATGAATGCACAGGGTCAAACATATTAAATGCTTAGCATGCAAGATTTTCTATCTAGCAATCAGGATGGGTATATAACCTTTTACATAATTGCCTATGAAACTACAAAAAATAATTACACTCCAGTGAAGCTGACCTACACCTAAAATTGCCCAGAAATTCAAAAACAAAGTTTTAATTCCTGTGAATTGATTTCTTGTTTTATGTGGTGTGATTCCGTGTTTTGGTGAACAGCAACTTTTCTCAAAAAGAAAACTTCCAGAGTTGCAGTATTTGAGATTTTCAAAGCATGTTCATCAATCAAACATCAAAATAAAAAATACCTGGGTTCTTAACGAAAACCTGGAACCTTGTTAATACCTGAATCCCATCTCTGTATTGGTGGGTGCTTAGGAATCTGCACATTGTACAAATTCTCTAGATGACCCTGCTGCACTTGAGTGAATCAAAATATTTCATTTTAATAGATAAAGAAAACAAACTTCTAAGGTTCTTCCAAAAGATCCCTTTCAAGTGAGACCACAGCGCTGGCAGGATCTCACCTGTTTACAAAAAAGCAAAAAACAAAACAAAACAAAACCCATAAAACTGAGATTTGGGAGAAAATAGAAAATACACCCTTTGTTTGAAGAGAAACTTAAGGTCAACACAGGACTTCACCAAACCATATGCTGTTTACATGTGTTGTCACTAGTATATGACCCATCTCGCCACAAATTAGTGTGGTTACCTTAAATAGCTAACCTGAAAATCTTAACCTTCCACTGCTGAAGTTATTGGTTTTAGCTACACTGTTTTCTTTTTCTAGGTTTACTAGGTTGTTCTTTTGGGCATGATTTTAGAAATCTAATTATAACTCTGGTTTCAAACTTTTGAACCATGTAATCAAACTGAGATTGGTCACTGAGAAAAATACAGGGTTCTTAGCTCTGCCTAAATTGACAAGGTACGTGGCCAGGTCCAAACTCAACTGAGTGGCATGTCTTTACAGTGTCAGTTCATCCCCCAAAATTCAAAAAGGATCCATGCTGCTGTCAGAAAGTTTTGAAACCAGCACCATTTTTTCTTTTCTTTCTTTTTTATGAATCCATTCCCAGGAGAGAGTTTTTATTCAGTGCAGTGCACTGTTAGGGGGAAAAAGAATGAGTTAAGACAAAAAAAAAGTCTAACATAAAAAATTACCCATATGATGTCTATTTTTCCTGCTTGGTTGAAATACCCAATGGATTATTTACTTAGATTTGTGCTATTATTGAATCCAAAAGGCAACCTCTTCGGAATAACGTTTGCTCTACTACAAATTCTGTGTAAAGGCTGGGTATCTAAAGCTATAAATGATTTTATATTTTTGCAATAATTATGGGAGGGGAATGGAGATATTAGCTTTCATGATCAGAGTTTTCTTTCTGTAACAGTTTTGATCTTTAACTTTTTTTCTTGGAAGAAGGTTTTCTAACCCCAGTCAAGCCTTCAGATGACTGCAGTCCTGGCAGCATCTTAGTTACAACCAGGTAAGAGACTGAGCCTGAACCTACTGGAAAAGCTGTTTTGGAAAGATTTAACCTTAATACCCAACTAAATCCCTTGACCATCGCTCGGGCTGTACTCTGCTTTCCCCACAGGAATTACAGAAGGGGGTTGGCACAGGCACTGGCAGATGACATTGTCTTACTCTTTTCCTTCCCCGCTGGAAGAACCCAAGTATGTGCATAAATACAATTAAAGACACTATCTGCAAATCGATAGAACGCATTTTCAGTTTCTTAAACCTCTAAATCCAAGTGCCCAGTGTTCTGTTTTTCAGACAGACCATGCAATCAATTAACAGCCAACCTGTGGGTTTGTGTTTGAACTATCAATACAATTATTAAAGACACGTCACAGGCAGAAGGCAAGTGGCTGCCTTTGTGTTTCTTTCTTTCTTTCTTTTTTTTTTTTTTTCTGGAATATTATCTAGTCTTGGGAACATCAAGATGGAAACCTGGTCGTCTTGGAACTGATGGCACGTTTAAAAGACTCTAACAATCTCAGAATGATTTCCCCCCAACAGGCACTGTCACGGGTCTCTCAATGATGACAGCAACGTGCCCACATCCGACCTTAGCTGTCATCTCACCTGGGTCCTAGCGGCGCCATTTGATTCTGACGTGGCTCCAAGCCCACAAACAGCATAGCGGCCCCCGGTTGGCCGCGAATCCGGCCGGCGGCGCCGCCCTCCCTGCCCCGCCCGTGCGCCTCGCCGGGCTCCGCGCCGCCTCCCTTGCGTCCCGCACTCGGCGGCGGTGCGTCCTGCGCTCCTCTCCTGCTTCGCGGTCCCTGCTTAGATCTTCGCTGCCCTCCCCGCTCCAGGCCGCCGGGAGGCGAGTCGAGGGGACCCGCAGGCCGTGCACCCCGAGGTTCCGGGCCCAGAGGAGGCCGCACAGGAGACGCGGTACGCGATGGCCCGGCGAGGGGGCTGCGCGCTGCTGGTGCTGTGCGGCTCGCTGGCCGCCTGTGCCTGGCTGCTGGGCGCCGAGGCCCGGGGGCCTGGGGGCCCTGTGGCGGGCGCAAGGCGGCGCCGGCGGCCCCAGGAGGACGGCATCTCCTTTGAGTACCACCGCTACCCAGAGCTTCGTGAAGCGCTCGTGTCCGTGTGGCTGCAGTGCGCCGCGGTCAGCAGGATCTACACGGTGGGGCGCAGCTTCGAGGGCCGCGAGCTGCTGGTGCTCGAGCTGTCCGACAACCCCGGCGTCCACGAGCCGGGTAAGGGAGCCGCGCGGGGTGGCCCGGCGGTGGGAAAGGAGGGCGAGAGGCACCCGGGGTGGAAAGTGTACGTGGGGGGAGGGTTGGGGCTGGGATTTGCCAAGCCCTGTCGGCTGGCTGTCCTCCCCAGCCTTGCACACCCCTCCCCCTGGGTAAGCCCAGGCCGGAGGGGCTGCCTCTGATGGAGGTGGGAGCGCAGCAAGCAAAGCTGCGCCCCCGCAAACCCGCTGTCACCCCCCAATTCGCTGTGCCTAAGACCGTAGGGAATAACTGTGAGGCCTCAGGAAGGAGGTCGTCCTTTCTTGCAAGCTGGAGTAGAACGGTAAGGTGGAGAAGGCAGGGTCTGAGGAAATGAGGAAAAGTCATTTATCATTTGTTTCCTAATTTCCAGAGGGCCAGTTTATTGGCCTTGGAGGCTCTAGGTGTCCATCTCTACCTGTATGTGCGTGTTAGGTAACGCGCACTGCTGGGATGTTAAGGATCTTGGTAACGCTGGCGGGTAGAGGGTGATAAAGCCGCCTCTGGCAGGCATTCCGATTTCAAAACTGCACACAGTCTTTCTAAGGAAAAAGGAATATCCCCCCCGCCCACCGCCCACCCACCTTTTTTTTTTTTTTTCTGTTCTAGCCCTTGGAGATGAGTAGTTTGCGATCAGGATTTTATTACAACGGATGTTTCCATATGACCATCTTATTCATCTTCCTCTTGAGTGTGTTAGGGCACGTTTTAATTTATGTTAAATGTTACGCAATTGGTATTAATAAAGAGATACCTTGAAAAATGTTTTTGGTTCTTCTTTTTCTTTGCTCTTTGAAAATAACATAACTTTTAAGGCCTGGTCTTCTGACCATAAAGGTTAAAGTAATCTGGGCTAATTACATCAGCATGCTATGCTTTTTTTTTTTTCTTTTTTAATGACAAAGAAAGCAAGAAAACAGGTAAAAACTCTCAAATGTAGGGCCAGAATAGTTTTATAATGATATTTATTATATCATTATATAATAATGGGATTAAAATTGAGATGGGATTAAAATATGTGATCCACGGAGACACTTTGATCTTCAAACGGAAGGAGTATGGTCTGATCAATAGTAAATTTTTAGTAAAATGGGAAACATTTCTTACCTTCAAATAATGTAAATGCAAAGGTTTGTATAATTTTGCCATCAAAACCCTAAAACTAGATCCTGGAAAACATTTTCAGTAGTGCTGTCTGATGCTAGTAACGATTGAAGGTGGGAGAAGAAGGGGAGGACGAAAGATGAGACGGTTGGATGGCATCACCGATGCGATGGACATGAGTTTGAGTAGGTTTCAGGAGTTGGACAGGGAGGCCTGGCCTGCTGCAGTCCATGGGATCGCGAGGAGTGGGACATGACTGAGCGACTTAACTGAACTGAATGCTCTCTAGCAGGATTCAGCATGTAGAATCGGAAATTTGGAAAGTTAGTTTCATATTTGTATCTGAAGATAAAGAAAAATTTTATATGTGAAAACTCATCTTCAGTTATTTTAGATAATTGAAGTCAAGACATCTTAGGTTTAAAGAGAATCTAAATATTTGTGATTCTCCTGCCTATTTAATTGGAACCTTTGGTTATTCTATCATAGATTGCTCCTCAGATTTTGTTGTTTCTTCAAAGAGATCATATGAAAGCAAATGTTAACTATTTGTTGTCTTCAAGTTTAGAAACAAAATTGTAAAGTGATATTACTGTTAAAATGTGATATGCTTTTGAAAATGAAAACCATAATTCTTTTGCTTAAATATCTGAACTGTATAGTCTGTCAAGATCTGCAGGTCCCTTTTCCAGCTCTAGGCTCCTTGGGGTAGATCTGTGTCTCCAGCACCTAGGGCAGGTCTGGGACACAGCAGGCACTCAGGTCACATTAGGGAAAAAGATGAGTCAGTCATTTGCTGAATAACACAATGCCTTCTATGTTTTGTTCCTTTTAAACACAAAATACAGCAACTTAACTCATTTTAAGAAAGCAAATAAAGAAATATTTTACATTACCTGCTTTACTGCTTGTTAAATGAAGGAAACTAAGCTCATGGTATTACTTAATAAATAGAATACAAAATGTCTACCAGTTATATTCCTAAAGGTTGCAATAAACTGTTATGAGCCAGCACGAAAAACATGGGGTGATTTCCCCCTCCACCATCTTTTAAGAAGAGATGAACAGGTTGGAAATCTTCAGGGAACTAATTAAAAAAAAATTGAGTAAATTTTAAAGATCTTATTGACTATTTGGTGATTCACGAATTGAACATCATTCAATCTAGCAGATAGAAAGATGTTCCTAAGATTTGTGCAAAATGAAAGACTTATAGGTAGATGGGAGCTGGAACAAGGAAGTTACACTAGGCAAAAAATGGGTTGCTTATTGCAAAGTTACTCCCTTTTACAGGATGTTGTACTGATCACAGGATTCCTAATTGATTGGGTTAAGATTTCATTTCTGAAAGAGCCAAAACTGTAATTTAGTCTTGGTTTGGTCTTGTGAGGCTTTAGCATGAACAACTGCATGTGGTGCCTATTGTCTTTTCTCAACAAATTATTTATATATTTGGCTGCATCTGGTCTTAGTTGGTCAGGTGTGAGTTTGCCCTTTGGCACATGGACTCTCCAGTTGTCGTGTGTGGGTTCCAGTAGTTGCAGCATGCAAGTTCTTTAGTTGAGGCACGTGAGCTCAGTTGCCCCAGGGTTGTCCTAGAGCACTGGCTTTGGGTGCAGAGATCTGATCAGTATATGAGCTTAATAGCACTTGTGGGAATTAACTTTTAGGAAGTTTTGAATGAAGGGATGTAGTTACCATTCTTAAACGGCCTTCATATTCCTTTTTAGATTAAAATATTTTAAGGAATGAAAAGGAATTTTCATACTTATTTTGAGATAGAAATGGATTAATTCAGTGTTTTGAACACCCACACACTAGGTGAGCAAACTTACATAGGTTGTATAGTGATACACAGGATGGTCCTTGCCCTGTGAGAGATTGAGAGTTGGGAGGTTGCAGGACAGTTTAAAGGTCATTAGGGCTTCAAGAAGGGAGTGGGAGGCCCAGAGAAAGGAGACTATGGACATTAGGTCAGGGGCATTTGGTTACTGAAGAACAGATGATGAGAAGGCAGGGATATACTGATTACTGAAATTTACCAATTCCAATGTACCTCAACTGTTTTCATATTATAAGTGTTTTGGGGAGAGTTGAAATAATGTTTCTGATGAAGCTACTCAGAAATAATGTTTAACTTAACAAATTTGTTTACTTGACTTAAACATTGATGAAGTTTCCCATATTCATTTTATCTTCCAACATGAGCGAGGTATCACGTGTCTTCTTAATCTAAATTATTTTTCTGAACTTAAAAAAATTGTATATCATGCCCAAATATTTAGTATCACCATAGAAAAACTCTCCCCAAATAAGACATCAAGCCTTTCTCTGTGGTAGAAGTTGACGTGGTTAGATTTGCAGTTATGGACAGAGGGTGTTCTTTCATCCCACCACCTCCATTCCTAAGTGGGAAAAAAATGATCATCAGACTTGTTCGGCACCAGACCATGGGCCGAATTTGAACTGATCTTCTCAAAATGATCTATTCTCTCAGGTATTCTGCATTTGAATTCATCAAAAGGGAAAGTAAATTCTATTTGGAACTGGTGAGGGAGGAATATCAACATCTATTTTGACCAGCTGGATGCTGGATCTCAGTTATCATTTTCATTACTTTGGAGGACTGAACAAATCTGCTGGAGGAGGGTGATGGGTTTAGCCGTTCTCAGAAGACCTGTACGTGGTCTTGTCCCCAGTCTCATCTCCTCACACGTTGTGAATCTGGACTCCAGACCTGGGACTGGGATAGAGCCTCAGCTGAGATTTAGACTCTGCACTCAGATGTGTTCCCTTGAGATATACCTGCCAAACCTGTTCTTGTTTCCCATTTTTCCTTCTGTTTGCTTATATTTTACACATTTAAAATATTTCTACATATAGGGGCTCATATGCTTGAACCCAAATATATGCTTTCCTAGGCATACATATTCATCATTGCAGTACTCATAAAAGAAACCATTATCAATTTATGTCTAAGCAATGGAATCTGTTTTCCCAGACCACTCCTCTCAGGGCTAAACATGAGTTAAAATTAGTTTGTTTAAAGCTCTTAATTCTTTTACATGTAGTTTACCATTGCTCTTGGGGAGTAAGTCTGATTTATAGCTAAAATGTTATCTTAGAAATGTTCTTTAGGGCGTAAACTTTCCCCTCTCCAAGTCTGGAATGATTATTTTGGACTTGTTCCTCCCCAAATCTGTTCAGATTTAAAGTGTATGAATGCCAGTGTGCATTTGCCAAATATTGTGATGGAACATTTAATGCTGTCAAAATTTCTATACAACTCAAAAAAAAGTGGGGATTTTGGTTATTTTGTATGGCCTCTTTTAATACTAGATTGGGGTGAATTAGTGGGAAATGCTTACAGCTGAGAACACCTTACAACTGGTGAATATTGATGTTAGATTCAGGAGAAGGATCTAAATGTACTACATGTGGTCAAGAGTTATTTTTTAGACCCAAGTGAGTCACTGTAGCTCTTGCCAGAAATAATGTATTGGATTGACTTGTGACTGGCTAAAGGAAGAGAGGAAATTGAGCTGGCCCCTAACCTTGTATCAGATAAAATAAGTGTCTTTCTGTGAAAACTGATTTGAGAGGCAGCAAAGGAATCATCTGCCAGCATCTCCCTCATTGTGTAGCACAGAGAATATTCCTATACTCATCTTTATAGTTCTTTAGAAGAGCTATTTTTGACAAATACAAAAACAGTTCCAGAAGTAGTGACACATGACTGGCTTTTCCCAAAGTGTACTCAATGGAATATTAGTTAAGCTTGGTTTGAAAAGGATTAGGTAAGCAAAGATTAAAAGGTTTGCATGTGGCAAGACTTGAAATATGATAATGTGTGTTTCAAACCTCCAACTGTATACCCTACAGTATTTTCACCACTGAACTTCTTTTTGTCCCCAAGGAGGTTATCTTGTACCTGGTATTACCCTAGTTTGAAAAGCATAGCACTCAGTCAGTCAGTCAGTTCAGTCGCTCAGTCGTGTCCGACTCTTTGTGACCCCATGAACTGCAGCACGCCAGGCCTCCCCATCCTGGAGTCCACCCAAACTCATGTCCATTGAGTCAGTGATGCCATCCAACCATCTCATCCTCTGTCGTTCCCTTCTCCTCCTGCCTTCAATCTTTCCCAATATCAGGGTCTTTTCAAGTGAGTCAGCTCTTTGCATCAGGTGGCCAAAATATTGGAGTTTCAGCTTCAACATCAGTCGTTCCAATGAACACCCAGGACTGATTTCCTTTACGATGGACTGGTTGGATCTCCTTGCAGTCCTTATTATTATTCCTTTTCATATTTTGAGGGATTTACTTGATAATTCTTTAGCAGAGACACTCAAATAAGAAGTTCCTCAGGGGTGTGGCAGAGAAGGCAATGGCACCCCACTCCAGTACTCTTGCCTGGAAAATCCCATGGACGGAGGAGCCTGGTGGGCTGCAGTCCATGGGGTCGGTAAGAGTCAGACACGACTAAGCGACTTCCTTTTCACTTTTCACTTTCATGCATTGGAGAAGGAAATGGCAACCCACTCCAGTGTTCTTGTCGGGAGAATCCCAGGGACAGGGGAGCCTGGTGGGCTGCCGTCTATGGGGTCGCACAGAGTCAGACACGACTGAAGCGACTTAGCAGCAGCAGCAGCAAGTGTGACTGATGCTGTATTGACACGTAGACTAAAATATCATATAGACGTAGATTTTGTCTAAGTCTTGATGACAGCGGGATAATCATGAGTGGAGCAGTCATTTTACATTATTTTAAATTTCACTTGCATCTATAGAATCCCTTCATTTTAATTGTTTTTATCTGTAGCTTTTATCAGAAATTAAAGAATTTTCTCTTTTATCTAAGTGGCTTATATGAAAAATCACTTCTCAAAATTTTTTTTTCAGAAAATTTTCTTGGGCTATTATTTTTTTCTTTAAATATGGTCATATATTCCACCAGGATTTTAAATATTTGGCCATATTGCCTTTCCTTTCATGAGGATTCTGCTTAGGTACCCTCTGAGATGAGTTTGGAGACGTAATAGATGGATGTAGCCTTTTCTGTTCTACCCCCCCCCGCCCCCGCTGCCCCCGCTTCCTCTTCTTCTGTGGGTATTAGAATAAGAAAGGGTCATCATCTGGATATCAGCTGGGAGGCTTCCTCTGATAAATGTGGGGCTTCCTTGGTGGCACAGATGGTAAAGAACCTGCCTGCAAACGTGGGAGACCTGGGTCCGATCCCTGGGTCAGGAGGATCCCCTGGAGGAGGGCCTGAAAACCCACTCCAGTGTTCTCGCCTGGAGAGCCCAGGGATGGAGGGGCCTGGCGGGCTGCAGTCCACAGGGTCACACAGAGTTGGACACAACTGAAGTGACCTGGCATGCACAAACCCACGTTGTCCTGGCTCATTTACTTCATGGCTCCCCATAATAGTCTCCAGTTTGGTCTTAAATAAACAGCTTTTTCATACCTATCACAGGTGAGGAATTAGATAATATTTATCTTCATGGGGACTTAAAGATCCAAGGAGAGTTTGCTGGTTGTTGAAAAGAGGTATTTAAGAGAAAAATTAGAAATGTGGATTGTCTTGTTTTTTAGAGACCTTGTCACAATGATCTTAATTCCCTATTAAAAAGCACATAAATTGCTGTACTTAAATTTTGAAAAATCTTAGTGAATATAGTAAGAACAGTTACACTCTAAAAAAGGTAACTTCAGGTGTTTATTTTTTAAGGAAGTTATTTTTAACAGCTGTAGAAGGAACAGTTTGAGTCTTAAAATAATGCACATTTTGGTTAAGTCTGTGCAGTCATCCTTCAGTATCCATGGGGAATTGGTTCATCTGTGTATTTTACACATTCTCACGTACTTTTCAAACCCACCTTAGTGCCTAATTTGTCATTCTTCACTGTTACCTGTGGACGACCTGGAGAAATCTCATTGACAGAATTAATTTCACTCTGGTGTCTACATGAGGTGCTGTATGTTGAGGACAACTCTAGGTCTTGAACTAATGGTAAAAGCCATGAAATATGTGATAAATGTCTTTAATATTTCTGAGACATGTTTTACATTATTTCTACATCTTTTGGTGTGCTTTTCATAGTTGATTCAAATGGCTGGAGGGCACCTTGTATTATTCTAATAAACATTTTCCCTTCTCTTTGGACTCTGTTTCAGTTTGCACAAAGTATATTTTTAAAAATGACACATAACTTTCAGAAACATCAAGCATTTTTCCTGAATAGTTTTAAAACTTGTATTGTTGCTGTTGTTTTTTTAACATTGAGGCTGAATCGTTGGCTGTAGTAATTCTATGCCATGTTTGCACAAGGAGAGGGCATGAATTAAAACGTGTTTCTGAAATGAATCTACAGAGGGTGAGGCTGGATGGTATTTCCCCCAAAATTTATAGACTAAAGATAATGTGTTTATAGCCTCTGTAAAGACAGTAGCATAAGCAAACCATTCATACCCTTACCAGCATTTTCAAGAGGCCAAAAAGGCTTTCCTTTGTAGCTAGTTCATGTCAGACTTTCCATGATGTCCTGTTTCCAGACCAAGGTAGTAACACTTTAGTATTTTTATATCATATTAACCTTGCAGGTATCAGTTCAGTTCAGTTCAGTCGCTCAGTCATGTCCGACTCTTTGCGACCCCATGAATTGCAGCATGCCAGGCCTCCTGTCCATCACCAACTCCCGGAGTTTACTCAAACTCACGTCCATGGAGTCAGTGACGCCATCTAGCCATCTCATCCTCTGTCCTCCCCTTCTCCTCCTGCCCCCAATCCCTCCCAGCATCAGAGTCTTTTCCAATGAGTCAACTCTTCACATGAGGTGGCCAAAGTATTGGAGTTTCAGCTTTAGCATCATTCCTTCCAAAGAACACCCAGGACTGATCTCCTTTAGAATGGACTGGTTGGATCTCCTTGCAGTCCAAAGGACTCTGAAGAGTCTTCTTCAATACCACAGTTCAAAAGCATCAATTCTTCTGCATTCAGCTTTCTTCACAGTCCAACTTTCACATCCATACATGACCACTGGAAAAACCATAGCCTTGACTAGGCAGACCTTTGTTGGCAAAGTAATATCTCTGCTTTTGAATGTGCTATCTAGGTTGGTCATAACTTTCCTTCCAAGGATTAAGCGTCTTTTAATTTTGTGGCTGCAATCACCATCTGCAGTGATTTTGGAGTCCCCCCAAAATAAAGTCTAACACTGTTTCCACTGTTTCCCCATCTATTTCCCATGAAGTGATGGGACCAGATGCCATGATCTTAGTTTTCTTAATGTTGCAGGTATAAATCACCCTAATTGTATAAATTACCAAGAAAACTCAAGGCATTTATTCACTAGACATTTGGAAATACCAGATAGAAATGCTTCTAAACCAGTTCACATTTAAAACTCAAACTCTTGAATAGTGCAAGGCAGAATGAAGTGCATCTTTCATTACTGTGTGTGCTATTATATTTGTATCTGTAATGTACTTTACAAGAATAGCCAAGTGCCTGCTGTTTTAGTGCCATTCTGAACACTGAAGAGATACTTAGAAAAGGAGCAGCACACAGCAGTTTTTAACAGGGTACTTAATATGAAGGTATAATTCAAATTCTATGGTAAAGTTGACAGAGATATCAAAGGAAGGTGTTCAGAAGGATGTGGGGATTTGAGCAGGTCTTAAAGGATGAACCACATCTGGAAAGAAGACGAGAGGACTTCATTCTGTGCCCGTATAACATCATTTTGCATCTTATGTCTTTTTCTCCACTATCCCAATGGTGGTGTCCTAGCTATATTCAGTTAGCATTGTGACATATAATTATATTCCATTAATGTGAAATAATGACACATTCCATTAACTTGAAATTTCTACCTTGTTAGAGATAATATAGTTTTTGGGGTGTTGTCCTTTAGGGTTGATTTCCCTTATCAGGAGGATAAAACTATTTGAGATGGAGGTTATGATATATATATGCTTTTGAACTATGGTGTTGGAGAAGACTCTTGAGAGTACCTTTATTTCTAGTATTTCAATTTGCACTGCCTTCTCTTTCCCCCACGGTGCCTGTAAGTCTATTCCCTACGTCTGCATCTCCAGTATCATTTTTCTAGATTTCATATATATGCATTAATATGGATTGCAAGGAGATCCAACCAGTCCATCCTAAAGGAGATCACTCCTGGGTGTTCATTGGAAGGACTGATGTTAAAGCTGAAACTCCAATACTTTGGCTACCTCATGCAAAGAGTTGACTCATTGGAAAAGACCCTGATGCTGGGAGGGACTGGGGGCAGGGGGAGAAGGGTACGACAGACGGTGAGATGGCTGGATGGCATCACTGACTCGATGTTCATGAGTTTGGGTGGGCTCTGGGAGTTGGTGATGGACAGGGAGCCCTGGCGTGCTACAATTCATGGGGTCGCAAAGAGTCTGACATGACTAAGCGACTGAACTGAACTGAACTGAAGTATACACAGAAAATCTTATTTTTCTTGGCAGTAGAACCCTTTCTCAAGGAAGAAACAAGCTTTTGTTGAAAGGCTGTTCTGATGAACTCTTTTGAGATCTGGGTCTTTGGAGCTCAGGAACAGGCTAAGTTGAATAAAAAGAAGAGGCATATTTTCAGAGGCTTGGTGGAGAGTCAGAGAGGGACAGAAAGACAATGTCTCAGGAGAACTTTGGGGAAAACAGACATTGTGAATGGAGACATCACAGAATCTTCTATGCTCTGTGATGCTTTGTATGGTAGGTTGCTTTGGGAGATGGGATGAAGTACTTAATCTTGTTTCAATATTGCCAAAACCAGAGGTTGTCCAAGGAAAGACAATTACACAGCAGTTATGAAACAAGAAATTATTAACAAAGATCAGATACACACTATACCGCAGTGCTTCCTAGAAGCCATAAAGGCATTTTTTTGGAATGTCAGCCAGATGTCCCCCATTCTACTGATCATTTACCTTATACTTCCAGGTTCCTGAGTTGTGTATTCCAAATTGGAATCCTGATCCCAAGAGAATGCTAGGTGAGAGCCTTTGGGTTATGGTTGTAAGCCAGTTTGAGATTTGTGCAGCAAGCAGAATGAATCATATGTTGTATTAGTGGAGGTTAAGTGCATGGAATATAAATAACTGAAATTGGGTGAGGTTTCCTTTCAGAAAAATAGTACTTGTATTGACCTTTTCAAGTGTCTACATTATATTTTGATGTGAAAAAAGTTGTTTTTACAAAAGAGGATTACATATTTATTGAGAATTTTTCTAACCCATCAGCATACAGTTTCTTAAAGAACTTTATTTCCAGTATTTCAATTTGTCCTGCCTTCTCCCTCCCCCATGGTGCCTGTAAGTCTATTCTCTATGTCTGCATCTCCAGTATCATTTTTCTAGATTTCATATATATGCATTAATATGGACTGCAAGGAGATCCAACCAGTCCATTCGAAAGGAGATCAGTCCTGGATGTTCATTATAAGGACTGATGTTAAAGCTGAAACTGCAATACTTTGACTACCTCATGCGAAGAGCTGACTCATTGGAAAAGACCCTGATGCTGGGAGGGATTGGGGACAGGAGGAGAAGGGGACGACAGAGGATGAGATGGCTGGATGGCATCACTGACTCGATGGACATGAGTTTGAGTAAACTCTAGGAGTTGGTGATGGACAGGGAGGCCTGGTATGCTGCGATTCATGGGGTTGCAAAGAGTCGGACACAACTGAGCGACTGAACTGAATTGAACTGATGATACTTATTTTTCTCTTTCGGACTTACTTCACTCTGTATGACATAGGTTCATCCACATCACTACAAATAACCCAATTTTGTTCCCTTTATGGCTGAGTAATAGTCTATTGTATATTTGTACCACATCTTCTTTATTCACTCATCTGTTGATGGACGATTAAGTTGCTTCCATGTCCTGGCTGTTGTAAATAGTGCTGTAGTGAACATTCAGGTACCTATGTCTTTTTGCATTATGCTTTTCTCAGAGTATATGCCCAGTAGTGGAATTTCTGGGTCATATGGTAGTTTTATTTATAGTTTTTTAAGGAACATCCATTCTGTTCCTCATACTGGTTGCATCAATTTGCATTCCTACCAACAGTGCAAGAGGGTTTTCTTTTCTTTTTGGCATTAGATTGGGAAACTACTGTATAGCACAGGGAAGTAAGCTCGGTGCTCTGTGATGACCTAGATGGTTTGGATGGAGAAGGGTGGAAGGGAGGCCTAACAGGAACGGGATTTATGTATACATATAGCTGATTCACATGTTGTACAGCAGAAACTAACACAACATTGTAAAGCAATTATACTCCAATTAAAAATAAAAAGAACTTTATATCCATATTTGTGAATATTTTATAACACATTACAATGGTGTAAGAATTATTGATATTATGTTGCATATCTAACAAATAGCCTATAGTAAAAGAATAAATATATATAAGAACTATGCTTAGAGTAAAGTGTGTCCTTAAATTATTATTCAGGGAATAGTGGAATTCAAGAATATTTATAAAATATAGTTGAAATTTTTTGTTTTGTTTCTTGCCATTTGAGAAACTCTACCAAGATGAATAGATGATAAAAATTCTGTTGGTAGTTTGTAATCAGGATATGGACAAACAAGAAACATGCCCATATCTTCAGGCTGATGTTTGTATGAGAGGTTGTATTCTCATGAGCAGGAAGGGGGCTAATAACAGTGAAATGACAAGATAGTTTCAGTTAATTTGGGGTAAATAACTTACCTTTTGATGACCATGTTATTTCAGGTGAAAGTGTTTGGTCTGAATGATTCAGATAATTACTTAAATCTTCTTTTGGTCTGTGTACAGTCATAGCTGTTGGGCATTAGGATAGTGGGAGCCCAGAGCCTAATCAGGTGCAAGGGCAGGAAGAAGGTTGGGGAGCGACAGTTCTGTGTGTAGTAGGGGTCAGTAAGTAATGCTGGGATCCTTTGGGCAGTTTTATTAGTAGCCATTTCTTTTTGTCAGACTAATAAACAGTGACTTATTACCATCATTTCCAAGTCCTTTTATGTAAATGGATTAGAATAAAGAGAAAAGACTGTGAATCAGGTTTCATTTTTTTCTTTCTGTTAAGTATATATTCAGTTTAGAAGCTAAATAGACACTTAGGATACACCTTGAAATCATAAATGCTGTGCATTCTATGTAGTTCAAAGGTATTAGCTATTGTTTCCCATGTAGGGAATTGTACAGGACCCTTGGGAAATGTTAATTCTAGAAGGTGCTAATCCATTACGTGCAGGACCCATTGGTGGGTGCCTGGAGTACTTCAGAAGCAGGATGTGACGACTCAGTCACGCATGCATGGGCCAGAGAGTCTGGCTAATTCTGAGATGTGGAATTCTGGCCTTCTCTTAAGTATGATAAATAAAAAATTATATCGACCTCTATCCAGTCAGTTGTTCTAGACCATTTTTTCTCCCCACAAAAAGGAGGCACCTCAGAGATGTTCCATTTACTTTGCTCTTTTCTCCTGCCTTCAAAGGGAAAGTGTGTGTGTGTGAGTGCATGTGTGTGTGCTTGTGTGTGCACATACATATGCGCTCTTATGCGGAAATTTCAAATACAACAGTTTTCATGAAAAAAACTTTTCAGACCACTAGCTGTATTTTTTTGTACGGTGAGGTTTTTGTTTCCTGGGACGAGTTCTGAAGTCATCTTTCGTTAGGGGGAGGTGACAGAGGTGATGTAGGAGCTGTCAGTGTCACAACCATGGTTTGTGGCCTGGCGTCAGTCTGTCTGTTGTAGCTCCTACAACTTGGCTTTGAGGTATCTCCTAGGAAGTGAGCCGTCAAATACAGGAAATCTCAGATAGGAAATTAAGGTAATAAAAGATGGCTAAAAAGATTAAGACAGACTGAAATATAACAAAATAAAAGAAGGAAGTGAGGCAAACGTAAAAAAGAAAAATTAGGAAACAGTAGAAGAAAAAAATCAAATTTAAAGATGAAATAGAAAGATTAAAGAGAAAATTTAAATGTTGCAAAATGTACAATGAATATATTTTCCCCCCTCATAGTTAAGTAATGCTCAGTACATAGCAAGTACTATTTAAAAGCTTAACTCATCTAATCCTCAACCCCTGTGGAGTTGGTACTATTATTATTCCTATTCTATAAATTAGGAAGCTAAAGCACAGAGAGATAAGTGATTTATTCCTTTACCTGAGAGATCACAGGCTTGTAAGTGGCAAAACCAAGATATGAAAAATATATTTATATATAGCTACATTGTTAGTTAAAAATAAAAATAAGTACATTAGACACCATTTGCTTCATCCTCTTTCCTTCTTCTGAATTATCTCCTTCTTCTCGCCTTTCTTTCATTTTGGAAAATTCTTCTTACCATGTGATTTGAGTGGGAGTTGCTGCCATGTTCTAAGATACCCTGTGTCCTTGCTTCCAAAATAAGCCCCCTCTCCACCTCATCATCATATCTTGATTCTACAATGTATTTACAAACATTATTTCAGATTCTCTGCATTTTCATGAGGTAAAATAAGATCATTTTCCTTGGGCAAATTATCATTTCAACTTAAATATGAAGCTGTTTTAAAAATAAGATTTAATTGTTACTTTGAATGTTCATATTAGGTATCTCAAGTAATAATAAGAATGTCATTCTGATCTTACCACATTATTTATTTCTTTGCTTATTCTCTTTAATCAGATATAATAACAGACTGATAAGAGTATGTACAAGTGAAAATTTTCTAAGGCAGTGACATTTGTCATTATATTTACAACTATTAGCTTGCAAGTATGTGCACATAAATTTATATACACAAAAACACCTTTAAATGGAATGTGTTTATCTAGGAAGTCAATAAAGTTAGAAACTGAGTGTAAATAAATATTTTTAAGTGAAAGGGCAAATGGGTAGGTCTGATTTGAGATGAGTGAGAAAATCTAGGCAGTTCTTTTAGCTGAAGTATGATCATCATAAGCTTGGAGGATACTTAAATTTTAAGATGGGTGGCCCTTTTAACCTGAAAATCCAATATTTTTTCTGAACTAGATGTTGCCATGGTGACAGGATGGCTTAGCAACTGAAGACTAATTTCATTGGTTGAGTGTCTGCAGACTTGCTTGCTGAGTAGCATTAATATGTTGCCTCCTGCTGTTTTTTATTGAGGAGACCATCTGGCATTAGCTGTTTCAAAAGGTACAGTTCTGTTGGATAATGAATATGGGATGACACACTGAGGTGTTAGAAACAGGTTTTGCCTGCATTAGTTGTTTTAAGAAATAAGTGACTAAGAAATTCTACTTCAAATCACTGCCTATTATAGCCAATTAGTAATTCATAATTCTTGGCTATGAGACTAGAAATTAAAAAGCTTTATTTTTGAGCTTTACATATACTACATAAATAACATATGTTACATATATTTAATTCCCTAAATACACACCTTCACATGGTCACATTAATTTTTATATATCTAAAAATGTACCTATTCAATAAAACATCCTCTCACACGGTATTTTTTAAAATAATGACTGCCGAGGATGCTTAATAGGTTAGAGCATGAATAGTTGGAAGTGGAGGAAGTGTTCTGCTGCAACACTAACCTTTTTGTTACCCATCAATCAAACCGAAGTTCTTGAAAGACTAGTCTTCATCGCACTTTCCTTCTGAACGCCTAACAGTGTGGCTTGCACTGCTTCTCTCTATTGAAACTGTTGGATGAAGGGGACTGGTGACCCCTTAACAGGGTGTCCTTATGTCCTGGTTTGCACAGGACAATATTCCATGATTCTGAGGTATTTGCTACTGGAGCTCTCTTTCACTCTCAAAACTGTCCAGGTTTGGATGACAATTTCTGAGTCACCCTAGCTCTTAACTAAAAATTTCAGTGAGCAGTTTTCATTTTTTATCTTACCTGACCTTATTTAAGTTTTTTTGCTTTATGAGTTCATCATGATCTTTTACTGTGACTTGAAATTCCTTTTCTTTGACTTGTGCTGAGTACCTCTCCTGGTTCTCCTCATATATTCGCAGTCACTTCCCAGGTCCCTCTTTCTTCTCTTCAGCCTTCAAGTGGTAGCATTGCTCAGAGTTCTGTTCTTGTTTTTTCCTTCTTTCTATTATACACTTTCTCTGTGGATATGCTCATTCTTAGAGATAGGTACAGCTAACCTAAGCCAATGACTGCAAAATATTGATCTGATTTCTCTTCTTAAAATTTCAGGTTTATATATTCATCTGCCTAGTGGACACTTTCACTGTAAGTGAAATTCAACACATGGTAGAGAATTTGAGTGTTGGAGTAAGGGAGACATAGGTTGCCAGCTGTCCCATTTAATTGTTTAGAAACCTTGCCGAAGATATTTAAACTCTATGTGACTCAGTGTTCATTCTGTAAAACCAAGAAACCTCTCAAGCATGATTTATGTGGGGAGAGAATGAGATAGCACATGTAATATGCTAATAATGGCTCATGGCACACAATCTTTAATAAGTATTGGGAATTACTATTATTCCTCAAACCTTATTCTCCTCCCATATTTCCCATCTTGATAAGATGCAGAACACCTGCCTATCTGAGTGCAGGCAGGTTCATGTTCGAGAAGACAACTTATTAGAGCTGCATTAAGTAAAAGCTAATGTTTGCATACGGGTGAGGAGGCAGTGTGGAGTGGTATGAAAAATGTTAGAGAAGTTTATTTTTGTAAAATGCACAAGTTGAAATAGACAATCACTAGGGCCCCAGCTCTGAAATGTTGTCATTACTATTAATGTGACAATGATTTAATTTTTGAAAATTTAAATTGCATATATACCATAGGGATGTATTTTCTGACTTGCTAATGACATAAAAAGATAAAGTCAATGGCCCCTTGAACTCACATTTTTAATCTTATTTTCATCTTTTTAAAAATTTCCTTTGATACACTGTAATTAAGAAGAATATAATTGAACTGACATCACAGTTTTGTCCCTGAGATTTCAGTCATATTGTTCTCAAACTCTATCCTAAAACTTGCTTCTTTTATTTTAATGGCTGAAGCCTTACTGTTATTATTATTTTTACTATAGTATATTTATTACAGTAAGTTTTGTTTATTGAGAAAGATGTCACACACCAAACAATTCACACAGTGTATTCACAGTTCTGTGCAGCCATCACCACAGGCAATTTTAGAGCATTTTTATTTCCCTAACGAGGAACCCTGTACCCATTAGCAGTCATTTTCCATTTCCTCATTTCCTACAGCCCTTGGCAATCACTAATCTACTTTTTGTCTCTATGGATTTGCCTTTTCTAAGTATTTCATATATATAGTGTCATACAATGTGTGGTCTTTTGTTAACTGGCTTCTTTCATTTAGCATAATATTTTCAAGATTCATCCATGTTGTAGCATGTATTAGTACCTAATTCATTTTTATTGCCAAATGATATTTATTTATGTGAATATTCCACAGTTTAGCCATTCATCAGCTGATAGACATTTGGATTGCTTTCTACTTTTTGATGATATGAACAATGCTGCTATGAACATTCATGTACAAGTTTTTGTGTGGACATATGTTGTCATTTTTTTACATACAGTCCTAGCAATGAAATTGCTGGGTCATATTGTAACTTTTAGTTTAACATGTTTAGGAAATGCTTGACTGTTTTCTAAAGTGGCTGCACCATTTTACATTCCTCCCATCAATATATGAAGGTTCTGATTTTCCTATATCAATAGCTGGTTATTTCATGTCATTTTGACATAGTCATTCTACTAGGTATGAAGTGGTATCTCATTGTTACTTGATTTGCATTTCCCTAACAATTAATGATGCTAAGCATCTTTTCATGTGGCTTTGGTATGTCTCTTTTTTTCCCCTTCACGGATCACAGCCTTGTTGTGGCGAAGGGGCTTGCGCAACTCAATGAAGCTTTGAGCCATGCCAAGCAGGGGCACCCAAATAGGTCTTAGTGAAGAGTTATGACAAAATGTGATCCACTGGACATAGAAATGGCAACCCACTCCAATATTCTTGCCTAGAGAACCTCGTACAGTGTGAAAAGGCATAAGATTCAACACCAGATGATGAGCCATGCCCAGGTTGGAAGGAGTACAATATGCTACTGGGGAAGTGCATGTGCGTGCTGTTGCTTCAGTCATGTCTGACTCTGTGAGATGCTATGGACTGTAGCCCACCAGGCTCCTCTGTCCATGGGATTTCCCAGGCAAGAATACTGGAGTGGGTTGCCATTTCCTGCTCCAGGGTTTATTTACTATAAAGTTGGCCCCAAAGTTCGGGTTTTTCATAACATTTTATGGAAACCCAAATGAACTTTCGGGCCAACCAGTATATTTCCAGGAACTGACACATGCTATTCACAAAATGACCTGAACTAGCTGAGAATTTCATCCCTCACTGGCATGGCATCACTTTTCCCAGGAGCTAACTGCATCACATTTAGTACCTCTTTCATACCATACAGCAGTTTGTAAAAAGTAAGAAGGCCTTACTCTTCTTTTCTCAGGAACCTGTCAGGATGCATTAATGACTATCTCCCTCACTGTGATCCTTACCTGAGCACATCTGATTGACAGGAGAGGATAGCACTTGGCTGAGTCTTCCTAGAGACTGCCATGCAAACCAGCTTCCATTCCACCCTTGAAAGCAACTCTTAACTCACACTTTCATCTTTGCTTCATTCAAATACTGGGAATATTAAAGATGGGAGTAGACTTATTGGAGAGTATATTTCAGGGCAAGCCTTCTGCTGAGTTAATGCTACCTGCTAAAATGATGCTTATGCTCAAATGAGGGAGCTTCTTATTGCAAAATTCAACCTTAAAATGAAGAAAGTAGGGAAAACAACTAGGTCTTTCAGGTATGACCTAAATCAAATCCCTTATGATTATACAGTGGAGGTGATGACTAGATTCATGAGATTAGATCTGGTAGAGAGAGGGCCTGAAGAACTATGGACAGAGGTCTATAACATTGTATAGGAGGCAGTGACCAAAACCATCCCAAAGAAAAAGAAATGAAAGAAGGCAAAGTGGTTGTCTGAGGAAGCTTTACAAAGAGCTGAGGAAAGAAAAGTGAAAGGCAAGAGAGAAAGGGAAAGATACGCTCAACTGAATCAGAATTCTAGAAAACAGCAAGGAGAGATAAGAAAGCCTTAAATGTAAAGAAACAGAGGAAAACAATAGAATGGGAAAGATGAGAGATCTATTCAAGAAAATTGGAGATATCAAGGGAACATTTCATGCAAGGATGGGCACGATAAAGGACAGAAATGGTAAGGACCTAACAGATATAGAAGAGATTAAGAAGAAGTGGCAAGAATACACAAAAAACTATACAAAAAAGTCTTCATGACCTGGATAACTACGATGGTGTGGTCACAAACCTAGAGCTGGACATCCTGGAGTGTGAAGTCAAGTGAGCCTTAGGAAGCATTACTACGAACAAAGCTAGTGAAAGTGGTGGAATTCCAGTTAAACTATTTAAAATCCTAAAAGATGATGCTGTTAACAAGCTGCAGTCAGTGTGTCAGCGAATTTGGAACACTCAGCAGTGGCCACAGGACTAGAAACTGTCAGTGTGCATTCCAATCCCAAAGAAAGGCAATACCAAAGAAGGTTCAAATTACCATACAATTGTGGTCATTTCACACGCTAGCAAGATAAGATTCAAAATCCTTCAAGCTAGGCTTTAACAGTATGTGAAATGAGAACTTCCAGATATGCAAGCTGGATTTAAGTTGTCAATATTCATTGGATTATGTAGAAATCAAGGGAGTTGCAGGAAAACATCTATTCTAAAGCCTTTGACTGTGTGGATCACAACAAATTGTGGAAAATTCTTAGGAATACCAGATAGCCCTACCTGTCTCCTGAGAAAAGTATGAGGGTCAAAAAGCAACAGTTAGAATCGGATAGGAACTGGTTCAACATTGGGAAAGGAGTATGACAAGGGTGTATATTGTCACCCTGCTTATTTAATATATGCAGAGTACACCATGTGAAATGCTGGGCTGGATGAATCACAATCTGGAATCAAGAATGCCAGGAGAAATATCAATAATCTCAGATATGCAGATGATACTGCTCTAATGGCAGGAAGTGAAGAGGAACTGGGCTTACCTGATGGGTCATCGGTAAAGAATCTGCTTGCAGTGCAGGAGATGCAGGAGACTTGAGTTCGATTCCTGGGTCGGGAAGATCCCCTGGAGCAGTGCATGGCAATTCACTACAGTATTCTTGCCTAGAGAAACCCATGAACAGAAGAGCCTGGTGAGCTACAGTCCATGGGGTCATAGAGAGTCAGACATGACTGAAGCTACTGAGCATGACTGAGCATGCACACATGTGCAAAAAGGAACTAAAGAGCCTCTTGATGAGAGTGAAAAGGCTGACTTGAAATTCAACATTATGAAAACTAAGATCATGACATCTGGTCCCATCACGTCATGGCAAACAGAAGGGGAAGTAGTAGAAGCAATGACAGACTTTATTTTCATGGGCTCCAGATTTTATTTTATAAACCACTGCCCATGGTGAGTGCAGCCATGAAATTAAGAGACACTTGCTCCTTGGAAGGATAGCTACGACAAACCTAGATGGTTTGTCTAGGTTTATTAATTAATGTATTAATAATTATTAATAAAAAGCAGAGACATCACTTTGCTGACAAAGATCTGTATAGTCAAAGCTTTGTTTTTTCCAGTAATCATGAACTGATGTGAAAGTTGGACCATAAAGAAGACTGAGTGCTGAAGAATTGATACTTTTGAATTGTGGTGCTGGAGAAGACTCTTGAGTGGTCCTTAGATTGCAAGGAGATCAAACCAGTCAATCCTAAGGGAAATCAAGCCTGAATATTCATTGGAAGGACTGATGCTGAAGCTGAAGCTCCAGTACTTTGGCCACCTGATGGGAAGAGCTGACTCATTGGAAAAGACCCTGATGCTGGGAGAGATTGAGGACAGGAGAAGGGGGGCAACAGATGATGAGATGCTTGGATGGCATCACTGACTTCTCTGGTAGCTCAGACAGTAAAGCGTCTGCCTACAATGTGGGAGGAAGGAAGGAAGGAAAGTCGCTCAGTCGTGTCTGACTCTTTGCGACCCCATGGACTGTAGCCTACCAGGCTCTTCCTTCCATGGGATTCTCCAAGCAAGAGTACTGGAGTGGGTTGCCATTTCCTTCTCCAACAATGCGGGAGACCTGGGTTCAATTCCTGGGTCGGGAAGATCTCCTCGAGAAGGAAATGGCAACCCACTCCAGTATTCTTGCCTGGAAAATCCCATGGACAGAGGAGCCTGGTAGGCTACAGTCCATGCTGCTGCAAAGAGTTGGACACGACTGAGCGACTTCACTTCACTTCACCAACTCAATGGACATGAGTTTGAGCAAACTCGGGGAGATAGTGAAGGACAAGAAAACCTGGCATGCTGCAGTCCATGGGGTCAGAAAGAGTCGGACATGATTTAGTGACTGAACAATGACAACATGGTGTTTGAAAGTGTTCCCATTTCATTCTTTCACACGTAGCTGTCCAGTTTTCTCAGCACCACTTATATGCAGGCAAGCATACAAGCTGTTTCTTTCTCCAGGCGATCTTCCCAACCTTGGGATTGAACCTGGGTCTCCTGCATTGCAGGCTGATTCTTTACTGTCTGAGCCTCCAGGGAAGCCCACTTATTGAAGAGACTGTCTTTCACCATTGTGTTTTCTTGCCTCCTTGACTCTGCAATTCCACTCTTGGGCACATAATCAGAGATAACTGTAATTAAAAAATATACATGCACCCCAGTGTTAATTGCAGTATTGAATAGATAAAAGGAGGTAGTGTACAAATACAAGGAAGTATTTATTACTCAGCCATAAAAACAATCAAATAATGCCATTTACAGCAACACTGATGGACCTACAGATTATAATAATAAGTGAAGTAAGTTAGGGAAAGACATATCATATGATATGGCCTATATGTGGATTCTAGAAAGAACACTGATGAAATTATTTACAAAATAGAAATAGACTCAAGTACATAGAAAACGAACTTATGGTTACATAGGAGTAGGATAAATTAGGAGTTTGGGATTAAAATATACATATGGCAACCTACTCCAGTACTCTTGCCTGGAAAATTGGGTAGACAGAGGAGCCTGGTGGGCTACAGTCCATGGGGTTGCAAAGAGCAACTGAGTGACTTCACTACACTGCTATATATAAAACAGATAACTAAAGAAGTCTACTAAATATCTTATAATAACCTACAATGGCAGGGTATTAAAAAATATATATATGTATGTATAACTGAATCATTTTACTGTACACCTGAAATTGATGCAACATTGTAAATCAACTATATAGCAATACATTTTTTTTAAAAAAGTAAAAAAGAAACCCACCTCAAGTCTTTGCTTCCAACTGCTGAAATCACAGAGCAGAAATGTATTTTCTTACATTTGTTTTGTCACAACTTTTCCTACAGCAGGTGAGCTGCTGAGTACATAGGCAATCTCATTGTGGAATGGGTGGTGGTTCAGGAGCAGTTGGTGGAAGAAGTGTAGCGAGAGCAGCTAGACTGTGAATCTGATTCAGGAAAGTAATGTGAGTGAGGCTGATTAGAATCTTCTAACCCACAGTCAGTTTCAGTGAATTGATGCCATTTGTATGACAGACTAAAATTAAATATTGGACTTAATTTGATGATTCTCTTTGGCTTTAAGTCCTTCAAAGTACAAATGAAATCTTGATAAAGAAAATATGAAAAATAGAAGATTTTCTAAGAAGTTTTTTTTGGGGGGGTTATTACTTCTTTTTTTAATTTTTTTTTTTATTGAAGGATAATTGTTTTATAGAATTTTGTTGTTTTCTGTCAAACCTCAACATGAATCAGGTGTAGGTATACATGTATCCCCTCCCTTTTGAACCTCCCTCCCATCTCCCACTGCATCCTACCCCTCTAGATTGATACAGAGCCTCTATTTGAGTTTCCTGAGCCATACAGCAAATTCCCGTTAGCTATATTTTACAAATGGTAATGTAAGTTTCCATGTTACTCTTTCCACACATCTCACCCTCTCCTCCCCTCTCCCCATGTCTATAAGTCTATTCTCCATGTCTGTTTCTCCATTGCTGCCCTGTAAATAAATTCTTCAGTGCCATTTTTCTAGATTCCATATATATGCATTAGAATACAATATTTATCTTTCTTTTTCTGACTCCACTCTGTATGATAGGTTCTAGGTTCATCCACCTCATCAGAACTGACTCAAATGTGTTCCTTTTCTAAGAAACTTTGAAATTCTATGATAACCTCATCCTGCAGTAAACATGAATGGACTAGTCTTTATTGTTTTATACTATAGTTTATTTGGATTTTATGCTCACCTAGTAATCTTCATATTGCTGAGTTCTGTAAATTCATTGCAGAAGCAATATTAATGGAATTTATATAATCTCAGGATTGAGTACTGGTTGCCTCTATATCTATCAACCATACAAGGCTTTTTTTTAATTAATTAATTTAAAAAATCAGGGATCTTAGTAGATCAGTCTTGAACTGTATGAATGATCTACTGAGAAGAACAATTTGATAAAAAAAAATGGTCACTGAAGCCAAGAGCTTTGAACTGATTCCTTTTTGATGTAGGCTGATTATTAATGGTCCTATTCACAGTTGTGCCCAAAGAACTCGCATCCCCTCTGGGTGAGTTAATTAAAGAGACCAGTAACTCTGTCAGCTGCCGAAGACCCAGCTATTAATGGAATTTATTTTTTAGTATACATTTGGATGTTTTTTTGTCATCCCAAAAAGTGCTGAAATAGAATCTCAGTACTATTTGATTTAAGAGGCAGAAGTTTTATAAGTTTTAGCTATTGAAAAAAAAGAAAAGATAACTAAAGGAAGTGGATCAAATTTGTTTTCACATTTATTCCTTCCCCAGATGGAGGGTGGAATAATTTATTAGCAGATGTTTGAAAGGCTTAACTAAAAACCTGGGCTTCCCTAGTAGCTCAGATGGTAAACCATTCACTTGCAATGCAGGAGACTTGAGTTTGATACCCGAGTTGGGAAGATCTCCTGGAAAAGGAAATGGAAGCCCACTCCAGTATTCTTTCCTGGAGAATTCCATGGACAGAGGAGCCTGGTGGGCTACAGTCCATGGGACTGCAAAGAGTTGGACAAGACTGAGCGACTAACATACAAAACTAAAAACCTGGGATTAATTTAGAGAATGAGAAAATCTTGCTCTAAATTTTTTTCCATTCATGGTGCTACCTTGCCTCTTAGGTACATTGTGTGTGTGTGTGTGTGTGTGTGTGTTGGCATTCTCTTTCTGTGGGTGCTACTGTATTTGAGGCTAAATAACAACAGTTCAGGAGGAAGTCTGGTTTGGGGGATGTCAAAGGTAATTTCCTGACTGCACAGGGAGATGAATCCAGGACCAAAGAGTGTGTGAATGGAAGCCGTTCTAGTCTTTCAGACGTGAAAGATATAGGGAAGTGATTAGGATCTTGACCACACTATCACTTAAGATAAAAATCTAACTCATTGTTTTTGAGAATTGGCCTTTTTCTTCTCTGGAGGAAATATTAACCACCCCCACCTTTTTGTCTTCTGTGAAAATAAATTAAAACAACTGTTATTAGAAAGGAAGCTTTTTTAGCCACATAAGAAAGGCACTGCCAGTGCTTGTTTATTTAAAAAATGACTTTATCAACTCTGCTTCTTTTACTCCATCTTTCCCATCTTTCACACCTTTCCCACTTTCTCCCTCCCTTTCCTCCTTTCCCTCTCTCCCTTCCTCCTAACTCCTTGCTACGTTTCCCCCTCAACTTCCTGTGACCCCTTGTTTCATTGTTTATCTCATTCTGGAGTTCACAAGTCAACCCTCTAGTAGAATCCACTTGATATTCCATACAGTTGGCCAGTCAGTACCACAGAAATTGCTAAATGATTGGCCAACAGTGGCCTCCTTAGTGTCTTTTGAATGAGGATGGACACCAGTGTTCTCCTCTTTTTTAGGTATGGCCACTTGAATTCTAATTCTTTATGGTACACAGTGGAAACCTTGTAATGTGCTTGAAGCCACTTTTTCATGGGTAGCACCTGTCAGGGGATAGGGTACATGGCAAACACATTTTGTTTATATGATCAAATGATTTTTTCAATAATTGTATTCATAGTGAAGTTTGCTCTTATTAGTGTCTTATGAGTTGTTCAGTGGATTCTGGCCCTGCTGGATGAAGCACTACACCTGTTCCTGATGATTGGAGGAGAAAACCTTTCTTTACTGGAAGGAGTGGAGAAAGCAAGTGTGCAGAACAGTAGGGTCTGAGTGTCTAAATTCCTGCATGAGAATGAATCCCTCTCTTCAAATATAAAAGTATTTTCTTTCTATGATGGAACCATCTTTTTTGTACTCATTCACAACTTTTGGCACAGCAAGCAGCTGCCATCATCTGAGCTAGTATGTCTCACCCAAGGGACAGCTCTTCTGGTGAAACAGTATCTGTCCACGACCACGGCAGGTGCAGGTGATGCTGGAGGGCATTTGGGTCCGAGCCAGCCTGAAACTGAGGGTTTACAAATACATTCAACAGGTGGGGTTTTGTTTGAAAGAATGGAGCACATAATGGAAAAGTTAAGAAAGAAACGAAAGAGAAGGATGTACCACCCAGAGGGATGGTATGGGGAGGGAGGTCGGGGGCGGTTCAGGATGGGGAACATGTGTATACCTGTGGCGGATGCATGTTGATGTATGGCAAAACCAATACAATATTGTAAAGTAAAAAATAAATAATTAAAAAAACTTATTTCAATAAATATATTCAATGAGTAAAAAAAAAAGAGAAAGATGTAAACTTCCTTTTTATGTTTAACAGAATAGATGCGCTATTAACAAACATTGTGGAATTTTTTTAGTATAGTGTTAGTGGGGGAAATTGGAGACATTAAATATATTTCATAGTTACAGTGACTCCTCACAATTACATATGAGTGCTCAGTGATTCAGTTGTGTCTGACTCTTTGTGACTCTATGGACTGTAGCCTGCCAGGCTCCTCTGTCCATGGGGTTCTCTGGGTAAGAATACTGGAATGGGTTTCCATTTCTTCCTCCAGGGGCTATTCTTGACTGGTGGATCTAACCTGTGTCTCCTAAATTGACAGGAAGATTCTTTACCACTGAGCCATCTGGGAAGCTCTCAGATAGCCAAAATCATCTTGTAAAAGAAGAGGAACTCATTACAATTACATAGTCCTTTATAATTTTCAAATTAATTTTAACATTAATAAGCACTTACTAAATACCAGGCACAATTCTAGATACTAGAAATAAGGCCATAAATAAAACAGACATTCTTTCATTAAATCCTCTCAATAAACTGTGAATTAGGCACCAGTATTACCTCTATTTCACATATTAGGAAACCGAGGCACAGAGAGGTGACATAACTTGCCCAGAGTTTCACAGAGGAAGCAGAGAAGACAGTGTTGACACCCAGACTTTTTACCCCAAGTCTGTGCTCCCAGGTGCTGCATACCCAGTTCATGCAGTCAGCCCTGCCACTGTGTGCTGTCTTAGCCATAACAATAGCCCATGAGGCAAGCAGGGCAAGTATTTTTCTTCACATTGAAAACATATGAAAAGATAAAAAAATTAGAAAGTGCTGTATTTGAATTGCTACATCAAGGAGAAGTTCTGGGGCCTGCTCCTTTATCTCTAGCTTGGTTAATGCCCCAGGCTCCTTGTTGGCTTACCAGCCTCCAATCAGCATGACCTCCTTCCCCATTCTCCCCACTGTTGAAGAGTATTTTCTGCCAAACATAGATCTCGACAGTTCCTCTGCTCAAAACCCTCCAGTGATCTGCCTGTACTCTGGTCAGATTCAAACTTCTTAGCAGGCTCTCTATCTCTCAATCTCTGTCTCTTTTAATTGAAATTTAATTGACATATAACATATAATGAGAGTCTGTGGGACTTTGTAATCAGATGTCTCTTAATTGAATCCTGGCTTTATCACTTACTACTTTTGAGACTTTAAGCCAGTTACTTAACCTTCCTGAGATTGTTTTCTCAAATGAAAAAGCAGGGATGACTAAAATGGCTTGGAAACTTTTCTGTGGGAAACTGACTTGTTAACAGATAATTATGGCACATAATGCATATTATAGGATACTGCTGTGGGAACACAGAGGAGCAGCAACCAGTGCAGCCCAGAGTCCAGGAAGCTGCCACTGAAGTCTTCATCTTCCTTAAAGCATCTGGCATAGATATGCCTAGAGATACTAGACATTTATTTTTCTGAAAAGTGTAGTCCAAGGTCTTTCTGAGCATTGGGATAGGGCAAGTGATCTTCCATTCATGCATATTTATGATTCTAAGTTAAATTATTAATAGCACTTGGAGAATACTGTTTCTAATATGGGTAAGAAGATGTTCAGTTTGAAACATTTTCTGAACTTGCTTATAGCTTACTGGGAAAAAAAGTCTTAGCTTTATTATTTCTTGAAAGATTTGTTTACTTTTCCTAGAATAGAATAGCAAAATAAAATCATTAAGGATTTAGAATTTTTAAAAGTGTGTAATTTGCATTTTAAGCTTTTACTCTTTCATTGGTTCTCCTAAAATAACTTGAGGAATTATTCCTTGAAGAGGCTTTATGTATCAAATTGGTCAGATGAACATATTTTGAAAATAGTTCTGCCTTTTTCGGTAATATATATTTTGTTCTAAAGAAAGTTTTTTTTATTATAAATAAAAGCAAAGTTATAAATTTTAAAGAGTCTTGTAATGAATAGGATGACCTGCCTTAAAGAAGGGTGAATTTAAATAATAAGTGTAGTTGTATACAACCTAAAGCCAGATGTTCTTATTTGAAAAACAAAATTTGTTAGGCTTCTAAGAATAGCTTTTATGTAAGAAAAATAACAACAGTAATGCAGTCAGGAAGGTAAGAATATTTTTTCTGAATAAATTGTGTGTGTGTTAAAAAGCTGAAAAGTGTTCCTTTGAAGGCTGCCTGGCTCCATCGTTACAGTAGTTTGATAAAAATCCAAATTGGTTTGTACTGTTTATCCAAAGAAATGTTGGCAAAAATAACCTGGGTGGCCATATATACATACATATATATATATATATATGTGTGTGTGTGTGTGTGTGTGTGTGTATGGTAAAGTGAATCAGAAAAATGTACCCAGAAATAAAATTGAGCTTAAAAAGTACCACGTCACATGACTGCACCAATAGTTGATCATTTGCGGATGATAATATTTGCATTTTGAAGTGAATCTTAGTGACTTTTTGAGACACTTTGGACTATAGCCCACCAGGCTCTTCTGTTTATGGGACTTTTCAGGCAGGAATACTGGAATAGGTTGCCATTTCCTCTTCTAGGGGGTCTTCCTGACCCAGGGATGGAACTCGCTTCTCCTGAGTCAGTCAAGTTCAGTTCAGTCGCTTAGTCGTGTCCAACCCCTTGCAGCCCCACGGACTGCAGCACGCCAGGCCTCCCTGTCCATCACCAACTACCAGAGTTTATTCAAACTCATGTCCATTGAGTTCGTGATGCCACCCAACCATCTCATCCTCTGTCGTCCCCTTCTCCTCCCGCCTTCAATCTTTCCCAGCATGAGGGTCTTTTCAAATGAGTCAGTTTTTTGAATCAGGTGGCCAAAGTATTGGTGTTTCAGCTTCAGCATCAGTCCTTCCAATGAATATTCAGGATTGACTTCCTTTAGGATGGACTGGTTGGATCTCTTTGCTGTCCAAGTGACTCTCAAGAGTCTTCACCAACATCTTTGTTCAAAAGCATCATTTCTTCAACTCTCAGCTTTCTTTATAGTTCAAATCTCACATCCATACATGACTACTGGAAAAACCATAGCTTTGACTAGATGGACCTTTGTTGGCAAAGAAATGTCTCTGTTTTTTAATATGCTGTCTAGGTTGGTGATAACATTTCTTGTAAGTAGCAAGCGTCTTTTAATTTCATGGCTGCAGTCACCATCTGCAGTTATTTTGGAGCCCCAAAATAAAGTCTGTCACTGTTTCCCCATCTCTTTGCCAAGAAATGATGGAACCAGATGCCATGATCTTAGTTTTCTGACTGTTGAGTTTTAAGCCAACTTTTTCACTCTCTTTTTTCACTTTCATCAAGAGGCTCTTTAGCTCTTCTTTGCTTTCTGCCATAAGGATGGTGTCATCTGCATATCTGAGGTTATTGATATTTCTCCCAGAAATCTTGATTCCAGCTTGTGCTTCATCCAGTCCAGCATTTCTCATGATGTACTCTGCATATAAGTTAAATAAGCAGGGTGACAATATACAGCCTTGAGGTACTCCTTTCCCAATTTGGGAACAGTCTATTGTTCCATGTCCAGTTCTAATGTTGCTTCTTGACCTGCATACAGATTTCTCAAGAGGCAGGTCGGGTGGTTTGGTATTCTCATCTTTGTAAGAATTTTCCACAGTTTGTGGTGATTCACATAGTCAAAGACTTTGGCATAGTCAATAAAGCAGAAATAGATGTTTTTCTGGAACTCTCTTGCTTTTTTGATGATCTAGCCAATGTTGGAAATTTGATCTCTTGTTCCTCTGCCTTTTCTAAATCCAGCTTGAACATGTGAAAGTTCACGGTTCATGTATTGTTGAAGCCTGGCTTGGAGTATTTTGAGCATTACTTTACTAGCATGTGAAATGAGTGCAATTGTGTGGTAGTTTGAGCATTCTTTGGCATTGCCCTTCTTAGGGAATGGAATGAAAACTGACCCTTTCCAGTCCTGTGGCCACTGCTGAGTTTTTCAAGTTTGCTGACATATTGAGTGCAGCACTTTGACAGCATCATCTTTTAGGATTTGAAATAGCTCAACTGGAATTCCATCACCTCCACTAGCTTTGTTTGTAGTGAGACTTCCTAAGGCCCACTTGACTTCACATTCCAGGATGTCTGGCTCTAGGTGAGTGATCATACCATAATGATTATCTGGATCGTGAAGGTCTTTTTTGTATAGTTCTTCTGTGTATTCTATCTGGGACCCTCACGTTTAGAGGTCAAGAAAATCAAGAAGAGACAATATAAGAAATTGTGAAGGAATGGAACATGAATCAGGTAGGAGGAAAACCAAAAGAGCATTTTTGCCGTTCTCCAAGGTTATCACGTAATACTATGTCTTGTCAAAAAGTCAAGTAACTACTATATGGTCTTTTTCTCCTCTCCCTTTACAAAAGCTTTCAATACTTAAAGTTGCTAGAACATATCAATACAAAATACAGATCTTTTTGTTTAACTCTCCAATCTTTAGTCCATGGGGTTGCAAAGAGTAAGTGCCAGATTGGAAGGACAGGAAGCCAATTTTTGTAGCAATGTTAATACTAAGATGAGTTTTCCAGTTATTACCTCCATGTTATAAGTTAACTCCAAGTTAATATGTTTGAAGGAAACATTGGTCTAGAATCTTTGTTACATCCTTAGCCTTGCTGATCACAAATCTTTAACAGCTAAAATCAGTGAAAAAGTTAATAGTGCCAAACCTCAAAGTTTCTCTGCATCATTGACTTCCTGACTGGGGAAACCTTTGCAGAAAGTTTTTAACAGGTTTCTGTGGTGGTGAGCTAATCTTCTTCTGATGTGGGGGTAACAGATAGGATTGTATAAGTTGTTCTCTGCTGCTGCTGCTGCTAAGTCGCTTCAGTCGTGTCCGACTCTGTGCGACCTTATGGACTGGAGTCTACCAGGCTCCTCCATCCATGGGATTTTCCAGGCAAGAGTACTGGAGTGGGGTGCCATTGCCTTCTCCAAGTTGTTTTCTAGGGAATGATTATGTAAGAACTGACTTGTTCAGTTCAGTTCAGTCGCTCAGTCGTGTCCGACTCTTTGCGACCCCGTGAACTGCAGCACACCAGGCCTCCCTGTCCATCACTGACTTGAGTAGTCTTTTAAAACTACCCTGCTACCCGGAAGGTAGTTTTAATAAATTATTTTACCACCTGAATTAAATATAGCAAAATGAAAGCATCATTATTTAGGGTAGCTGTCACCACAGTCTTTAATATTTTCTCAGTGTTATTTTCCTTGAAGATATGTTTTGAGGTAATTAACAATAATAATACTTAAATTTTCAGAAGTACAAACTTTTGGGTGAACATTTATAGTCTGTGTCTGTCTCTGGTCCCCTGCGCTGTCTGCGTTTACTCGCTCAGTCATGTCCAACTCTTTGTGACCCCATGGACTGTAGCCCACCAGGATCCTCTGTCCATGGGGATTCTCCAGGGAAGAATACTGTAGGGTGTTGCCATGTCTTCCTCCAGGGGATCTTCCCAATCAAGGGATTGAACCGAGGTCTTCTGTATTGCACTGCAGATTCTTTACCATCTGAGCCTCCAGGGAAGCCTTCTGGTCCCCCAGCATCACCTAATTATTTCATAACTTGAAAGTACATAATTTCAATTTTGTAGATAATAATGTTGTATAGATCAAAATTGTCATTTTGTCTTCCTTGTAAATAAAATGGGAGAAATGAACTAAATTTCATTAAAAAGTGAAAATGGAAGTGAGAGTTGCTCAGTGGTGTCCAACTCTTTGCAACCCCATAGACTATATAGTCCATGGAATTCTCCAGGCCAGAATACTGGAGTGGGTAGCCGTTCCCTTCACCAGGGGATCTTCCCAACCTGGGGATCGAACCCAGGTCTCCTGCATTGCTGGTGGATTCTTTACCAGCTGAGCTACAAGGGAAGCCCAAGAATACTGGAGTGAATAGGAGTGCATAGCCTATCCCTTCTCCAGCAGATCTTCCCCACCCAGGAATTGAACCAGGGTCTCCTGCATTGCAGCCGGATTCTTTACCTACTGAGCTATCAGGGAAGACTAGATAAACTTCACCATGCTATTATATATAAGCCCTCAAAGAAGACAGGCTCTTTGGTTGAGTGTGTAGCTTAGTTTGTTTTTTTTGCTTTTTTTTTTGATCTAGATCCACTAGATTTAAACAGTAGATATAAAATAGAGAGAATATGAACTTGGCTTGAGTTCTCTAGTTCTATGCATGGCACTCATGCTTTTTTGGAGACTTAAGTGCTGGTCCAGGTGAGCACATTCGCATCTGTATTCCCTGCCAGCTTGGCCACCATCCATACTACTGTGCTAGCTCAGCCATAACTTTAATTGAGACCAAGTCAGTGCCTTCCAGTTCAGTGCAGGGAAACTCTGGCCTTTTTAGTACAGCTCAGACTGATCTTCCATGCTGTGTGATGGAGGGAAAAGTGTATCCACGGAAGGTGTAACGAAGCTTGGTCCTGACTCTGCCTGCCTCCCTCCACTTTCCTTCCCTGGTGGCTGTCTGCAGTCTAGCTGTCATCACAGGCCTGGTTCCGGGGGCCTGCTCTCCTCACACTCACTTCCACGTGAGGACACAGAATACGTTTTCCAGTTTTCATTAGCACAGCTCATGGCACGGCGAAGCACTCACACATGGGAAGTTAGAGGCTTTGGGGTAACAGATTGGAAACCAGCGAGAGAAGGAAATGCTATAGGCAGTTTAAGCCCTTCCATATAACTTTGTCTGCACAGCCCCCAAACGCTCCAGTTCCAGGCTTTGCACATGCTGTTTCCCTCTTCACAGTCTACTCTTCCTATCTTTGTCTGACTAGCTTCTTCTTACTCTTTAGATTTCAGAGTAGGTAAGATTCCCCCAGTTCCCAAGGTCTGGCTTAGATTGCCCATAGAGACTCTAGTAAACCCACAGCTGCCTGTTCATCACCCTGTTTTGCAGTCACACATCATATTAGGCCTTCTGCTTGCAGAGGTAGGCATTTTGTCTGTCTTTTCCAGCACTGTATCGTCAGCACCCAGAACTGTGCTTGAGGCACAGTGGGCACTTAAATAATTTATGGTAAACAAGAAAAGTCAGAACTGTAAATCATTTTCTGTTCAGTATTAACAAAGTCCGACTTTTTTAAAAGTCTAAGTGAGTCAAAGTGAATGGGAGTTCAGAAAAACAGAGCTGAAACTCTGCCATCTGGTTTCCTTTCACCTTATTGGATGATGCTTTCTTGATTGTAATGTTTCAGGATAGGGATTGGATTTTATTTGGAAAGCTGGTAGGTTTCTTATAAAAGGTGTAAATTGACCACTGAATTCAAGAGGCAGAGAGATAGGGCATTTTCTCAGACTTGAAGATAATATGGAATGGGGTAGCTGGTGCAGGGTGAGTGGCAGTTGTTGTGTTTATGATTATGAAAATTGGAAAACTGTCCATTCTGTTTAATTTGAACTTTTTTTTAAATAAGTGAATTTCCTAAAAGGCATATGTAGCCATAGGAAAATGTCTGGACTCAGTCAAATATGGTTCTCTTGATATTATTGGATGACATTTGATTTAGAGACAGTTATATTATTTTTTTCTTATTTTAAAATTTATTTTTAATTGGAGGATAATTGCTTTACAATATTGTGTTGGTTTCTGCCATATATCAACATGAATCAGCTATAGGTATATATGAAAGAAAAGAAAGTGAAGTCACTCAGTTGTGTCCAACTCTTTGCGATCCCATGGACTGTAGCCTACCAGGTTCTTCCGTCCATGGGATTTTCCAGGCAAGAATACTGGAGTGGGTTGCATTTTCTTCTCCATGAGATCTTCCTGACCCAGGGACTGAACCCGAGTCTCTCACACTGTAGGCAGATGCTTTATCATCTGAGCCACCAGGGATAGGTATATATAGAACTATATTATTGAGCAACATTTATGGGCTGGGACTTGATATGGATTATTACCTTCTTTAATACAATAATCTATTGAGGTGTGAATTTTACTTTAGAGATAAGAAAACAAGCTCAGAGGGACCAATTAGCTTTAGAGTTGCAAAACTAATGAACAATAGAGCTGGGCGCTATTCACTTATTCAGTCATAAACAAAATTTGTTGGCAATTAGTTTTTCATCACTGGCTTTATGTTTTTCAATGGCAACAAGTACATTAAATTTAGAACCTCCTAGATTTTATTCCAGAAAAAGCTATGTAGAAAAGAGCACTAAAATAAGTAGATAATGTCAGTATAAGGGAGAAACGTCACGATTTAACTCATCCAAAAGTGTCTAGGGCTGTAAGTTCTGTAACTTCTGTTATAACTTTAATATGTTGTCTCTTTAACAATAACTTTAATATGTTGACTCATCAGCCCCTGGAATAATGCCTGGAACATGGTGGACACTTAATAAGTAATTTATGGTGGAGGAGAAAACTCAAGTCAAGCCCATAAATCATTTTCTACTCAGTATTAACAAAGTCTGATACTTTCCCCCATGGTTCTGTGTAAGGTATTTCACTGAATGTAAGTTATGAAGGACTTTAAGAATCAAATTCATATGATACTGTTACACTTGGGCTTCCCAGGTGGTGCTAATGGTAAAGAACCCACCTATTCTTATGCAGGAGACATAAGACTTGCGTTTGATCCGTGGGTTGGGACCATCCCCCAGAGGAGGGCATGGCAAAACCACTCCATTATTCTTGCCGGGAGAATCCCATGGACAGAGGAACCTGATAGATTACAGTCCACAGGTTTGCAATGAGTCGGACATGACTGAAGCGACTTAGCATACACTCACGTTGTTATACTCACTGTTGGAATAAAATTCTGAGGGGAACTAAGTTTCTTGTTCTCTACACCTTTAAGACAGAGGATACAGATGTAACAGTTGTTTAGAATAATAAATAGAGGAAGTAATACGTATGTTGGCTTAAAACACAAGTATCATCAGCTGGCAGCAAGGCAAACACGTTTTATGTGAATAAGAACTTAGCCCATTGATTGACATACAAGATCCATTGGAAAAACCAGGAACACATGAGTGGGAAGAGCTGAGACTTGATCAGATTGGAGCAGCTCTCCAAAAATACAGAAGGCCAGGAGGTGGTGAGAAAAATGCCAGACAACTGATTGCAGAAATGAAGCAAGCCAAGAAATGTTCTATTTGGCCTTAACAGAGGCATATGGTGACAGGAAGTATTCAGTGAGGGGTAATTGTGCTAAAAATCACAGACTGTAAAATTATTCATCTATATTTTGAGGTTTGGGGAAAAAATTAAAACTTTGGCTAGTGTTTATTAAAAGAAACAGTAATAGTACCAAAACAGACGATTAAGTGTGTATTTGTGTCAGGATAACAGAAATGTGATATATGTTATTCCATTAGAGGTTTTGTTTACTTAGAGACTGTGACCAAAATTATTTTAAAAGTTTTGTTTATCACATTTTTGATGTAATAAACAATTCCTCTAAGAATGGCAATAGGATGGCAATTTTAATTTTTTAACTGAAAGAAAATACAAAATGTTTTTGGACTTTTTTTCTTTAGAAAGGCCTTTGGTATGGGATATAGAAAATGAGAAATAAAAATATTGAGGCTTAAGGTACAGAATTTTAATTAAAAAGTTGAGGGGAAAATATAGCAGGGAGAATGGATCATTTGGCATGGTATTGGGAGAATTTGAAAAAAATTCATTCAATGTTTTAAGATAGACACAGTCAAACACTTAGAATTGGGAATAGGTTTTAAGTAAAGGACTTACTTGTCTATGCTTAATTTTTAAAAATTGAAATGTAGTTGATGTACAATATTATTTCAGGTATACTACATAATGATTTGACATCTAAGTACATTATGAAATGATCACTATGATAAGTTCATTAATCATCTGTCCTCATACAAATTTATTAAAATGTTATTGACTATATTACTTATGCTCTATATATCATTTTAGGATTTATATATTATGTAACTGGAGGTTTATACTCTTAATCCCCTTTACCAGTTTCCTCCACCCACTCCCACTGCCTTCCCATTTGGCAACCACATTTGTTCTCTGGATCTATGAGTCTGTTTTCATGTTGTTTTGTTTCCTAGATTTCACATATGAGATCGTACAGTATCTGTCTTTCTCTGACTTATTTCACTTAACATAATGCTCTCTAAATCCATCCATGTTGTCATAAGTGGCAAATTTCATTTTTTATGACTGATTAATATTTAATTGTGTGTGTATATATATATATATATCAATCACATTTCCATTATCTATTGATGGACACTTAGGTTTCTTCTGTATCTTGGCTTTTAGAAATAATGCTGCATTCTACATAGGGGTGCATATATCTCTTTGAATTAATTAATGTTTTTGCTTTCTTCAGAAAAAGAGCAATTACTAAATTGTGTCATAGTTCTTTTAATTTTTAATGAAAATTTTAATTAAAATAGTTTTTAATTTTTGGAGGAAACTCCATGCTATTTTCCATAGTAAACTGCTGCACCAGTTTACATTCCCACCAGGAATCATTAGGGTTCCCCCCGCCTTTTATTGCATTCTCACCAGCGCTTGTTATTTGTTGTCCTTGAAGATAGATATCAGGTGACATTCTGACAAGTGTGAGATGGTATTTTGTGGTTTTGATTTGTATTTCCTTGTTGGTTAGTGATGTTGAGCTTTTTTTTTTAATGTGCCTGTTGATGATCTGTATGTCTTCTTTGAAAAGTGTCTATTCGGATCCTCTGCCCATTTTAAAATCAGATTGGCTGTTTTTTGACATTGAGTTGTAAGGTCTTTGTATATTTTGGATATTAGCCCTTTATCAGGCATATAATTGGCAAATATCTTCTCCCATATACTAGGCTGAGTTTTCATTTTGTTGGTACTTTCCTTCAGTGTGTAGAAGTTTTTTAGTTTGTTGTGTTTCCATTTGTTTATTTTTGCTTTTGTTTCCCTTGCCTCAGGAGAAAAATCCAAAAAGAATATTTTAAGACCAGTGTCAAAGAGTGTACTACCTATGTTTTCTTCTAGGATTTTTATGGTTTTAGGTTTTACATTTAATCCATATTTGAGTTTATTTTTGTACATGGTGTGAGGAAGTTATCCGATTTGATTCTTTTACACTTAGCTGTCCAGTTTTCCCAGTACTGTTTATTGAAGGAGCTGTCTTTTCCCCTTTGTACATTCTTGCTTGCTTTTTTACAGATCAATTGACCATATACATGTGGATTTGTTTCTGGGCTATTCTATTCCATTGATCTATGTGTCTGTTTTTGTGCCAGTACCATAATGGCTTGATTACAATACTGCTGTAGTATAGTTTGAAATCAGAAGTTTAATACCTTCAGCCTGTTTTCACTTCATAAGGTTACTTGGCTATTTGGGGTCTTTTGTATTTCCATACAAATTTTAGAATTATTTGTTTTAGTTATGTGAAAAATGACTTAGGTATTTAGATAGGGATTGCATTGAATCTATAGATTGTGTTGGTTAATATGACCATTTTATTTTAATTCTCCCAATCCATGAACACAGTATATCTTTCAATTTGTCTGTGTTGTCTTAAGTTTCTGACTTTAGACAGAAGTTTCTGACTTAAAGTGACTTTAAGACTAAAAGTCATTAGTCTTTTAGTTTTCTGAGTATTGAGTCTTTTACCTCATCAGCTAGATTTATTCCTAGATATTTTATTCTTTTTTATGTAATTGTAAATGAAATTGTTTTCTTAATTTCTCTTTATGATAGCTCATTCTTAATGTATAAAAATGCAATAGACTTCTATATATGGTATATACATATTATATATAATATAATACTGTTTATTATATTATATATAATAAACAATATTATATACAATATAATACTGTTAATATTATATATAATATAATACATACTGTAATATATATACAGTGTATATTATATATTACTATATAGTATATATATAATTATATAATATATATAACTATATATATTATATACAGTATATATATTATTAGTATATATATTATTATTAATATTAGAAGTATATGTACTTCTAATTCTATATCCTGCAACTTTACTGAATTCATTGATGAGTTCTAAGGCTTTTGGTAATGCTTTTAGGATTTTCTATATATAGTATCAGTCATGTGCAAACAGTGACAGTTTTACTTCTTTCCAATTTGGATTATTTTTATTTCTTTTTCTTCTCTGAATTATGACTTCTAATATTTTCATTTTTCCCAGATTCATTCTTTGATGCATTTTCAGTCAGTATAAAAGGGGATATTTTTGCTACATGACAAAATGATTCTACAGCCAACATCACAGTCAATGGTAAAAAGCTGAAAGCATTTCTTCAAAGATAAGGAACTAAGAAGTGCTTTCAGCTTTTTACCATTGACTGTGATGTTGGCTGTAGAATCATTTTATCATGTAGCAAAAATATCCCCTTTTATACTGACTGAAAATGCGTCAAAGACTGAACCTGGGAAAAATGAAAATATTTTATATCTTTTGTTTCTCAGAAAATTCTAACAGTTTATTAATATTGGTAATATACTTTTTATTATAGTCATTCCTATATAAACGATGCTTTTATTGCTACTGTGGATGAATTGCCTTTCAATAGTATTTTAAAGTTGTTATTGCTGGAGTATAAGAACTGTTAATTTTTATATATGTATCTTGTTTTTGGCCATTTTGCTTACCTCTCAAATAACAGTTCAGGTGATCCTTTCATTTTTTCTGAATATACAATATAATTTGTATATGATGTTTGCATTTTCTTTTTCAGAGTTTACGTATCTTAATTTATTCACATGTGTATAGTAAAAGTTAAGAATTTCTAGTATATTGTTACATAACAATACCTTTAGGTATCTCTTTCCTCTGACTTTTAAGGGAATGGCTCTGTATCACTGCGTGATGGTCCATGTGCCTACTTGAGCGTGTAAATGACTATACTTCTACACTTGCAGATTCAATATGTTAAGCCTTAATTAGCTTTTAATTAGTTTTATCAAATGTTTTGACTTGAAGTAATTTTTTATTTAAAAGATATTGCAAAAAACTCTGACTGGGATGGGTTGTTCTAATATATTCTGTTTTCTGATGTTTCACTTAGATTTTTATGTCTATTTTCATAAAGGAGATTGGCTTTGTCAATGAAAAATGTTGCCTGCTGTATCAGTCACAAATGGTGTTGTAGCCTTCAAGCCATCACATTACAGCTGCCCTAACAGTGAGCCTTAAGAGAACTCAGGATAGAAACAGGATGCCCCACCATCTAGCAGTCAGGCACTGCAGTTACCCTCCTTCTCACTTGTGGACCTGAGGCGATTCAGGATGGAGAAAAGCAGGATACTGACCCTAGAGAGCTAAGATGCATATCAAAGGAATAATTTAATAAACCCTGAGTCTTGCATCTTCCTATACATAGAAAAAGGTCTTCCCTGGTGGCTCAGTGGTGAAGAATCCACCTGCCAAGGCAGGAGACAGAGGGGACATGAGTTCAGTCCTTGTGTAGGGAAGATACCCTGGATAAGGAAATGGCAACCCACTCCAGTATTTTTATCTGGAAAACCCCACCGACAGAGGAGCCAGGTGGTCCACAGTCCATGGGGTTGCAAAGAGAAGGACACGACTTAAGTGACTGAGCATAAGTACGATAACAAAGAAAAGTATTAAATTCATTAACTTGAGGTGTCTGATTGTCTTTAATTAACAGTAATCTTTTGATGTTCTGACTACCTGGTCTTGGTTGCAAAAACTCCTATGTATCCTGGATCCTCCCTTCCCTCTTCAGAGCTGTCTCTCAGAGCTACTGAGAGCCTGTATCCCTGGCTTAAGTCCTCATATTGTCCCCAATAATTCTCAGCTTTTAGGTTGTGCATTTTTTTTTTCAGTTGGCTTTTCTATTTTATATAATTTTTGTCAGATTTGGAATTAGAGTTGTAATTTATTTTCAGAAAATCATTTAAGGAGATCAACATATTTATTAATGTAATAATAAATGTATTTAGGTCTGTATCATATAAGAAAATTACATTTCTTAACACTGTGTGATTATCTACTCTTTCCCTTTAATTGCCTAAGACTGACCAAATTAAGCATGGCAAACACTTAAGTGTTGTAGTAAAGTAAAACGTATTTTACCATCTAAATCTGTTTTTTTTATGCTCCCCTCATAGTTGGATCTGGAGACTTTTCATTGCTGTGCTCTGTAGGCTGATGGTTTCTTTGGGGAAGGAAATAATAGATATATTGAAGGGTTTACTTTCAGGATGTGCATGCCTGACTCCTTGTCCTCCAGTGTGCAGAGAAGGGACTGAATCTTAATGTTTATGTCCCTGTGTGACTGATCAGCAAATAGCCTCTGCCCCATTCCATTTCCTGGACTTGGCAATTTAAAGTTCCTGTCCCTGTGTCTCACTGAAGTAGGGATCATTTCCAGTGGGTGAATTCCCTTTTCTTCTCCAAGTTTGCCCAAAGAACCCCTAACATTTGCATAACAAATCCCCTATCCTTCTCACTTTTAAAAGAGAAACACTTGAAATTTGTCTCTCTTCAAAGAGCCTTTTTTTTTTTTTTTTTTCAAACAGCCTATCTTTTTAGCGGGAGAAAGGATAATATGAATTATAGTTGTGGATCCTCACTTAAAATTTGATTTAGGCTAAATATTTTGTGCTTACATTTTCATCCATCTTATAATCCTAATTAATATCACATCCTGATTTAAAACAAAAGTTAAAATGAGAAGGTAGCGTTTTCTTATTGTGTTCTCCCATTTTAATTAATGTGTGACTGTGCATAGCATTTCATTTTAGCACATTTTTCTCTATATATTATTTCTATTTTTCTAATTTATTATTTCTGCTTTTTTTCATTAGTAGTTTGCTAGAAGTTTGTCTAGTACAAGATTTTGCAAGCTGTTCTCAGAATACTAAAAAAGAGGGCAAATAAGCTTGGTAAATTGCAGTAAATACCCTCCTTGAGGATTCAAAGTACTTATTAACATAAGAAAAGATCTGAGATGTTTTAAAGTAAAAGAGAAAACTCCTGGTCTATTTAATGTTTTAAAGAACTTAAAAATAAAGAACTTATTTGTGTAGAGGAAGAGTTTCTTGGCACAGTTACTGACTTTTTCTTAACACCAGTTTGGAAAGTGTTAGTCTATTTCATCCCTTGAGAAAGGAATGGCAACCTACTCCAGTATTCTTGCCCGGAGAATCCCATGGACGCAGGAGCCTGGTGGGCCCCGATCCATGGGGTCGCAAATAGTCAGACATGACTGAGCGACTATTTCATCAACATTATTCTTTCTTCAAAAAAGGAGCTTTGGAATTTGTTTATTCAATTCACAGTTTTTCCATCGTATTTGTTTAGTTTTACTTATTTTTAAAGAAAATTTCCATCTTTTTAAATTTTTAAATGGGTTTTTCCATTTATTTTAATATGTAAATATGAAAAAATAACGATAATATCTCTGAATACATATACCTTTGACCAATCCCAACTCACTAAATCCTGAGTTAAAGTTGCTCTGTCCTGTTGGACTCTTTGCAACCTCGTAGATTTTAGCCTGTCAGGCTCCTCTGTCCACGGAATTCTCCAGGCCGGTATACTGGAGTTGGGTAGCTGTTCCCTTCTCCAGGGAATCTTCGCAACCAAGGGATTGAACCCAGATTTCCCACATTGCAGGAGGATTTTTTACTATCTGAGCCACCAGGGAAGCCCAAAAATACTGGAGTGGGTAGCCTATCTCTTCTCCAAGGAACTTCTTGGCCCAGGAATCGAACTGGGGGTCTCCTGCATTGCGGGTGGATTCTTTACCAGCTGAGCTACCAGGGAAGCCCTAAAGGGACCAATCCTAAAGGTTTTGGTAAAGCAAACTCATTATTGCTATTTTACTTTTAATTTTTTATTTAAAAAATTTATGCAATTTTTTAGGAAAAAAGTTTCAAACTTTCTAATTTTATTTGTTGCTGTTCAGTTGCTCAGTCTTGTCCGACTTTGTGACCCCATGGACTACAGCATGCCAGGCTTCCCTGTCCTTCATTATCTCCTGGAGTTTACACAAACTTATCTCCATTGAGTTTGTGATGCCATCCAACCATTTCATCCTCTGCATCCTCCTCTCTTCCTGCCCTCAATTTTTCCCAGCAGGGTCTTTTCCAGTGAATCAGCTCTTTGCATCAGATGGCCAAAGTATTGGAGTTTCAGCTTCAGCCTTGGTCCTTTCAATGAATATTCAGAGTTGATTTCCTTTAGGATTGACTGGTTTGATATCCTTGCTATCCAAAGGACTCTCAAGAGTCTTCTCCAGCACTGTAATTTGAAAGCATCGGTTCTTTAGCACTCAACCTTCTTTATGGTCCAACTCTCACATCCATGAAAGACTACTGAAAAAAACCATAGCTTTGACTATACAGACCTTTGTCAACAAAGTGATGTCTCTGTTTTTCTTTTTTTAAGAATTGTTATTTATTTTAATTCGAGGCTAATGACTTTACAATATGGTGGTCGTTTTTGATCGACATGAATCAGCCACAGGTGATGTCTCTTCTTCTTAATACACTGTCTAGGTTTGTCATAGCTTTCCTTCCAAGGAGCAGCATCTTTTAATTTCATGGCTGCAGTCACCATCTGCAGTAATTTTGGAGCTCAAGAAAATGAAGTCTGTCACCATTTCCATTTTTTTTTCCTATTTGCCATGAAGTGGCAAGGGGACTGGATGCCATGATCTTAGATTTTTGAATGTTGAATTTTAAGCCAGCTTTTTCACTCTCCTCTTTCACTTTCATCAAGAGGCTCTTTAGTTCATCTTCGCTTTCTGTCATTAGGATGTTGTCATATGCATATCTGAGGTTATTGATATTTCTCCTGGCAGTCTTGATTCCAGCTTGAGCTTCATTCAGCCTATTTCATGTGATGTACTCTATATATAAGTTAAAAATAAGCAGGGTGACAAGCCTCTTTTCAAACTTTTTATTAATTGCCAGTTTTGTTGTACGGTTATTAGAGAATGTGATCTATAGTTTTATTTATACAACTTTGCCTTTTAAAATTACTCAGAAATTTGTCTATGACCAGTTATGTAACTAGTCATTATGTTTCATTTGTATGCTTAGAAGGTGAATTCCTTATTTCTAGATTATCAAGTTGAATATGTTTTCATTAATATTTATCTTTCTTTTTAAAAATCTCTGCTGTTCTTCTTTTTGTCTGCTTGACTTACTGAAAACTGATTAAAGTTGGTTGGTCTCTTTATGTAGTTGTCCTTTGACAGTTTTCTACTTATATCTCCTAAGGTGTTTTTGTATGTACTTTTCTTGATGCATTATTCAGACTTATATGTACTCAGTAATATTGTGACTTCACAATATGACTTCCTTTTAAAAAAAGTTAAAGTCAGCTCTGCAGACTAGCTTACTTTCTTATTTTTTGATTTGCCTTATATGCATTATACATATTCTTTTAAAAAATATTTCCAAGTCATTTTATTTTAGGTATACTTATCAGAAGTTGTAGAGTTAGTTATTTCTCATCACATCTTAGGCTTTTTATCATTTTGATATTAAATATAAAAGATTGATATTGATTGCCATAATTATAATGCTTAATCTTGTCATTCTTTTATTTTCTATTGCTATTTGCTTTCTATTCTGCATTTTGCAACAAGGGTCATCATCGTTTAGTTTCTATAATGATTTAAAAAGTAGAAATCTTTTTAATTCCACTGTTGCTGACCATAAAGATAATATAGATTTATAATCTTTTTATTAATATAAAAATATAAATTCTCTTTTAATATTTATTGGTTCTTTGTATTTAACTTATGAGTTTTTACTTTGATTTTTCAGCTTCTATACTTTTTATCTTTTCATACTGTTCTGTTCATGGGGTTCTCAAGGCAAGAATACTGAAGTGGTTTGCCATTCCCTTCTCCAGTGGACCACATTCTGTCAAATCTCTCCACCATGACCCGCCCGTCTTGGGTTGCCCCACAGGCATGGCTTAGTTTCATTGAGTTAGACAAGGCTGTGGTCCTAGTGTGTTTAGATTGACTAGTTTTCTGTGAGTATGGTTTCAGTGTGTTTGCCCTCTGATGCCCTCTTGCAACACCTCCTGTCTTACTTGGGTTTCTCTTACCTTGGGCGTGGGGTATTTCTTCACGGCTGCTCCAGCAAAGCCCAGCCATTGCTCCTTACCTTGGACGAGGGGTATCTCCCCACCGCTGCCCTTCCTGACCTTCAATGTGGGATAGCTCCTCTAGGCCCTCCTGCGCCCGCGTGGCTCTGGGTAACTCCTCTCGTCGCAGCTCCTGGCCTCTGGTGTGGGTTGCTCCTCCGGGCCGCCGCCCCTGGCCTCAGACGCGGGGTAGCTCCTCTCGGCCGTTCCTGCGCCATCACAGTCTGGTACTCTCGGCCTCTGCCCCTGACCTCGGATGCGATGAAATTAAAAGACGCTTACTCCTTGGAAGGAAAGTTATGACCAACCTAGATAGTATATTCAAAAGCAGAGACATTACTTTGCCAACAAAGGTTCATCTAGTCAAGGCTATGGTTTTTCCTGTGGTCATGTATGGATGTGAGAGTTGGACTGTGAAGAAGGATGAGCGCCGAAGAATTGATGCTCTTGAACTGTGGTGTTGGAGAAGACTCTTGCGAGTCCCTTGGACTGCAAGGAGATCCAACTAGTCCATTCTGAAGGAGATCAGCTCTGGGATTTCTTTGAAAGGAATGATGTTAAAGCTGAAACTCCAGTCCTTTGGCCACCTCATGCGAAGAGTTGACTCATTGGAAAAGACTCTGATGCTGGGAGGGATTGGGGGCAGGAGGAGAAGGGGACGACAGAGGGTCAGATGGCTGGATGGCATCACTGACTCGATGGACATGAGTCTGAGTGAACTCCGGGAGTTGGTGATGGACAGGGAGGCCTGGCGTGCTGCAATTCATGGGGTCGAAAAGAGTCAGACACGACTGAGCGACTGATCTGATCTGATTGATCTGATACTTTTATCTTGTTAAGAAACTGCTGCTGCTGCTGCTAAGTTGCTTCAGTCATGTCCGACTCTGTGCGACCGCATAGACGGCAGCTCACCAGGCTTCCCCGTCCCTGGGATTCTCCAGGCAAGAACACTGAAGTGGGTTGCCATTTCCTTCTCTAATGCATGAAAGTGAAAAGTGAAAGTGAAGTCGCTCAGTCGTGTCCAACTCTAGCGACCCCATGGACTGCAGCCTACGAGGCTCCTCTGTCCATGGGATTTTCCAGGCAAAAGTACTGGAGTGGAGTGCCTCCGCCTTCTCCGTAAGAAACTACTACAGTTCCTTTTTTCTTACTGTATTTTCTTGTTCTTGAGTTAATTTCAAGTCTAAGCTATTTATAAAACTCGGTTCAAGCAATATTTCAGATTAATATTCCCTTTATGTGCCTACAGGGTGAAAACTTTGCCTGATTCTTGTTTAGGAAAATATTTAATAGAAAATTTAACCTGCCTGTTTCTTGGATAAAGATGAGCCATAAATGAAAGACAATCTGTCAGAGTTGTTAAGATATCGACAATGTACTTAAAATCGTGCAAAGATTGCTCAAAGTCAGATACTTTTAAAAGTAAAATGTTTTTCTAAAAATTTACTTAATACCAATAAGTCTAAGTAGATGTTTTAAATTAGTGGTTTTCAAGGGGAGATTGCTCCCCAGGGAACATTTATGAATGTCTGGAGACATTTTTGGTTGTCACAACTCATGGGGAGGTTTTACTGCCATCTATTGTGTAGAGGCCATCAGTTCATTTCAATTCAGTTCAGTTGCTCAGTTGTGTCAGACTCCGCCACCCCATGAATTGCAGCACCCTAGGCTTCCCTGTCTATCATCAACTCCCGGAGTTCACCCAAACTCATGTCCATCAAGCTGGTGATGCCATCAAGTCATCTCATCCTCTGTCGTCACCTTCTCCTCCTGCCCCCAGTCCCTTCCAGCATCAGAGTCTTTTCCAATGAGTCAACTCTTCACATGAGGTGGCCAAAGTACTGCAGTTTCAGCTTCAGCATCAGTCCTTCCAAAGAACACCCAGGGCTGATCTCCTTTAGAATGTACTGGTTGGATCTCCTTGCAGTCCAAGAGACTCTCAAGAGTCTTCTCCAACACCACAGTTCAAAAGCATCAATTCTTCAATGCTCAGCTTTCTTCACAGTCCAACTCTCACATCCATACATGACCACAGGAAAAACCATAGCCTTGACTAGATGGACCTTTGTTGGCAAGTAATGTCTCTGCTTTTGAATATGCTATCTAGGTTGGTCATAACTTTCCTTCTAAGAAGTAAGCATGTTTTAATTTCATGGCTGCAGTCACCATCTGCAGTGATTTTAGAGCCCCTTAAAATAAAGTCTGACACTGTTTCCACTGTTTCCCCATCTACTTGCCATGAAGTGATGGGACCCAATGCCATGATCTTAATTTTCTGAATGTTGAGCTTTAAGACAATTTTTTCACTCGATGATGCTAAACATCCTATGGGGCACAGGACAGCCCTGCAATGATAAATAATCTGATCCCAAAGGGCAATAGTGCCATAGTTATACTTTCTTTAGCTTGCTGCTGCTAAGTTGCTTCAGTCGTGTCTGACTCTGTGCGACCCCATAGACGGCAGCCCACCAGGCTCCCCCATCCATGGGATTTTCCAGGCAAGAGTACTGGAGTGGGGTGCCATTGTCTGGGGTATCTTAAATTAAGTGTTTATGTACAGTAGTAAATTTTTTTATAATGTTGATGTGCATTGTATAATTTTTGTAAGATAGAAGGAGAAATCCAAATACCTATCAGTGCCTGAATGAATTATTTGAAGACTTCAGCAATAAACTTTCTGTATTATTCTCTGTACTTTGGATTTCCGGGCTCTTACTAGCTATGATCTAGAGCTTTCAGCCAAGTCAAAATAACTGGTAATTTTCCCACACTGAAAAGACTTCTCTTGGGGAATGCCTTTCAAAACTAGAAATTTAAGGCTCTATTTTAGTGGCTCAACTAAAGCCTTTGTAAATCTATCACTTCAGTTCAGTTCAGTTGCTCAGTCATGTCCAACTCTTTGCGACCCCATGAATTGCAGCCCACCAGGCCTCCCTATCCATCACCAACTCTCGGAGTTCACCCAAACTCACGTCCATCAAGTCGGTGATGTCATCCAGCCATCTCATCCTCTGTCATCCCATTCTCCTCCTGCCCCCGATCCTTCAGAGCATCAGAGACTTTTCTAATGAGTCAACTCTTCGCATGAGGTGGCCAAAGTACTGGAGTTTCGGCTTTAGCATTAGTCCTTCCAAAGAACACCCAGGACTGATCTCCTTTAGAATGGACTGGTTGGATCTCCTTGCAGTCCAAGGGACTCTCAAGAGTCTTCTCCAACACCACAGTTTAAAAGCTTCAATTCTTCAGTGCTCAGCTTTCTTCATAGTCCAACTCTCACATCCGTACATGACTACTGTAAAAACCATAGCCTTGACTAGATGGACCTTTGTTGGCAAAGTAATGTCTCTTCTTTTGAATATGCTATCTAGGTTGGTCATAACTTTTCTTCCAAGGAGTAAGCGTCTTTTAATTTCATGGCTGCAATCACCATCTGCAGTGATTTTGGAGTCCGCAAAAGTAAAGTCAGCCACTCTTTCCAGTGTTTCTCCATCTATTTCCCATGAAGTGATGGGACCAGATTCCATGATCTTTGTTTTCTGAATGTTGAGCTTTAAGCCAACTTTTTCACTCTCCTCTTTAACTTTCCTCAAGAGGCTCTTTAGTTCCTCTTCACTTTCTGCCATAAGGGTGGTGTCATCTGCATATCTGAGGTTATTGATATTTCTCCCAGAAATCTTGATTCCAGCTTGTGCTTCTGCCAGCCCAGCGTTTGTAATGATGTACTCTGCATATAAGTTAAATAAGCAGGGTGACAATATACAGCCTTGACGTACTCCTTTTCCTATTTGGAACCAGTCTGTTGTTCCATGTCCAGTTCTAACTGTTGCTTCCTGACCTGCATACAGATTTCTCAAGAGGCAGGTCAGGTAGTCTGGTATTCCCACAGAATTTTCTACAGTTTATTGTGATCCACACAGTCAAAGGCTTTGGCATAGTCAATAAAGCAGAAATAGTTGTTATTCTGGAACTCTCTTGCTTTCTCAGTGGATGTTGGCAATTTGATCTCTGGTTCCTCTGCCTTTTCTAAAACCAGCTTGAACATCACAAAGTTCACAGTTCACATATTGCTGAAGCCTGGCTTGGAGAATTTTGAGCATTAATTTACTAGCGTGTGAGATGAGTGCAATTGTGCGGTAGTTTGAGCATTCTTTGGCATTGCCTTTCTTTGGGATTGGAATGAAAACTGACCTTTTTCAGTCCTGTGGCCACTGCTGAGTTTTTCAAATTTGCTGGTATATTGAGTGCAGCGCTTTCACAGCATAATCTTTTAGGATTTAAAATAGCTCAACTTGAATTCCACCACCTCCATTAGCTTTGTTTGTAGTGATGCTTTCTAAGGCCCACTTGACTTCACATTCCAGGATATCTGGCTCTAGGTGTGTGATCACACCATCGTGATTATCTTGGTCTTGAAGATCTTTTTTGTACAGTTCTTCTGTGTATGCTTCTGTTAGGTCCATACCATTTCTGTCCTTTATTGAGCCCATCTTTACATGAAATGTTCCCTTAGTATCTCTAATTTTCTTGAAGAGATCTCTAGTCTTCCGCATTCTGTTGTTTTCCTCTATTTCTTTGCATTGATCACTGAGGAAGGCTTTCTTATCTTTTCTTGCTATTTTTTGGAACTCTGCATTCAGATGTTTATATCTTTCCTTTTCTCCTTTGCTTTTCACTTCTCTTCTTTTCAGAGCTATTTGTAAGGCCTCCCCAGACAGCCATTTTGCTTTTGCATTTCTTTTCCACGTGGATAATCTTGATCCCTGTCTCCTGTACAATGTCATGAACCTACGTCCATAGTTCATCAGGCACTGTATCTATCAGATCTAGTCCCTTAAATCTATGTCTCACTTCCACTGTATAATCATAAGGAATTTGATTTAGGTCATACCTGAATGGTCTAGTGGTTTCCCCTACTTTCTTCTATTTAAGTCTGAATTTGGCAATAAGGATTCATGATCTGAGCCATAGTCAGCTCCCGGTCTTGTTTTTGCTGACTGTATAGAGCTTCTCCATCTTTGGCTGCAAAGAATATAATCAATCTGATTTCGGTGTTGACCATCTGGTGATGTCCATGAGCCACATTTGTCTGTTACCCCCACGTGTTTCTTGACTTCCTACTTTTGCATTCCAGTCCCCTGTAATGAAAAGGACATCATATTTGGGTCTTGGAGGTCTTCATAGAACCGTTCAACTTCAGCTTCTTTAGCATTATTGGTTGGGACATAGACTTGGATTACTGTGATATTGAATGGTTTGCCTTGGAAATGAACAGAGATCATTCTGTCATTTTTGAGACTGCATCCAAGTACTGCATTTTGGATTCTTTTGTGGACCATGATGGCTACTCCATTTCTGCTAAGGGATTCCTGCCCACAGTAGTAGATATAATGGTCATCTGAGTTCATTTCACCCATTCCAGTCCATTTTAGTTCGCTGATTTCTAGAATGTCAATGTTCACTCTTGCCATCTCCTGTTTGACTACTTCCAATTTGCCTTGATTCATGGACCTAACATTCATTCTTTCTGAAGTTATTTCTCCACTGATCTCCAGTAGCATATTGGGCACTTACCGACCTGGGGGGTTACTCTTCTAGTATCCCATCATTTTGCCTTTTCATACAGTTCATGGGGTTCTCAAGGCAAGAATACTGAAGTGGTTTGCCATTCCCTTCTCCAGTGGACCACATTCTGTCAGTCCTCTCCACCATGACCCACCCATCTTGGATGGCCCCACATGGCATGGCTTAGTTTCACTGAATTAAGACAAGGCTGTGGTCCATGTGATTAGATTGACTAGTTTTCTGTGATTATGGTTTCAATGTGTCTGCCCTCTGATGCCCTCTCACAACACATACCATATTACTTGGGTTTCTCTTACCTTGGATGAGGGGTATCTCCTCACAGCCGCCCCTCCTGACCTTGAATGTGGAGTAGCTCCTCTCAGCTCTCCTTAGCCTGCCTTGTAAATCTATAAATACTGTTGTTTTTTTTTTCAAGAAGTGTGTGCAGCAAACTTCTGTATTTTTTAAAAAATAAAATTTAAGGCCAGGTTTTGGAGAAATTCTTTTTACTAAACTACAGTTTCCAAAGTTAGCCTTTGTTATTTATGGTGATTCATTCTGTTTAAACAAGTAGGAAAAATGCTAAATCCAGCATCTAGTTATATTGAGTATGTCATCTCAGGTGCTCTATGCCACCTGCTCCCTGTTTCTTTCCTTGCTCTCTGAAGTGTGGTGCCCATCCCGCCCTCTCTACCAGCAGCATTGGCAACACCTGCTTTACACGTGCAGTCTCTCAGGTTCCAGACAGACTCACCGCATCAAAGTCTCTGAGTTAACAAGGTCTCAGGTAATTTCTATGCACAGTAAAGTTTGAGATACTTCTTTTGTTGGTCTTGGTTCTACTTTCAATTTCAGTTGTTTAGTTTATGTAAGAGGCTTTCCTGGTGGCTCGGTGGTAAAGACTCTGCCTGCAAATGCAGAGGATGAGGGTTTGATCCCTGGGTCAGCAAGATCCCTGGAGAAGGAAATGGCAAACACTCTGCCTGGGAAATCCCATGGACACAGGAGCCTGGTGGCCTGCAGTCCAGGGTAGCAGAAGAGTCAGGCATGACTTAACTAAACAAAAACAACAGCAGTTTATGTAATGTTAAATTGTGTAAAGTGAAAATGTTAGTCACTTAGTCATGTCTGACTCTGCGACCCCATGGACTGTATCCTACCAGGCTCCTCTGTCCATGGAATTCTTCAGACAAGAATACTGGAGTGGAGGATTCCCTTCTCCGGGGATCTTCCCGATCCAGGGATTGAATCCGGGTCTCCTGCATTGCAGGCAGATCCTTACTGTCTGAGCCACCAAGGAAGCCTCATAATTTCTGTAAGCTGCCTCAAATTCTTTTAGACATAGGAAGAAACAAATATCTGTGTCCATCTTAGGTGGGGCATTTCTGGTTTATAAAAGAAAGACATCAACACAGTTGGGAAAATGAAAAACATAAATAACCACAGCAGTGCTTTGGCATTACTCCTTTTTTGCCCTGTTTCCATGCATATGTGTATATAGATATTATAGTTTTGTCTTGCCTTTTTAAAGCATTTTATCAGAAACATCTCCTCAACCATTTTCTACAGGGATTTGGAAAACATATTAATGGTTGCATAATATTCCATTTTGTGGATGTAGAATAATTGTTTTGTGAAGAATACTTTCTGAATTAAAAAAAAAATTACATGGACATGGGGTAAGAACCTACAAAATTTTTTGATTTTTTGTTTCTGAATACTAGATCCTCTGAAGTAGACCCTATCTTCTACAATGTGGACAGAACTCCCTACTGATGATGCTTCATCTCTCTAAGACTCTGTCAGGAGTGTCCATTGTCCCTGTCATGTGAATGTACATGAATATAACTCATCTCAGTATTGTTCATGAAATTTCCTCTAGCAGTAGGGGATAGTGATTTAGAATCTCCAACAATCTCAGGGGGCACTCTTAAGCACCCATACCTTGTACATTTGATATTTATTTTAGGTTTAATTTTCTTCAAAAAAATCATATGAATTTATATTGCATTCTCTTGCATTTATTACTTACTAGTGAAATGAACTCTTTCCTTAAGATTTTATGCTTTATGCTGTACTTTCTTACTCCTTGGCCAGTTTGAAGTATCCCAGTGTGAAAACACTCAAAGAATGACCTACTGCTCAAAGAAAAAAGATCTATCTGTAATGGGAGATAATATTTTCTTTGACATCACACATAAAGACAGCTTGTTTCCCATATACATTCATTACCCATTGTATTAGTTTCCTGTGGGTTATGTAACAAATTTGGTGGTTTAAAACAACAGAAATTTATTCTCTACAGTTTTGGAGGCCAGAATTTTGAGATTAGTATTACTGAGCCGTAATAAAGGTGTTGGAAGGGCCAGTGTTCCCTCCGGAAGCTCTAGGGGTGAGCCCCTTCCTTTTCTGTTCCAGAATGTGGTTGCTGCCAGCATTCCTTGGCTTGTGGCCACCTCACTCTAGTATCTGCCTTTGTAGTCACATTGCTTTCTTGTCTTTTGTATGTGGTATCTCTTCTTACAGCATATGGAATCACTCATGCTGAGCCCCACATCACCAAACCAGACTTAATTATAGTTTCAGGTCTCTTGGAAATGGAATCTCTTTTTTTATTCTCTTTTTTAAAAATAATTTTTAATTGAAGGATAATTGCTTTACAGTATTGTGTTGGTTTCTGCCAAACATCAACATGAATCAGCCATAGGTATACATATGTATCCTCCATCTTGAACCTCCATCTTGAACCTGGAGGTTCACCCCTCTAGGTTGTTTCAGAGCCCTGGTTTGAGTACCCTGAGTCATACAGCAGATTTGGAAATGAAATCTTCACCAGTCAATTAGGAAGCACCTGTCAGCACTAGTAGGTAATCTGCCTGATAGATCTCTGCCATTCACTGAAGGAAAGTAATTTTGCAATAAGCGACCTGCTTTTTTTTTCTTTTTTGGCCTTGTATAACTTCCTTTTTGTGCTCCCTTCTGCCTGTAGAAGTTTGCCATTTTGTATAGCTTCATGAAGCTCCTTTCTATTTGCTAGACTGGATATTGCCTGATTTGAATCAAATTTTGCTGAAATAAATTCTAAAAAATTCTAGTATATTTCAGTTTATCTTTTAATAACATCAGTCTTCATTGTTTTTCTTAACCAGTCCTGTCACTCTTCTCTCCTGTATTAGTTTGTTATCTATTGCTACATAACAAACCACCCTCAAAACTTAGTGGCTTTAAAACACTCATCTGATTTTTTTCCTAAATCTGTGGGTCGGCAGTTTGGACTAGATTCAGCTGGGCAGTTCTCAGTTTGCCTGAGTTCATATAGAAGCTGGTGGATTCATAACTGCATTTATATCTGCCTGTGCAGGCTGTGAGTTAACAGCAGGCCAGAGGGGATGACAGAGGATGTGAACTCAGAGTTGTGATTCTTTAAAGGTCACTGATTTAATAGTTTCTAGTAATACCCTGCATCTCCCCTATTTGAAATGTTTAGAAATCCAAACCTGTAAGAAAGCATTCCCAAAGTAAGCATATTGAGAAGATTCTTTGTTCTTTTACACACACTTTAAAAATTATTAAGTTTCTGTCACATTACCAACACTTAAAATTTATAAGAATGGTTAAATATACATACATATAATATTAGAAAAATAAACCACCAAGACAAACTGTAAGGGAATATAAATTCTTGTTTATGCTGGACTTATGTTTTTAGATTATTTTTCATGCTGTATATGACTGCTACTGCTGCTACTGCTGCTAAGTCGCTTCAGTCGTGTCCAACTCTGTGCGACCCCATAGACGGCAGTCTACCAGGCTCCCCCGTCCCTGGGATTCTCCAGGCAAGAACACTGGAGTGGGTTGCCATTTCCATCTCCAATCGCTCAGTCGTGTCCGACTCTTCGTGACCCCATGGGCTGCAGCCTACCAGGCTCCTCCGTCCATGGGATTTTCCAGGCAAGAGTACTGGAGTGTAGTGGCTGATAAAAAATATAATGCTTAACTTTTAATCCCTGGGGAAGTCATAACCTCAGCTAGCATGAGTTCAGCCAGGATTCTCGAGGGAGTCATTCTTCTGTTTGCAAGCTGAGTGCAAATATCAAAGAAAAATAGAAATAATGTCATTTATTGATACCATGCTTTTTAAAATTGATTGATTTTAGTCTTTTTATTTATTTTCGTACCAGGTCACGAAAGAGTTGGATATGACTTAGCAACTAAACAGGGATAACAACAGTTTATATAATATTAAATTGTGTAAGCTGCCTCAAATTCTTTTAGAAGTAAGAGGAAGTAAAAATCTCCTTTGTCCATCTGAAATGGACCATTTCTGGTTTATAAAAGAAAGACATGGACATAGCTGGGAAAATTAAAAATATAAGTAATCACAGTAGTGCTTTTGGTATTAGTCTTTTTTTTTTGCCCTCTTTCCATGTATATGTGTATGTAAATATATATGAGGGATAGTTTTGATTTAAAAAAATTAACTGCTTAATAAGTTAATTTTTAACGTATTTTGGGAATTTTTAAACTTATTTTGGAAAATTTAACTTCAATTTTGGGAAGAAATAATCTTAGTTATATTTGCTACAAGACTTCTTCTCTGGAGAAAATGTCATACTGGTAAGTTAGCACAAAATTTTTTAAAGCAGTGCAAAACAATGTGTGACAAAATAAAATAAAAACTATTATGGGGGCCTGGTTTTAAACCTAAGTGCTTGTGTGGGATTTCAGAATGATATTTATAGATATATTCTGCAGGATCCCATTTCAATGGCATTTTGAAGGTAACAGACTAAAATTGTTGTCAACTAATATTAAGTATCATTTTTAGCACAAGTCCCAAAAGGAGGGTGATAAGGGCTCTCTGAAATTCAAATTATGATTGATAATTGAAACTGTGTGCTAGTGAAATATATAGTTTTCATTTCATGTTGGAGTTTGAAAAAATATAGATCTATGTGAAAATGATAGATCTATATGCTTTATAAAAGAAATGTAAAAATAAATTTAAGGATATACACTTTTCAGGCTTATTAAGTGAAATTTAGGGTGAGCAAGTTGTACTTCACAAGTGAAAAGAACAATCAGAAAATGATTTACGTTGAATATTTGGATTTATGTTGAAGGATGCTGGCACAGCCTGGAGGAGACAAGGATTGAATGGGACTCTGGGCATGTCCGAGCCATAGTCTCCTGTTACTGATGCCAAGTGTGCCCTACCAGAGGAAACTCTGGCTTTGATAGTTGCTCATGAGCAGCCCTGTGCTCTGGCCTTTTCCAGTAAACTTACCTCCAAAGACAGCCATCCCTTCAGCCCTTGGCCTCAGCCCGCTGCTGCAGCTGCTCACTCTGGAAAGATGGAGCTCCAGCCCCATTTCCTAGTGAGTTTTCAACGTGTCCCTGCCTTTCCCCAGCCTCTCAGCTTTTTTTTTTTTTTTTCCCTTAGATCTTCTTGTATTGATCTATGGGCCATATTTCCTGTGAGCTCAGGAGCTTTGGTGTTGAGTGGGCTCCATACCCATCAGATCCTTCTCTGGTAGGGCTCTCTTATCCTGAGGGGACACTGCTGTTGCTCTCTGTCCATGCCTACATTATATCACCCAGGTTAGTATTAGCATTTGTTTTTATATCAACTCCATACCACTCTGACTGTGGTTTAGGCATATTAATACAACAAAATTACCCTTGTTAAAAAGGGCAAAGGACTAGCAGAACTGTTTCTTTCTGGGTAAGAGAAGGAAGGGAAAGGGGAGAAGGGAAAGATGATAACTTGGGGGTGCTTTCCATATGGAATCTTTATATTTAATTCCCCTAGCTCTCTATGAAGTAGGTGTTCATAGCACCATTACATCAGGACACATAGTTGATAATAAGGGCAAAAAATCATACTTTTCCCACCACAACATGCTGCTGCCTTACAAGTTTGAAACATTTGAAATGAAAAGCTTTTGCTTTTTCTGTATAGCATACAATGGTGATAACTGAAATTAAGTACGTGAAGGACTTGGAGTTTTGGACATAGATTTGGGAAAGCTGATTTTTAGATTATTTGATTATTTGAACATGAAGGCACTAAAGTGTGATAAAGGATAATAAAAATCCCAGATAGTAATAAACATGGTTAAATATATGAGAAAAAATCTAAAGGGAAGGGCACGTATTGAGGATTTCACAGAATAGATATTCCCATCAATTGCAGGGGCTAATAGAGAACCTAAGTAAAAAAGGCAAGAGAGAAGAATGTGGTAGATAGAAAAACAGAACAAAATATGTACTCTATCTCTCCTACTCACCATCCACTCGCCCAAACAAAACAAAAACAATCATTGTAAAACAATGTAAGACTATCGAAGGAAAAAGAGGGTCTGGATACTCAAAAAATGAGAAAGTGATTGGTTTGGGAAGATTTGTTTGCCCTGCCTTCCTTCACCTGATGTTCTGTGAGTACAGCTATATTCTAGTCATGGTGTTGTGTGCAGATGATAGATTCACTAGTGACTCTGTCATTCACCAGTGACTCCATCATCCAGATGTGAAGTGAAGTGAAAGTTGCTCATTTGTGTCCGACTCTTTGCGACCCAATGGACTTCTCCAGGCCAGAATACTGGGAGTGGGTAGCCTTTCCCTTCTCCAGGGGATCTTCCCAACCCAGGGATTGAACCCAGGTCTCCCACATTGCAGGTGGATTCTTTACCAACTGAGCTATCAGGGAAGCCAGATGGATTACTCTTGTTTGTCTTGAAAGTTCAGGGTCAGTTCATAATCTGCCCTCTTGAACCCATTTATTCTTTGTTTCCTAATTGCATAAGTGACACCACTACCCCCAGCTGCCCCTCTGCCTCCCCAAGCCCATCAGCGATCCCTGTTGGTTCTTCATCAAGTCTGTCCACTGCTGTTCATGACTTCCACCACCATCTAGTTCCAGTCTTGCTTGGGCCAGTACATGCTTCCTAACTTCTTTCCTTTTACGTTATTGGTGCCTCCAATTCATTCCCCACATCAGGAGTCAAAAAACTTTTCTGTAAAGGTCCAATAGTAGATACAATTTCCAGCTTTTCAGCCATACCATCTCTGTCACAGCTATTCAATCTGTCATCGAAGGGATAAACAAAATGGTATTGGTATTCCAATAAAAATTTATTTACAGACAGATAGCAACAGGGTTTCAGAGAAGGCAATAGCAACCCACTCCAGTACTCTTGCCTGGAAAATCCCATGGGCAGAGGAACCTGGTGGGCTGCCATCCATGGCGTTACGAAGAGTCGGACATGACTGAGCAACTTCACTTTGACTTTTCACTTTCATGCATTGGAGAAGGAAATGGCAACCCACTCCAGTGTTCTTGCCTGGAGAATCCCAGGGACGGGGGAGCCTGGTCGGCTGCCATCTATGGGGTCACACAGAGTCGGACACAACTGAAGTGACTTAGCAGCAGCAGCAGCAACAGGGTTTAGTGTCCTAGCTATAGTTTGCCGAGAATCCTCCTCAATTAGAAAATCCCGCTCAATCCTCCTCTGGCCTGTGATGCTTAAATGCTGAGTGAATCGTGTCTGACTCCTGCCTAATGCTTTCACAGCTCATGGGAGTAAATTGGAAATGCCTATGTCTTTGATCTACTTATGATCCCCTTCTTTCTTGATCATTGTAAGCCAGTCCTTTTGGCCTTATGTCAGTGAGATCCTTGAAAGCTCCAAGCTCCTTCCTGACTTGTGATCTTTACATAAGTTGTTTTCCTTTCCATGGAAAACTTAACTTTCTTAACTCCCACTCAACCTTCTGCTCTCAGCTTAAATATCACTTTGCAAGGGAAATTGTCCCTATCCCCCTAGACTAATTTAGGTTCTTTATGCTATGTCCATACTTTTAAAAAATGGTTTTTAGTTGTAGTTTTAATGAAACAACACGTGTCATTGTTTGTCTAACATTTAGCCTCTTACTAAGGAGTGAAACCTGAGGGTCAGGAAACATGTCTGGAGTTTCAACTATGAATTCTCAGCATCAAATAGTGTGCCTTTAGATTAGGCAGTTAGCAAGTATTTGCTAAATAAATAAATGTACAATTGTTATCTGTATATGTGAAAATTGATATTAGAGAAACTGTCTCTAGTTTCTAGTATGAAGGTGAAACTTGATATGTAACCATGGAGGACACACAGATTTTTACAACGAAAACATTTTTTTGCAGAGGCTGAACTGTATGAGACTGCCTACATTTGACTATTCTTGACCTACAAAAAAGGCGGTTTCTTGTGTCTCAACCTAATGTGCCCTCTTTCTCATAGTTCTCTACTTTCAGCACCTATAGATCTCATTGGAACCAACAAACACCAACATGGGATCACAGTGCCCACCTGGACTATGTTGCCATGAACATTGGGTTTAATGAGCTCCTGATGGAGATGAAGCTCTGGAAGTAAGAATGAGGGAATCTGCTAGTAGGGTTTGAGCAGGTAGAAGAGCTGTAGCAACACTTGGTGATTGATGTATGCTAACAAAAGATCTTTGTAGCTAGTTAGTCAAAACTATAGGAAAAAACATGGAAAAGTTATAGTCTCATAACTTTTCTCATAATCTATATAGCCTCTGTGAAATGAAAAGGACCATGATTTTGCACATTATGACTTTCTGGGTGTTGTGCTGAAAGTTTTACTTCCATTTTAGGTTTGAAGGATTCGTTAACAGAACAGAAGAAACCACATGTTACATACATAAACAATTTCAATTTTTTATAGAAGATTTGACCTAATTTCAATATACAATCATTAAAAGAAAAGAAACAATAGAGAGAAGTAACAGTGTACATATCATCAATTTGGGCTTATCTTCAGACTTAAATGGAGAAGGCGATGGCACCCCACTCTAGTACTCTTGCCTGGAGAGTCCCATGGATGCAGGAGCCTGGTAGGCTGCAGTCCATGGGGTCGCTAAGGGTCGAACACGACTGAACGACTTCACTTTCACTTTTCACTTTCATGCATTGGAGAAGGAAATGGCAACCCACTTCAGTGTTCTTGCCTGGAGAATGCCAGGGACAGGGGAGCCTGTTGGGCTGCCATCTATGGGGTCGCACAGAGTCGGACACGACTGAAGTGACTTAGCAGCAGCAGCAGCAGTCAGACTTAAAAACGGTGCTGAAAAGTCCCTTCCTTAATAGCAATCTGGAGTCCCACTTGGGAAAGGGTCCCAGGTTGTGCATCCACCCCCTGGATAAAACTTCAAATTGCAGTTTCAGGGACTCCTGATTATAATCCCAAGCCTCAAACTGATATTGTCATCAGTTTGCACACAGAAGTTTCAGCTCTGGGTTTACTTTAACCTTTTTACAAGGCTGTTTTTTTCACCTGGTGATTCATAGGATTTTGTTAGACTTTGAGTATTGGTCAGAACTTCAGGAGATGAGGAATTCCAGGACTCACTCCCTTCTTATCTAAAGTGCCACCTGACTTGCTGTGCTTGTGGGCAGACACGGAATCCAGGCAGTGTCCAGGCACATCAGAGGCCTGCTCTCCTGCTTCTGAAGCCTGAACAGAGCTTCCCCCATTTAAAATTCCCAAACTCTGGGAGAATTGAAATGCTAATGCTTTTGGGGCTGTAGAAGAGAATACAACTTGGAAAATAATTCAGAGATGCAAAGGAAGAAAGGATGAAAGCTTGAGCTTGGGTTTTTACAAAGACATATATAGTTAATTCATTAGTGGAAGAGGTCATAGGTTGTTTAGTCATAGAAAATGATTATACCTATGATGCAAAATATTAAAAATTACCTAAAGTTTTGGAAATATGAGTACTGTTACCTCTTGTGTGCCCTCTTAGCTTTATGATTCATAAAAGGTACAGAAGGGGAGAGAAAAATAATATGTATAATAATACATTTGAATACATTTTATATGCCATAATTGATACCAAGTGTACTGACATTTTTTCACTTCATTGGTGCCATGCCCCTCACACATTTTGGATATTTATCTGTGCCATTTTACTGGAAGACCTTTGTGTTGGAGTCTTCACTTTCCTTCCTGTTGAATAAATTACAATTAAGTTTTTCTCCTTCAGCCCCACTGAAGGTTACTATCTCTGACTGTGAGACTGTCAGGAGCCATGTTGCTGATACAGTAGTGATTGGATTAGTAGTTGCTCTTGCTGGTCATTTCTTCCTTCTTAAAACAAACACTTTTTTAAAAAAATTTAAATTTATTTATTTTAATTAGAGGCTAATTACTTTACAATGTTATATTGGTTTTGCCACACATCAACATGAATCTGCCATGGGTGTACACGTGTTCCCAATCCTGAAGCCCCCTCCCACCTCCCTCCCCATACAATCCCTCTGGGTCATTCCAGTGCACCAGCCCCAATCTTCCTGTATCCTGCATCGAACCTGGACTGGCGATTTGTTTCTTATATGATATTACACATGTTTTAATGCCATTCTCCCAAATCATCCCCCACCTCCTTCTCCCACAGAGTCCAAAAGACTGTTCTATATATCTGTGTCTCTTTTGCTGTCTCGGACACAGGGTTATCATTACTATCTTTCTAAATTCCATATATATGATTTGTATACTGTACTGGTGTTTTTCTTTCTGGCTTACTTCACTCTGTATAATAGGCTTCAGTTTCATTCACCTCATTAGAACTGATTCAAATGTATTCTTTTTAATGGATGAATAATACTCCATTGTGTATATGTACCACAGCTTTCTTATCCATTCATCTGCTGATGAACATCTAGGTTGTTTCCATGTCCTGGCTATTATAAACAGTGCTGTGATGAACATCAGGGTACACATGTCTCTTTCAATTCTGGTGTCCTCAGTGTGTATGCCCAGCAGTGGGATTGCTGGGTCGTATGGCAGTTTTATTTCCAGTTTTTTTAAGGAATCTCCACACTCTTCTCCATAGTGGCTGTACTAGTTTGCATTCCCATCAACAGTGTAAGAGGTTTCCCTTTTCTCTACACCCTCTCCAGTATTTGTTGCTTGTAGACTTTTGGATCGCAGCCATTCTGACTGGCATAAAATGATACCTCATTGTGGTTTTAATTTGCATTTCTCTGATAATGAGTGATGTTGAGCATCTTTTCATGTGTTTGTTAGCCATCTGCATGTCTTCTTTGGAGAAATGTCTATTTAGTTCTTTGTCCCATTTTTTGATTTGGTAGTTTATTTTTCTGGAATTGAGCTGTAGGAGTTGCTTGTATATTTTTGAGATTAGTTGTTGGTCAGTTGCTTCATTTGCTATTATTTTCTCCCATTCTGAAGGCTGTCTTTTCACCTTGCTTATAGTTTCTTTTGTTGTGCAGAAGCTTTTAATTTTACTTAGATCCCATTTGTTTATTTTAGCTTTTATTTCCAATATTCTGGGAGGTGGGTCATAGAGGATCCTGCTATGATGTATGTCGGAGAGTGTTTTGCCTATGTTCTCCTCTAAGAGTTTTATAGTTTCTGGTCTTATGTTTAGATCTTTAATCCATTTTGAGTTTATTTTTGTGTATGGTGTTAGAAAGTGTTCTAGTTTCATTCTTTTGCAAGTGGTTGACCCGTTTTCCCAGCACCACTTGTTAATGAGATTGTCTTTAATCCATTGTATATTCTTGCCTCCTTTGTCGAAGATAAGGTGTCCATATGTGCGTGGATTTATCTCTGGGCTTTCTATTTGTTTCCATTGATCTATATTTCTGTCTTTGTGCCAGTACCATACTGTCTTGATGACTGTGGCTTTGCAGTAGAGCCTGAAGTCAGGCAGGTTGATTCCTCCAGTTCCATTCTTCTTTCTCAAGATAGCTTTGGCTATTCGAGGTTTTTTGTATTTCCATACAAATTGTGAAATTATTTGTTCTAGCTCTGTGAAAAATACCGTTGGTAGCTTGATAGGGATTGCATTGAATCTATAGATTGCTTTGGGTAGTGTACTCATTTTCACTATATTGATTCTTCTGATCCATGAATATGGTATATTTCTCCATCTATTAGTGTCCTCTTTGATTTCTTTCACCGGTGTTTTATAGTTTTCTATATATAGGTCTTTAGTTTCTTTGCTGCTGCTACTGCTAAGTCGCTTCAGTCGTGTCCAACTCTGTGCAGCCCCATAGATGGCAGCCCATGGAGGTAGATATATTCCTAAGTATTTTATTCTTTTCATTGCAATGGTGAATGGAATTGTGTCCTTAATTTCTCTTTCTATTTTCTCATTATTAGTGTATAGGAATGCAAGGGATTTCTGTGTGTTGATTTTATATCCTGCAACTTTACTATATTCATTGATTAGCTCTAGTAATTTTCTGGTGGAGTCTTTAGGGTTTTCTATGTAGAAGGTCATGTCATCTGCAAACAGTGAGAGTTTTACTTCTTCTCTTCCAATTTGGATTCCTTTTATTTCTTTTTCTGCTCTGATAGCTGTGGCCAAAAGTTCCAAAACTATGTTGAATAGTAATGGTTAAAGTGGGCACCCTTGTCTTGTTCCTGACTTTAGGGGAAATGCTTTCAATTTTTCACCATTGAGGATAATGTTTGCTGTGGGTTTGTCATATATAGATTTTTATTATGTTGAAGTATGTTCTTTCTATTCCTGCTTTCTGGAGAGTTTTTATCATAAATAGATGTTTTATCATAAATGGATGGATTTTGTCAAAGGCTTTCTCTGCATCTATTGAGATAATCATATGGCTTTTGTTTTTCAATTTGTTAATGTGTTGTATTACATTGATTGATTTGTGGATATTAAAGAATCCTTGCATCCCCGGGATAAAGCCCACTTGGTCATGGTGTATGATCTTTTTAATGTGTTGTTGGATTCTGATTGCTAGAATTTTGTTAAGGATTTTTGCATCTATGTTCATCAGTGATATTGGCTTGTAGTTTTCTTTTTTTGTGGGATCTTTGTCAGGTTTTGGTATTAGGGTGATGGTGGCCTCATAGAATGAGTTTGGAAGTTTACCTTCCTCTGCAATTTTCTGGAAGAGTTTGAGTAGGATAGGTGTTAGCTCTTCTCTAAGTTTTTGGTAGAATTCAGCTGTGAAGCCGTCTAGACCTGGGCTTTCATTTGCTGGAAGATTTCTGATTACAGTTTCAATTTCCGTGCTTGTGATGGGTATGTTAAGATTTTCTATTTCTTCCTGGTCCAGTTTTGGAAAGTTGTACTTTTCTAAGAATTTGTCCATTTCTTCCACGTTGTCCATTTTATTGGCATGTAATTGTTGATAGTAGTCTCTTATGATCCTTTGTATTTCTGTGTTGTCTGTTGTGATCTCTCCATTTTCATTTCTAATTTTATTGATTTGATTTTTCTCCCTTTGTTTCTTGATGAGTCTGGCTAATGGTTTGTCAATTTTATTTATCCTTTCAAAGAACCAGCTTTTGGCTTTGTTGATTTTTGCTATGGTCTCCTTTGTTTCTTTTGCATTTATTTCTGCCCTAATTTTTAAGATTTCATTCCTTCTACTAACCCTGGGGTTCTTCATTTCTTCCTTTTCTAGTTGTTTTAGGTGTAGAGTTAGGTTATTTGTTTGACATTTTTCTTGTTTCTTGAGGTATGCCTGTATTGCTATGAACTTTCCCCTTAGGACTGCTTTTACAGTGTCCCACAGGTTTGGGGTTGTTTTGTTTTCATTTTCATTCGTTTCTATGCAAATTTTGATCTCCTTTTTGATTTCTTCTGTGATTTGTTGGTTATTTAGCAGCGTGTTGTTCAGCCTCCATATGTTGGAATTTTTAATAGTTTTTCTCCTGTAATTGAGATCTAATCTTACTGCATTGTGGTCAGAAAAGATGCTTGGAATGATTTCAGTTTTTTTTTTTTTTTAATACTTTACCAAGGCTAGATTTATGGCCCACGATGTGATCTATCCTGGAGAAGGTTCCATGTGCACTTGAGAAAAATGTGAAATTCATTGTTTTGGGGTGAAATGTCCTATAGATATCAGTTAGGTCTAACTGGTCTATTGTATCATTTAAAGTTTGTGTTTCCTTGTTAATTTTCTGTTTAGTTGATCTATCCATAGGTGTGAGTGGGGTATTAAAGTCTCCCACTATTATTGTGTTATTGTTTATTTCCCCTTTCATACTTGTTCCTATTTGTCTTACATATTGTGGTGCTCTTATGTTGGGTGCATATATATTTATAATTGTTATATCTTCTTCTTGGATTGATCCTTTGATTATTATGTAGTATCCTTCTTTGTCTCTTTTCATACCCTTTGTTTTAAAGTCTATTTTATCTGATATGAGTATTGCTACTCCTGCTTTCTTTTGATCTCTATTTGCATGGAATACCTTTTTCCAGGCCTTCACTTTCAGTCTGTATGTGTCCCCTGTTTTGAGGTGGGTCTCTTGTATACAACATATATAGGTGTCTTGTTTTTTTATCCATTCAGCCAGTCTTTGTCTTTTGGTTGGGGCATTCAACCTATTTACATTTAAGGTAATTATTGATAAGTATGATCCTGTTGCCATTTAGTTTATTGTTTTGGGTTCAAGTTTTTGTGTCTCCTGTCTAGAGATTATCCTTTAGCATTTGTTGGAGAGCTGGTTTGGTGGTGCTGAATTCTCTCAGCTTTTGCTTGTCTGTAAAGCTTTTGATTTCTCCTTCATATTTGAATGAGATCGTTTCTGGCTACAGTAATCTGGGCTGTAGGTTATTTTCTTTAATCACTTTAAGTATGTCTTGCCATTCTCTCCTGGCCTGAAGAGTTTCTATTGAAAGATCAGCTGTTATCCTTATGGGAATCCCCTTGTGTGTTATCTGTTGTTTTTCCCTTGCTGCTTTTAATATTTGTTCTTTGTGTTTGATCTTTGTTAATTTGATTAATATGTGTCTTGGGGTGTTTCTCCTTGGGTTTATCCTGTTTGGGACTCTCTGGGTTTCTTGGACTTGGGTGATTATTTCCTTCCCCATTTTAAGGAGGTTTTCAATGATTATCTCCTCAAGTATTTTCTCATGCTCTTTCTTTTTGTCTTCTTCTTCTGGGACTCCTATGATTCGAATGTTGGAGTGCTTAATATTGTCCTGGAGGTCTCTGAGATTGTCCTCATTTCTTTTAATTCGTTTTCATTTTTCCTCTCTGATTCTTTTATTTCTACCATTCTATCTTCTATTTCACTAATCCTATCTTCTGCCTCCGTTATTCTACTATTTGTTGCCTCCAGAGTATTTTTTGATCTCATTTATTGCATTATTCATTATATATTGACTCTTTTTTTTTCTTCTAGGTCTTTGTTAAACTTTCTTGCATTTTCTCAGTCCTTGTCTCCAGGCTATTTATCTGTGATTCCATTTTTGTTTCAAGATTTTGGATCATTTTCACTATCATTATTTGGAATTCTTTATCAGGTAGATTCCCTATCTTTTCCTCTTTTGTTTGGTTTGGTGGGCATTTATCCTGTTCCTTTACCTGCTGGGTATTCCTATGTCTCTTCCTCTTGTTTATATTGCTGAGTTTGGGGTGGCCTTTCTGTATTCTGGCAGTTTTTGGAGTTCTCTTTATTATGGAGTTTTCTTGCTGTGGGTGAGGTTGTATTGGTGGCTTGTCAAGATTTCTTGGTTAGGGAAGCTTGTGTCAGTGTTCTGGTGGGTGGAGCTGGATTTCTTCTCTCTGAAGTACAATGAAGTGTCTAGTAACAAGTTATGACATGTCAATAGTTTTGGAGTAACTTTGGGCATCCTGTATATTGAATCTCAGGGCTGTGTTCCTGTGTTGCTGGAGAATTTGCTTGGTATGTCTTGCTCTGGAACTTGTTGGCCCTTGGGTGGTGCTTGGTTTCAGTGTAGGTATGGAGACATTTGATGAGCTCCTGTTGATTAATGTTCCCTGGAGTCAGGTGTTCTCTGATGTTCTTAGGATTTGGACTTAAGCCTTCTGCTTCTGGTTTTCAGTCTTATTTTTACAGTGGTCTCAAGACTTCTCCTTCTATACAGCACCACTGATAAAACATCTAGATTAAAGGTGAACAATTTCTCTGCAATGAGGGACACCCAGAGAGTTTCACAGAGTTACATGGAGAAGAGAAGATGGAGGAGGGAGTTAGAGGTGCCCTGAATAAAATGAGGCGGAATCAAAAGAGGAGAGAGCAAGCTATCCAGTAATCACTTCCTTATGTGAGCTCCACAGTCTGGACCACTCAGAGATGTTCATGGAGTTATACAGAGAAGAGAAGAGGGAGGAAGGAGACAGAGATGGCCAGGAGGATAAAAGGGGGGAATGAAAAGGAGAGAGACAGATCCAGCCAGTAATCCGTTCCCTAAGTGTCCTCCACCATCTGAAACACACAGAGATTCAGAGAGTTGGGTAGAGAAGAGAAGGGGGAAGGAGGAGACAGAGGTGACCTTGTGGAGAAAAAGGAGAGTCCAAAGGGGGAGAGAGCAGTCAAGCCAGTAATCTCACTCCCAAGTAAAAATGGGTACTGAAGATTGGGTTCTTAAAGGTACAAAATTGATAACAAATACCAAAAAGCAAAGAGTAAAATTCTAGAGTAGAGGTTGGTTTTTCGAAAATACAATATTAAAGAAAAGAAGAAGAGGAAAAAAAAAGTCACAAAAGTTATTAAAAAAAATACATGAAGTTTGCTTTAAAAATAGTCTTTTTTTTTTTTTGAAAAGCAATAGTAGGTTATAAAAATGAAAACTAAAGGAGTAATAGAGGACTTAAAAATTTTAAAAAAAGTTAAAAAAAGGAAAAGAATGATTGTAAAAATAGTAAAAATGTATCTAGGACTTTATCTAGTGTTATGGGCAGTGTGGGGTCAGTTCATTTTCGGAGAGTTCCTTGATCTGGCTTATATTTCTCAAGATCTATAGACCCCTTCCTATGTAGTTGGTACTAACTACAGGCTTTTAATCTATTGCACCTGTCACTTCCAAGGCGGTTCCCTCAGTTTTAGCTTCTTCTGTTTGCTGGTGTCTTCAGTGTCTGATTTCCACCCTGACACAAGGAAGGTGGTGGTGGACACTTTTTTTTTTGGGGGGCGGGGGAGGGCGGAGCTCACTTGTTCAATTGCACTGTGGGGAGGGAGGGACACTGCAGACAAATAACACTGACGTGTGCTCGTAGTGTCTCAGCCACACTGGGCCTGCCCCCGCTCATGGCGGGTGCACCCTCCCTGCCCACACAGCTCAGGCTCTAGTTTGCTCCGCTGCAAACCGTCCGAGGCTGGCCCTGGGCTGCATGCACCTCCCAGGTCTAAGCCGCTCAGGTTCAGGCATTTGGGTAGTCCTCAGTGGCGCAGACTCCGTTGGGCCTGTGTTTTGTGCCCTTTCCAGCTCTGAGCAGCTCGGGTGATGAGGTGTTTGGCAAGCTTGGTCACTGAGACTTATCACCTCTCCCATCCCTGCCGCTCGGTTTTCTGGGTGTACAACCGGCAAACCTTCTCAGGTGGATGATGACTGTCCAGAACCCCAAGAAGTCTTAGTTAGCAAAGAAGCCTGCTTGCAGTTAGGTAGATAATGTCTCTCTGGGGCTGCAATTGCCCCCTTTTGGCTCTGGCTGCCCTCGCCTGCCTCTCACCGGAGGGGGATAGGCTGGTCTGCAGCCAGCTAGCTCTGCTCAGTCCTTTGTTCTATGAGTGGGCCTGGCAGTGTCTTAGGTTAGGGCTTTTCGTGTGGTAGTTATCCCATAGTCTGGTTTGCTAGCCCGTTGGTTCGTTCAGATTGCCCTCGGGGCATTCAGGCGCAGTCCTTACTATAAGCAACGCAACCCGTGCCTCCCTGCCCAGCCCGCGATTGCTAGTGGCAGGTGCAGGCGTCTGTGCTGCTTCTACGCCGGGGGAGTTACCGTTGGGCTCTTAATCTCTGGGTTTTAATTATTTACTTATTTTTCCTCCCTATTATGTTGCCCTCTGTGCTTCCAAGACTCGCCACAGACTCGGCAATGAGAGTGTTTACTGGTGTTTGGAAACTTCTCTCTTTTTAAGACTCCCTTCCTGGGACAGAGCTTCATCCCTACCTCTTTTGCCTCTTTTTTTGTCTTTTATATTTTTCCCACCTCCTTTCGAAGACAATGGGCTGCTTTTCTGGGTGCCTGATGTCCTCTGCCAGCATTCAGAAATTGTTTTTTGGAATTTACTCAGTGTTTAAATGTTCTTTTGATGGATTTGTGGGGGAGAAAGTGATCTCCCCATCCTACTCCTCTGCCATCTTAGGACCAACCAACAAACACTTTTTGACATGGTTTCTTAGTTCTCTTTTCTCATTAGCTGATTCTTCTCTATTTGCTTTATAGTTCCTCAACTGCTGCTGCTGCTAAGTCGCTTCAGTCGTGTCCGACTCTGTGCGACCCCATAGACAGCAGCCCACCAGGCTCCCCTGTCCCTGGGATTCTCCAGGCAAGAACACTGGAATGGGTTGCCATTTCCTTCTCCAATGCATGAAAGTGAAAAGTGAAAGTGAAGTCGTTCAGTCGTGTCCGACTCCTAGCGACCCCATGGACTGCAGCGCACCAGGCTCCTCCGTCTATGGGGTTTTCCAGGCAAGAATACTGGAGTGGGGTGCCATTGCCTTCTCCGAGTTCCTCAACTACCCAAATTCAAATGTTTAGAGTATCTGGGACTTTGTCCTTGAGCCTTTTCCTCTGTATACATTTCTTTATTCAGTTACTTTGAAACTCATTTTGATTCGTATGTAGTAAAAAAAAAAAAATTACATTTGATGATATTCCTGAGCGTGTGCACTCACACACACACACACACACACTTCATCAAAGTCCTCCCAACACAATGCACTTTGATGTTTTCTTTTCTCTTTTCTAATTCATTAAGCATTCTCTTCACATCCACTAAATTCATTGCAGTACACACTTATGAGTCACAACTTGTTGTTGATAAAACATTTTTCTAAGTAGGTCTCACACAGTGCCACAGCTTTGGATGCCACTTTTGTGCTGATAAATACCTAAATACATAGGCAGTTTTCACTTTGCATAGCAATGTAGGATCATAAAAATGACTGGCCGTAAAGAGCAGTCTTAATGAATAATGGGAAAAGTTACAATCTTTAAAAATTTTTGTTAAAACTTAAAAAACTCTTACTCCTGAAATATATAAGGAAATGAAAAAATAGTAAGCTCACTACTATTTTAGTGTAAAGACTGGGCAGAGGCAGAGATGCTTGGGCTGACTTCCAGTGTGAGGACTAGTCCCTTTCACAATGGGTGATTTGGCACAGGCAGTTCTGACTAATGTGTCCTGGTATTTTAAAAGAGTAAGTGTATTTTTCAAAGGTGTCTGATTTGCAGCCGGGGAGAGACTTAAACCTTCAGAGAATATGGCTCTTATAATTCTGACATAGAAAAAAAGAATATTGAGAAAGCATTTCATTTGCCTATTTCACTAAAGATGTTTTTGGGTAAATAGTCTAGTTTCACGTTTCTAAAAAAACCAACCTAGAAACCAACCCAGTTAATAACCACCACCAAAAATCCCCCACCTCCAAATAACAAAACGTAAAAACTAGCTGTCTAGTAATTGCCACTGGATCATAGAAAAAGCAAGAGAGTTCCAGAAAAACATCTACTTCTGCTTTATTGACTATACCAAAGTGTTTGACTGTGTGAATAATAAGAAACTGGAGAATTCTTCAAGAGATGGGAATACCAGCCCACCTGACCTACCTCTTGAGAAATCTGTATGCAGGTCAGGAAGCAACAGTTAGAACTGGACATGGAACAACAGACTGGTTCCAAATAGGAAAAGAAGTACATCAAGCCTGTATATTGTCACCCTGCTTATTTAACTTATATGCAGAGTACATCATGAGAAATGCTGGGCTGGAAGAAGCACAAGCTGGAGTCAAGATTGCCTGGAGAAATATCAATAACCTCAGATATGCAGATGACACCACCCTTATGGCAGAAAGTGAAGAAGAACTAAAGAGGCTCTTGATGAAAGTGAAAGAGGATAGCGAAAATGTTGGCATAAAGCTCAACATTCAAAAAACTAAGATCATGGCATCTGATCCCATCAGGCAAATAGATGGGGAAACAGTAGAAACAGTGTCAGACTTTATTTTTTTGGGCTCCAAAATCACTGCAGATGGTGACTGCAACCATGAAATTAAAAGACGCTTGCTGCTTGGAAGAAATGTTATGACCAACCTAGACAACATATTAAAAAGCAGACACGTTACTTTGCCAACAAAGGTCTGTCTAGTCAAAGCTATGGTTTTTCCAGTAGTCATGTATGGATGCATGTGAGAGTTGGACTATAAAGAAAGCTGAGCGCCAAAGAATTGATGCTTTCGAACTGTGGTGTTGGAGAAGACTCTTGAGAGTCCCCTGGACTGCAAGGAGATCCAATCAGTCCATCCTAGAGGAAATGAGTCCTGAATATTCATGGGAAGAACTGATGTTGAAGTTGAAACTCCAATACTTTGGCCACCTTATGTGAAGAACTGACTCATTTGAAAAGACCCTGATGTTGGGAAAGATTGAAGGCAGGAGGTGAAAGGATCGACAGAGGATGAGATGGTTGGATGACATCACTGACTCAATGGACATGAGTTTGAGTAAATTCTGGGAGTTGGTGATGGACAGGGAGGCCTTCCATGCTGCAGTCCATGGGGTCACAAAGAGTCAGACACCACTGAGTGACTGGACTGAACTGAGTAATTGCAAAGAGTGACCTTGGGTTAAGCCAACTTTAAAATTTGTCAAGGCAACAAAAAGATCATCTGAAAAGGGAAATAGATAACATAGAAGAGAGGAAAAACCATAGACTTAACTGGGGAAGGACAGTAGACCATGTCCTTGTTTTTCATTTTGATTTATGAGTTAAGAGGAATTCACTTCCTACTTAAATTGTTAAAAATAAATTATTCATGTAAGAGCCACCTGTGTTCTTTATTGCTGATTTATCCATATGGGTAAAACAATATGTTGTGGCAGAACTGGCTGCAGCCATTTTTTATGTCTTTTTGAAGATTTTACCTCAGTTTTAAACTTATTTCTTATGTGATGAAAAGTTTATGCTGCATTTCCTATTCATAAAAAATTCAGAGAGACTAACAATAAAAGGATGCTGTTACTAATGAGAATATAAATTTGCAGTTGATGCTAGAATTTTCTGTATACCAGAAGCTTGGGGCAGCCATCTGATTAGGAAAGGAGAACAGATTTCTTAAACTGAGAAAATGTCAATGTTCTACAGAAAAGAATGTTGAGGTGATGGGGAGCTGATGGACTTACGAGACAGCTACACTTCCCCAGATCAACTCATTAACCTGATGAATGAACCAAATACTATTTTCCTGTTTGAAGATTTACTTCTATGCTTTCTAGGTTTTTTTAGATTTGAATACCTTAGCTGAAAGACTATTGCTTTCATACTATATTTATGCTGTTATGTTGCTTTACATAAGACTTCCATACCAGCCTTTTTTTCTTGTTCAGTTTTTCCTGCAAAAGCACAGTGTGTTTATGTGTGTTTTCTGTTTTTATTTTCCATATATCTTTCCCAGGTTTTCAAAATACTTCTCATGCAGTGATGTCTTTAACCACAAAGGCCCCTAATGATTTTTTCAGTGCTGAATCAGTGGGAGACAGGAAGACTGGTGGCTTTAGAGTTAATCTTCACCATCACAGAAAATAACTTTGTTTACTTATTCAGAATTCAGATCATCTAAGTCCCTCTTATAACATGCATGTTAGCAAATGAAAGTATTACCAAAGTACTCAATTTGCAGCAGAAATGAGCCAAGCATAAGTTTCATAATTCCCTCAGCTTCTGCCATGCTGCTGCTGCTAAGTCACTTCAGTTGTGTCCGTGGGATTTTCCAGGCAAGAGTACTGGAGTGACAGCTACTGCCATACCCCCTCCCTAACTGGTTTCTGGAATACTGGTATTGCTTTCAAGGTTTTGGGAAATGTCACTGATTTTATGATTCATAGAAACACCATGGGAATGAACAAGAGTAAAATTTTATAATAATTTCTATATAATACTTTACACCTTATCCACTTTACAGGATATGCTCTTCATATCTTCCCACCTGAGCTATGTTATAGTATCACTATGACCTATTCAGTTCTGTTCAGTTGCTCAGTTGTGTCTGACTCTTTGTGACCCCATGAACTACAGTATGCCAGGTCTCCCTGTCCATCACCAACTCCTGGAGTTTGCCCAAACTCATGTCCCTTGAGTCGGTGATGTCATCTAACCATCCCATCCTCTGTTGTCCCCTTCTCCTCCTGCCTTCAATCTTTCCCAACATTAGGGTCTTTTCAAACGAGTCAACTCTTCGCATCAGGTGGCCAAAGTATTGGAGTTTCAGCTTCAACATCAGTTCTTCCAATGAATATTCAGGACTGATTTCCTCTAGGATGGACTCCTTGCAGTCCAGGGGACTCTCAAAAGTCTTCTCCAACACCACAGTTCAAAAGCATCAATTCTTTGGTACTCAGCTTTCTTTATAGTCCAACTCTCACATCCATACATGGCCACTGGAAAAACCATAGCCTCACCTAGATGGCTTGCTTGACAAAGTAATGTCCCTGTTTTTTAATATGCTATCTATGTTGGTCATAACTTTCCTTCCAAGGAGTAAGTGTCTTTTAATTTCATGGCTCCAATCACCACCCGCAGTGATTTTGGAGTCCCAAAAAATAAAGCCTCTCACTCTTTCCACTGTTTCCCCATTTATTTGCCATGAAGTGATGGGACCACATGCCATGATCTTCATTTTCTGAATGTTGAACTTTAAGCCAACTTTTTCACTCTCCTCTTTCACTTTCATCAAGAAGCTCTTTAGTGTTTCCTCACTTTCTGCTATAAGGGTGGTGTCATCTGCATATCTGAGGTTATTGATATTTCTCCCAGCAATCTTGATTCCAGCTTGTGCTTCTTCCAGCCCAGCATTTCTCATGATGTACTCTGCATATAAGTTAAATAAGCAGGGTAACAATATACAGCCTTGACGAACTCCTTTTCCTATTTGGAACCAATCTGTTGTTCCATGTCCAGTTCTAACTGTTGCTTCCTGACCTACATACAGGTTTTTCAAGAGGCAGGTCAGGTGGTCTGGTATTCCCATCTCTTTCAGAATTTTCCACAGTTTCTTGTGATCCACACAGTCAAAGGCTTTGGCATAGTCAAGAAAGCAGAAATAGATGTTTTTCTGGAACTCTCTTCCTTTTTTGATGATCCAGCCAATGTTGGCAATTTGATCTCTGGTTCCTCTGCCTTTTTAAAAACCAGCTTGAATATCAGGAATTTCACGGTTCACGTATTGCTGAAGCCTGGCTTGGAGAATTTTGAGCATTACTTTACTAGCGTGTGAGATGAGTGCAATTGTGCGGTAATTTGAGCATTCTAACCTTTAGTAAATGCTAAACTCAGTGTTGGGGGAATTCCAAGGACTGAGCAAGAAAATATGGCCACATCTGTCTCGTATCTCCAACGGGCAAATACTTGCCTTGAGGTACTTGCCCTAAGACCTGTAAATTCTTGATCAGCACTGGCTACTGAATGTCTGATATCCCCCTCTGAGTTAGGGACTTGATTCCCAGTGTGGCTTCTATGCTCCTTATTGCAGGGAGAGCATCAAAAATCATCAGTATGATACAAATCTTAAAATCTACCCCCTACAATCTAATCTCATCAGTAAAAGAATATAAAATGCTGTACCTTAAAGGAACTGCAGGATGTCACTGGATGGAAAACTTCATCAGTACAAAGACCATCCAAAGGGAGACAAAGCAAAGGAGATGCAGGTGCTGAACCATCCCTTCCATTCTCTTACTGCTGTTGTTCTAATCCTTGATCATCTCTCTTGCTAAGAGAAGGGAGTAAATTCTTTTTCTGGGGGATGGGTGAGGTAAGTAAATTTTTATTATTCAAGTAGCATTTCTTGTTTGGCAGAACCTTTTAAAATTTCCCTACTAAGGAATGTTTCTTTCTATGCAAAACGATGAAGTTTTATTCTAAAATATAACTACAGCTTGTGCTTGTTTGTCCACAGCACTATTTCTGAACTTCCTTCCGATATTCCTCAAACCTTTTTTTTTTTTTTGCAATGCAAATAAACTCAGCATACAGGGAATTAATAATAATAATAAAAAAGCCAAATTCAGTTTCCAGATTGTTATAAACAAACAAAAATATTCTTCCATATGTGTTCAATACTGTGTTCTTCAATATGGTAGCTGCATACAGCTATTAAAATTAAGTATAATTAAAAATTCAGTTCTCAGTTGCACTAGCTACATTTTTGGTGCCCTCGTGTTACTATAGTGGACAACACAGATATAGGAGATTGCCACCAGTACAGAAAGTTCTACTGGACTGAGATAACAGAGGAATAGGGAGATTTTGTATAAACACTCCTTTTATTCTCCAGTAAAAATATAGTTGAGTCAACCTACAGTTGTGTATTCATATCTGATTCTGTGCTAGTGAATCAGAGCTCTAGGAGAAGCCTTTATGTTACTTTGAGGAAGAGCAATGAAACGTAAGAGTGATCCCAGAATTTAGAACCCTAGGTCTGAGAGACTTGAAGTTTCATGAAGGCAAGGTCTACATCTGCTTTGTTTTCCACTGTGACCCCAGGGCCTGGCTCATAGCAGACACTCAGTTAATACTTCTGTGAATGAATAAATGAAAGAGCTTAGCAAAGACCAATTAAAGGGGTCCTAATACCAGACCACCTGACCTGCCTCTTGAGAAATCTGTATGCAGGTCAGGAAGCAACAGTTAGAACTGGACATGGAACAACAGACTGTTTCTAAATAGGAAAAGGAGTACGTCAAGTCTGTATATTGTCACCCTGCTTATTTAACTTATATGCAGAGTACATCATGAGAAATCCTGGACTGGAAGAAACACAAGCGGGAATCAAGATTGCCAGGAGAAATCTCAATAACCTCAGATATGCAGATGACACCACCCTTATGGCAGAAAGTGAAGAGGAACTCAAAAGCCTCTTGATGAAAGTGAAAGAGGAGAGTGAAAAAGTTGGCCTAAAGCTCAACATTCAGAAAATGAAGATCATGGCATCCGGTCCCATCACTTCATGGGAAATAGATGGGGAAACAGTGGAAACAGTGTCAGACTTTATTTTTTTGGTCTCCAAAATCACTGCAGATGGTGACTGCAGCCATGAAATTAAAAGACGCTTACTCCTTGGAAGGAAAGTTATGTCCAACCTAGATAGCATATTCAAAAGCAGAGACATTACTTTGCCAGCAAAGGTCCATCTAGTCAAGGCTATGGTTTTTCCTGTGGTCATGTATGGATGTGAGTGTTGGACTGTGAAGAAGGCTGAGCGCCGAAGAATCGATGCTTTTGAACTGTGGTGTTGGAGAAGACTCTTGAGAGTCCCTTGGACTGCATGGAGATCCAATCAGTCCATTCTGAAGGAGATCAGCCCTGGGATTTCTTTGGAAGGAATGATGCTAAAGCTGAAACTCCAGTCCTTTGACCACCTCATGCGAAGAGTTCACTCATTGGAAAAGACTCTGATGCTGGGAGGGATTGGGGGCAGAAGGAGAAGGGGACGACAGAGGATGAGATGGCTGGATGGCATCACTCACTCGATGGATGTGAGTGTCAGTGAACTCTGGGAGTTGGTGATGGACAGGGAGGCCTGGCGTGCTGCAATTCATGGGGTCGCAAATAGTCGGACACGACTGAGCGACTGAACTGAACTGAACTGAAGTACAAAGATGTGGGCCTCTCCTGAGGTTTGGATCATTTTTAAGTTTCTCTAGGAATTCTGAGAAGGAGCATGTTAAGAGTCATTGGAAGTTCCTTCCACATAGAGGTCAGGATAAAGAATTTAGCAAGCAGCGTTTTTCTGAGTGCTTTCTCCTCTTCCTCTCTTTTCTCCTACTCCCCTCTCTCCTCCCTCCTCTCCACCATCATCACTATTATCAAATAGTTAATATTTTGAGGCATTTATTACATGCAAGCCACTATCCTAAGTGCTTTTAATATATTTTTAAATTTAATCCTCCCAATAACTCTATGAAGTAGGTTTTATTGTTATTCCAGTGTCCGAGTTGAGGAAACTGAGGTACAGGGGATGAATACCTTACCCAAAGTCTGCTGCTGCTGCTAAGTCGCTTCAGTCGTGTCCAACTCTGTGCGACCCCATAGATGACAGCCCACTAGGCTCCTCTGTCCTTGGGATTCTCCAGGCAAGAATACTGGAGTGGGTTGCCATTTCCTTCTCCAATGCATGAAAGTGAAAAGTGGAAGTGAAGTTGCTCATTCGTGCCCAACTCTTAGCGATCCCATGGACTGCAGCCTACCAGGCTCCTCCATCCATGGGATTTTCCAGGCAAGGGTACTGGAGTGGGTTGCCATTGCTTTCTCCTACCCAAAGTCTCCCAGCTGGTAAATGATGAAACACAGAAATCTAGCCTGTCTACCTCCAGTACTTGCATTTTGACATTATCTTCTTGACAGTCCATTTGGGTTTGAAACGTATTAGGCAAAGAAATAGCTTTTAATTGAGATGGAGTTTTAGGGATGATTATGACCAAGTAGGGAAAAGAGTTCACAGGTTTGATGTAATCCCGCTTGTTTCCTTTCTCTTTTGTTGCTCTTTTTTTTTTTTTTTACTAATGAGAATAAAAGTGATTTTAACTTTGTCTACATTTATGTTATTTTTCCCTTTCTTCTAATAGTATGTAAATTTATTTTACTTTTTTGTTTTTTTCTCTTTTCAGGCTCAACAAAACTTAATTAATATTTCCTATTGTATTGGTTGATTTTTGCTTATAGCTTTGAAAATTTCCCACCTTCTTTTGCTGATTTTAGTATTTTCTTTGCATTTGAAAAAATAAAGGGAATGACAAAAAGTTAACAGTTTTTTAAAAATGGTGGCAATAATAAGTTAGATATAGTAGTGGAAAATATATTCCTTTCACCATTATATATCCAGGAATATATTTAACAAGAAGGGTGCAGCTTCTACGTGAGGAAGGATGTACAACATTATTGATAAGAGTTGAATAAATGAAAACTGAATTCACAAGAAGACTTAAAATCATGAAAGTAGTAATTCTTCCAAAATGAACGTGCATTTTTAATTAAATTCCAACCACAGTCTTATGTTTCCAAAATGAAGGAAATTATTTTCTCTTTTATGTGAAAGAATGAATGTACCAGAATTCTAGAGACTGTCTTAGAAAATGAAAATTATATTGTATTACCAGCTGTTAAAATATACTTTTAAGATTATCTGATCAAACAGCATGATATGAAATCCAGAAACTAGTAGAAAAGAAAAACATCCAGAAATAGATTTAAGTTATATATGGAAATCTAATTTGTGATAAATGTCTAATTTAAATTCAGAGGGAAAATATTATAGGCTTCCAATTATGGTCTCCATCTGGAATAAGATAAAGTTAAAAGCTATTTCGCATCATATATGTATGTGTGTGTGTGTGTGTGTGTGTGTGTGTATGTATAAATTTGAGGTAGAATAAAGATCTAAATACAAAGATTAAAATGATAAATAGAAGAAACTTTAGAATTACATTTGTTTAATTTTCTTTAAAAGAGAGGAAAAATCCAGATGCCACTTAAAAAGAGTTGAAAATTTTTTGACTAACAAAATTAGTAATTTCTGTGTGGGAAATATATGACAAAAAGTAAAAAAATAAGTCTAAACTGAGAAAATATTTGCAAGACTGCATGATAAACAAGCAATTTGTACTTAATGTGCAATGAGCTTCTATAAAACAATAAGAAAAATAGAAATATGATGAAAAAAATAGACAAAGCCTGCAATTATACAGTATTTAAGATGGAAGGCAGATGGCCAGTACAAATGTATGAAATATATAAAAGAGGTTCAACTTCTGTAATAAAAGAAATTAAAATTAAATCAAAATTATTATTAAAATTAAAAATAGACAACAAGCTCCATTGCTGGCAATGGTATGGGTAAACAAATACTGTCATATATTGCTGATGGGTGTGTGAATTACTGTAACTTTTTGGAAGAAGCTATTGAAGTATACATATCTATCTGTGTAAATAGAGCTGTGCAAGTTTTTGGTTGTTTTTGATTTCATGCAGTTTCATGTGCATTTTTTCTGTTTGTTTTTAGTTATTAATTCTGTTCCCAGAAAAGACATTCTTTTCTCTTGTTGGGCTTGGGATATAATTATTTTTCTTTTTTCTGAGCTGTTAAGCAGTTAGAAAATCTTTTTAGATAGAAACTTTTGATACACATGATGATTCATATCATTAAACTTGAAATAAACAGACAACTGTTTATTTTGTTCACTAAGATATGTTCCCATAAGAATGTTTTGACAAGATATCTCAAACCATCCAAATATACAATCTTAAATAGCTTTAAAAGAATCATGAATAAAATCAATGATAACAAAAGTAATGACAAGGTTCAATATAAAATTTTATGTTGATATTTTGGGACTCTAGATATGGTTTATTTGTGATCACATGAAGTTAAAAGTAATTAGCTAATATTTAGGACATTATTTCTTCATTACCTTTTAACTGAAGCCAGGTAACTCATAAAAACATTTCAATTTTTTTTTTTTTTTACTTTTGAATGCTTGTAGAACAATTATTTAAATTAACATTAAAGAATCCCTAAGGGAAGGAAAAGGTAAAGTACTAATACAAACTAATATTAAGAATTATATAAGATCAGAAATATCTAGTCTTTTGGGGGCCCATGTGAATTTGTTTAGTTGTCTACTTGTCCTTATATGATTTTGTCCCTTATTTTACTAACCTTTTTTCTTCATTGCAAAAAAAAATTTTTTTTCTATAGGTCTTAGTCTCTGAAGAAATACAAAGAGTAACGGAAAATGGGTGAGATGGAGTGGGAGGTAAAGTTAGAATAGTTTCAATGAGTGAAAATCATGAAAGTACTTAATGAGAAAACTATAAACAAAATAAAATATTATAGTACATGTCCTGAAGACTCTACTCATAATTTATTCATAACTTTATTAAAAATATAGCTCAGTACATAATTATTTCATGTATATTTAAAAGTTAAACATTGGATTTAGAATTGAGAAGAGCCGTTTGCTTTCCTATGATCTGAATAGTTCCAGAGTGTTTAGGGTTATTTCAGGAAACCCTGTAATAGTCTATCATCTTTCTGCATCTAACTTGGGTTCAGAATACACCAGCAGATAGTTTTTTAGTCACACAGTTTAGCATTTATAGTGAATCTTAGACCCAAGGCCGTGTCATGGCCTCCAGAATTATGCTGTATGCCTTTGGGGTGGTAGGCACTCAGGTTGATTGGAGTAAGCCAACAATAAGAAAAAGCACTCAAGTTATTATTTAAAAGTCATTCTCTCTTATTATCTCCTTCTCTCCCCTATTCTTGATTTCAGAGGTTTCAGATAGTCTTCCCACATTGAAAGAGTGGTCCACAGACTAACAGCATGGTATCAACAGGGAGATTATTAGAGCTTCAGGCTCTCATGCCCCACCGCAGAGCTACTGAATTGGAATCTACATTTTAACAGGATCTCCGGGCCATTCACATGCATATCCAGGCTCAGAGAGCCTGCTATATGGGATAGGTTGACAGTAGGCTGAAATTATTATCTACATTCCTGGAAAGATTGGTTAGTTTTCCAAATCCACTTTGGTTCCATAGTTCTTTGAAAGATCCAAGCACAACCTCATATTCCTGTTGGAAGCTTCTAGCCTGTATATGTCTTGGGTAGGGAAGATTGTTCATATCATAGCAATGTTTTTAATGGGTAATGTTACTTCCATTTATTGGTTACCTATTATTCATTTTGGATGGTGCAAAATATCTATATATTTTCTTATTTAACCCTCTCAAAAAGTCAACGAAAGAGGTTTTAATATGCCAATTTACAGAAAAGAACACTAGGGCTCAGAGAAGGTGCAGAAGTTTATATATGTTAGAGCTGAAATTCAAACCCAAGTTTGTCTTACCCAAGTGCATGCTCCCCACTTTCCCAAATTTTTAAACAATACCAAATTGCTTTCATGTTCTATCTGCAGGAAGGAAGTACACATAATAGTCTCCTGTTTGTTTAGAAGGGAAAACAAGCCTATGTACGAGATTAATATTTATGGTGGCTATGCTTTTCCCTCTTTCCTGACATGTAATTCCCTCTTTCCATACATTGTTTAGTATACAATTCCTTACATTTGTAAGATCTTTACATACTTTTGTGGATTATTTTCTTGCAAATGTGAGGAAAAAGAATTCATAGTGTTGTTTTAAATCAACTTCTCAAAAAAAGTTTCTGACCCATAAATTGTTAAAAACTATCACCCTACTTGGGTTATATTCTGATGGAATTAGCTGTTGGAATTCCCACCTGTCTGGTGTCATTATTGACCTCCTCCCACCACTAGACTTTCCCTGTACCTGCCTCCTTAACCACTCCTTCTCAATCCTGGGAGTTCATCAGAATCATCTCTAGATCCTTTAAAAAATACATGTGTTCAGCCTCTTCCTCAAATCTTTTGAAGTAAGATCTATGATTATGAAGCTCAGAAATCGGTATGTATAGGAAGCCCACAAGTGATTCTGACCTACAGAGCTGTTATGTCAGCATACTTTTCTTTAAAGACTTTGAAAAAAACGAAGATACTTCATGCATTCCCTGATATGGAAATATCTGGAGGGAGACCTGGAGTAGACCCAGCCCTCCCACAGGTGAGGCATAACTGGCTAGGTGCTGGCTTCAGTGCTGAGGCAGCAGAGAGACCCAGGCTCTATTTGATCCTTTTCTCATCTTTAAAGATTCTACTGTATTGCTCATTTCTTCTGAGACTGATATACGTTTAGCATTGCAAGTCATTAGTTATGATGTTGAAAAAAATAACATCTTAAAGATGTTTGACAAGTAAATTTGACTTTTGAGTTTTTTTTTTTTTTTTTCTGATTGAATTGAAAAGAAAGTTCCAAGGAGTTTCTGGTGAGGGACTGATCAACTAAACTTTTATGTTGCTGATTTTGTTTTAGGTAGTGCTCATGCTTGTGCTACCACTTTATCTGCTTATTAGCAAATTGAGGGTTTTCTTCATCATTCATCCATGTCTGCTAGAAATGCTTGGCATTTTCCACCCACACAGATTTTGTTCACCCTCTCAAATATTTATTTTTGAAATAAGATGAACTCTTTATTCATGGGCATTCGTGGGAATAGACTCATGTTTTTCCATTACATTTGTGATCATGTCTTAGTTCACTATGATGATTCATCATTTTCTCTTTCAGAGAACTATCAAAATTATCACGTATCATATATTGAGGGCTGTGATTTGTATAGTACAAGTTTAGATGCTCGAATACCAATAGCTTGTCAAAGGTCCTATTTCAATGGAATCATAGGATGATGTTTCAGAGACCATCCAGTCCAACCTCTATACCATGTCTCTGAGATAGCTTTGTGCCTTCCAGAGGAATTAATGACTTCATCCCAGACATTCTATCTTCCAACAGCTCTAGCTGAAAGATTTGTTCTTCACCTGTGTTAAATGCTCCCTGTTGGAACCTTCTAGTTTCAATTCTAGTTTTGTCCTCTGGACTTTTGCAGAATCAATTAAATCCTTCCCCGCATAACAACTTTAGGAAACTTAAATTTCAAACTTTAGAAACTTGATGCTACATCTAATCTTCTCAAGATACGAAGTGAATTCTTCATGAGCATTGTTTTTCAAATAGACATACAATCACAGCCAAATATGTTAGAGAGCGAGTAGGCAAAGACTGAATCATAATCACTTGTCTGAAACTAGGTCCTTTCCTGTTTCTTTTCTTCTAGTGCTAATTCTTTTAATTCTATTCTGTTTCTGGCCTCTTAGATAAATTTTTCCTTATAGTTTATTTTATTTGATAAGACTACTGGTGAAAGACAGCAGAATCTTCTGAGTTATCTAAAATAACTAGAAATTAATACTTTTAAAGGATGCTTTAAGGTCAAAAAGCCATTTTTAGTAAATGAATGCACAAACACACCCTACCAAGCTTTTGAGGAGATCCATAATTGTTGTGGTGCTTTAAAGCAATTCTCTGATGACAGAAAGATTATCTATCATGAGACTACATCATTAAAACAATATCTGCCTTATCTCATTTCTGTATTAAAAGTCTCTTTGTTCACTTCAAGATGTTTTTAAGTCAAAGATTTTTCTGAATCTAAAGGTTTTTGTGGGCAGTCTCTTCTCAGTAATTATAAAATGTTTCACATTACTAATTTTAAATACTGATTTCTGTGAGTGGGCACAGAAATTATATTGCCTTATCCATCGTAAAGATAGCCTTGTAGTTCAAGACTGTAAGAAGAACAGAGGAACTTGGAAGACATGAAATTGCTGATAAATATCTTAGAAAAACTATTGAATAGGTTAAAGTTACATTTTTTTCATTGATTTATTGTGGCCAAATTTAGAGCAAAGGGTCCAGTGAATTAGTAACTGCTAGGATAATTAACTCAGCCCCCAAATATTCCCCACTTCTCTCTACCTTTCCTTCCTCCTAGAATGAATGAACAATGGTGCAATGCTTTGGAAAACAGGTCTATTTCAGTATAAGAAAAAAAAAAAATTGGAACCTCTTTCAATTCTTCCTGTATAAAATGAGACAATAGAGTAGAAGCTAATCTGATTATATTTCTTATTATGTGTTTGAAAAGCCTTCAGATTGTCTAGGCCTCAGATTCCCCTTCTGGAAAACTTATGAAGAAACTGAGAGTCATACATCCCAAATAATTGCTCTCCATATGCAGTGGTATGCTGGAATATGTTTGTGCTGGTTTATGAGGGCTATTTTTTACTATTCAGTAAATTTGTGGGCAAATTGACCTCAGGTATATAGCTTCAAATTGGCTATGGTGGGAGTATTTACAGCATGGAAATTAGCAAATGCTACAGATCAGAGCTGGCTATTAAATATTTACCAGCTTCTCATTGTAATCTAGCATTCTCGTGTGAAAACAAATATTTTAATTAAAATATTTATTTTTCCTTTCCTTCTTTCTTTGCTTCTCATAGCTTCTGTAGAAGAGGAATCTAATTTTATAACCATAGTCACTCTCTTCCATTGTTTATTTGCATTTCTTTTAGGAATTTGCTTAGCATTTTAGGTTACTAAGATGTGCTAACACAGGAGTCAATTAATGACTATTATTTGTCCACAAGTTCTAGGAAACTTGCAGGGTTCATTCTGTAAGAATTGTTTACAGGCTATAGTATGTTAGGATGTCAAACAATTGGAAATCATTACTAACACTAATGTCTTAATCGTAGGTTTACCACTGAGGGAGGAAAGTCATTGATTAAAAGGCCATCTGTTCCAAAGGTGTGTCTGATTTGCTTACACAGTGAGTCAAGTCAGTTCAGTGACTGTGCTGCTTGTGTAACTGTTTATCTGTTTCTCAAAATCATTGATTATGTTCTCATTTTAACATGATGTCTTTGAGAAACGGGGTTTTAGTTTTGGATGCTATAGGTATTCAGTAGTGTGTTTAATATATTACATGTACCAGGGGACATGTATTTGGAATTGTCCCTAGCTCTAATAACTGTGTAATCAGTGAGTTAAGTATATGGAGGTATTTGAGAATTTCCCTGGTGGGGGCTTCCTTGCTGACTCAGATGGTAAAGAATCTTCATGCAGTGTAGGAGACCTGAGATTGATCCTTGGGTCAGGAAGATCCCCTGGAGAAGGGAATGGCTACCTACTCCAATGTTCTTGCCCAGAGAATTTATATGGAGTAGAACATGGCAACTCACTCCAGTATTTGTGCCTGAAAAATCCCATGGACAGAGGAGCCTTGTGGGGATACAGTCCATGGGGTCCCAAAGAGTCAGACACAACTGAGCACGTATATTTACTTCAAATGAGTGAAATAATATTTTGGTAATAATTTGATGTTGGAGGATTAATCTTGGTATGAGTTCCATTTCTATTTTCAGGATGAAAGATGAAGGGTTTGTTACTATCATCAAGTTCTTTCTTAAAGTATCCTTAGTCTGCCTATTTTTTCTATATAGTGATGCTGCTGCTGCTGCTGCTAAGTCACTTCAGTTGTGTCCGACTCTGTGCGACCCCATAGACAGCAGCCCACCAGGCTCCCCCGTCCCTGGGATTCTCCAGGCAAGAACACTGGAGTGGGTTGCCATTTCCTTCTCCAATGCATGAAAGTGAAAAGTGAAAGTGAAGTCGCTCAGTCGTATCCCGACTCTTAGCAACCCCATGGACTGCAGCCTACCAGGCTCCTCTGTCCAGGAGGGATTTTCCAGGCAAGAGTACCGGAGTGGGTTGCCATTGCCCTACACCTCTTAAATAGAACTTCACAATTTACCACCCACTTTCACATTTATCGCATTTTCCACTAGATATTTTCCCTCTGCAGGTTTCTTCCCATAAAGTCATTAAATAACTGACTCTAAGATATAAAGGGGCCTTAAAATATTTGATCACTTATTCTACCCAATAGTTGGCTTGTCTGTTATTTCCAGGAGGAAAACATATTAGAGGGACTAATTGGGTCAAATAAGGAGGTGAAAGGTTTTTTTGTGGAAAAGGTAGGCAGTATTATTTTTTTACTTTTACCCATTTGTTTGGTCATTTTGTTTCAGGCTCAGCTGATTGAATATGGATTCTGCTTCATGGTCTCTCTGGTCATTAATTACTCCTATTTGGGGATTTGCCATTCTGCTGTCAGCTGTAGACTTCACTCAAATGCTGAGCCTAAAGATGTGGTAGAAAATACTTACGTTTTATTTTTAAAGCAATAGAAATTCCTTCCTCCCTTTCCCCTCTCCTTTCTTCCTGATTTAGTTATTCAAATCATATCAATACACGTGGGAAAAATTAAGAGTTTAAAATCATTTGTTTCCTCCAGTTTAGTATTTATTATTTCTGACTTCAATAAAAGTTTGGATCTTAGGTTTAAAAATCCTTGTAAGTTATTCTTATCTTGTTCTGACAGATCCACTCAGGTGCATTCTGAGACACAGATGAGAAAGACAGAAACAGCCGACCCAGACTGAATGTGGTTTGTGAGTTGACTGTCTTTTAATGCTGGCCTAATTGAGGATTGTGTGCCTGGAAAACTGATAGTACACAAAATTGAGGAAACATTAATGCCACAGGGAAACTATACTTCCTGAGCCAATGTGATGCAGCCTGTGCAAGTGTGATTCCTCACCTGCAGAAATACTTAACAGGGTAACTACTTCATAAAAAGATACTGAGTAAAGTAAGATGAAAGTAAAAACAACCATCCCCGAGTGTACAGGGAAGCGTGGCTGCTGCCTTTTCTTCTTGTTGCCAAGAGAGAGATAAGCCCTTGCCCGGGTACACATGCGTCACCAGTTATGTCCACGAGGAATGATGTCCATGTTAAACCTTGGATCTGGTAAACAGGAATACATATGTCATCCTGTTGTAAACTCCATCTGTATAGCCACAGAAAACAAGTGCTGAGGAAAGGCTGTCACTCTTTTGTTAAACAAATTGAAAATAAATTGACACAGAGAAGCTTTTTTCAAGTCTAAATTCTTCCATTTTATGTCTATTTCTGGATTAAAGATTATGAAGGCAAAGTTTCTTCAGAATCCTTTGTTTGGACTTTACAGCAAAAACAACCTTAGGGAGCTGTTTGCCTGGAGAGTTTTTATGGTTCTCTGTGATCCTGGAGATTAATCTTCCTAGGATATCAGCAGCTGTTCACAACACTCTTGCCTTCATTCCCAAATAAGAACTTCCATTCCTGACTGAGAATGTGAGATAGGGCAACAAATGCTGAGGCCTCAGGCTTGACTTCCCTGACACTGCCTCAGGCCCCCTTCAGTTATTCAATTATTCCTCTCACTATTCCAGAAAGGAACATCTCAAGAGCAAGTTTTACTGTTAGCTATGCTGCTGGGATCATAGGATTTAGAAGAACACTATTCATTTATTTACTTAATAATGAATTTAACTATTCTCTCACTGTGTCTCAGACTCAATGCCAGGCACAGGTGATAAACATGTAAGCTGACATGGACACCATCCCATTATATACAGTGTGGGGTGGGGATTAAACATATAATCACTCTGATTAATGTACATTTCCAACTGAGGTATTAAAGATAACAAAGGAACTGAACTGTGACAAAAATGCTCTAAGGAAATCATAGTTACCATAATCATAGAGATGAGAGAGCAAAATGTGTGTGAGGAGTAAAGAGCATCACAGAAAGAGCCCTGTGCTGAAGGAAGTATGGCTGGAAGATGGGAGAGGAGATGGTGCTCAGGAGACACCAGAGTCCTCAGGCCAGACCCTTCATTCAGAAATGAGACAGGGAAATCAAGAAAGTAAAGTGAGGATTTATTTAAGTAAGAATATGCTCTCAGAGGGAGAGCTGGCAGACAAGAGAGTAGCTGGGTTTCTTTGGCAAGCTGGTTATGAGGGGCATAAAATGAATGGGTGGAATATTCATTAGGGAAGAAGTTTGGAGGGTCTTCTTCCTTGATTTTCACCCCACCTCCACCTTTCCAAGAGGAGGAGGGATTTTTGTCCGTATTTAGCTTAGATTAGAATTGTTATGGCATCAGTGCATGATGGGTACTTCTTAGCTTCTAGGCTAATTTTATTGTAATGAGCAACAGGTTACATTTGGACACTGGAGATTCTTGCCTTTTCCTACCTTTCTTTGTCTGCCTCAAAATGTGTGGTTTCCTGTCAGTCTGAAGGTTCCTCCTTTTCTTTATGTGCCCATGGATGTACACTGTTTACAAGATGCATGGTGTCCTGCCACCTGGCTCATGCTCCCCTTTTTCTGCTCATATCCAGTTACCTGCCTGCTGTAACACTATGGAGAACTTTGGTGTTTATGGTACAGCCCAGTGGGAAGTTAGCTGCTGGATTTTCATGTAGAGGGAATCAGATGAGGACTGTATTTTGAAAAGTGTCAACTTAAAAATGCTCACAACTTAAAGTTGAGAATTATATTTTATTCAGGGGGAATTTTTAGAACTCCAAGCCCAGAAGATGGCATCTTAGGTAACCCTGAGAGAACTGCCCCAAGGAGGCACAGGGAGGAACCAGGTTATTCAGAAGTTTTGCAACAAAGGGCAGGTAGTCTGAACATCAAAAGATTATAGTTAATTAAAGAAAACCATGGATGGATGTTCTGACATTGTACAGGAGACAGGGAGCAAGACCATCCCCAAGAAAAAGAAATGCAAAAAAGCAAAATGGCTGTCTGAAGAGGCCTTACAAATAGCTGAGAAAAGAAAAGAAGTGAAAAGCAAAGGAGAAAAGAAAAGATATACCCATTTGAATGCAGAGTTCCAAAGAATAGAAAGGAGAGATAAGAAAGGCTTCCTCAGTGATCAGTGCAAAGAAATAGAGGAAAACAATACAATGGGAAAGACTAGAGATGTCTTCAAGAAAATTAGAGATACCAAAGGAATATTTCATGCAAAGATGGGCACAATAAAGAACAGAAATAGTATGGACCTAACAAAGAAAGAATATATTAAGAAGGTGGCAAGAACACACAGAAGAACTATACAAAAAAGATCTTCATGACCTAGATAACCACGATGGTATGATCACTCACCTAGAGCCAGACATCCTGGAATGTGAAGTCAAGTGGGCTTTAGAAAGCATCATTACAAACAAAACTAGTGGAAGTGATGGAATTCCAGTTGAGCTATTTTAAATCCTAAAAGATGCTGCTTTGAAAGTGCTGCACTCAATATACCAGCAAATTTGGAAAACTCAGCAGTGGCCACAGGACTGGAAAAGGTCAGTTTTCATTGCAGTCCCAAAGAAAGGCAATGCCAAACAATGTTCAAACTACCACACAATTGTATTCATCTCATACGCTAGCAAAGTAATGCTCAAATTTCTCCAAGCCAGGCTTCAACAAGTTCAACAAGTTCATACATGAACTATGAACTTCCAGATATTCAAGCTGGTTTTAGAAAAGGCAGAAGAACCAGAGATGAAATTGCCAACATCCACTGGATCATCAAAAAGGCAAGAGAATTTCAGAAAAACATCTATTTCTGCTTTATTGACTATGCCAAAGCCTTTGACTGTATGGATCACAATAAACTGTGGAAAATTCTGAAAGAGATGGGAATACCAGACCACCTGACCTGCCTCCTGAGAAATCTATATGCAGGTCAGGAAGCAAAAGTTAGAACTAGACATGGAACAACAGACTGGTTCCAAATTGGGAAAGGAGTACGTCAAAGCTGTATATTGTCACCCTGCTTATTTAACTTATATGAAGAGTTCATCATGAGAAATTCTGGGCTGGAGGAAGAACAAGCTGGAATCAAGATTTCTGGGAGAAATATCAATAACCTCAGATATGCAGACGACACCACCCTTATGGCAGAAACTGAAGAGGAACTAAAGAGCCTCTTGATGAAAGTGAAAGAGGAGAGTGAAAAAGTTGGCATAAAGCTCAACATTCAGAAAACAAAGATCATGGCATGCAGTCCCATCACCTCATGGGATATTGATGGGAAAACAGTAGAAACAGTGGCAGACTTTATTTTTTGGGGCTCCAAAATCACTACAGATGGTGACTGCAGCCATGAAATTAAAAGACACTTACTCCTTAGAAGAAAACCTAGACAGCATGTTAAAAAGCAGAGACATGACTTTGCCAACAAAGGTCTGTCTAGTCACGGCTATGGTTTTTCTAGGAGTCATGTATGGATGTAAGAGTTGGACTATAAAAAAGCTGAGTGCAGAAGAATTGATACTTTTGAACTGTGGTGTTGGAGAAGACTCTTGAAAGTCCCTTGGACTGCAAGGAGACCCAACAAGTCCATCCTAAAGGAAATCAGTCCTGAATGTTCATTGAAAGGACTGATGTTGAAGCTGAAACTCCAATACTTTGGCCACCTGATGGTAAGAGCTGATTCAGTGGAAAAGACCCTGATGCTGGGAAAGATTGAAGACAAGAGGAGAAGCGGACAACAGAGGATGAGATGGTTGGATGTCATCACCGACTCAAAGGACATGAGTTTGAGTAAACTCCAGGAGTTGGTGATGGACAAGGAGGCCTGGCATGCTGCAGTCCATGGGGTCGCAAAGAATTGGACACAACTGAGTAAGTGAACTGAACTGAACTGAAAGAAAACCAGTCATTCCCAATTAAAGAATTTATCACTTCTCTATGTATGGGAAGGTGCAAGAGTCTGGGCTCACTGAAATCATTCCTTTCATATGTACCTCACCTATCTGGGGCCAGTATATTATGTTTTTCACATCCTGAACTCCCTTGGGTTCATCGTATGGAGTGGCTGCAGTCTGATGAGTGGTAGATCACAAGTATTTTTCTCCTTCATGAGTGCCCTTAGGGCTCACCAGCTGTAACCACTTGGAGGGCTGTAACCACTGCTGACTGTGACATCTTTGTTTACTGATATGGCAGAAAATATTTCATTTCTCAAAAAATAGATCTGGCTTTGGGAGGGAAAAGGGCTAGAGAGAGGCTAGAGCAGTGGTGGCAACATTTCATCTTGGGGACTTGAAGCTGGTTCATTATGGATCCAACATTTCTTTCTTCTTCATGGTTGCCTCCTCCCTCCTGACTGCTGTCTGCATGTCTGCACCCTCCTCCAGACCTTGCATTCCTTGAGTTTAAGAGTGCTGCTTTATTTGCTTTGGGGGCCCCTTACTGTCTGACACTGGGATTTGCATATTTGCATACATTCAACAAATGCTGTATTTGAACTATGACTCTTCCTTATCTCATGTGTTGTGCTGTGCTTACTCGCTCAGTTGTGTATGACTCTTTGTGACCCCATGGACTGTAGCCCTCCAGGCTCCTCTGTCCATGGGGATTCTCCAGGCAAGAATACTGGAATGGGTTGCCATGCCCTCCTCCAGGGAATCTTCCTAACCCAGGGATTGAACCCAGTTCTCCCACATTGTGGGCAAATTCTTTACCGTCTGAGCCACAGGGGAAGTGCTAAAAGATCATAGCCCTTCTATATTCTGGTGGTAGCATTATCTAGCAATCAAATTTATTCCTGAAGACCAAAGAAGTATATAAAAATACACTTTATTTTCTTTTGCTAACTCACATATGCCTTGTACTTTATTTCCATATATGAATATCTTCTATAAAATGACCTTTACAATCCTACCTCTATGTCAGCCTAAAGCATTGCTGTTGTCATTACTACCTTCTTACAAATATAAGAAGCATATTGGGAGAGATTTGTTTCTGAGATTTTCTACATAGTTAAAGAAGCAAAACCACACTGGAAATTTTCTGACTCTGGAAACAAATAAAGCAGTGATATGGCAGGGCGCCACCTGAAGCAGACTGGAAACTGCATGCTCTATGCCAGAGCATTCAAATTCAAACACGAGTTTAGGCTCTGGCAGCCAAATTTGGCTGAGTGACTGAGTTTGCTATTTCTCCTTTAAATCATTAAAGAATTTTTGCTTTTTAATCCAGAAGAGTAATAGAAAATTTCAGTGTGTTCATTATGGGTTGTGGGCCAAGGTCTTTTGAGTGACTGAAGCTTCCAAGTTGTATTGGGGTAAAGCAACATGACCAGAAAGCCTCCAACATTGCAATCTCCTCAGATACTTTGGGGAGGTAGGCTTCTAAGACCCCCTGGCATCCTGGTTTCTGTTTTCTCTTGGTCCAGTCTCAGTGGACTGTGGTAGCTTCCCCTGTACCTCAGTCCCGCCAACACACACACTGAGAGAGTGAGTTTGACAGAAAGGTACAAGATTATTATGACTTGAAATCAGAAGGAAAGAAAACTTGCTTTCCACATACATACCTTCTGGACGAGTCCCTGAGTGTAGTTTTATGGAGACTTTCCTTCCAAGTGAAAAATGAAGGTCATATAAATATAGCTCTGACTGCTCCCACCTGATCCTTAGGTTAGGATTAGCTTCAGCTCAGGCTGAGAAGTCACAAGGGACATGGTTTCTAAAGTTAGTGGTCACTCAAATCACACAGAAAATATTTAGATAATGTATTTCTGAGAGAAGGATAATTCCAACTTCTTTTTTTTTTTAAATGGGAAGGTCTTTTCCACTGCAGAAATTGGGCCTGTTTGGATGGGTGAAGCAGAAAGGATCAGAACAACAGATTAATTCAGATTATTTTGCAGCCATGCTCGGCAGTTTTATTACTCCTTATAAAATGCAGTGGAATGGGCAGCATGATTTATGTTTGAATTCTGGGCCCTTCAAGGAAACTTATCTTCTTTTCCTGCATTTCTATGATAATGATAATAAGTGTCTTCAGTATTTTATTGAGATTTTGCAAAGAGAAAACTAGATTATTTGAGGTAAGTCTTCTCACAATGACAAGATAATGTGATATGATAATGATATTTAAAAAATTATAGCAGTGTCCGCTGCGCGACCCGCCCCCGGCCCCGCTTGCTGAGGTGCGCGCGGCAGTGGTGGCGGCGGCGGCGGCGGCGCGTGGCAGGTATTTAAAAAAAAAAAAAAAATTATAGCAAACACATGGCACTTGTTTGTTTGTTTTTCACTCATTATTTCACTTAGTTCTTACAGTAACATTGTGAGGTAGAATCTAGTATTTCATGTATAAATGGGGAAATAGAGCCACAGAGAGCTAAAATAACTACTTGAGGCCAGCCAGTAAGAATTGCTGCCAGGATTTGAACACACACAGTCTGATTCTAGAAGTTAGTGCTTTCAGTCATGATGGTTAAAAAAAAAAAATGTAGATTTTTTTAACTAAATGAAGAGACCAACATTTGAGTCCTGGGTCTATTGGCTGTGTAACTGAGGTAAGGCCTCTTAAGCAGTCTGAATTTTAGTTTGCTTACCTTAAAATAGAGGTGGATAATAATACTTATTTTAAGATGTTTGATAGGGGCTAAATAAGAAAGCATGGAAGTTCAGTGTTTAAGGATAGAAGGCACAGAATGTACTATTATTAGTTACTGGGGGTAGAGTGCTATATGTGTCCACTCTGGCTGCCGTAACAAAATGCCACAATGGACACTTGTTTTCTCACAGCTCTAGAAGCTGGGATTCCAAGGTCAAGGTATCTGCAGTGTTGGCTCCTAGTGAGGCCCCTCTTCCTGGCTTTTAGGTAGCTGCTTGCTTTTCTTCATGCATCTGAAGAGAGAGGGTGGGTAGGGAGGATTCTTTGGTGTCTCTTCCTCTTCTTTTTTTTTTTTTAACTTTTTATTTTATATTGGAGTATAGCCAATTAGCAAAGTTGTGGTAGTTTCATGTGGACAGCAAAGGGAACTCAGTCATACATATATGTGTATCCAGTCTCCCCAAACTCCCTTCCCATCCAGGCTGCCACATAACTTTGAGTAGAGTTTCCTGTGCCATACTTAGGTCCTTATTTTGTTATCCATGATATATATAGCAGTGTGTACATGTTGATCCCAAACTATCTAACAATCCCTTCCCCATCTTTCCTCCCCAACCCCTATAACCATAATTTTGTTCTCGATGTGAGTCTGTTTCTATTTTGTAGATAAATTCATTTGTTTCATTTCTTTTTAGATTCTGCATATAAGGGATATCATGATGTTTCTCTTTATCTGTCTAACTTACTTCACTCAGTATGACAATATCTGTGTCCAGCATGTTGCTGCAAATAGCATTATTTCATTCTTTTTCTTGGCTATTGTAAATATTGCTGTAATGATGCTTGGGGAGCTTGTATCCTTTAGAACCATGTTTTTCTCTGGATATATTCCAGGAGTAGAGTTGCAGGGTCGTAGTGTAGCTCTATTTTTAGTTTGTTAAGAAACCTCCATACTGTTCTCCATAGTGGCTGTACCAACTTCCATGCCCACCAAGAGTATAGGAAGGTTCCCTTCTCTTCACACCTCTCCAGCATTTATTGTTTATGGATTTTTTTATGATAGCCATTCTGACTTGTGTGATATTTCATTGTATTTTTGCATTTCTCTAATAATTAGTGATGTTGAAACTCTTTTCATGTGGCTCTTGGTCATTAGTATGTCTTTGGAGAAATGTCTATTTAGGTCTTCTGCCCAGTTTTTGATTGGGTTGTTTGTTTTGATGATACAAAGCCTTATGAGCTATTTGTAAATTTTGGAGACTAATGCATTGTGGGTCACATCATTTGCCAATATTTTCTCCCAATCCATTGGTGGTCTTTTTATTTTACTTATTGTTTTCTTGTTGTGGAAAAGCTTTTGAGTTTAAGAGGTCCCATTTGTTTATTTTTGTTTTTATTTCCATTATTCTTGGAGATAGATTGAAAAAGATATTGCTGTGATTTATGTTAGAGAGTGTTCTGCCTATGTTTTCCTCTAGGAGTTTAATAGTGTCTAGACTCTGATGCTGGGAGGGATTGGGGACAGGAGGAAAAGGGGACAACAGAGGATGAGATGGCTGGATGGCATCACAGACTCAATGGACATGAGTTTGAGTGAACTCCGGGAGTTGGTAATGGTCAGGGAGGCCTGGCGTGCTGCGATCCATCGGGTCACAAAGAGTCGGACACGACTGAGCGACTGAACTGAACTGAACTGAAGTCTCACATTTAGGTCTTTTATCCATTTTGAACTTATTATTTTTTTTTAAATGTGGCTTAAAAGAATGATCTAGTTTCATTTTCTTACATGTAGCTGTCCAGTTTTCCCAGCACCATTTATTAAAGAGACTGTCTTTCCATGATTCTTTAGTTTTGCCTCCTTTGTCATAGATTAATTGACCACAGGTGCATGGGTTTATTTCTGAGCTTTCTATCCTATTCCACAATACCTTACTGCTTTGAAGGCTATAGCTTTTATAGTCTGAAGTCCGGGAGCTTGATTCTTCCAGCTCCATTTTTCTTTCTCAAAATTGCTTTGCTTATTAGAGGTCTTTTATGTCTCCATGCAAATTTTAAGGTTTTAGTTCTGTGAAAAATGTGATTGGTAATTAGATAAGAATTGCATTGAATCTTGTAGATTGCCTTGGGTATGACAGTCATTTTGATGATATTGATTCTTCCAATCTACAAACATGGTATATCTTTCATTCGCTTATGTCTTCTTCAGTTTCTTTCATCAACGTCTTATAGTTTTCAGAGTACAGGTTTTTTATTTTTCTCATTAGATAGGTGTATTCCTAGGTATGTTATTCTTTTTGGTGCAGTGGTAAATGGGATTGTTTCTTGAATTTTTCTTTCTGAACTTTCATTGTTAGTGTATAGAAATGCAAGATTTCTGTGTATGAATTTTGTAATCTGCAATTTTACCGGGTTCCTGGATGAGCTTTAGTAGTTTCCTGATAGCATTTTTAGGATTTTCTATGTATAGTATTATGTCATCTGCAGACAGTGACAGTTTAACTTCTTATTTTCCAACTTGTATTCCTTTGTTTCTTTTTCTTCTCTGATTGTTGTAGCCAGGACTTCCAAAACTATGTTGAATAAAAGTGGTGAGAGTAGACATCCTTATCTTGCCCCTGGTCTTAGAGGAAATTCTTTCAGCTTTTCACAATTGAGTATGATGTTAGCTGCAGGTTTGTTGTATATGGGCTTTATTATGTTGAGGTATGTTACTTGTATGACAACTTTCTGGAGAGCTTTCATCATAAATAGCTGTTGAATTTTATCAAAAACTTTCCCCACATCTATTGAGATGATTATATGGTTTTTATTCTTCAATTTGTTGATGTGGTATTTGCTGATATTGAAAAATCCTTGTATCTCTGGGATAAATTCTACTTGGTCATGGTGCATGATCCTTTTAATGGATTGTGGATTCAAAATTCTAATATTTGTTAAGGATTTTTGCATCTATGTTAACCAGTGATATGCATGTGCGCTTAGTTGCTCAGTTGTGTCTGACCCTTTGCAACCCCATGGACTGTAGCTCGCCATGCTCCTCTGTCCTTGGGGATCCTCCAGGCAAGAATACTGGAGTGGGTTGCCATGCCCTCCTTCAAGAGATATCCCCAACCCAGGAATCAAACCCAGGTCTCCTACATTGTAGGCAGATTCTTTACAGTGATATTGGCCTGTAATTTTCTTTTTTGTGATATCTTTATCTGGTTTTGGTATCAGGGTGATGGTGGCCTCACAGAATGAGTTTGGGAATTGTTCTGCCTTTGAAGTTGTTCTGGAACATTTTCAGAAGTGAAAGGCTCTGGCTGCAAGCTGTGAATGACACCAGGATTCATGGCCTCTGGAGGAGAGGATTTTGATCCACAGGCAGTGATGAGGCTTGATCACTCGGAACTTTTGTGTAGCAAAGTTTTATTAAGGTATAAAAGAGATAGAGAAAACTTCTGACATAGACATCAGAAGGGGACAGAAAGAGTGCCCCCTTGCGAGCTCTTCAATTCAGTTCAGTAACTCAGTCATGTCCAACTCTTTGTGACCCTATGAATCGCAGCACGCCAGGCCTTCCTGTCCACCAACTCCCGGAGTTCACTCAAACTCACGTCCATCAAGTCAGTGATGCCATTCAGCCATCTCATCCTCTGTCGTCCCCTTTTCCTCCTGCCCCCAATCCCTCCCAGCATCAGAGTCTTTTCCAATGAGTCAGCTCTTCACATGAGCTCTTAGCAAAGCGTTATATACTTGTTAGCTTTAAGCGTTAGTCGCTCAGTCGTGTCCGACTCTTTGCGACCCCATGGACTGCAGCCCACCAGGTTCCTCTGTCCATGAGATTTTTCCAGGCAAGGATACTGGAGTGGGTTGCTATTTCTTTCTCCAGGGGATCTTCCCAACCCAGGGATCGAACCCAGATCTCCTGCACTGCAGACAGATCCATTAGCAAGCTGCTAATCAGATAAAAGAAATGTCTCAAGACTGAAAGAGTTGCACATGGCCCCCTCACCTACAACATGTATTTTGAGATAGCACTGGCACAAGGGGAGTAGTCCTGGGCCATAAAACAATTGACATGAATCTTGAAGAAAGGCAGATTTCCAAGCAAATACATAATTCATTAACATCGCTTAAGAAAAATATTTCCATGAGAAAAATGCATGGGTTTGCTCAAGGTTTGAGAAAAGTTAAATTCATGCAGAACCAGGTGTCATCATGACAGCACAGAATTAGAAGAGAAAAAAATGTCTACCACTTGCAGTTTATTTCCTCCTGCTGCTTGTGGACCCCTGGCCTTCCTACATGACTGTTAATCCTCTTAGAAGGATACATGCTAAGTCCTCTCTAAATGTTTGATAGAGTTCAACTGTGAAGCCAACTGGTCCTGGACTTTTGTTTATTGGAAAATTTTAAACCGCAGTTTCAATTTCAGTGTTGTGATTAGTCTGTTCATGTTTTCTATTTCTTCCTGATTCCGTCTTGGGAGACTTTATCTTTCTAAGAATTGTCCATTTTTCTTTCAGGTTGTCCATTTAATTGGCATACAGTTGCTGGTAGTAGTCTCTTGTGATCCTTTGTATTTCTATGGTTTCAATTGTAACTTCTTTTTCTTTTCTAACTTTCTTGATATGAGCCCTCTCCCTTTTTTCTTGAAGAGTCTGGCTAAAGTTTTATCAATCTTTTTTATCTTTTCAAAGAATCAGCTTCAAGTTTCATCGATCTTTGTTATTGTTTTTTTGGTCTCAGTTTCATTTATTTCTGCTCTGATCTTTATGATTTATTTCCTTCTACTAACTTAAGGTTTTATTTATTCTTCTTTCTCTAGTTTTAGATGTAGGTTAAGTTGTTTCTTTGAGACTTTTCTTGTTTCCTGAGGTAAGATTGTACTGCAGTAAACTTCCCTCTTAGGAATGCTTTTGCTGCATTCCATAGGTTTTGAATCAGTGTGCTTTCACCTTCATTCGTCTCTAGGTATTTTTTGATGTATTCAGTGATCCATTGGTTGTTTAGTAGAATATTGTTGAGCCCTGATTGTTTGTGTGTGTTTTTTTTTAATTTTTTTCCTATAGTTTATTTCTAATCTCATAGTGTTGTGATCAGAAAAGATGCTTGATATGATTGCAGTTTTCTTAAATTTTAAGGCTTGCTATGTGGTCTAGCATGTGGTCAGTCCTGGAGAATGTTCCATGTGCACTTGAAAAGAATGTGTAATCTGCTGCTTTTGGGTGGAATGCTCTATAAATAACAATTAGGTCCATCTGGTCTAATTTGTCATTTAAAACCTGTGTTTTCTTATTGATTTTCTGTTTGGATGATCTACCCATTGATGAAAATTGGGTGCTGACTTCCCTCACTATTATTGTGTTACTGTTAATTTCTCCCTTTATGGCTGTTCTTATTTGCCTTATATATTGAGATGCTTCTATGATGTGTGCATGTATACTTACAATTGTTAAATCTTCTTAGATTGATCCCTTGATCATTATGTGGTGTCCCTTTTTGTCTCTTGTAACAGTTTTTGTTTTAAAGTCTATTTTCTCTGCTATGAATATTGATTTTCCAGCTTTCATTTGATATCCATTTACATGGAATACCTTCTTCCATCCCCTCATGTTCAGTTTGTATGTGTCCCTAGGTCTGAGGTAGGTCTTTTATAGAAAGCATATATAAAGATATTGTTTTTTAAATCCACGCAACCAGTCTATGTCTTCTGTTTGGTGCATTTAGTACATTTATATTTAAGGTAATTATTGAGATGTGTATTCTTATTGCCATTTGCTTAATGTTTTGGATTTGTTTTTTGGTTCTTATCTCTTGTGGTTTGATTACCATCTTTATTTTTGTGTTTGCATTGCTTTTTCTTTTGTGTGTGTATATCTGTTGTAGCTTTCCTGTTCCCATGAGGTTTTGATATAATAGTTTGAATGTGTAGAACCTCTGTCTATAGTTCTTCAGGCACTCTGTATATCAAATCTAATCCCTTCAATCTATTTGTTACTTCCACTGTATAATTGTAAAGGATTTGATTTAGGTCATACCTGAATGATCTAGTGGTTTTCCCCACTTTCTTTAAGTCTGAATTTTGCGATAAGGAGTTCATGATCTGAGCCACAGTCAGCGCCCAGTCTTGTTTTTTCTGACTGTATAGAGCTTCTCCATCTTTGGCTCCAAAGAATATAATCAATCTGATTTTGGTATTGACCATCTGGTGAAGTCCAAGGATAAAGTCGTCTCTTGCTACGACCAGTGCTTTCTCTTTGCAAAATTCTGTTAGCCTTTCCCCTGCTTCATTTTGTACTCCAAGGCCAAACTTGCCTGTTACTCCAGGTATTTCTTGATTTCTTACTTTTGTATTCTAGTCCCCTATGATGAAAAGGACATCTTTTTTTTTTTTTTGGTGTTAATGCTAGAAGGTCTTGTAGGTCATCATAGAACTGTTCAACAGGGAAACAGTCAGAGTTCCAAAGAATAGCAAGGAGATATAAGAAAGTCTTCCAAAGTGATCAAGAAAAGAAATAGAGGAAAACAACAGAATGGGAAAGACTAGAGATCTCTTCAAGAAAATTAGATACCAAGGGAATATTTCATGTACAGATGGGCACAATAAAGAACAGAAACTATATGGACCTAATAGAAGCAGAAAATATTAAGAAAAGGTGGCAAGAATACACCAAAGAACTATACAAAAAAGATCTTCATGACCCAGATAACTATGATGGTGCGATTACTCACCTAGAGCCAGACATCCTGGAATGCAAACAAGTGGGCCTTAGGAAGCATCACTACAAACAAAGCTACTGGAGGTGATGGAATTCCAGTTGAGCTATTTAAAACCCTCAAAGATGATGCGTGAAAGTGCTGCACTCAATATACCAGCAAATTTGGAAAACTCAGCAGTGGCCACAGGACTGGAAAAGGTCAATTTTCCTTCCAATCCCAAAGAAAGGCAATGCTAAGGAATGTTCCAACTACCATGCAATTGTACTCTTCTCACACACTAGCAAAGTAATGCTCAAAATTCTCCAAGCTAGGTTTCAACAGTATGTGAACTGAGAACTTCCAGATGTTGAAGCTGGATTTAGAAAAGGCAGAAAAACCAGAGATCAAATTTCCAACATCCTTTGGACCATAGACAAAGCAAGAGAGTCCAGAAAAACACCTACTTCTGCTTTATTGATTACACCAAAGACTGTGACTGCGTGGATCACAACAAACTGTAGAAAATTCTTCAAGAGATGGGAATACAGACCACTTTACCTGCCTCCTGAGAAATTTGTATGCCAGTCAAGAAGCAACAGTTAAAATGGGACATGGAAGAACAGACTGGTTCCAAATTGAGAAAGGGGGTATTTTGAGGCTGTATATTATCATCCTGCTTACTTAACTTGTATGCAGAGTGCATCATGCGAAATGCTGGGCTGGATGAAGCACACCCTGGAATCAAAATTGGTGGGAAAAATATCAATAACTTCAGATATGCAGATGACACCAATCTTATGGTAGAAAGCAAGAGGAACTAAAGAACCTCTTGATGAAAATGAAAGGGGAGCATGAAAAAAGCTGGCTTAAAACTCAACATTCAAAAGCAAATATCATGGCATCTGGTCCCATCACTTTATGGCAAATAAGGAAACAATGGAAACAGTGAAAGACTTTATTTTCTTGGGCTCCAAAATCACTGCAGATGGTGACTGCAGCCATGAAATTGAAAGATGCTTGCTCCTTTGAAGAAAAGCTATGACAAACCTAGACAGTGTATTAAAAAGCAAAGACATTACTTCCAACAAAGGAAGTAATGTCCATCTAGTCAAAGCTATGGTTTTTCCAGTAGTCATATATGTATGTGAGAGTTGGACCATAAAGAAAGCTGAGTTTTTTTATGCTTTTGAGCTGTGGCACTGTAGAAGACTCTTGAGAGTCCCTTGGACTGCAAGAAGATCAAACCAGTCAAACGTAAAGGAAATCAGCCCTGAATATTCATTGGAAAAACTGATGCTGAAGCTGAAGCTCCAATACTTTGGCCACTTGATGAGAAGAGCTGACTCATTGGAAAAGACGTTGATCCTGGGAAAGATTGAAGACAGGAAGAGAAGGGGACAATAGAGGATGAGATGGTTGGATGGCATCATCAAGTCGATGGACATTAGTTTGTGCATGTTCTGGGAGGTGCTGAAGAACAAGGAAGCCTGTTGTGCTGCAGTCCGTGGAGTCACAAATAGTCGGACATGACAGAATGAACTGTACTGAACTGAATGTGTAGAATTATTTTTCCTTAGAATTGCTATTCTCTTTTCTGCCTAGAGAAGTCCTTTAGCATTTGTTGTAAAATTGGTCTGGTGATGCTGAGTTCTCTTAGCTTTTAGTTGTGTGTAAAGCTTTTTATGTCTCCATCAAATCTGAATGAGATTCTCACTGAGTAGAGTTTTCTTGGTTATATATTCTTCCCTTTCACACCTTTACATATATCATGACACTCCTTTCAGCTTGCATCGTTTCTGCTGAGAATTAGTTGATGGCCCTATGGGAGTTTCCTTGTGAGTTATTTTTCGTTTTTCCCTTGTTACTTTTAATATTTTTTCTTTGTCTTAGTTTTTGTCAATTTGATTAGTATGTGTCTCAATATGTTTCTCCTTGTGTTTATCCTGTGTGGGATTCTCTGTGCTTGCTGGACTTGGTTGACTGCTTCCTTTTCCATATTAGGGAAGTTTTCAGCTCTCATGACTTCAAATATTTTCTCATGTCCTCTCTCTCTTTTCTCCTTCTGGGACCCCTATAATGTGAATGTTGGTGAATTTAATGTTGTTCCAGAGGTCTCTTAAGCTATCTTCATTTCTTTTCATTCTTTTTTCTTTATTCTGTTCTTCAGTGTGATTTCCACCATTCTTTCTTCCAGGTCACTTATCTGCTCATTTGTCTCAGTTATTCTGCTATTGATTCCTTCTAGTATATTTTTCATTTCAGTTATTGTATTGTTCATCTCTCTTTGTTCTTTAGTTCTTCTGGGTCTTTGTTAACTTTTTCTTGCATCTTCTCAGTCTTTGCCTCCATTCTTTTTCCGAGATCCTGGATCATGTTCACTATAATTATTCTGAAAAAAAAATTTGTTTTTTTTTTTTTGGAAGTTTGCCTATCTCCACTTCATTTAGTTGTTTTTCTGGGGATTTTATCTTGTTCCTTCATCTAGGACATAGTCCGCTGCATTTTCATTTTGTCTAACTTTCTGTGATTGTTGCTTTAATTTTGCAGGCTCTAGGATTGTAGCTCTTCTTGCTTATGCTATCTCTATCTTCATTTTCTTATAAGGGCAGTAGTCCTTCTGGGTTATGACCTCATTTAACCTTAATTACCTCATTAAGGGTCATATCTCCAGATACAATTACATTCAAACTTAGGATTTAGACTTTTGATTTTGGGGGTCAAAATTCAGTGTACAATAAGTGGGAGATTGGGAAGAGAGAACTCAAAAGATGGAAGGGAAATGTTAAGTATTTTGTGTTTAGATTAGATTTCTTAGACATCAACTGTGGAGGGCAAAGAAGTTTTATTCTTTGTGTAATAAGTTAGTAACTGTACAACTTTTTTTACACTGTTATTTGCCTTCTCTTTGGTATGATAGAAAAAAGTTTCTATATTATTTATTTTTGGGCTTTTAGGTGAGCCTGAATTTAAATACATCGGGAATATGCATGGCAATGAAGCTGTCGGACGGGAGCTGCTCATTTTTCTGGCCCAGTACCTGTGCAATGAGTACCAAAAAGGGAATGAGACAATTGTCCAGCTGATCCACAACACCCGAATCCACATCATGCCTTCTCTGAACCCTGATGGCTTTGAAAAGGCAGCATCTCAGGTGGGTGTGGGTCAGATCACAGCAGAGCATGAATTTTTTTTTAAGGTTTGTACATATATACTTATAGTCAAGGAATATATGCTCACATGAAGCTTACAGAGAGTGCAAGGCTGAATATAAGTGATATGGTGTTCTGTTTCTGGGTAAGAAAAAAGTTCAGAAGGTAAGGAATGATGGGTGAGGGTTTCTTCCATAGAAATTCCAAATGAGAATTTTATAAGTCAATATTTAATTTTTTGGTTATTGTTGTTAAATGAATCATATTTATTCATTCATGTTTGTCACTAGGTAACTTTCTTTCTAAAAATCCAGAAGTTTGACAGCTATCTACTCCCATGTATTGAAGAGTGATGCCATTGCTGTTTCTAAATTAGATGATATTATATTGCCATCTACTGAAATCAAGGATTTTTGGCTAGATAATGTTTTATGGATGCTTAATCCTATTCTTATCTATTGATATACATGATCCATAAAGTAAAAAAAAAAAAAAAAAAAACAAATAAACAGAACAAAGCCTTCCTAACATAAATAAAAAACTAATTTAGTAAATTTTAACTGTTAGAGAAACTGGGTAGTAATTATGTTTTCATAATTATGTGTGCTCCCTTTTTGTTTGGACAGGAATGCAGGACATTTTATTTGTTGTTTTCTACAGTTTGAAATAATTTTTGTGTTTAATGGGAACATATTAAAGTATATATTTAGTATGTTAATCTATAGCTAAGAATTTGTTTTGTACATTAAAAATAAAAGATCCAATTACCATTTGACCTTGTAAAAAACCCAAACAGTGAATTTCTGTAAGTACAATGTTGATATAATTTCTAAAGTTATGAAGAGAAAAATTCTAGTATATTCTAGTACATACAGAATTAAATTACTGACTATTTTAAAGTGATATTTAGGACTGTCAGGATGGACAAAAAACTGTCATTGCTATTTTTTGTCTTATAGATTTCAATTCCTCACAGTCTAAGCTATCTGAACTTACCTGACTTTAAGAATATGTGCATTATCTCTGTGTTAGAGATTTAGTATTAATAGTAAAACAAAAATGGAATATAACTGAATATTCTAGAAATTTGTTAAGTTCCTGGATTATATCATTGGTGAAATGAAGTTTTTAGAATTAAGCAGAAAATTTTCAATTTACAAAGTTGAAACAAAAGTTACAGAGCTTACACTTTTTCATTAAGACTATAAGAGAGAGGTAATATGTAAATAATTCATGTTAAACTCATTTTAAGTGCCCAACCTTCTTTAGTAATTTATTCTTTCAAATATTTGTAAGTAGATTGCTGTGGTTTTCAGAGACAGTGAGCATTTTACTTAAACAAAGTAATGAGTAGTGTGCTGTGAGGCATGCCATCTACATTAATAGCTAACATATATGCAGTTTGATGTTGAATATCTTGTATATATAATTAACATTTAAAATATTGTTCATTGAGAATGTTTTGAAAATATCCATAAAAAATGCTTTAAACCCGATACTTTCATGTGTGTATCAGTTAGATAATAAAATGTCACTGTAGGAGGATATTGTTGAAATGAATAGTCTTATAAATTATTTTAAAAGCCATTAATGAAGACCTTAAATAAATGATAACATTAACAATAAATAACTGATGATTTTCCTCTGATTTTTTTTTCTAGCTTGGTGAGCTGAAGGACTGGTTCGTGGGTCGAAGCAATGCCCAGGGAATAGATCTGAACCGGAACTTTCCCGACCTGGACAGAATAGTTTATATTAATGAGAAAGAAGGTGGTCCAAATAATCATCTGTTGAAAAATCTGAAGAAAATTGTGGATCAAAACACAAAGGTAGAGAACATGTATGGTTTTCTTGGGTTCTGTTCCTCCAGCCTAAGGAAATACATCTATTATCTTCATAACAATGAAGGATGCAGAAGTGTCATGAATGCTTGTATGGGACACGTCCCTGTGGCTGTGAAAGTCAAGGCTGGGGGCCTGGGGCCTGGAAACTAGTCCTGCCACTAGAATTGGTCATGAATTTATGACATTGAATGTAACAATAAGGGAAGGAGGGAGGAACCCAGTTGTCTAGAAAGTGTTTTTGGCCTATTTAGGAGCCCTTTATCAGCACAAGGGCGCGCGGGAGCAGTGGGGCCATGCTGCGGGCCTGGGCCATGGCTGCCGCCGATGCTGAGGTGGTTCCGGCGAAGGGGGAGACCACGCAGGACTGCGGCCTGGGAGCCGAGCTGCCGAGCGAAGCTCCGTCAGTAAAGAATCTGCCTGCAGTGTAGGAGATCTGGGTTCGAACCCTGGGTTGGGAAGATCCCCTGAAGAAGGAAATGGCAACCCACTCCAGTATCCTTGCCAGGAAAATCTCATGGACTGCAGGCTGCAGTCCAAGGGGTCACAAAGAGTCAGGCACGACTGAGCGACTAACACTATCAGCACATTTGATTTGCTTCTCCTACAGCATTTTACACTGTTGACTTTTTCTTCTTTTCCAGAACTTTCTCCTGCTTTGCACAACTCTACTTTCTTCTACCTCTTCTAGTACCTTTTAAATCACTTCTGAGTTTCTTTCCCTGCTTCTTCTGCCTTGGCTTAAACACTGGCCTTTAGGGTCCCATTTGCTACCCTTATTTCTCTCCCTGGGTTTCTATCCTCTTCTGTACCTTCAGTGTGTTGTTGATCATACAGATTCTACCAGATCTCTTTACTTACTCAGTCCCTTTATGTGGTGACATCTAGGGCTTCAAACTTAGCATGGCCAGAAATAAATTTTTTCCTGAGTAAACACTATTCTCTCATTTGCTCGATCATCAAGACCTTGAATTTTCTGTCTGTCACCACTCCCTACACATGTTACCAGATCTTGGTGACACTCTCAGCCTCTCTCTTCTCTGAAAACTCAGGCCCTATGGTCTTCTGTTCTGATGAGGAAAGTAACCCCCATCCTTGTTTTGGGTTCAGCCTCTCCCAACTCCTTTCAGTCTTCTCAAATTCCTCCGGAGTGATTTTCATACAGAAATAAATGCTCTATTGGTTAAAAACTCTAAACTTCTCAGGTCTCCATTGCTCCAAAGAATAAAGTAAAAACTCAAAATGTGAGGCCACTGTGATGATTTAGTGTGAAGATTCTGGAGGCAGCCACCTTGGTTCAAATGTTGGTTCTGTCCTTGCTGTATGAGTTTTAGAAAGTTATTTAACCACTGTGTGCTTCTTTGTCTTCATTTGAAATATGGAGATAATTGTAGTATCTATTGCATAGAGTATCTATGCATTTGAGAGGATTGAGTGAGTTAGTACATATGAAGGGCTTGAGGCCAGGATCTAGAATTCTTACTACTGTGTCGGCATTGTTTCTCAGTGCTTTATTATGGACCACAGGGTCAAATGGACACACACCCACCCACTAAACATTGAGTTTGAAGCTTATACTGTTTGAATGCTGTTTTTAGTTCCATGGAGGGGAGGTGAGCCCATTGTGGAGGAATGGCGAGGACTACTGGTCCCTCTGCCTCTTGTGTCTTTCCTGGCAATTCCACTCTTACTTATCAACTTCTTCTAGTACCTTTCTAAGTGAGAGATTGGAAAGGACAGCCATTTTATTATAACTCCAGGACCATTCAAATTTCCCTTGGCCCCTAGCAGCTGCCAGCTCAGCCACTCCTTAATCTGGCTTTGATATGCCATGTACTCCTTAAATGTACCATCTTCTAATAACTTTATATCTTCATATGTGTGCTTATTCCAGCTGTTTACAGTGCTTTTCACTTCCCTTCCATATCACCTCCTCTGTGAAGCCTTTCTCTGCTCTTCCAGACATTCTGTTAAGCCTGCCTTTATGTTCTTTATATATACTTCCAGCCTGGTGTTTATAGTTATATAGAACTTTATATATGTCATATATATGTCATATGACATATGTCATATGTCATACTACTTGTTTATATAGCTGTTTTTCTTTTGGATTTTAGATTTCAGTCCCTTGATTACAGGAATTAGAATTCCTATTTTAATCTAACATATAGTAGGCTTAAAGCCTATTATGAATGAGTTCAATCCAGCCTGGCAAGCATATCACAACATCTGAAAACCGGCTGCTGGAGCTCCAGACATGCACTCAGCACATGGCTGGGATACTTGTTAGAAGATCCAGGAGAAAGAGTCTCAGATTATTTGTATAAAATTCTTAAAATTTTCCTGTCTATATTTAGAATTCATCCTAGAAACCTGGACTGAGTCTATAAATGGGGATCAGTCTTTGAAAGGGCTGCCTGGGGCCAAGGATTTTGGCAGAACATGATAAATGGGTGACTTAAACGCTCTTGCCTCTGAGTCACAGGTCTTCATTTTTTCTGCTCCTAAACCAATTTTCCTGGGAGAAGGGAAGGCTAGAAAAGAAAAGGTCAGGGGTAATCAGAAGGGAAAAGAGGATAGTCCTGTGTGACATGGCATAAGACAGAAATGAAAAATTGTTCTGGAAGCTTAGTGTGGCTATCTTCCCAAATTTTCCCCATTGCCCATGCTGTCTGTTACAACTAAGAAATGAGAGCATCTTCTTCTGTGAGAGCATTAAAATCACAACTAGCTGTTGAATGACCATCAATAGGAGGACACTGGAACCCACCACAAAAGGATACTCCACATCTAAAGACAAAGAAGAGACCACAGAGAAATGATAGAAGGGGTGCAATCATGATAAAATCAAATTCCATACCTGCTGGTGGATGACCTGCAAACTGGAGAACAATAATACCAAAGAAGTTCTCTCACGGTTGTGAAGATTCTGAACCCCACATCAGGCTTCCCTGCCTGGGGATCCAACAAAGGGACTAGGAATTCCCAAGGAACTTGACCTTGAGGGCCAGTAGGATTTGACTATAGGACTTCCACAGGACTGGGGGAAACAGAAACTTCAGTTTTGGAGGGCACAAATAAAAATCCTGTGCACACCAAGACCCAGAGGAAAGGAACAGTGACTTCACAGAAGACTGAACCAAAATGAAGGGTTTCCTGTGGAGGTGTGGGTCAGCAGGGGCTCACCACAGGGACTAGGACACTGGCAGCAGTAGTCTGGGATGGTCTTCCTTGATGAAAGCCCTCTTGGAGGTCACCATTAACTCTACCATAGAGCCCATAGACCCCAGGGCTGGGTTGCTCAGGCCAAACAACTATCAGGGAGGGAGTGCAACCACACCCATAAGCAGATAATTGGATTAAAGCTTTACTGAGCAAGGCCCTGCCCACCAGAGCAAGACCCAGTTTTTCCCACTACCAGTCCCTCCCATCAGGAACCATACACAAGCCTCTTAGCCTCTTCCATCAGAAGGCATACAGAAGAAGCAAGAAGAACCACAGTCTCATAGCAGCTAAAACAAAAACCACATTACAGAAAGCTAATCATGATAGAAAAGGCAGAGGAACCAGAGATCAAATTGCCAACATCCGCTGGATCATGGAAACAGTAAGAGAGTTCCAGAAAAACATCTATTTCTGCTTTATTGACTATGCCAAAGCCTTTGACTGTGTGGATCACAATAAACTGTGGAAAATTCTGAAAGAGATGGGAATGCCAGACCACCTGACCTGTCTCTTGAGAAACCTATATGCAGGTCAGGAAGCAACAGTTAGAACTGGACATGGAACAACAGACGGGTTCCAAATAGGAAAAGGAGTACATCAAGGCTGTATATTGTCACCCTGCTTATTTAACTTATATACAGAGTACATCATGAGAAACACTGGACTGGAAGAAGCACAAGCTGGAATCAAGATTGCTTGAAGAAACATCAATAACCTCAGATATGCAGATGACACCACCCTTATGGCAGAAAGTGAAGAGGAACTGAAAAGCCTCTTGATGAAAGTGAAAGAGGAGAGTGAAAAAGTTGGCTTAAAGCTCCACATTCAGAAAACAAAGATCATGGCATCTGATCCCGTCACTTCATGGGAAATAGATGGGGAAACAGTGGAAACAGTGTCAGACTTTATTTGGAGGGGCTCCAAAATCACTACAGATGGTGACTGCAGCCATGAAATTAATAGACGCTTACTCCTTGGAAGAAAAGTTATGACCAACCTAGATAGCATATTGAAAAGCAGAGACATTACTTTGCCAACAATGGTCCATCTAGTCAAGGCTATGGTTTTTCCAGTGGTCATGTATGGTAGTGAGAGTTGGACTATGAAGAAAGCTGAGAGCCGAAGAACTGATGCTTTTGAACTGTGGTGTGGGAGAAGACTCTTGAGAGTCCCTTGGACTGCAAGGAGATCCAACCAGTCCATTCTAAAGGAGATCAGTCATGGGTATTCTTTGGAAGGAATGATGCTAAAGCTGAAACTCCAGTACTTAGGCCACCTCATGCGAAGAGCTGACTCATTGGAAAAGACTCTGATGCTGGGATGGATTGGGGGCAGGAGGAAAAGGGGATGACAGAGGATGAGATGGCTGGATGGCATCACCAACTCGATAGACGTGAGTGTGAGTGAACTCTGGGAGTTGGTGATGGACAGGGAGGCCTGGTGTGCTGCAATTCACAGGGTCACAAATAGCTGGACACGACTGAGTGACTGAACTGAACTGAACTGAACTGAATCATGATGAAAAAGCAGAAAGTTATGTCCCAGATGAAGGGAGAAGATAAAACCCCCGAAAGATAACTAACTGGAGTGGGGACAGGCAACCTTCCAGAGAAACAATTCAGAGTAATGAATAATGAAGATGGTCTAGGATCTTGGGAAAACAATGGAGAAGATGTGAAGGAAGCAATAACAGAATAACTGAGGCAGAAAGATAAATGACCTTGGGGACAAAATGGTGGAAATCACTGCCACAGAACAGAATATAGAAAAAAGAATGAAAAGAAATGAAGACAGCCTGAGAGACCTATGGGACAATATTAAATGCAGCAATGTTTGCATTACAGAAGTCCCAAAAGGAGAAGAGAGAGAGAAAGGTCCTGAGAATATATTTGAAGACATAATAACTGAAAACTTCCCTACCATAGGGAAGGAACTAGTCAACCAAGTCCAGGAAACACAGAGAGTCCCAGGCAGGATAAACCCATGGAGGAACACATCAAAGCACATAGTGATCAAATTAACAAAAATTAAAGACAAAGATAACATATTGAAAGCAACAAGGGAAAAACAACAAATAACGTAAAGGAACTCACATCAGGCTGATGTCTCAACAGAAACTCTACAAGCCAGAGGAAATGGCATGATACATTTAAACTGATGAAAGGGAAGAACCTACAACCAAGAATACTCTACCCAGCAAAACTCTCCTTCAGAGTTGATAGAGAAATCAAAAGCTTTCCAGACAAGCAAAGGTTAAGAGAATGAGGCACCACCAGACCAACTTGAAAACAAATGCTAAAGGAACTTCTCTGGGCAGGAAACACAAGAGAAGGAAAAGACCTACAGAAAATAAACCCCAAACAATTAATAAAATGGCAACAGTATCATGTATATTAATAATTACTTTAAATGTAAATGGGTTAAATGCACCAGCCAAAAAACATAGATTGACTAGGTGGATGAAAACATGTGCATGTGTGCACTTCCACTTACCACATCACTCTACTTGACCCCAAAATTGTATGTAATTATTTTACATTGTTAAGTTAATCATGTTACTATTATGGCTTGCAATTGTAATTATCTTTTACTTTTTGTCTATTGCTTATGAAAACTGATAAACATCTTATACTATTGTATAAAAAAAAGAAACTAAGCAACGAGAAAAAGAATTATTGTTACCAATCATAGAACAATCATGAAATAAACTCATGTTGACAGGATATTAGATTAACAGTTTTAGTGAAAATGCTGTCATTTTCAGCCAGCACTGCCATCCTTTTCCCCAATGGAACCTATATAATATTTCTGTAAGTTTTATATTAGATATTTTCATATATCTAGTTTAAGAAATACTTTAAAAAGATGCATGTTCATGAAACTCAAAAAAAATTAGAGCTTTTATTTTAAAAAGTCTCTTTGCCAATACCTTTCCTGGGTATTATAAAGGTAATAAAAAGAGAAACATATAAAAAATAAGTTTTGAACTCTTTTCAGGAACAGAAGCAAGATTTGTTTATATTTTACTAAATCTTCAGTAAATCGGCTTTAATCATGGATGATATTGCCCATGTCTGCCTTATCTCCTTTTTCCATCTTTGTTAATTAGGCTTAGACAGTGTTTTGATATGGCCCAGTACAAGATACATAGTAGGCATTTCATTAATGTTATTACACATCACCCCTTTCTCACTTCACTCTTAGCCTTTTAATGCTTTGTAGGTATGTCCAGTTCAGTTCAGTCTCTCAGTTATGTCCAACTCTTTGCAATGCCATGGCATGAAGCACTCCAGGTCTCCCTGTACATCACCATCTCCCAGAGTTTACTCAAACTCATGTCCATTGGGTCAGTGATGCCATCCAACCATTTCATCCTCTGTCGTCCCCTTCTCCTCCTGCCGTCAATCTTTCCCAGCATCAGGGTCTTTTCAAATAAATCAGATCTTCCCATCAGGTGGCCAAAGTATTGGAGTTTCAGCTTCAACATCAGTCCTTCCAGTGAACATTCAGGACTGATTTCCTTTAGGATAGACTGGTTGGGTCTCCTTGTAGTCCAAGGACTGTCAGGAGTCTTCTCCGGCACCACAGTTCAAAAGCATCAGTTCTTCGGTGCTCAGCTTTCTTTACGGTCCAACTCTCACATCCATACATGACCACTGGAAAAACCATAGCCTTGACTAGACAGATCTTTTTTGGCAAAGTCATGTCTCTGCTTTTGAATATGCTATCTAGGTTGGTCATAACTTTCCTTACAAGGAGTAAACGTCTTTTAATTTCATGGCTTCGGTCACCATCTGCAGTGATTTTGGAGCCCAAAAAAATGAAGTCTCTCACTGTTTCCACTGTCTCCCCATCTATTTGCCATGAAGTGATGGGACTGCATGCCATGATCTTCGTTTTCTGAATGTTGAGCTTTAAGCCAACTTTTTCACTCTCCTCTTTCACTTTCATGAAGAGGCTCTTTAGTTCTTCACTTTCTGCCATAACGGTGGTGTCATCTGCATATCTGAGGTTATTGATATTTCTCCCAGAAATCTTGATTCCAGCTTGTTCTTCCTCCAGCCCAGCATTTCTCATGATGTATATAAGTTAAATAAGCCGGATGATGATATATAGCTTTGAGGTACTCCTTTCCCAATTTGGAACCAGTCTGTTGTTCCATGTCCAGTTCTAACTGTTCCTTCCTGAACTGCATACAGATTTCTCAGGAGGCAGGTCAGGTGGTCTGGTATTCCCATCTCTTTCAGAATTTTCCACAGTTTATTGTGATCCAGACAGTCAAAGGCTTTGACATAGTCAATAAAGCAGAAGTAAATGTTTTTCTGGAACTCTCTTGCTTTTTTGATGATCCAGCAGATGTTGGCAGTTTGATCTCTGGTTGCTCTGCCTTTTCTAATATGAGCTTGAACATCTGGAAGTTCATGGTTTGGTTCACATACTGTTGAAACCTGGCTTGGAAAATTTTGAGCATTACTTTACTAGCATGTGAGATGAGTGCAATTGTGTGGTAGTTTAAGCATTCTTTGGCATTGCCTTTCTTAAGGATTGGACTGAAAGCTGACCTTTTCCAGTCCTGTGGCCACTGCTGAGTTTTCCCAATTTGCTGGCATACTGAGTGCAGCACTTTCACAGCATCATCTTTTAGGATTTGAAATAGCTCAAATGTAGGTATGTAGGTTCTGTGTTTATATATATCTATAGATATAGATAGGTATGGATACAGATACATACCTATAGATATAATTAATTTATAACATTATTTAATTTGAAGCATACAACATATTGATTTGATATTTGTATATATTGTGAGATGATTGTATAACAATCTAGTTAACATTTATCACCATACATAGTTACACTTTTTTTTTCTTGTTTGTAATGAGAACTTTTAAGATATTTTCTCTTAGCAACTTTCAAGTATACAATACAGTATTATTAACTATATTATCCATGCTATACATTACATGTCTAGGATTTATTTTATAATCCAAAGTTTTTAATTTGCTTCTGGCAACCATCAGTCTCTTCTCTGTATCATTAGAAGGTGAAAGTTGCTTAGTCAGGTCTCACTCTTTGTGACCCCATGGACTATATAGCCCATGGAATTCTCCAGGCCAGAATATTGGAGCGGGTAGACTTTCCTTTCCCCAGGGGATTGTCCCAACCCAGGGGTCGAATCCAGATCTCCTGCATTGCAGGCGGATTCTTTGCCAACTGAGCTATGAGGGAAGATGCTGTATCATTAGAGTGGTAGATGCTGTATCATTAAAGTGGTTTTAAAACTATAGAGTTGTAGGAATGAAGGATTAAAAAGGCAGATTCTTTATTTACAGTAGTCAAGATATGGAAGCAACAGATACTAGATAAAGAAGCACACACATACATACACACATAATGGAAAACTACTCAACCATAAAAAAGAGTAAAATGTTGCCATTTACAACAACATGGATGGATATGGACAGTATTAAGTGGACTAAATCAGGCATAGATAGATAAATACTGTATGGTATCACCTATTTGTGAAATCTAAAATATAAAACAGACTAGTGACTATAAGAAAAAGGAGGAGACTCACAGATATAGAGAACTAGTGGTTACCAGTGTGGAGGGGGAGGGGGAAGGGGAAGAGATAGATAGGGGTAGGGGATTACGAGGGTCAAACTACTATGAATAAAATAAATAAGCCACACGGATATATTGTACAGCACAGGGAATATAGCCAGTATTTTATAATAACTATAAATGGAATATAACCTTTAAAAATTGAAAATCACTATGCTGTATACCTGAAACTCATGTAATATTGTACATCAACTATATGTCAATTAAAAAATTCAGATTCCTGTGAATGTTGAATCAGGAAGTCTGGGGTATATATGCAATGGGGTTGAGTTATGGAAAGGAACATACATTTTTACCAAGTCCTCCAGATGCTCTCTTTGCTCTTCTGAACCTCTCTGAGCACAGGGTCCCTTCTGTTCCCTGGAGTTCCTCCTGCTGAATCATTTCTCATCTGCCCTCGAGGTCTTCAGTCTGGTTATGTCCACCATTGTCTAGGCTCAGTATATGGGCCTTGGCTTGGATTGCATCCAAACAATGATTACATCAAATAATTATATTAAATACTTGCCTTTAGTGGCTAGAGTTGTGAAGAATATAGAATAAACATGGCTTTGATATATTTTAAGAGCCAAGCTATATAATTATAGAGCATAACATTTGAACTATAGTTATAGTCTCTCAATGAAAGTTTAAAAAATAGGTTATATTTGGCTTTAGATTCTGTTAAGGACTGGCTTAACCAGCCCCATTTAGGGGTGCTCCAAAGCCACCTCTATGGATTAGTTAAATATGTGATTACAGTACTGAGGATAGTTCAGCATTTAGTCAGCCTAAAAGACTCTATTAATAGTCAAAGAGAAATTAAGTTTAACTGATCAAATTGTGGAGTTTGTTTGTTTTTGAACATTTAGTAACATGAACAGTGTATACAGTATATGTAAGAAATAGTCTCTGTATAGGAACTAACAGTAGGCAAAAATCTAGTAGTCACATACTATTTTGTGTACTCAGGACTGTATTATTTTTTCTTTTTCTCTTTTTAAAAAGCAGGTTTATTAACATATGATTTACATAACATAGAACTCACCCATGTGAAGTATATAATCCAGTGGTTTTTAGATATTCTGTCCCTAAGAACAATGTGAACCATATTTCCAGTGGGGCGGGGGGAGCGGGGTGGGAATCAAATAAAAAAGGTAATTGGGAGTTTGAGAGTCTTCCTAGTTGCTATTAAAAACACATCACATAAAAGTGTCAAGCTTTTGGCTCAGATTAATTCTTTGGTGTAGATTTCTTTCCTCCTTTGTTTTGCTTCCAAGGTAAGAGGGGCTGTGAATCTTTCAAAAGACCACATGAATTCCTAAATTGCTGTTGTCTTAAATTTATATTAAAAAAAAAAGAAAAAAATAAATTTGAGATGATCATCCCAAAGTACATTATTTGGTGGTGAAATCTGAAAAAGACCCGATTTAATTTTTTTATAGGAAAAATGTTGAAGTTGTTGAAGGGAATTGGAGAAATAGTATACAAAACTCAGAAAGAAAATCTACCACCTTTCTTGAGTTGAACCACCATAAAGAAGAACCTTGTTTGGCTCAGCTATTTTCTTTTCTCCTTGTCTTATCATTATTATTAACAAGTTCAGATGGAGATGTACCCAAATTTGTAAATGATTTGTATGCTGTTTTTCAAGTTACAAAGAAAGAAAACTGGCAGCTTTTAAATAGAACTTTTAAGGAAATAGAAATATTTTTTATTATAAGTCTGAGAAAGATAGAGATGAGGAATGCTCCTCTTTTCTTTTTTCTATGAAAACAATCACAGAGTGCTTGGAATATGACAAGATTTCAGTTGTCATTGTTCTTACCTTTTATATGTCTTTTCTGTCAAGTGACCCCACCAACGACTGCCACATTTAGAATCCTTTTAACCTCTAATCTTTAATATAGCTTGCTCCTGAGACGAAGGCTGTCATTCATTGGATTATGGATATTCCTTTTGTGCTCTCTGCCAATCTTCACGGAGGAGACCTTGTGGCCAATTATCCATATGATGAGACGAGGAGTGGTAGGTGTTCTTCCTGTTTCTATAATTCATTCAAGGTTTACAATTACTTTACAAGGGTTTATTGAATGATTTCTGTAATATTCTTTTAAGGAACTGGTTGTTCAGTGATTTTGCCTATAGAAATACATCTGTTGAACTGGAATATCCCCTGTTTCATGTGGCATTGGTATATATCTGGCAACAAAAGACTGTAATTTTTTTAAAAAAAATTTAAATGAAGAGAAACATAATTACTTAGGTAAGAGAAAGGGGAAAAACGAAAGTTGTGAACTTGGGTAACTCTTGGATTCCGATAAATGGAGGAATAACGGATCTATGTAGCTTTATGTACAAGACAGCTTAAAACTGAAGGCAAACTTTTAGAACTCCATCAGGGGCCCATGAATATCTCTGCATGTGTCTTATTATGCATTCACACTTCTACATTTGGAACTGTTTCTTGGTGGTGTCAGGGAGAAGAAGTGATGCTTTGATTTTCTTTAACTAGTTTTAGCTAATCTCCAGACACAGCAAACTTTAGCCAGATAGATGTTCTCAGCTTAATTTTTGTTGTTCCAAGAAATTACCCTTTTTGAATAAATTTTCAGGAGACTTTGAAGAGTTAGGTCTTTGTAATACAGGATATTGTTGTTGTTCAGCCTCTAAGTCATGTCTGATTCTTTGTGACCCTGTGGACTGCAGCATGCCAGGCTTCCCTGTCCTTCACTGTCTCCCGGAGTTTGCTCAAATTCATATCCATTGAGTTGGTGATACCATCCAACCATCTCATCCTCTGTCATCCCCTATTCCTCCTGCCCTCAGTCTTTCTTAGCATCAGAGTCTATTCTAGTGAGTCAGCTCTTCACATCAGCTTGCCAAAGTATTGGAGCTTCAGCTTCAGCATCAGTGTTTCCAATGAATGTTTAGTGTTGATTTCCTTTAGGACTGACTGGGTTGACCTTCTTGCTGTCCAAGGAATGCTCAAGAGTCTTCTCCAGCACCACAATTTGAAAGCACCCACACAGGAAACTTTTGAAATTTAGACTTTATGGTTCGTCAATAGCTTGGAAATTTAAAGGACTGGCATACTTGATAATACAGAATAAGAATACTGTGTACCAAAATAGATATTATTTATTTCAGTAGTAGGAGGTTTTTAAAAACTGTAAATTCAGATACTGAAGAATATGTGTGACAGTGGTTCACAGTGCCTATTGGATTTGTACAGGTGCAATTTATAAATTAAAAATTTTAACAATGGAAATCTCCTTACTGTCTTCCCAAGTCCAATTTACTATGTGCTTATCTCTTTTCTTGTGAAGCTTTCAATTCATTAGAAGAATGTACATTCTACTCAATTTCTACTTTGCAGTATCAGCAGTGGACCTTATAAAACCTGAAAGAAAACTAAGTGTAATTGTTGAGTACTTAAGCCTTCACTCCTTTCCCATAGTGATGTAGCTAAAAATGTATCAGCAGGAGATCAACACTAAATCAATCTCCAGAAAACATGCAGTACTAGTTGGTTTGTGTCAGTTTCTTTAGTGTTGTGGCTTTGTTTTCCAGGTAGTGCTCATGAATACAGCTCCTGCCCAGATGACGACATCTTCCAAAGCTTAGCTCGGGCATACTCATCCTTCAACCCCCCAATGTCGGACCCAGATCGGCCCCCATGTCGCAAGAATGATGATGACAGCAGCTTTGTAGAAGGAACGACCAATGGTGCTGCATGGTACAGCGTGCCTGGAGGTGAGTTTCCCTTTCACTCTTCATGTGAGTAGTGACTTTTAAAAAATAATTACCATTTATATTTAGCTTTTGAACTGTGGTGTGGGAGAAGACTCTTGAGAGTCTCTTGGATTGCAAGGAGATTCAACCAGTCAACCCTAAAGGAAATCAGTCTTGAATACTTATTAGAAGGATTGATGCTGAAGCTGAAACTCCAGTACTTTGGCCACGTGATGAGAAGAACCGACTCATTGGAAAAGACCCTGATGCTGGGAAAGATTGAAGCCAGGAGGAGAAAGGGACAAGAGAGGATGAGATGGTTGGATGGCATTACCGACTCAATGGACATGAGTTTGAGATGTAGAAGAGATGTAGGAAAGGAACTGAAGATATCCACTGGGAAAATACAAATTGAACATTGTTAATTACCCTAGTTTTCAAATTCTGGCCTTAGGGAACAAGATACCATCATGATTATATGTTAGTCATGGTTTGACATATGTAAATGTGTATTTTAGAGGGCTGGCTTTGGCCTCTAGCATATCTTGGTTCACATACCTTTTGTTTTTATTTAATAAGTTCCACTTCATATGGGATGTTTATTTTGTATTCATTACTGCAGTAAGTTCTATTATCAGTTCAGGAAGCTCTACACATTTTATTGAGTCTGGACATGGAAAAACCCACCTCAGCACAGCTGCAGGAAGCAGTTCTAGACATCAAGGCAGCTCTTATGGCTCTCTGTTCGAGTATGAACTTTGAAGAGCTCTCATTTTTCTGGCTACCTGGATCACTCACAGTTGTGTAGTATCACCTCTAACAAGGATAAAGAGTGAAATGTAAAGATACCATTTTTTTCCTCTGCCTAAGAACAATTTTCTGTGGCCCACCTAAAAGAATAGTGAAAAGAGAATTAGGACAGTAGCAGTACTGGCTAATTATAGGACTTGTTTGGTTTAATATGCTTTTTTTTTCTTTTTTTGGTTGAATTATGCCTTGATAAATATATTCTTTCAGATATTTTCTTTATTATATATGTTTATCTTGTTTTATTTAAAATTGAGATAGTTGATGTACAATATTATGTAAGTTACAGGTGTACAACATAGTGATTCAGAATTTTTAAAGGTTGTACTCAATTTCTTTGTGCTCAGTTGCTCAGTCATATCTGACTATGTGTGACACCATGGACTGTAGCCTGCTAGGCTCCTCTATCCATATGATTTTTTCAGTCAGGGATATTGGAGTGGGTCGCCATATAAAATATTGGCTGTCTTACCTATGGTATAAAATATATCCTTGTAGCTTATTTATTTTATATGTAATAATTTGTACCTCTGCTGCACTCAATATGCCAGCAAATTTGGAAAACTCAGCAGTGGCCACAGGACTGGAAAAGGTCAGTTTTTATTCCAATCCCAAAGAAAGGCAATGCCAAAGAATCCTCAAACTACCACACAATTGCACTCATCTCACACGCTAGAAAAATAATGCTCAAAGTTCTCCAAGCCAGGCTTCAGCAATACATGAACCGTGAACTTCCAGATGTTCAAGCTGGTTTTAGAAAAGGCAGAGGAACCAGAGATCAAATTGCCAACATCCGCTGGATCATGGGAAAAGCAAGAGAGTTCCAGAAAAACATCTATTTCTGCTTTATCGACTATGCCAAAGCTTTTGACTGTGTGGATCACAATAAACTGTGGAAAATTCTTCAAGAGATGGGAATACCAGACCGCTTGACCTGCCTCTTGAGAAACCTATATGCAGGTCAGGAAGCAACAGTTAGAACTGGACATGGAACAACAGACTGGTTCCAAATAGGAAAAGGAGTACGTCAAGGCTGTATATTGTCACCCTGCTTATTTAACTTCTATGCAGAGTACATCATGAGAAACACTGGGCTGGTAGAAGCACAAGCTGGAATCAAGATTGCCGGGAGAAATATTAATAACCTCAGATATGCAGATAACACCACCCTTATGGCAGAAAGTGAAGAGAAACTAAAAAGCCTCTTGATGAAAGTGAAAGAGGAAAGTGAAAAAGTTGGCTTAAAGCTCAACATTCAGAAAACGAAGATCATAGCATCTGGTTCCATCACTTCATGGGAAATAGATGGGGAAAGTGTCAGGCTTTATTTTTTTGGGCTCCAAAATCACTGCAGATGGTGATTGGAGCCATGAAATTAAAAGATGCTTACTCCTTGGAAGAAAAGTTATGACCAACCTAGATAGCATATTGAAAAGCAGAGACATTCCTTTGCCAACAAAAGTCCGTCTAGTCAAGGCTATGGTTTTTCCAGTGGTCATGTATGGATGTGAGAGTTGGACTATGAAGAAAGCTGAGCACCGAAGAACTGATGCTTTTGAACTTTGGTGGTGGAGAAGACTCTTGAGAATCCCTTGTACTGCAAGGAGATCCAACCAGTCCATTCTAAAGGAGATCAGTCTTGGGTGTTCTTTGGAAGGAATGATGCTAATGCTGAAATTCTAGTACTTTGGCCACCTCTTGTGAAGAGTTGACTCATTGGAAAAGACTCTGATGCTGGGAAAGATTGGGGGCAGGAGGAAAAGGGAACAACAAAGGATGAGATGTCTGGATGGCATCACTGACTTGATGGACGTGAGTTTGAGTGAACTCTGGGAGTTGGTGATGGACAGGCAGGCCTGGCATGCTGTGATTAATGGGGTCCCAAAGAGTCAGACATGACTGAGTGACTGAACTGAACTGAATCTCCTTCCCCAATCTTTCCCCTCCCCTCCTTGCTGTCTCCACTGGTAACCACTAGTTAGTTCTCTATATCTGTGAATCTGTTTTTTTTTTTTTCCTTGTTATTATATTCACTGCTTTATTTTTTAGATCCCATGTATAAGGGACATACAGTATTTTTCTTTCTCTGTATGACTTATTTCACTAGGCATAATACCCTCCAAGTCCATCCATGTTGTTGCAAATGACAAATTTTCATTCTTTTTTATGGCTGAGTAGTATTCCATTGTGTATATATACCACATCTTCATCCACTCATCTGTTGATGGACACTTAGGTTGCTTTCATATCCTGTCAAGTATAAATAATGCTGCTTGAATGTTGGGGTGTATGTGTATTTTTGAAGTAGTATTTTTGTCTCTTTTTGGATGTATGTCAGGCTATATGGTATTTCTATTCTTAGTTTGTTCAGAAAGCTTCATACTGTTTTCTGTAGTATCTGTACCAATTTGCATTTCCTACAACAGTGTTGGAGGGTTCTTCTCTGCATTCTTGTCCACTGATGTTATTTGTGTTCTTTTTGAAGATAGCCATTCTGACAAGTGTGAGATGATATCTCTTGTGGTTTTCATTTGCATTTCTCTGATGACTAATGATGTTGAACATCTTTTCATGTGCCTGTAGGCCATCTGTGTGTCTTCTTTGGAAAAATGTCTATTCAGATCTTTTGCCCATTATTTAATCAAGTTTTTTTTTTTTTTTAATCTATCTTGAGTTGTATGAATTCCTTACATATTTTCAATATTAGCTCCTTATCCAATATATGATTTGGAAATACTTTCTCTCATTCCTTAAATTGCCTTTTCATTTTGTTGACTGTATCTTTTGCTGTGCAGAAGCTTTCAGTTTGATGCAGTCCCACTTATCAATTTTTGCTTTTGTTACGTGTATTAAGTTGGTGCAAACAAAATTGTTTCAGACTGTGAATTTTAAATTATTATAATTAGGCTCAAATACATGTTTATTAGTCAAAATAGGAACCATTACAATCAACACATTTTTGCCAACAAGAAATAAGTTTGTTTATTCTTAAAACATAAAAATCCATGCTTTGGGATTCAGCAAACTCTAGGAAAGCCTTTTCTGCCTCTTGGTGGTTGTGGAAGCATTTTCTTTGTAAAACGTTATTGAGATTGATAGCTTATGGTGTTTGGTGCCAAGTTTGTGGTCTCCGAAGGAGAAGATTTAACTCTGGAACCAACACAGTCTCAGTCACTCAGAGCTTTGTGCAGCAACATTTTATATAACTGATAGGACAGAGAAAGCTTCTGACATAGAAGCTTCTGACATCAGAAAGTGATAGAAAGAGTACCCAACTCACTAGTTGAAGCAGAGCATTATATACTTTTCAACTGGATGCTGAGAATAGATAAAAAGAATACCTCAAGGTTGTAAAAGTTCTACCAGACCCTCTCCCAAGGCATGCATCCTGAGATAACTTCAGTACAAGCTTAGCCAGAAGGAATAAGTTCCTGGCAATATATTTATGAATGAGATATATTGTTACTGAGAAACAGTTTCCCAGACAAGATTTGTTACAATTATAATCATTAACATAGAGCCCAAGAAAAGCATAATGGGGTCTAAGAAAAGCATTTTCCTTGAGTAAAATGTATGGCTGCTGTATATTCATTAGCTCCAGATCTAAAGAAAAGCCAGTTCTTTTGGGCAAGATACATTGTTGCACAAGGCTTAAGGAAAGAATGAGTGAGAATATTCACCTTCTCCTTAAAGGGCCCTGGACTGCCTATCAACCTGCTTACCTCTCTCAAGATGCTTGAAGAAGTGGTAGATGGTTGGCAAGAAGTCAGATGAATATGGTGGACGAGGCCAAACTTCATAGCCCAATTCATTCAACTTTTGAAGCATTTGTTGTGTGATGTGTGGTTGGGTGTTGTCATATAGAAGTATTGGGCCCTTTCCATTGACCAATGCGAGATGCAGGCATTGCAGTTTTCAGTGCATCTCATTAATTTGCTGAGCATACTTCTCCGATATAATGGTTTTGCCAAAATTCAGAAAGCTGTGGTGGATCAGATGGCAAAAGACCACTAAACAGTGACCATGATCTTTTTTTGATGCAAGTTTGACTTTAGGAAGTGCTTTGGAGCTTCTTCTTGGTCCAACCACTGAGCTGGCTATTGCCAGTTATTGTTGTGTAAAATCCACTTTTTGTTGCATATCACAATCTGATTGAGAAATGATTCATTGTTGTTATGTAGAATAAGAGAAGATGACACATAAAATAATTTTTTAAAATTTTCAATCAGCTCACTTATTGAACTTTTTCACCTTTTCAATTTGCTTCAAATGCCTCATGACTGTAGAATGATTAATGTTGAGTGTTCATCAACTTCTCATGTAGTTGTAAGAGGGTCAGTGTTGATGATCTTATCAGTTGGTCATTGTCAACTTCCAAAGGCCAGCCACTGTGCTCCTCATCTTCAAGGGTCTTGTCTCCATTGTCAAACCTCTTGAACTATTGCTGCATTGTATGTTCATTGTGAAGAAAGCTGAGCGCTGAAGAATTGATGCTTTTGAACTGTGGTATTGGAGAAGACTCTTGAGAGTCCCTTGGACTGCAAGGAGATCCAGCCAGTCCATTCTGAAGGAGATCAGCCCTGGGATTTCTTTGGAAGGAATGATGCTAAAGCTGAAACTCCAGTACTTTGGCCACCTCATGAGAATGGTTGACTCATTGGAAAAGACTCTGATGCTGTGAGGGATTGGGGGCAGGAAGAAAAGGGGACGACAAAGGATGAGATGGCTGGATGGCAACACCGACTCGATGGACATGAGTTTGAGTGAACTCCGGGAGATGGTGATGGACAGGGAGGCCTGGCGTGCTGCGATTCATGGGGTCACAAAGAGTCGGTCACGACTGAGCGACTGAACTGAACTGAACTAGCAGTTCCTGTGCTAAATGCATTGTTATTGCAAGTTGTCTCCACTGCTTTATGACCCATTTTGAACTCAAATCAGAAGATCACTCAAATTTGCTTTTTGTCTAACATCATTTCTATAGTCTAAAATAAATATAAAATAAACAGCAAGTAATGGCATTAGCAAAAAACATAAAGCTAGACATTGCGCAGTAAAATGATGTATAACATAACCACATTTATTTAACAATGCATTGCAGTATCAAATGACAAAATTCAACAATGCAAAACCACAAACACTTTTGCACTAATCTAAAACTTTTGGTGTCATACCCCACAAATTTAGTTAAGACCAATGTTGGGAGTTTTTTCTCTGTTTCCTGCTAGGAACTTTATAGTTCAAAGTCTTGAATTTAATCCTTTAACCCATTTTAAATTAATTTTTGTGTTAGTGTAAGATAAAAGTCCCATTTGTTGCTTTTACAGGTATGTATCAAGTTTTCTCAAAACGTTTTATTAAAGAGACTATCTTATTTCCATTGAGCATTCTTGGTTCTGTTATCAAATATTCAGTTCATTTCAGTTCAGTCTCTCAGTTGTGTCCTACTCTTTGCAACCCCATAAATTGCAGCACACCAGGCCTCCCTGTCCATCACCAACTCCCGGAGTTCACTGAGACTCACGTCCATCGAGTCAGTGATGCCATCCAGCCATCTCATCCTCTGTCTTCCCCTTCTCCTCCTGCCCCCAATCCCTCCCAACATCAGTCTTTTCCAATGAGTCAACTCTTCGCATGAGATGGCCAAAGTACTGGAGTTTCAGCTTTAGCATCATTCCTTCCAAAGAACACCCAGGACTGATCTCCTTAGTTGGCTGTATATATCAGGTTTATTTCTGGGCTCATTCTTGATTTTGTTCAGTGATATGTGTCTGTTTTTATGCTGATACCAAACTTTTGATTATTTTAGTTTGGTAGTATGACTTGCAATGCAGGTAGCCTGGGTTCAATCACTGGGTTGAGAAGATCCCCTGGAGTAGGAAATGGCTACCCATTCCAGTATTCTTGCCTGGAGAATTCCATGGACAGAGGAATCTGGTTGGCTACAGTCCATGGGGTTGCACAGTTGGACATGACTGAGTGACTAACACTTTCACTTTTCACTTGAAATAAAGAAGTTCTTATTTTTTCTTTGTTCTTTTTTTTCAAGATTGTTTTGGCTACTCAGTGTCTTTTGTGATTCTATATGCATTTTAGGATATTTTTCTGCTAGCTTTGTCAAAAACGTCATTGAGATTTTGATAGGGATTGTATTCAATCTATAGACAGTTTTGAGTGCTATGGATATTTTAACAGTATTAAATTTATGAACATCGGATATCTTTCCATTATCATTGTACCTTCTTTCATTTCTTTCTTTTTTTTTTTATCACTGTCTTATAGTTTTCTTTGTTCAGCTCTTTCATCTCCTTGGTTAAATTTGTTCCTAAGTATTTTACTGTTTTTGTTGCTATTGTGAGATTGATTTCTTTATATGTTTGTTGGATAGTTTTTGTTAGCAGATAGAAATGTAACTGATCTTTGTATGTTGATTTGGTATCCTGAAACTTTAATGAATTATTTTATTAGTCCGAATAGTTTTGTGTGTGTGTGTATGTGCTTGGTAGTCTCTAGTGTTTTCTTTATATAAAGTCATATCATTACAGACAGAGATAATTTTACTTCTTCCTTTCTAACATGTGTGTCTTTTATTTATTATTCTTGCTTCATTTCTCTGGCTAGGACTTCTAAAACTATATTGAATAGGAATGGTGAGAGTAGACTTCCTTGTCTTGTTCTTGATCTTAAAGGAGAAGCTTTAAATCTTTCGACATTGAGTATGTTAGTTGTGGAATTGTCATATATGGACTTTATTATGTTAAAGTATGTTCCTTTTCTACCCAACCTGTTGAGAGTTTTTATCATTAAAACATGCTGAATTTTTTCAGGTGATTTTTCTTCATATTTTGAGATGATCACTTAATTTTTATCTTTCATTCTATTAATGCAGTATATTATATTTGTTGATTTGTCTTTGTTGAACCATCCTTGCATCCTAGGGATAAATTTCACTCAATCATGGTGTATGATGTTTTTTATGTGCTGTTGAATTCAGTTTGCTAATTTTTTGTTGAGAATTTTTGCATCTTTATTCATCATGATAATTAGCCTGTAATTTCTTTTTCTGTAGTATCCTTATCTGGCTTTGAAATCAGCATTATGCTGGACTTGTAAAAAAAACTTTGAGAGTGTTCCCTTCTCTTCAGTTTTTTTTTGGAAGATTTTGATGAGGATTGATGTTAATTCTTCTTTAAATGTTTGGTAGAATTCATCAGTGAAACCTGATTCTGGGCTTTCCTTTTTGCAAAGTTTTTGATTACTGATTCAATTTCCCTATTAGTAATTGATTTGTTTTGATTTTCTGTTTCTTCCTGGTTCAGTCTTGGTAAGTTGTATGTTTCTGGGAATGTATCCATTTCTTCTAGGTTGTCCAGGTGTTGGCTTATAATTGTTCACAGTCTTTTATGATCCTTTGCATTTCTATGGTATTAGTTGAAATGTCTCCCCTTTCTTTTATTCTTGGTAAGTCTAACTACAGCTTTGTCTATTTTATCTTTTTCAAAAACCAGTCATGTGTACCCATGGCTGATTCATGTTAATGTGTGGCAAAAAAAAAATCACAATATTGTAAAGCAATTATTCTCCAATTAAAATAAATAAAACATAAGAGAAAATAAAAAAAACAGCCCTTAGATTTATCTTTTCTTTTATTTATATTTTTTATTTTTATTTATCTTTATTTTATTTTATTTATCTTTATTTATTTATCTTTTCTTATCTTTTCCCTGCCTCTATTTCATTTATTTCTGCTTTGACCCTTGTTATTCCCATCCTTCTGCAATTTTGTGCTTGATTTGTTCATTTTCTAGTTTTCTTAAAGTGTAAGATTAAATAATTTATTTTACATATTTCTTTTTTCTTTTAAATGTAAGCATTTATCATAATAATTTTCTTTCTTAGGATTGCTTTTGCTACATCTCATAAGTTTTGGTAGGTTGTTACTATTTCATTGTTCAATATTTGGTTTCTCTTTGACTTGTTCAAGTGTGTGTTGTTTACTTTTCTACATGTTTGTGAATTTTCTAGTTTTTCTCTTGTTATGATTTCTAGTTCTGTACCATTGTGGTTGGAAAAAATAGTTGGCATGATTTCAGCCTACCCTAGTCTGCTGAGATTTTTTTTGTAACCTATGATATGATCTATCCTAGAGAATGTTCCATGTTGGATGGCTTGTTCTGTATGGCTATTAGGTTCATATAATATAAAGTATAGTTCAAGGCCAGTGTTCCCTTGCTGAGACTGTATGGATCGTCTAGTTATCCATTATTGGAAGTAGGATACTGAAGTCCCCTACTGTTATAGTACTGTGGTCATTCCTCTTTTCAGACCTATTAGTATTTGCTTAATATATTTAAATACTCCAATATTGAGTGTTTGTGTATTTTTGATAGTTGTATCATCCTTTGATGAATTGACCCCTTTATCAAAATATAATGATATTTGTCTCTTATTACAGTTTTTGGCTTAAACTCTATTTTGTCTGAGAAAAGTACTGCTACCTCTTCTCTCTTTTGGTTTTCATAAGCACTGAATATCTTTTGTCATCCCTTCACTTTGAGCTTATGTGTGTTCTTAAACCTGAAGTGAGTTTCTTGTAGGCACCACATAGTTGGGTCTTATTTTTTTTTTTAATCTATTCAGCTACTCTATGCCTTTTGATTAAAGAATTTAATCTGTTTACATTTAAAATAATTATTGATAGGTAAGGCCTTGCTGTATTGTCGTTTTCTGTTTTGAAGTTACCTTGTTCCTTTCTTCTTCTCTTGCTGTCTTTCTTTATGAATTGATGATTTTCTACAATGGTATGCTTTGATTCTTTTATCTTTACTGTTTTTGAATAGGTTTTTGCTTTATGGTTACTATGTGGCTTACATAAAACATCATATAGTGTAATAGTCCATTTTAGGCTGTCAACAACTTAACTTTGATTGCAAGCAAAACTTTACCCCACATTTTATGTTTTGATGTCACAATTTACATCTTTCCATTTTGTGTATCTATGAACAGATTATTGTAGCTATACTTATTTTTAATATTTAAAAAACTTTATAGTAAAGTGAGTAATACACTTTCATATTACAGTACTAGAATATTCTGAATCTAACTATATACTTACCTTTACCAATATGTTGTATGTTTTTATATGTTTTCATATTACTAATTAGGTTTCTTTGGCACTAAGCTACCCCACCTTAGGGAAGGAGGTGATACAGGTAAAGTGAAACTGTTCCTCTTCCTCACTTCAACGTGTCCAGTCTTGAATTTTTTTCTCCAATAGTGTGCTTTAACTTTTCCATTAGATTCCTGAACTTCCACAAACACATTCTATTCATGGGTAATTGTTAAGATTTGTATTTTTGGGGGGAGGGAAGACAGTAGAAAATTCCTGCTTCACCTTTTTGATGATGTCACTCTCCTGTTGTCTTTGAAGTTGATTCCAGCACTGTGGAATGTGGCTGATACTTGCTTTAGGACTATCAACAGCAATACATTACACTAAATGACTGCTTGTGCTTGTGAAGTGGTAACTATCCCCCAAGTATGTTGTTCCTTCTCATATAGTAGGTGATTTCACTTGCAATTTCCCACAGTCTCCTCAAGATGCATGGATTGGTACAGTATTTACCTAGCTGTCAGCAGAACAGTCGGTGTGGGTTCTAGTCACCACATGCATAATTTAACTTTTCATTTGGTGTTTTGGCAGGAATGCAAGATTTCAATTACCTCAGCAGCAACTGCTTTGAGATTACTGTGGAGCTTAGCTGTGAAAAGTTTCCACCTGAAGAGACTTTGAAGAACTACTGGGAGGATAACAAAAACTCCCTCATTAGCTACATTCAGCAGGTAAACCCAGTCTTCAGCATAAAATAGGAGGTCTAAGTGCACAATAGTAACTTGGTGAACAATAGTCTCCTAAGAGGATCCCAGACTATATGAATCCACCTGACCCAAAGTGAGAATGCTACATTTGGAAAAATGCATCAGTCATGATTCAAATAGTCTTTCATTTGTAATTGGTTTTTTAGTTCATGAATATTTGCTGAGAACTGATTAAACTGGAGTTATGGAAAGGTAGGGCGACACCCTCTTTTCTTTCATATTGCATTAATTAAGGGCAATCCTAGAATACTCCTCTACCCTGATCACCTTGGATTTGTCAGACATTTCAGGTAGGACCAAATCTAGAATGAAGTAAATGAAGCACCCAGGATGAAAAATTTAATGAGCCATTCACTCCCAGGGTTATGCAGGTGTAGGATCAGCACCTAGGAGTGAAAGTCTCCTTATGCCTCACTTGTCACAGCCCAGACTCAACTGGAGATGAGGTAATGGCAATGATGGGTAAGTTACATTTACTGGGCATTAACTCTTTCCCTGGCATTATCCTAAATGCCTTACATGTAGTAATTGATTAATTTAATTGTCACAACTCTATAAGGAACGTTATATCATCAGCAACATCGTCTTATTTTATTCCACCACCATTATCATCCATGAATTAAAAATAAGAAATCAGAAGCACAGAGAAGTTAAACAACTTGCCTGAAGTTATTCTGCCAGAATCCAGGCTGTCTAGTTCCAGAATCACCATGCTGTATTGCCTCTCATGACATAAATTTAGATCTTTAGCAGAGAGTCACTGTACAGAAATTTGTAGAATCTCACCATGTGTCAGAATGAAATACCTACCTGTTCAGACTTGATCCAGGCCAGTTCCCTGTAGCTCCACCCCTACGTACTAGGTAGAGACTGACACCAGGGGCAGTACTGTTGGGAAAGACCTAAGGACTCTGTTCTTTGCTTGCAGTGCCTTGACAGTTTCACTTTCCATTCTGTATGTGGCCATTTACATCCAAAGTCAGGAAGAGTAATGTTAGTTTCATATACTGGCAGGTAGTATAGACTGATTTTTAAACTAATTTGATATAAACAAATGCTATTATATAGATAAGTAGCTATTTGCACATACATGTACATATAAACGGGCTTCCCAGGTGGTATTAGTGGTAAAGAACCTGCTTGCCAATGCAGGAGACATAAGAGGTGCAAGTTTGATCCCTGGGTCAGGAAGATCCTCTGGAGAAGGCAATGGCAACCCACTCCAGTGTTCTTGCTTGGGAAATTCCAAGGACAGAGGAACCTGGTGGGCTACAGTCCATAGGGTTGCAAAGAATAGGACACCACTGAAGTGACTTAGCTCATACCCACAGGTACATAGAAATATATACACGTGAACCCAATACATTAAAAATGTGAAATCAGCTTAAGAATTCTTTTACACTTGTCAAGTATCCATGCTGCTGCTGCTAAGTCACTTCAGTGGTGTCTGACTCTGTGTGACCCCATGGATGGCAGCCCACCAAGCTCCCCCGTCCCTGGGATTCTCCAGGCAAGAATGCTGGAGTGGGTTGCCATTTCCTTCTCCAATGGATGAAAGTGAAAAGCGAGAGTGAAGTTGCTCAGTTGTGTCTGACTCTTGGCGACCCCATGGACTGCATGGGGACATAGAGACAGCCTACCAGGCTTCTCTGTCCATGGGATTTTCCAGGAAGAGTACTGGAGTGGGTTGCCATTGCCTTCTCCACAAGTATCCATATACCTTACCAAAAGGTATTATCATGGAAGAGATACAGTCATGACAGTTATAAAAAAACATCCATTATACAGGATTTTTATGTCAGTGGAATTAACATAAAAGTGCATGTTAACACAAAAAGATATTTTCAACAACAAAGCTAAAGATAATTAGCTATGTTGATTCTGAAAAAACTTGAGTGGGCACCCTTCTAGAATGTTGTTTGAGGAGAGCTATATTTGGATGGATATTTTAAGAGCAAAATTTAAAAGTAAAGTTGTAGGCTGAGTAAGTAAGATGGGGCTATTTGGTGTGTTCTTTGCTTAGATAGCAAAGAATGCTTCCTTAATTCAATGCTTTTCATTTTATTTATTAATTTTTACAGCAAAAATTTATTAAGCTACTTTTGTGTCCTGCTGCTGCTGCTGCTAAGTCGCTTCAGTCATGTCCGACTTTGTGCGACCCCATAGATGGCAGCCCACCAGGCTCCGCCGTCCCTGGGATTCTCCAGGCAAGAACATTGGAGTGGGTTGCCATTTCCTTCTCCAATGCATGAAAGTGAAAAGTGAAAGTGAAGTCGCTCAGTCGTGTCCGACTCTTAGCGGCCCCATGGACTGCAGCCTACCAGGCTCCTCCGTCCATGGAATTTTCCAGGCAAGAGTACTGGAGTGGGGTGTCCTAGGCACCCTATAAGGCTCTGGGGAGAGTGTGTTTCATCTTAAGTTCAGATATCAATACCTAACTACAAGAGAGGATGATAAATGCTAAAATAAAGAGCAATGGCAGTACACAGAAGGGTCCTTAACCCAGTGCTGCCAGTTCAGAAAAGGCTTCTTGGAGCTATGCTCTAGGATTCCCTACAGTTGATGTCAGTAAAATTATTACCCCATCAACAATTAAAAGAAAATGTTCAGCTGCTATTTAAGTTCTTATTCTAATTTATTTATTTTTGACTGTGCTGAACCTTCATTGCTGCACATGAACTTATTCTAGTTGCAGTGACTTGGAGCTACTCTCTAGTTGTGGTGTGCAAACTTCTTATTGTGGTGTCTTCTCTGGTTGCAGAGCATGGGTTCTAGAGTGTGCAAGCTCAGTAGTTGTGGTGCCCAGGCTCAGTTGCTGTGGTGCATGGTTATGGCATGTGGAATCTTCCTGGACCAGGGGTTGAACCTATGTTCCCTGGATTGGCTGGTGGATTCTTAACCACTAAACTACCAAGGAAGTCCTATCTTAGTTCTTGAGAAAAATTGCACTATAAAACAAAACCCAAATGTGTGCCATCAGAAAGAGTAGAATGATTGTCATATTTATGGTGACAGTTGCATTAATTAATCTAAAAGCTGTATCAGTTTATGTAAGAATCAGCTGAAAACAAGAGGGATCAGATGATACAGTCCTGTTTTATGCCACTTGAAAGTTTGATCTGTCGACAGATCCCTGTGACCCATCCTGGTGTGACATCACTATTATTGTACAGAATGTATGGAAGCAGTAAGATTGGTATTTGCAGTGAACTCACACCAGCTTGCCTCAAAGGACACTCCAGATTAGGGAATCAAAGGCTGGTGGAATATTAGTGAAGGCTTCCAGAAGTTCTGTGTTGAAATTATTTCACGACAGTGGAATATAGTAGTGATAAATAATTGAACACCTGGGCCTAAAATCTAATCATTGACTAGTTTTATAACAGATGGAAAAATAGGTGATTCAGTTCATTTCAGTTCAGTCGCTCAGTTGTGTCTGACTCTTTGAGACGACAGGGACTGCAGCATGCCAGGCCTCCCTGTCCATCACCAACTCCCGAGGGCTACCCAAACTCATGTCCCTTGAGTCAGTGATGCCATCCAACCATCTCATCCTCTGTTGTCCCCTTCTCCTCCTGCCGTCAATCTTTTCCAGCATCAGGGTCTTTTCAAATGAGTCAGCTCTTCGCATCAGGTGGCCAAAGTATTGGAGTTTCAGCTTCAGCATCAGTCCTTCCAATGAACACCCAGGACTGATTTGCTTTAGAATGGACTGGTTGGATCTCCTTGCAGTCCAAGGGACTCTCAAGAGTCTTCTCCAACACCACAGTTCAAAAGCATCAGTTCTTTAGCACTCAGCTTTCTTTATAGTCCAACTATCACATCCATACTTGACTACTGAAAAAACCATAGCCTTGACTAGATGGACATTTGTTGGCAAAGTAATGTCTCTGTTTTTTAATATGCTGTCTAGGTTGGTCATAACTTTCTTTACAAGGAGCAAGCATCTTTTAATTTCATGGCTGCAATCACCATCTGCATGATTTTGGAGCTAAATAAATAAATAAATAAAGTCAGCTGCTGTTTCTCTATTTCCCATGAAGTGATGGGACCCGATGCCATGATCTTTGTTTTCTGAATGTTGATCTTTAAGCCAACTTTTTCACTATCTTCTTTCACTTTCATCAAGAAGCTCTTTACTTCTTCTTCTTCACTTTCTGCCATAAGGGTGGCATCATCTGCATATCTGAGGTTATTGTTATTTCTCCCAGAAATCTTAGTTCCAGCCTGTGCTTCATCCAGCCCAGTGTTTCTCATGATGTACTCTTCATATAAGTTAAATAAGCAGGGTGACAATATACAGCCTTGACGTACTCCTTTTCCTATTTGGAACCAGTCTGTTGTTCCATGTCCAGTTCTAACTGTTGCTTCCTGACCTGCATACAGGTTTCTCAAGAGGCACATCAGATAGTCTGGTATTCCCACAGAATTTTCCACAGTTTATTGTGATCCATGCGGCTTTGGCATAGTCAATAAAGCAGAAATAGATGTTTTTCTGGAACTCTCTTGCTTTCTCCATGATCCAGCGGATGTTGGCAATTTGATCTCTGGTTCTGCTGCCTTTTCTAAAACCAGCTTGAACATCAGGAAGTTCACGGTTCACATATTGCTGAAGCCTGGCTTGGAGAATTTTGAGCATTACTCTACCAGCATGTGAGATGAGTGCAATTGTGAGGTAGTTTGAGCATTCTTTGGCATTGCCTTTCTTTGGAATTGGAATGAAGACTGACCTTTTCCAGTCCTGTGGCCACTGCTGAGTTTTTCAAATTTGCTGACATATTGAGTGCAGCACTTTCACAGCATCATCTTTCAGGATTTGAAATAGCTGAACTGGTATTCCATCACCTCCACTAGCTTTGTTCATAGTGATGCTTCCTAAGGCCCACTTGACTTCACATTCCAGCATGTCTGGCTCTTGGTGAGTGATCACACCATTGTTATCATCTGAGTCATGAAGATCTTTATTGTATAGTTCTTCTGTGTATTCTTGCCACCTCTTCTTAATATCTTCTGCTTCTGTTAGGTCCATACCATTTCTGTCCTTTATTGAACCCATCTTTGCATGAAATGTTCCCTTGGTATCTCTAATTTTCTTGAAGAGATCTCTAGTCTTTCCCACTCTATTGTTTTCCTCTATTTCTCTGCACTGATCACTGAGGAAGGCTTTCTTTTCTCTCCTTGCTATTCTTTGGAACTCTGCATTCAAATGGGTATATCTTTCCTTTTCCCCTTTGCTCTTTGCTTCTCTTCATTTCACAGCTATTTATAAGGCCTCATCAGACAGCCATTTTGCTTTTTTGCATTTCTTTTCCATGGGGATGGTCTTGATCTCTGTCTCCTATACAATGTCACGAACCTCGATCCATAGTTCATCAGACACTCTATCAGATCTAGTGTCTCAAATCTATTTCTCACATCCACTGTATGATTGTAAGGGGTTTGGTTTAGGTCATAACTGAACGATCTAGTGGTTTTCCCTACTTTCTCCTATTTAAGTTTGAATACAGCATAAGGAGTTCATGATCTGAACCACAGTCAGCTCCTGGTCTTGTTTTTGCTGACTGTATAGAGCTTCTCCATCTTTGGCTGCAAAGAATATAATCAATCTGATTTTGGTGTTGGCCATCTGGTGATGTCCATGTGTAGAGTCTTTTCTTGTGTTGTTGGAAGAGGGTGTTTGCTATGACCAGTGCGTTCTCTTGGCAAAGCTCTATTGGTGATTAGGAGATCCAATTCAATGATTGGTTGAGAAGAAATCTATTGCAGAGCCTTAAAAGGGTGTTTTTAGGACCTCGAGTTGTAAAGTTAATCAACGTAAATAGTTTTCTAAGAAGAGCTCCTATGCAATAGCCATGGAACTGTCTAGTTCTCAAAATTTCCAAAGAATTTTTCAAAGAATGGTTCATGAGCACTTGCCTCAGACTCATCTAGATTATTGTTAAAAATGAGTTTTCAGTCCCAACACTGAATCACATTCCTTGAAGGGCAGGACCCGAGTCTCCATTTCAGCAAGCCCTCTGGAGGACACTTAAGTATTTGAAGATTTAAAGGTTATTGACATTAAACTATTCTAGCGACAATGAAAATTTAATTTTTTTTTTTGTTTTTAGCCTTGCTTGATTGAAATGTCTAGAATCTGGGGAAGGAGAATTATAGGAAGAACAAGTGTAGTAAAATAACTTGCCCAGATATGAGTGAAATTTATTAATAAACTTCTGGGGTTTCTTTTGCAAACACCATAAAGTAACTGTTTTCCAGTCTGCATTCCTGTGGAGTCCTAGTAGCCCATAACATTTCTATTGAGGTTTATTCCTATAGTGGAAAATTTCAAACAGAAAAATAATGCTCCATAATTGGCGTATCATACATTTATTTATTTAACCATCAGGTTGGTTTGTTTCTCACCTTTGGTTCTTGTCTCATAGTAACAAAGATTTAGAATGATGGACTAAAGGGTTTGAAACAACAGAAAAGTTGCAGTTCAGTTATAGCTCAAGCAGACAGAATATTTATTAAAGAGACGTGGAAGTGGGCCAACCTGAAAGGAATCATAACAATCCCTCTTGGCTTCTCCTTTTATACTTCCTGTCTCTTCCTCTTGGTTCTGTCCTGTGCAAAATAGGGCCTGTACTCACCACCTATCAGGAAAGAGCATACCCTCAAGGCTAGTTGGCACTTGCAAGTTACACAGCCACAGTCTCTGTTGTGCATGTCTTTCCCATCATTCAGTTTGTACAATCAGATATATGTATATATGAACACATACATATTTATGACTATGTAAAAATTCATAAATCCATACATATTATGAGTATTTATGAGCGCTTAATGGGCTCCTAGCTGTTTAAGGTTACTTGAAGAAGCCCTTGTGGTTAGTTTGTATTCACTATGTGCCTAGGGTGCATGTGCAGGAGTTGGAAAAGTCTCTGTGGTTATTTTTGTAGCATATCTGTGAGCTCTCCTGGGTGTGTTTAGGATGGGGTTTAGAGATCAGCTTGCATCCTTTTCGGCTAGGCCACTGCTTGTTGCTCATGCCTAATTTCCTACCTAACATAGCTATTTGTTAATCACATACTGTAATTTAAGTCTTGGGTTGCAGAGGCAGAAAAACATACAATTATGAATATTAATGGGTATATTTATACCTAATGTAGGTGAATTATATGTTTTTGAAGTGATTGATTTATTTTTTCAATGATGAGGACATTTTAAACATATATCAGGATTAGAGTGCCCCAAGATGAATAAATTAATCTCTACAATTTTTCTAATACTTTTACCATGTGAATTTCATTAAGAAAGCTAACTTCTCTTGTTTCCAGTAGCTAAATTTCAGTCTCATTCAATTTTGGTTGGCTAATCCATAGGTGAATCTTGGGGAAAAGATTAAAAATATCTTTTTGTTTTAAAATTGTGTTTACTCTCTTCTCACTTTACTGGTTGCCATTAAAATTATTATTATTACTGCAAATGTATCACTTTTTACAAAAATGTTTATTTGGCTGCATTGGATCTTAGTTTTAGTACATAGGATTTTCGATCTTTGGCATGCAGGATTTTTTAGTTGTGGCATGTGGGATCTAGTTCTCTGACCAGGGATCAAACTCAGGCCTCCTGCATTGAGAGCACACAGTCTTAGCCACTGAACCACCCGGAAAGTCCCTGTATCACTTTTTTACCATGAGTAAATTGCGTTTAGAGAAAAGAATTATGTGTTACTTAAAGAGTTTTGCTTTTTTTAAAAAAATAGAAAATTCAAAAAAATTTTACTAGTATACAAAGGGTATCTCTTTGATAAAAAATTTTACCACTGCCATATTTACTCTCCAGTGACAAAGGGTCACATGAGATTTATTCTATTTTCTGTAGGAAAATATGTAAATATCATCAATAGCAAAAGAAAATTTATTTTCTGGGGTCATATGAGTGAAGAGCAACTGGAGTGGGGTGGATGGTGTTTTGCTAAATTATCAAGATTGATAGATTATCATTTGATATTCCAGAAGCAGTACTTTCTCAAAGACCTTAAGTGACCCTACTTTACTTCAAATACATGTTGACTTGGTTGAATTATCATTTAGAAATAAAATTGTTTTTGTAGTTTTCATTGTAGTAGTTAGTTGATGACAGCAACTTAATTCAATAGCTTGTTCTCAACATAAACTCTTCTTTTTTATTAATAAACCCAGTTTTCAGTTAGTAAGTTCACTGACTTTTCATGCACTGATTTTCAACCAAAATAATATTATTAGTGGGTTTAATGCAAAAATATTCACAGTATATATATATATATATATCTTTTTATCTAAAAGGAACAATTATTGAAGGGCTATAATGTGATATCTTGTTAACTGATACGTGGCATATAAAGTATACATAATTAACCAAATTTAAAATAGAAAGCAATGAAATATGTTCAGACCAGAACTGTTTTACACATTGACAGGTTTTTTGTTTGTTTGTTTGTTTTGGTAGTTTGGAAGGTACTTCAAAGTCTTATTTGACTCAGAATAAGATATCAATTTTCCAGGGGTTACTTCTCATTTGTCTACTTGAGAAAAAGCAGAGTAAAGAATGTACAAAAAATTCAGTGACTTTTTGAGCTTGTTTTGATACCTAAACAATAGAAATCTGCAGTATTTTGCTAGAAAATAAGGAGATGTTTGATATGAAGCATGTTTTTAGGTTGTTTCTAATACAAATTTTTTTGGTTATTCTTGACCATCACAGATACACCGAGGAGTTAAAGGATTTGTCCGAGATCTTCAGGGTAACCCAATTGCTAACGCCACCCTCTCTGTGGAAGGAATAGACCATGATGTCACATCTGGTGGGTGTTCTTTGCTGTGATCAGAGGCTCTAGTATTGCATATGAGACCGTGGCTACTTCTTAGCGTAGTTACATTCTTATACTGTTCTATGCAAAGCAATTAAATGCCTCATGTCTCTTTACACTCTCTCCAGCTTTGATCTAGTTAAATTTTTATCTGGGGAACAGGTCAGGTAGTTACTTAGGAGGGCTGTGAGGCAGGGCCGTCTGTGAGACTCTTTGCAGTTGTCAAGTCAAAGGAAGATGAACCAGCTGGAATTAAAATGCTGTATCCTAATGATCTCTCCTAAGAAGGGCTTCCCTGGTGGCTCAGAGGGTAAAGTGTCTGCCTGCAATGCGGGAGACTTGGGTTCGATCCTTGGGTCAGGAAGACCCCCTGGAGAAGGAAATGGCAACCCACTCCAGTACTCTTGCCTGGAAAATCCCATGGAGAAGTCTGGTGGGCTACAGTCCATTATCGCAAAGAGCTGGACACGACTGAGCGACTTCACTATCACTTTCAAGAAGAGATTCTAAAGAGCTGTTAATTGGTGGACCTCAGGAGGGAGCAGAAGAGTAGGAAGGAGGTTAACTGCCTGTGTTTTGTTGTCTAGGATGTCCCATCCATTTCTTCATTTAATCTGTGTCATAAAGCCATATGTATCCAAGGCTGAAAAGGACCTTACAGGATTGAAGTTTATGTTAGTTGTTTCTAGGTTTAAAGCCCATTTTCCTAGTTTGGGGGGAATGATGTGTTTTTCTGGCAAACCTATCTACTACTAGCAAGTCGCTTCAGTTGTGTCCGACTCTGTGCGACCCCACAGATGGCAGCCCACCAGGCTCCGCCATCCCTGGGATTCTGCAGGCAAGAACACTGGAGTGGGTTGCCATTTCCTATCTACTCCTGTTAATAAACATCTCTCCAACTCATTTTAGTGTAATTCTCATTTGTTGGTATCTTATCAAAAACAATAATATCTTTTTAGCTATAAACTCCATTTATACATGTTTCAAGACCTTAGCATTAGTTAACCTTTAAATTAGTGCCCAAACATCCTATACCATTAACTCTTATTTAACCTCCACATTTATAATTTGTATTTTTTAATCTTGAATATTTGTTTTCTAAAAATCCATTTATTTATTCAAACAACAATGCTTTTCAACACCCGATGAAGTGCCAGCCCACCTTCTGGACCAATATGCCAGAATCTGTGCCAAATTATTGCTCCCTTCACCCCTGGGGCGGGACTTCTTGAAGGACCTAGGCCGTGCACCCTATGGCCACAAGCAACTGCTTTTGTTAACATTAGTAACATATAAACATTATTTTCTCTGCATTCCAGATGTGAAAAATTTAGGAAAATCTCACGTTGGCAGTATAAATAGGTAGAAAGGAATGAAATCTGAGGAGCAGGTTCTGGGACTAGCTTTTTTAAAAAATAATTTATTTTTTATTGAAGGATAATTGCTTTACAGGATTTTGCTGTTTTCTGTCAAACCTCAACATGAATCAGCAATAGGAATACATATCTCCCCTCCCCTTTGAACCTCCCTCCCACCTCCCTCCCCATCCCACCGCTCGAGGATGATACAGAGCCCCTGTTTGAGTTTCCTGAGCCATACAGCAAATTCCCATTGACTGTCTATTTTACATATGGTAATGTAAGTTCCATGTTACTCTTAACATACATCTCACCCTCTTCTCCCCTCTCCCCATGTCCATAAGTCTATTCTCTATGTCTGTTTCTCCACTGTTGCCCTGTAAATAAGTTCTTCAGTATCATTTTTCTAGATTCCATATATATACATTAATATAAGGTATTTATCTTTCTCTTTATGACTCACTTCACTCTGTATATGTTCTAGGTTCATCCACCTCATTACAACAGACTCAAATGCATTCCTTTTTATGACTGAGTAATATTCCATTGTGTATATGTACCACAACTTCTTTATCCATTCATCTTTCGATGGACATCTAGGCTGCTTCCATGTTCTAGCTATTGTAAATAGTGCTGCAATGAACAATGAGATACATGTTTCTCTTTCAATTTTTGTTTCCTCAGGGTGTATGCCTAGAAGTGGGATTGCTGTGTCATATGTGGTTTTACTCCTAGTTTTTTTTTTTTAGGAAATCTCCATACCATCTTCCATAGTGGCTGTATCAATTTACATTCCCAGCAAAAGTGCAAGAGCATGCCTTTTCTCCACACTGTCTCCAGCATTTATTGTTTGTAGGCTTTTTGATAAGGGCCATTCTGAGCAGTGTGAGGTAGTATCTCATTGTAGTTTTGATTTGCATTTCTCTAATAATGAGCAATATTGAGCATCTTTTCATGTGTTTGTCAGCCATCTGTATGTCTTCTTTGGAGAAATGTCTGTTTAGGTCTTTTCCCCACTTTTTGATTGGGTTGTTTGTTTTTCTGGCATTGAGTTGTATGAGCTGCTTGTATATTTTGAACATTAATCTTTTATCAGTTGTTTCATTTGCTATTGTTTTCTCCCATTCTGTGGGTTGTCTTTTCACCTTGCTTATAGTTTCCTTTGCTGTGCAGAAGCTTTTAAGTTTAATCAGGTCCCACTTGTTTACTTTTGTTTTTATTTCTGTTACTCTAGGAGGTGGGTCATAGAGGATCTTGCTTTGATTTATGTCATCGAGTATTCTGCCTATGTTTTCCTCTAAGAGTTCTATAGTTTCTGATCTTACATTTAGGTCTTTAATCCATTTTGAGTTTATCTTTGTGTATGGTGTTAGGAAGTGTTCTAATTTCATTCTTTTATATGAAGCTGTCCAGTTTTCCCAGCACCATTTATTGAAGAGGCTATCTTAGCCCCATTGTATATTCTTGCTTCCTTTGTCAAAAATAAGTTACCCATGGGTGCATGGGTTTTTTCTGGGCTCTCTATTTTGTTCCATTGGTCTGTATTTCTGTTTTTGTGCCAGTACCATACTGTATTGATGACTATATCTTTGTAGTATTATCTGAAATCAGAAGATTGATTCCTCTAGCTCCATTCTTCTTTCTCAATTCTGCTTTGGCTAATCAGGATCTTTTGTGTTTCCATATGAATTGTGAATTTTTTGTTCCAGTTCTCTGAAAAATACAATTGGTAATTTGATAGGGATTGCATTAAATCTGTAGATTGCATTTGGTAGTATAATTATTTTTACAATATTTATTCTTCCTACCATAAACATGGTATATCTTTCCATCTGTTTATGTTGTCTTTGATTTCTTTCATTAGTGTCTTATAATTTTCTGTGTACAGTTCTTTTGTCTCCTTAGTTAAGTTTATTCCTAGATATTTAATTCTTTTTGTTGCAATGGTGAATGGGATTGATGCTTAATTTCTCTTCCTGATTTTTCATTGTTAGTATATAGAAATGAAAGTAATTTCTGTGTATTGATTTTGTATCCTGCAACTTTGCTAAATTCACTGATTCACCCTAGTAATTTTCTGATACTATCTTCAGAGTTTTCTATGTACAGTATCATGTCATCTGCAAACAGTGAGAGCTTTACTTCTTATTTTCCAATCTGGATTCCTTTTATTTCTTTTTCTTCTCTGATTGCTGTAGCTGAGACTTCAAGAACTATGTTGAATAATAGTGGTGAAAGTGGACACCCTTGTCTTGTTTCTGATCTTAGAGGGAATGCTTTTGGTTTTTCACCATTGAGAATAATGTTTTCTGTAAGCTTATCATATATGGCCTTTATTATGTTAAGGTAGGTTCTTTCTATGCCCATTTTTTGAAGAGTTTTAATCATAAATGGGTGCTGAAATTTGTCTAAGACTTTTTCTACATCTATTGAGATTATCATATGGTTTTTATCTTTCATTTTGTTAATGTGGTGTATCACATTGAGGGATGTCCATATATTGAAGAATCCTTACATCCCTGGAATAAACTCAACTTGATCATAGTATATGAGCTTTTTGATGTGTTGCTGAATTCTACTTGCTAAAATTTTGTTGAGGATTTTTGCATGCATGTTCATCAGTGATATTGGCCTGTAGTTTTGTTTTTTGTATTGTCTTTGTCTGGTTTTGGTATCAGGGTGATGGTGGCCTTGTAGAATGAATTTGGAAGTGTTCCTTCCTCTGCAATTTTTAAAAAGAGCTTTAGAAAGATAGGCATTTGTTCTTCTCTAAATGTTTGATAGAATTCTCCTGTGAAGTCATCTGGTACTGGGCTTTTGTTTTTTTGGGGGAAATGTTTGATCACAGCTTCAATTTCAGTGCTTGTAATTGGGTTGTTCATAATTTCTATTTCTTTCTGGTTCAGTCTTGGATAATTGAACTTTTCTATGGATCTATGGATTTCTTCCAGGTTATCTATTTTATTGCCATATAGTTGTTCATAATAGTCTCTTATAATCCTTTGTATATCTGCATTGTCTGTTGTAACCTCTCCTTTTTCATTTCTAATTTTATTGATTTAATTCTTCTCTGTTTTTTTCTTGATGAGTCTGGCTAAGTGTTTGTCAGTTTTGTTTATCTTCTCAAAGAACCAGCTTTTCATTTTTATTAATCTTTACTATTTCATTTCTTTTTCATTTATTTCTGCTCAGAGCTTTATGATTTCTCTCCTTCTACTAATTTTTCTTTTGTTGTTGTTGTTCTTCTTCTTCTTTTTCCAGTTGCTTTAGGTGTAAAGTTAGGTTGTCTATTTGATATTTTTCTTTTTTCTTGAGGTAGGATTGTATTGCTATAAGCTTCCCTCTTAGAACTGTTTTTGCTGCATCCCATAGGTTTTGAGTTGTTGTGTTTTCATTGTCATTTGTTCCTAGAAATTTTTTTTATTTCCCCTTTGATTTCTTCAGTAACCTGTTGGTTATTTAGAAATGTGTTGTTTAATCTCCATTTGTTTGTGTTTCTTACAGGTTTTTTTTTTTTTTTTTTTTGTAATTGACATCTAGTCTCATAACATGTTTTCATCAGAGAAGATGCTTGATACAATTTCAATTTTCTTAAATTTACTGAGTTTTGATTTGTGACCCATGATGTGGTCTATCCTGGAGAATGTTCCATATGCACTTGAGAAGGTGTATTCTTCTGCATTTGGATGAAATATCCTGAAGATATCAATAAGATCCATCTCATCTAATGTATCATTTAAGACTTGTGTTTCCTTATTAATTTTCTGTTTTGATGATATGTCCACTGGTGTGAGTGGGGTGTTAAAGTCTCCTACTATTATTGTGTTACTGTCAATTTCTCTTTTTATGTCTGTTAGTGTTTTTCTTATATTTTGAGGTGCTCCTATGTTGGGTGCATAGATATTTACAATTGTTATGTCTTCCTCTTGGATTAATCCCTTGATCATTATGTAGTGTTCTTCCTTATCTCTTGTAATCTTCTTTATTTTAAGGTCTATTTTGTCTGATATGAGGATTGCTACTCCAGCTTTCTTTTGCTTCCCATCTGCATGGGATATATTTTTCTGTCCTCTCACTTTTGGTCTGTATGTGTCTTGAGGTCTGACGTGGATTTCTTGTAGACAGCATATATATGGGTCTTTTTTATTTTTGGTATCCATTCAGCCACTCTGTGTCTTTTGGTTGGAGCATTTAATCCATTTACATTTAAAGTAATTATTGATATATATGTTCCCATTGCCATTTTCTAATTGTTTGGGGTTGATTTTGTAGGTCTTTTTTCTTCTGTTGTGTTTCTCGACTATATAAGTCCATTTAACACTTGTTGCAAAGCTGGATGGTGGTACTGAATTCTCTTAACTTTTGCTTTTCTGTAAAGCTTTTTATTTCTCCATCAATTTTGAATGAGATCCTTGCTAGGACATTAATCTTGATTGTAGATTTTCCCCTTTCAGTACTTTAAATATATCCTGCCATTCCCTTCTGGCCTGCAGAGTTTCTGCTCAAAGATCAGCTGTTAAGCATGTGGGGTTTCCCTTGTATGTTACTTATTGTTTCTCCCTTGCTGCTTTTAATTGTAGGGAATATGCTTCCCTGGTGGCTTAGATGGTAAAGTGTCTGCCTGCATACAGGAGACCCGAGTTTGATCACTGGGCTGGGAAGATCCCCTGGAGAAGGAAATGGCAACCCACTCCAGTACTCTTGCCTGGAAAACTCCATGGACAGAGGAGCCTTGTAGGCTACAGTCCATGCGGTCGCAAAGAGTCAGACACGACTAAGTGACTTCACTTCACTTCACTTTGCTATGCACAAGCCTGTACTATAATTAATAGAGCCTCTTTGAAAAATAAGAATAACTTTCTCATTTCCCCCAGGCGAAGGGCTGGGAGCAGTGAAAGGTCCATCGTGGAAAGACATCTTGAAAACAAGATGTTGAAGTTCTGATGTGACTGATGGAAAACCATTAGTGACTGTTCCCATAAACAGAGCCTTGAGGTAGATGCTGAGAAAGTGCATCACTAGCCAAAGGGCTAAACAAAGTCATGAAAGGGCTGAAGGTTTGACACTGAGGACTGTGCATTGTATATCTTTATCCCCAATCTGAGATTGTAAAGAATAGATATCTCTAGAGCATGAGTAAAGAAGTAGAAATTAACAATAAAAGGCATGCGAGGATTAGGATCTGGGCTTTGGACTGCTATTGGCATCAGCCCCCTGATCCCCACTTTATTTCTGAGTCTTATTTTTCCTTATTCTTCTGCATCACCACTCCCTCAGGTCGGTTCGTTGTTGGGCTGGTCCCAACATTAATATTTTTCTTTGTGTTTAGTCTTTGTTAGTTTGATTAGCATGTGTCTTGGCATGTTTCTCCTTGGGTTTATCCTGTATGGGGCCCTTTGTGCCTCTTGGACTTGGTTGATTATTTCCTTTTCCATGTTGGGGATAATTTTCAACTATAATCTCTTCAAAAATTTTCTCATACCCTTTCTTTTTTCTCCTTCTGGGACCCCTATAATTCAAATGTTGGTGAATTTGATATGGTTCCAGAGGTCTCTGAGACTGTCCTCAGCTCTTTTAATTCTTTTTATTTTATTCTGCTTCTCAGAAGTCATTTCCATCATTTTATCTTCCAGCCCACTGATGTGTTCTTCTGATTCAGATATTCTGCTATTGATTCCTTCTAGAGTATTTTTAGTTTCAGTAATTGTGTTGTTTGTCTCTGTATGTTTATTCTTTAATTATTCTAGGTCTTTATTAATTGATTCTTACATTTTCTCCATTTTATTTTCAAGGTTTTGATCATCTTTACTATCATTATTCTGAATTCTTTTTCAGGTAATTTTCTTATTTCCTCTTCATTTATTTGGACTTCTGTGTTTCTAGTTCCTTCATTTGTGCAGTATTTCTCTGCCTTTTCTTTCTTTCTTTTTTTTTTTTAGGTTACTGTGTTTGAGCTTTCCTTTTTCCAGGCTTCAAAGAAAGTTGAATTCTTTCCTTGAAGAAAGTTGAATTCTTTCTTGCTTTTGGTTTCTGCCTTCCTAAGATTCATCCAGTGGTTTATGTGAGCTTCATATAGGGTGAGATTTGTGCTGAGTTTTTGTTTGCTTGTTTGTTTGTTTTTCCTCTGATTAGCAAGGCTGAGTGAGGTGGTAATCCTGTCTGCTGATGATTGGGTTTGTATTTTTGTTTTGTTTCTTGTTTAGATGAGGCATCCTGCACAGGGTGCTCCTGGTGGTTGGGTGATGCTGGGTCTTTTATTAAGTGGTTTCCTTTGTATGAGTTCTCACTATTTGATACTCCTTAGGATTAGTTCTCTGGTATTCTAGGGTCTTGGAGCCAGTGCTCCCACTCCAAAGGCTCAGGGCTTGATCTCTGGTCAGGAATGAAGACCACAAGTGATCTGTTATATCATTAAGTGAGATTAAAACAAATATCCAAAAATGAGAAACCAAAGATGAATCCCAGACAAATGCAGTTACAAAATCAGGCAAATAATAGTTAAAATAATAGAATATAAACATATACATATACACCCATGAGCAAAGTGAAAACAGTCCAACAAAAATAAAGTACAGTAGATTGATCTGGCAAACAAAGGAAATCAAAGATTATATTTACCAGTTAAGAACAATACTAACTTATGCACAAACTGGAAAACAAAGCTAAAGCAAGGTGCCAAGTTGGGAATAAAGCAGTGAAAACAAAACTAACAAATATGTTGAGAGGAAAGGAAAGAAAGAAAGAATAGGTATGCAAAGTTAAATAGAGGTATATGAAGAGGATTTATATACATTAAAGATTAACTGCAAGGGGAAGAGAACAGTAGGAAAGGCAAATAAAAGGAATAAATGTAGAAAAAGTATAATAGGTTTAAAAATTTCATAATTAAAATTATAAAAAAGAGAAAAAAAGTAAGAAGAAAGAAAAAAGAGGGGGAAAGGGGAAAACTCTACAGAACTGCAAAAGTCCAGTGTAGAGGCAAAGGTTTATAACAACAATAGAAAATGTGACTGAATACACACATATACATATACACCCATAAGCAAAATCCAAACAGCCCTCCAAAGATAAAGTACAGTAGATTGACCCAGCAAATAAAAGAAGCCAAAAACTACACCTACCAGAACAAAACTAATTAAAGCACAAACTGGAAAACAAAACTAAAGCAAGCTGCCAAGTGGGGAATAAAGCAATGAAGATAAAACTAACAAATATGTTGAGAAGAAAGGAGAGAAAGAAAAGAAAGAAAGAATAGATATGCAAAGTTAAATAGAGGTAGAAAAAGATTTATATATGTTAAAGATTAACTGCAATGGGAAAAGAACAGTAGGAAAAGCAAACAAAGGAATAAATGTGGGAAAAAATAATAGGTTTAAAAAATTAAAAATTAAAATTGAAAAAAGAGGAAAAAAGTGAGAGAGGAAAACACAGAACTGCAAAACCCAACCTAAAGGCAGAGGTTTATGACAACAATAAAAAATGTGACTGAGGAAAAAAAAGAAAAAAGCTCAAAAGCTTAATTGGATTTCTTAGTGCCAATAAAATCGACAACTACAACAGAGGGGGGGGGAAAAAGGAAAAAAAAAAAAAAAGAATCTACAGAATAAGTAAAAATAATAATAATAAATGTTTTTCTTGAGTCACTGCTGTAAGAGTCCTTTCCCGTGCTAGGAATCACAGTCCACCTTACCTCCCTAGGATGCCCTCCAACATTGTGCTGATCTCTGGACTTGCTGTAGGGGCTGCTCAGATTCTAATCTGGTCCTACTCTTGTGTGTTCGTGCCTCCAATGTCCCCAGCTATCAGAGCTAGTGCATTTTCTTTTGTGGGCACTCTCAATGGCCTTTTATACATTCCATAGATACAGAGTCTACTTAGTTGGTTGTGTGGCTTTAATCTGCAGCTTGTACAGCTGATGGGAATGTTTTGAATCTTTTTTCTTAGCCTCGCTACCTCTGGGTTTCAGTTGCGGTTTTATTCCCACCTTTGCATGTGGGTCGTCCACTGGGGTTTAACTTCTGAGGCTGCCCTGGACTTGGGTCTGCCCCAGTGAGGGCCAGGTGTGAAGGTGGTGCAGCTGCTTGGGTCGCAGGGGTTCTGGCAGCACCAGGTACTCAGGGGGGTTGGCGGCTAGGGCTGCAGGAAATATAGTGCTCTAGAAGGGTATGGCAACTAGTCTTGGCCAATACGCTCCAGTATTCTTGCTTGGAGAACCCTCTCTCTGACAGAGAAACCTGGCAGACCACAGTCTACAGGGTCGCAAAGAGTCGGACATGAACGAAGTGACCCTGCGCGCATAAATGCAGGACTATTTTTTTTTGCCTGTGGCATCTCTTCCCCTGTGAGAGTTGAGGGTGAACATGGTGCAGCTGCTTGGGTTTCGGGGACCCTGGTGGCACCAAGTGTGCAGGAACACAGACTGCTTCCACTGCAGGAGGTAGGCCCTATCAGAGTCTTTTTCGAGCCTCTTGTAGCTGGTGATCAGAAGGCCTCTTTGGCCAGTCTTTCTTCACAACTCCACCCATTCGGGCACTTAGAGGGCTCCTTTGCCTGGGGTCAGGCACATAGAGGGGCCCCCCTGAAGGGTCATACTCTGTAGATTGGCACATGGGACACTTAAAGGGTCACTCTAGGTGGGTTCCTACTCTGCAGTTTGGCGCATCAGTCACTGAAAGGAGTACCCTGCGTGGGGTCCTACTCTGTAGTTCAGTGAAGTCAGGTTTTTGATGGGCCAGCCTCTCTGTTGTTCAGCTGCCAATGCTGACATGTGGGGAGAAAGAGGCTATGGTGATGGCTCCACCCACTATGCGTGACTCAGCAGTATCGCCTTGCTTCCATGGTTGCCTGGCTTTCTTCTACCGGCATTTCTCACCACTATCTCCTCCCTCACATCCCCTCAATCCATATCTCTGCAGTCAACCACAGCCCTCACCCTGGCATTGCTCCACAATCCCTAAACTCCAGCTCCCAGCAGCTGCCCCTTCCAGGAGACCAGCATTCCTACTCGGGGTATGTATGGCTGTGGCAAGGACTGTCTGATTCTCATTCCATTTAGGCTGCCACAGATCAGCTGTTTCACTCTCGGCCTTAAATGTTTCTCCTCTGACTCAGACAATTGCCCCAATGTGGGGATTGGACCCCTGCTTCAGTTCCCCCACCCACCAAAGGCAGGTCCAGTCCTACTAACACTCCTGTTTCCCCCCCTAGTTCCTTCACCCTACCGAATTTTGTGTGGTTCTACATATTCTTTTCCACTGGTCGGGTACTCCTGTCCAATCTCAGCTGGTGTTCTGGATGCACTTCTGTGTCTGAAGGTGTATTCCTGATGTATCCATGGACAGAGATGTACTCCACGTCCATCTACTCCTCTGCTATCTTGTTCTCCCTTGACACTGCAGCTTTTCAAGGGCAGCATAGGGTAGTAAGGAGAAACAAGCAATGGGTCAGTGGAGTCAAAGGTGGAGAGAAAATGTAGTGCCTTGTCCGGGAATCCTGAAAGTGTTTCAGGACAGATGAAATGTGAAATGTCAGGAAAGATGCACCTTTGAAAGAGGCAGTGTGGAGTCTTGATGAGTCTATTTCAGTGGACTGTGGAGGAGGAGGAAAGGGCCTGAAATGGAGAGTATTGACAAGTCTTTCTAGAACTTTTGCTGTAAACTGAAGAACAGAAATGAGACACTAGCTTAAAGGAGATGTAGAGTCCAGAGAGGAGAAGAGATGGTGATGAGAGTTTATTTTTTTCTGATGGTTTCCATATTCACAGTGAAATATTAATACAATGTGAAGCATCAACTAAGAGTGAGGATGAAGAGGATGCTGTACAAGTGTTAAGAAAAGGGAAAATTCCACTTGGACCTTGCTATTCAGAATGTGGCCCCTACCAAGATTGAATTCAGCAATCACCTGGAACTAGCTAGAAATGCAGAATCTCAGGCCTCATCCCAGATCTAGGGAATTAGAATTTGCTCCTTACTGTTTCTCAGGTGATTGATGTGCACTAACCTAAGATACAGGAAGGTGAAAGGACTTTGGAGGAAGACAGGGCAGGACCAGGGCCTTGTGTTTGTAGACAGGGGACAGCTCATCATCAGTGTGTGTTTTCCTGCAGCCCCTTGCAGCCACAGAGGCAGGCAGAGAGTAGAGGGGTGGGTGTTTCCCAGTGCTGGTGGCTTGCCAGGCATATAAGCAGGTGGGGAACAGCACATCAGTTGAAGGAGACATGTGAGTGGATGACTAGGGGGTCTGGGAACCTAAGCTGCTCAAAGAGAGGATGGAGGTACAGGAACACAACTCTGCTTAGAAATCCTCTGGAAAGCTGGTAGAAAATGCAATCCTAGAAAGCATGCCAGCTATTCTGAGTCTTTATAAATCTAAATTCTAACATGTCCCTCAGGATTTCCAAAGAAGTGCCATCGGGTCACACTTTGTGAGATACTGACCAGACTTTCAGATCTTCAGATCTTCACAGCCAGATGGCAGCAAGAATCAAATCAAAATGGTGCCAGCAGCTTGGGGACTTGAGAATATCCATTAATCTGTGTTATTTCTGACGTGAATATGATGATTCATTATATTAGAAGATTCATTAAATAACATTAGTATCTGTAAAACTGCTATAAAAAATGATGCCTTCTAGAGAGTGTCATACTCTTTTCAATGGAATTTCATTAAATTCTATAAATAACTAAAGACAGAGAATAAAAATTGAATTTAGGTGGCATAACTATGAATTTCTCATATGTGCCTGTGACTTGATATTCTGTTCCCCACAGCAAAGGATGGTGATTATTGGAGATTGCTCGTCCCTGGAAACTATAAACTTACAGCCTCAGCACCGGGCTATCTGGCAATAGCAAAGAAAGTGGCAGTTCCTTATAGCCCTGCTGTCAGGGTAAGTGATTGTGATAATAGCTAAAGTTTATTAAACACTTACCATAGGTCAGGCATATTTAATCATTATATTTAGCTTTCATAATAACTCTATGAGGTAGAGTTATTATTACCTTGTTGTCCATCTGTTAAAAGAAAACTGAGGCCCTGAAAAGCTAAGTGACTTGCCGAAAGGCTCAGTGTTTAATTTAATACCACTCAATGTGAAACTTTGTTACCATTTCTCAATTTCTGAAGAGATCCACAAAAAAAATAAAACTTAAAAAAAGTAAGGTTTTATTTGCTGATCTTGATTTATATCTAAATAATGTTCTGTTTGATTTATCTTTTTATCCCAAACAGCTAGTATCATACCTTACTCAATGAGGATTTTGAAAAATAAATTAGGCTTGCAACATAATTTTAGGCATTAACTAAACATCTATTAAGCACATACTATGAGCAAAGTCAGGTCCTTTATGATAAGAACTATAAAATATGATACTTATTTAAGTAGATGCCATTTATTGATATTTTACTACTAAGGGTGATAATGATGAGACCAAAAATCTCATAGATCATGATTTTACTATTATCCTTGTAATATATTACTATGGAATGGCCTACAGGATTTCCAATTAAAAGCTTTACTTGAAAAGAATTTATTATATTTTTGGTTATATACCCTAAGTTTGGCAATAAATGCTCGGTTTTGCAAGCTAAATATCTTGGGTTTTTAAGTGATCCTTTGGTTTCGATTGTATGTGTTTATTAGGCTGGATATGTATTAAAATCAGGAGGTAAATTTGAACAAATAAATCCTGGAAAAATGTGGCTTCAGAGTCAGGTTTTAAAAGATTTCATTTTGACCCTTGACCTTTCTGCTATGTGTTAATTCAAAGAGGTGTTGAGTAGTCACATTCTTAAATAACCATAGAGTGCCTGATGAACTATGGAATGAGGTTCATGACATTGTACAGGAGACAGGGATCAAGACCATCCCCGTGGAAGAGAAATGCAAAAAAGCAAAATGGCTGTCTGGGGAGGCCTTACAAATAGCTGTGAAAAGAAGAGAAGCAAAAAGCAAAGGAGCAAAGAAAAGATATAAGCATCTGAACGCAGAATTCCAAAGAACAGCAAGAAGAGATAAGAAAGCCTTCCTCAGCGATCAAAGAAAAAGAGGAAAACAACAGAATGGGAAAGACTAGAGATCTCTTCAAGAAAATTAGCGATACAAAAGGAACATTTCATGCAATGATGGGCTCGATAAAGGACAGAAATGGTATGGACCTAACAGAAGCAGAAGATATTAAGAAGAGGTGGCAAGAATACACAGAAGAACTGTACAAAAAAGATCTTTATGACCCACATAATCACGATGGTGTAATCACTGACCTAGAGCCAGACATCCTGGAATGTGAAGTCAAGTGGGCCTTAGAAAGCATCACTACAACAAAGCTAGTGGAGGTGATGGAATTCCAGTTGAGCTATTTCAAATCCTGAAAGATGATGCTGTGAAAGTGCTGCACTCAATATGCCAGCAAATTTGGAAAACTCAGCAGTGGCCACAGGACTGGAAAAGGTCAGTCTTCATTTAGATCCCAAAGAAAGGCAATGCCAAAGAATGCTCAAACTACCTCACAATTGCACTCATCTCACATGCTGGTAGAGTAATGCTCAGAATTCTCCAAGCCAGGCTTCAGCAATATGTGAACCGTGAACTTCCTGATGTTCAAGCTGGTTTTAGAAAAGGCAGAGGAACCAGAGATCAAATTGCCAACATCCGCTGGATCATGGAGAAAGCAAGAGAGTTCCAGAAAAACATCTATCTCTGCTTCATTGCCTATGCCAAAGCCTTTGACTGTGTGGATCACAGTAAACTGTGAAAAATTCTTAAAGAGATGGGAATACCAGACCACCTGATCTGCCTTTTGAGAAATCTATATGCAGGTCAGGAAGCAACAGTTAGAACTGGACATGGAACAACAGACTGGTTCCAAATAGGAAAAGGAGTACATCAAGGCTGTATATTGTCACCCTGCTTATTTAACTTCTATGCAGAGTACATCATGAGAAACGCTGGACTGGAAGGAACACAAGCTGGAATCAAGATTGCCGGGAGAAATCTCAATAACCTCAGATATGCAGATGACACCACCCTTATGGCAGAAAGTGAAGAGGAACTAGAAAGCCTCTTGATGAAAGTGAAAGTGGAGAGTGAAAAAGTTGGCTTAAAGGTCAACATTCAGAGAACGAAGATCATGGCATCCGGTCCCATCACTTCATGGGAAATAGATGGGGGAACAGTGGAAACAGTGTCAGACTTTCTTTTTTGGTGCTCCAAAATCACTGTAGATGGGACTGCAGCCATGAAATTAAAAGACGCTTACTCCTTGGAAGGAAAGTTATCACCAACCTAGATAGCATATTCAAAATCAGAGACATTACTTTGCCAACAAAAGTTCGTCTAGTCAAGGCTATGGTTTTCCTGTGGTCACATATGGATGTGAGAGTTGGACTGTGAAGAAGGCTGAGCACCAAAGAATTGATGCTTTTGAACTGTGGTGTTGGAGAAGACTCTTGAGAGTCCCTTGGACTGCAAGGAGATCCAATCAGTCCATTCTGAGGGAGATCAGCCCTGGGACTTCTTGGGAAGGAATGATGCTAAAGCTGAAACTCCAGTCCTTTGGTCACCTCATTCGAAGAGTTGACTCTTTGGAAAAGAGTCTGATGCTGGGAGGGATTGAGGGCAGGAGGAGAAGGAGATGACAGAGGATGAGATGGCTAGATGGCATCACTGACTCGATGGACGTGAGTCTGAGTGAACTCCAGGAGTTGGTGTTGGACGGGGAGGCCTGGTGTGCTGCGATTCATGGGGTCGCAAAGAGTTGGACACGACTGAGCTACTGAACTGAACTGAACTGAGTGGCCAAATCAAAGATCTCTTAGCTCCATGTGGAATGGAGCATGGCTATCTCATGGGCCCAAAGAGGTTGCATATTTTAAATAGTCCTTTGTGGAAAAATATATGAATTCTCCATAGACCTGATTAGGATGCCCGGTCTACAGGCAAGTTGAGTTCCTGGGTTACTGATCTTCATGGTGGTTTGGAGGTGTGTGTATTTCCATCAGTTCTTTCACAGATGCAAGATTCTGGAAAACAGAACCCTGTAAAAGCTACATTTAAAAAAATTTGTTTTTTTTTAATTAGAGGATAATTACTTTACAATATGTGATGGTTTCTGCCATACATCAGTATTAATCAGCCATAGACAGAGTGAAGTAAGTTAAAAAGAGAAAGACAATATATATTAATGCACATATATGGAATCTAGAACAGAGAAGGCAATGGTACCCCACTCCACTACTCTTGCCTGGAAAATCCCGTGGACAGAGGAGCCTGGTGGAGTGCAGTCCATGGAGTCACTAAGAGTCAGACACAACTGAGCGACTTCACTCTCACTTTTCACTTTCCTGCCTTGGAGAAGGAAATGGCAACCCACTTCGGTGTTCTTGCCTGGAGAATCCCAGGGACGGGGGAGCCTGGTGGGCTGACGTCTATGGGGTCGCACAAAGTTGGACATGGCTGAAGAAACTTAGCAGCAGCAGCATGGAATCTAGAAAGATAGAACTGATGATGATCCTACTTGCAGGGCAGCAAAGGAGACACAGGCATAAAGAACTGAGTTTTGGACGCGGTGAGGGAGGAGAGGGTGGGGTGGTTTGAGAGAAGTTACATCTTTTTATGGGAGAAAAGACTGCCTTTAAATAATCTGCCTATAAATAATCTGCTTTCCAATAATCCTGAGCATGTGCATGTGCTAAATTGCTTCAGTCATGTCCGATTCTATGCGACCCTATTAGATGAAAGCACATTTCAAACATAATGACTTTTGATATTCTTTTTCCCTAAAAGTATCTTTTTGGTTATCATGAGAGATTTTTTACGATTTACTTTTATTCAGATGGCTAGATTGAGATTATTCTAATAAACTTTAAACCTGTTCATTTTTAATTTTAGTTTTTAAAAGTACACAATCAATTTGATAATAATATATTATTATTTTCTCCTTTAGGTTGATTTTGAACTGGAGTCATTTTCTGAAAGGAAAGAAGAAGAGAAGGAAGAATTAATGGAATGGTGGAAGATGATGTCAGAAACTTTAAACTTTTAAGAAGGCTTCTAATTAATTGCTTTTAATCTATATAATGTATGTAGTATGATGTAATGTGGCCATTTTCTTTTAGATTTTGTGCAGTTAATATTTAACATTGATTTATTTTTCCTCATTTAAATATTAATAGACATTACTTAAAATAGACTCTTAGGTTAAAATATAAGAACTTGGTCTATAACATTCATTTTCGTATATATGTGATACAGAGGACTGTAGAAGAGATTTGAGTGATTTTGCCATGTTAGGCTTAGATACAATATTCCATATGTTATTTACAATATAGAACTTTTTGAGTAATTCTAGGTTTTAAAAATTAGTGAGTCCACTTATGGTTGCTGTAGGGGAAGAAGAGATATGGAGTCTGGGATCAGCATGTACACACTGCTATATTTAAAATGGATAACAAACAAGGTCCTACTGTATACTACAGATAACTCTGCTTAGTGTTATCTGGCAGCCTGGAGGGGAGGGATATTTTGAAGAAAATGGATACATATATATGTATGTTTGAGTCCCTTTGCCATACACTCAAAACATCATAACATTGTTAATCAGCTAAACTCTAATATAAAGTAAAATTTTTTTAAAATCCTAAAAAGAAGAAAGGAAAATGTATTTGAAAAAGCATCTGTGCAATGGATAGAAGGGGAGAGTAAACAAGGGGTACTTTGACGTGATAAAAGCTAAAAGTGAAAAAAAAGATAAAATAGAGAGTCCCTTTAATTAATGTAATTGGTGACAGTGTCACATAATGAAGCCATTGGAAAAGTCAATAGCTACAGCTTGAGTTGTCAGCACTATACTGCAAAACTTAAACAGTCCCGTATTGATCATCATTGTGTAGTGTGCTGTCTAGCTATAGAAGTATGATCTTGTTAATGCATTCTTGATGGGAAAGTTAAAGTGAAGGTGTTCAGTCGTGTCCAACTGTTTGCGACCCCATGGACTGTAGCCTACCAGGCTCCTCTGTCCATGGGATTCTCCAGGCAAGAGTACTGGAATGGGTTGCCATTTCCTTCTCCAGGGGATGTTCCCAACCCAGGGATTGAACTCGGGTCTCCTGCACTGTAGGCAGACGCTTTACCCTCTGAGACACCAGAGTAAGTATACTTGATGGGAATAAAATGTAAATGTTTAGTGAGAAGTTTTATGAAAAGAGTGGAAATTGATTTCTTGCTTGTATACATTGGTGCAATAGTGTTATATTATTCAGTGTGCTAACACTACTTTAAAGTGTAGGGTTTTTCTTGGTTGTAGATTGCCCCAGAATTGCATTCTAAATGAATAAAGATTAAAAAAAGTCCCTATGGTATGTATTTTAATTCTTTTTATTTTTTTGGTCTACAGTTTTGATCACGTGATAAAAAATGTATTCCCTTGAGAGCAGCCTCTCATTGGTTCATCTTCTATAATTTTAAATTTGTTAAGTGACTGCTGTATGCCAAGCACAGTGCAAGCACTGCATGCACTGTGTACATTATTTTGGTGGTCAAAATGTGATTCCATGGATCAGGTGTGTACATAAACTTTAAATACATATACAGAAAAATGAACATGTAATTAAGCATTGTGATGAGTAAAGTTATAGGAAGGACTAGTGTGTGGATAAAGAAATGTCAGAGCAACTTGCTTTAGACTAGATTCGGGGATAGCTTCTTAATGCAAGTTAAGCCCATACTTAGACTATGAGTTCAGTTCAGTCAGTTCACTCTCTCAGTCATGTCTGACTCTTTGTGACCCCATGGACTGCAGCATGCCAGGCCTCCCTGTCCATCACCAACTCCCAGAGTTTACTCAAACTCATGTCCATTGAGTCGGTGATGCCATCCAACCATCTCATCCTCTGTCGTCCCCTTCACCTCCCATATTCAATCTTTCCCAGCATCAGGGTCTTCTCAAATGAGTCAGCTTTTCGCATCAGGTGGCCGAATTATTGGAATTTCAGCTTCAGTATCAGTCCTTCCAATGAATATCCAGGACTGATTTCCTTTAGGATGGATTGGTTGGATCTCCTTCCAGATGAAGGGAGTCTCAAGAGTCCTCTCCAACACCACAATTCAAAAGCATCAGTTCTTTGGCACTCAGCTTTCGTTATAGTCCAACTCTCACATCCATACATAACTACTGGAAAAACCATAGCTTTGACTAGACGGACCTTTGTTGGCAAAGTAATGTTCCTGCTTTTTAATAAGCTGTCTAGGTTGAACTGTGGAGTTGGAGAAGACTCTTGAGAGTCCCTTGGACTGCATTCTGAAGGAGATCGGCCCTGGGATTTCTTGGGAAGGAATGATGCTAAAGCTGAAACTCCAGTACTTTGGCCACCTCATGCGAAGAGTTGACTCATTGGAAAAGACTCTGATGCTGGGAGGGATTGGGGGCAGGAGGAGAAGGGGACGACAGAGGATGAGATGGATGGATGGCCTCACTGACTCGATGGACATGAGTCTGAGTGAACTCCGGGAGTTGGTGTCGGACAGGGAGGCCTGGCATGCTGCGATTCATGGGGTCACAAGCAGTTGGACATGACTGAGTGACTAAACTGAACTGAACTGAGGTTGGTCATAACTTTTCTTCCAAGGAACAAATGTCTTTTAATTTCATGACTGCAGTCATCATCTGCATTGATTTTGGAGCCTCCCAAAATAAAGTCCGTCACTGTTTCCACTGTTTCCCCATCTATTTGCCATGAAGTGATGGGACCAGATGTCATGATTTTAGTTTTCTGAATGTTGAGTTTTAACCTAGCTTTTTCACCTCCTCTTTCACTTTCATCAAGAGGCTCTTTAGTTCGTTGCTTTCTGTCATAAGAGTGGTGTCATCGGTATATCCGGAGAAGGCAATGGCAACCCACTCCAGTACTCTTGCCTGGCGAATCCCATGGACAGAGGAGCCTGGTAGGCTGCAGTCCATGGGATCGCTAGGAATCCGACACGACTGAGCAACTTCACTTTCACTTTTCACTTTCATGCATTGGAGAAGGAAATGGCAACCCACTCCAGTATTCTTGCCTGGAAGATCCCAGGGTGGGGAGGAGCCTGGTGGGCTACTGTCTATGGGGTCTCACAGAGTCGGACACGACTGAAGCGACTTAGCAGCAGCAGCAGCAGCAGCATCTGCATATCTGACTGAGGTTATTGATATTTCTCCCAGCAATCTTGATTCCAGCTTGTGTTTCATCCAGTCCAGCATTTCTCATGATGTACTCTGCACATAAGTTAAATAAGCAGGGTGACAATATACAGCCTTGTCATATTCCTTTTCCGACTTGGAACCAGTCTGTTGTTCCAGGTCCAGTTCTAACTGATGATTCCTGACCTGCATACAGATTTCTCAAGAGGCAGGTCAGGTGGTCTGGTATTCCCATCTCTTGAAGAATTATCCACAGTTTGTTGTTATCCACACAGTCAAAGGCTTTGGTGTAGTCAATAAAGCAGACATAGATGTTTTTCTGGAACTCTCTTGCTTTTTCCATGATCCAGCGGATGTTGGCAATTTGATCCCTGGTTCCTCTGCCTTTTCTAAATCCAGCTTGAACATGTGGAAGTTCACAGTTCATGTATTGCTGATGCCTGGCTTGGAGAATTTTGAGCATTACTTTGCTAGCGTGTGGGATGAATACAATTATGCAGTAGTTTCAGCATTCTTTGGCATTGCCTATCTTTGGGATTGGAATGAAACTGACCTTTTCCAGTCCTGTGGTCATTGCTAAATTTTCCAAATTTGCTAGCATATTGAGTGCAGCACTTTTACAGCATCATATTTGACGATTTGTAATAGCTCAACTGGAATTCCATCACCTCCACTAGCTTTGTTTGTAGTGATTCTTTTTAAGACCCACTTGACTTCCAGGATGTCTGGCTCTAGGTGAGTGATCACACCATCGTGATCATCTGGGTCATGAAGATCTTTTTTGTGTAGTTCTGTGTATTCTTGCCACCTCTTCTTAACATTTTCTGCTTCTGTTGGGTCCATACCATTTCTGTCCTTTATTGTGCCCATCTTTGCATGAAAATTTCCGTTGGTATCTCTAATTTTCTTGAAGAGATCTCTAGTCTTTCCCATTCTATTGTTTTCCTCTATTGCTTTGCATTGATCACTGAGGAAGGCTTTCTTATCTCTCCTTGCTCTTCTTTGGAACTCTGAATTCAAATGGATATATCTTTCCTTTTTTCCTTTGTCTTTCACTTCTTTTATTTTCATATCAGTTTGTAAGGCCTCCTCAGACAACCATTTTGCCCTTTGCATTTCTTTTTCTTGGGGATGTTCTTGATCCCTGCCTCCTATACAATGTCATGAACCTCTGTCCAGAATTCTTCAGGCACTCTGTCTATCAGATCTAAGACCTTGAATCTATTTGTCACTTACACTGTATAGTCATAAGGGATTTGATTTAGGTCATACCTGAATGGTCTAGTGGTTTTCACTACTTTCTTCTATTTAAGTCTGAATTTTACAATAAGGAGTTCATGATCTGAGCCACAGTTAGCTCCCTGTCTTGTTTTTGCTGACTGTATAGAGCTTCTCCATCTTTGGGTGCAAAGTATATAATCCATCTGATTTTGGTGTTGGCCGTCTAGTGAGGTCCACGTGTAGAGTCTTCTCTTGTGTTGTTGGAAGAGGGTGTTTGCCATGACCAGTGCGTTCTCTTGGCCAAACTCTGTTAGCCTTTGCCTTGCTTCATTCTGTACTCCAAGGCCAAATTTTCTCCTTACTCCAGGTATTTCTTGACTTCCTCCTTTTGCATTCCAGTCCCCTGTAATGAAAGACACTTTTTTTTTTTTTTTTTGGTGTTAGTTCTAGAAGGTCTTGCAGATCTTCATACAACCATTCTACTTCAGCTTCTTCAGCTTTATTGGTTGGGGCATAGCCTTGAACTACTGTGATATTGAATGGTTTGCCTTGGAAATGAACAGAGATCATTCTGTCTTTTTTGAGATAGCATCCAAGTACTGCATTTCGGATTCTTTTGTTGATTATGATGGCTACTGCATTTTTTCTAAGGGATTCCTGCCCAAAGTAGTGAAATAATGGTCATCTGAGTTAAGTTCACCCATTCCAGTCCATTTTAGCTCACTGATTCCTAAAAGTCAACATTCAGTCTTACCATTTCCTGTTTGACCACTTCCAATTTGCCTTGATTCATGGACCTAACATTCCAGGTTCCTATGTAATATTGCTCTTTACAGCATCAGACTTTACTTCCATCACCAGTCACATCCATAACTGGGTGCTGTTTTTGCTTTTGCTCCGTCTCTTCATTCTTTCTGGAGTTAGTTCTCAATTGATCTCCAGTAGCATATTGGGCACCTACTGACTAGGAGTATGTGTGAGCAATGCAGAGTTACTTAGTATGCATTTGTATGTATGGTGGTGGTGATATGGTTGAGCAATGCTTCAGGTTGATGATGGTTTTCAGTCACTAGTTTGTGTCCGACTCTTTGTAATATCATGGACTGCAGCACACCAGGCTTCCCTGACCTTCACCATCTCCCAGAGCTTGCTCAAACTCATGTCCATTGAGATGGTAATGCCATCCAACCATCCCACCCTCTGTTGCCCTCTTCTCCTCCTGCCTTCAATCTTTCACAGCATCAGGATCTTTTCCAATGAGTTATCTCTTCATAACAGGTGACAAAATATTGGAATTTCAACTGCAGCATCAGTCCTTCCAATGAATATTCAGGGTTGATTTCCTTTAAGATTGATTGGTTTGATTTCCCTTCAGTTCAAGGGACTCTCAAGAGTCTTCTCCAACACTACAGTTCAAAAGCATCAATTATTCACCACTCAGCTTTCTTTATAGTCCAACTCTCACATCCATACCTGACTACTGGAAAAACCATAGCTTTTACTATATGGATTTTTGTCAGCAATGTGATGTCTCTGCTTTATAATATACTGTCTCGGTTTGTCACAGCTTTTCTTCCAAGGAGCAAGCATATTTTAATTTCATGGCTGCAGTCACTGGCAGCAGTAATTTTTGAAGCCCAAGAAAATAAAATCTGTCACTGTTTTCATTTTTTCCCCATGTATTTGCCTTGAAGTTATGGGACTGGATGTCATAATCTTAGTTTTCTGAATGCTAAGTTTTAAGCCAGCTTTTTTCTCTATCCTATTTCACCCTCATCAAGAGTCTTTTTAGTTCCTCTTCCCTATCTACATATCTGAGGTTGTTGATATTTCTCCCAGAAATCTTGATGCCAGCTTGTGATTCATCCAGTCCAGAATTTTGCATGAATGTACTCTGCATGTAAGTTAAATAAGTAGGGTGACAATGTACAGCCTTGATGTACTCCTTTCCCAGTTTTGAACCAATCCATTGTTCCATGTACAGTTCTATCTATTGCTTTTTGACTTGCATACAGGTTTCTCAGGAGACAAGAAAGGTGGTCTGATATTCCCATCTCTTTAAGAATTTTCCACATTTTGTTGTGATCCACACAGTCAAAGTCTTTAGGATACTCAATGAGGCAGAAGTAGATGTTTCGCTGGAATTCCCATGCTTTTTCTATGATCCAACAAATATTGACAGTTTGATTTCTGATTCCTCTGCCTTTTTAAAATCCAGCTTGTACATCTAAATGTTCTCATTTCACACACGGTTGAAGCCTAACTTGAAGGATTTTGAGCATTACCTTGCTAGCATGTGAAATGAGCACAACTGTACAATAGTTTGAACATTCTTTGGCATTGTCCTTCTTTGGGATTGGGATGAAAACTGACCTTTTCAAATCCTGTGGCAACTGCTGAGGTTTCCAAATTTGCTGTCATATTCAGTGTAGCACTTTAACACTGTAGGTGAGTGACTACACCATCGGTTATCCAGGGCATTAAGACCTTTCTTGTATAGTTCTGTGCATTCTTATTACCACCTCTTCTTAATCTCTTGTTCTTCTGCTAGCTTACCATTTCTGTCTTTTGTCATGCCCATCTTTGCATGAAATGTTCCCTTGGTAGCTCCAGTTTTCTTGAAGAGGACTGTGGTCTTCCCCATTCTATTGTTTTCCTCCATTTCTTTGTATTATTCACTTAAGGCTTTCTTATCTCTCCTTGCTATTCTCTCAAACTGTGCATTCAGTTGGATGTATCTTTACCTTTCTCCTTTGCTTTTTACTTCTCTTCTTTCCTCAGCTATTCGTGAGGCTTCCTCAGACAACCACTTTGCCTTCTTGCATTTCTTTTTCTTGGGGATGGTTTTTGTCACTGCCTCCTATACAAAGTTATGATCCTCTGTCCCTAGTTCTTCGGGCACTCTACCAGCTCTAATCCCTTGAATCTATTCATCACCTCCACTGTATAATTATAAGGGATTTAATTTAGGTCATACCTGAATGGCCTAGTGGTTTTCTCTACTGTCTTCAATTTAAGGTGGGTATAGGTTTTTTATTACATAGTTTTAACCATTGTAATAGCTGCAAAAATATATACTGGCTTAAACATGATAGAAGTATATTTCTTGCTCAGATACCTGTACTGAGCAGAAGACAGAAAGATTAGATGGCTTTTCTCTACCTTGGCATTCTGAGTCACGTTCTGACAGATGATCTGCCATCTTCCACATGTGGCCACCAAGTTGCTGGTGTTCATCTTCATTGTAGCCAGTGGGAAAGAGGAAAGACCATGGAGGAGCAGGTTAGGGTTGCCTGTATGAATCAGGCCTGGCAGTAGTATATGCTACTTCTGCTCACATAATATTGCCTAGAATTGTATCTTCTGGTCATAATATTTGCAAGAGAATCTAGGCAACGTAGTCCATCAGCACACCTCGGCTGGTGAAGGAAAACTTGATATTTGGTGAGCATCTGCAGTCTCTGCTAGATAGAAGGAACAGCACATGTAGAGGCATCGGGGGTAGGAAAGAACATGGATTGCTGAAGGAATAGCAAGGGAGGTGGGAAGTCAAGGCCAGGTAAGTCAGCAGGCATAAAGTCATGCAGGACATTATGGACCAGAATTGAGATTATGGGGTTTTGATTTTAGAATCACTGAATGGTTTTAAGCTAGAAGTAGTAGTTGCTCGTCACTCAGTCATGTCTGACTCTTTGCAACCCCATGGACTGCAGGATGCCAGGCTTCCCTGTACTTAACAATCTCCCAGAACTTGCTAAAACTCATATCCATTCAGTCAGTGATTCTATACAACCAGTTTGTCCTCTGTTGTCCCCTTCTACTGTCCTCAATCTTTCCCAGCATCAAAGTCTTTTCCAATGAGTTGGCTCTTCCCATTGGGTGGCCAAAGTATTGGAGTTTCAGCTTCAGCATCAGTCCTTCTGATTAATATTCAGGGTTTATTTCCTTTAGGATTGACTGGATTGATCTCCTTGATGTCCAAGGGACTCTCAAGAGTCTTCTCCAACACCACAGTTCATGAGAATCCATTCTTCAGCGCCCAGCCTTCTTTATGGTCAAACTCTCACACTCATGCATGACTACTGGAAAAACCATAGCTTTGACTATATGGACCTTTGTTGACAAAGTAATGTCTCTGCTTGTCAATGCATTGTCTAAGTTCGTCATTTATTTTCTTCTGAGAAGCAAATATCTCTTAACTTCATGGCTGCAGTAACCAGCTGCAGTAATTTTGAAGCCCAGGAAAATAAAGTCTGTCAATATTTCCATTGTTTTCCCATCTATTTGCCATGAAGTGATGTAACTGTATGCCATGATCTTAGTTTTTTGAATGTTGAGTTTTAAGCCAGTTTTTTCACTCTCCTCTTTCACCTTCATCAAGAGACTTTTTAATTCCTCCTTGATTTTTGCCATAAGGGTGGTGTCATGTGCATATATGAAGTTGCTGATATTTTTCCCAGCAATCTTGACTCCAGCTTGTGCTTCATCCAGCCTGGCATTTCACATGAAGTACTTTGCATATAAATTAAACAAGCAGGGTGACAATATACAGCCTTAATGTACTCCTTTCCCAATTTGGAACCAGTGCATTATTCCATGTCTAGTTCAAGTTGTTGCTTCTTCACTGCATACAGGCCTCTCAGGAGGCAGGTAGGGTGGTCTGGCATTCCTATCTCTTGAAGAATTTTCCAGTTTGTTGTGACTGACACAGTCAAAGGCTTCAGGGTGGTCAATTAAACAGATGTAGATGTTTTTCAGGGATTCTCTTGCTTTTCTATGATCTAAAGAATGTTGGTGATTTGATCTCTGCTTCCTCTGTCTTTTTAAAATTCAGCTTGTGCATCTGGAAATTCTCAGTACACATACTATTGAAGCCTAACATGGAGGATTTTGAGTATTACCTTGCTATCATGTGAAATTAGCACAATGGTACTGTAGTTTGAACATTCTTTGGCACTGTCCTTCTTTGGTATTGTAATGAAAACTGACCTTTCCCAGTGCTGTGGCTACTCTGAGTTTTCTAAATTTGCTGGCATATTGAGTGAAGTACTTTAACAGCATCATTTTTTTAGGATTTGAAATAGCTCAGCTGAAATTCTATCACTTCCCTTAAGCTTTGTGCATAGTGATGCTTCCTAATGAGGTAGAAATTGCTAGGCAGGCAGTCAGTGTAGGGCTCTTTGATCTCGGTCTTTTTTTCAGTAAACATCTCACTCCATAACCTAAAGCTATACCCTTTGTTTCAGTTTCCTGACTTTCAGAGCAATTCATCTTCAGTCCTGGTAGACCATAAAACACTCAGATTCTGGACAGGACAACCATTAACTCCTGGCCCTCTTATCTAAAAGAAAAACAACAGGTAGACCGTCAACTTTTGGCCTATATCTGGTCCTTTGTGGAATGGCCAGGGTTATAAGGTAGGGTCACAGGACGGTAACTCAATGTCGTAAGAGACTTAGAAACTGGGAATCAAAAGAAGCCATAAAAATATCATGTTAAACATTTTAAAATGTTTGGTTAGAAATGGCATATGTTATGGACAGGAACCAACCATATCAATACCAAATGTACAGATCAATACTAATGAGGATATAAGCTGCTGTTAGCCCCACCTTTGGGGGACACTTTGCCCACTCTCAGTGTCTATGCTGAGAGATTTGTACTTTCTTTTAAAAATAAATCCTATTTGCTGGCTACTGTAAAATTTGTGTGTTTGTGAAGTTCATTCTTTTGCCCTGGAAAGAACTTGGTTTCCCATTTCACTAAGGCCAATTTGAGTTCACATTCCAGGATGTCTAACTCTAGGTGAGTGATTACACCATCATGGTTATCTGGGTTATTAAGATCTTTTTTTTGTATAGTTCTTCTGTATATTCTTGCCATCTCGTCTTAATATCTTCTGTTTCTTTTAGGTTCATAACATTTCTGTCCTTTATTGTGCCCATCCATGCATGAAATGTTCCCTTAGTATCTCAAATTTTCTTGAAGAGATCTCTAGTCTTTCCCATTTTATTGTTTTCCTCTATTTCTTTGTGATCATCACTTAGGAAAGCTTTCTTATCTCTCCTTGCTGTTCTTTGGAACTCTGTATTCACAAGGGTATATCTTTCCTTTCTCCTTTGCCTTTCACTTCCTTTCTTTTCTCAGCTATTTATAAAGCCTCCTCAGACAACCATTTTGCCTTTTTGCATTTCCTTTACTTGAGGATGGTTTTGATCACTGCCTCCTGTACAATGTTCAGCTCAGTTCAGTTCAGTCACTCAGTCATGTCCGACTCTTTGCGATCCCATGAGTTGCAGCACGCCAGGCCTCCCTGTCCATCACAAACTCCCGGAGTTCACCCAGACTCAAGTCCGTCAAGTCAGTGATGCCATCCAGCCATCTCATCCTCTGTCATCCCCTTTTCCTCCTGCCCCCATCCCTCCCAGCATCAGAGTCTTTTCCAATGAGTCAACTCTTCGCATGAGGTGACCAAAGGACTGGAGTTTCATCTTTAGCATCATTCCTTCCCAAGAAGTCCCAGGGCTGATCTCCTTCAGAATGGACTGATTGGATCTGCTTGCAGTCCAAGGACTCTCAAGAGTCTTCTCCAACACCACAGTTCAAAAGCATCATTTTTTCAGCGCTCAGCCTTCTTCACAGTCCAACTCTCACATCCATACATGACCACTGGAAAAACCATAGCCTTGACTAGATGAACCTTTGTTGGCAAAGTAATGTCTCTGCTTTTCAATATGCTATCTAGATTGGACATAACTTTCCTTCCAAGGAGTAAGCGTCTTTTAATTTCATGGCTTCAGTCACCATCTGCAGTGATTTTGGAGCCCAGAAAAATAAAGTCTGACACTGTTTCCACTGTTCCCCATCTATTTCCCATGAAGTGATGGGACCGGATGCCATGATCTTCGTTTTCTGAATGTTGAGCTTTAAGCCAACTTTTTCCACTCTCCAATTTCACTTTCATCAAGAGGCTTTTTAGTTGCTCTTCACTTTCTGCCATAAGGGTGGTGTCATCTGCATATCTGAGGTTATTGATATTTCTCCCGGCAATCTTGATTCCAGCTTGTGTTTCTTCCAGTCCAACATTTCTCATGATGTACTCTGCATAGAAGTTAAATAAGCAGGGTGACAATATACAGCCTTGATGTACTCCTTTTCCTATTTGGAACCAGTCTGTTGTTCCATGTCCAGTTCTAACTGTTGCTTCCTGACCTGCATACAGGTTTCTCAAGAGGAAGGTCAGGTGGTCTGGTTTCCCATCTCTTGAAGAATTTTCCACAGTTTCTTGTGATCCACACAGTCAAAGGCTTTGGCATAGTCAATAAAGAAGAAATAGATGTTTTTCTGGAACTCTCTTGCTTTTTCCATGATCTAGTGGATGTTGGCAATTTGATCTTTGGTTCCTCTGCCTTTTCTAAAACTAGCTTGAACATCAAGAAGTTCATGGTTCACATATTGCTGAAGCCTGGCTTGGAGAATTTTGAGCATTACTTTACTAACGTGTGAGATGAGTGCAATTGTGCGATAGTTTGAGCATTTTTTTTGGCATTGGCTTTCTTTGGGATTGGAATGAAGACTGACCTTTTCCAGTCCTGTGGCCACTGCTGAGTTTTCCAAATTTGCTGGCATATTGAGTGCAGCACTTTCACAGCATCATCTTTCAGGATTTGAAATAGATCAACTGGAATTCCATCATCTCCACTAGCTTTGTTGTAGTGATGCTTTCTAAGGCCCACTTGACTTCACATTCCAGGATGTCTGGCTATAGGTCAGTGATCACACCATCGTGATTATCTGGGTCGTGAAGATCTTTTTCTGTACAGTTCTTCTGTGTATTCTTGCCACCTCTTCTTAATGTCTTCTGCTTCTGTTAGGTCCATACCATTTCTATCCTTTATCGAGCCCATCTTTGTATGAAATGTTCCCTTGTTATCTCTAATTTTGTTGAAGAGATCTCTAGTCTTTCCCATTCTGTTGTTTTCTTCTATTTCTTTGCACTGATTGCTGAGGAAGGCTTTCTTATCTCTTCTTGCTATTCTTTGGAACTCTGTATTCAGATGCTTATATCTTTCCTTTTCTCCTTTGCTCTTCACTTCTCTTCATTTCACAGCTATTTATAAGGCCTTCTCAGACAGCCATTTTGCTTTTTTGCATTTCTTTTCCATGGGCATGGTCTTGATCCCTGTCTCCTGTACAGTGTCACGAACCTCATTCCACAGTTCATCAGGCACTCTATCTATAAGATCTAGGCCCTTAAATCTATTTCTCACTTCCACTGTATAATCATAAGAGATTTGATTTAGGTCATACCTGAATGGTCTATTGGTTTCCCTACTTTCTTCAATTTCAGTTTGAATTTGGCAATAAGAAGTTCATGATCTGAGCCACAGTCAGTCCTGGTCTTGTTTTTGCTGACTATATAGAGCTTCTCCATCTTTGGGTGCAAAGAATATAATCAGTCTGATTTTGGTGTTGACCATCTGGTGAGGTCCATGTATAGAGTCTTCTCTTGTGTTGTTTGGAGAGGGTGTTTGTTATGACCAGTGCATTTTCTTGGCAAAACTCTATTAATCTTTGCCCTGCTTCATTCTGTATCCAAGGCCAAATTTGCCTGTTACTCCAAGTGTTTCTTGACTTCCTACTTTTGCATTCCAGTCCCCTATAATGAAAAGGACATCTTTTTGGGGTGTTAGTTCTAAAAGGTCTTGTAGGTCTTCATAGAACCATTCAACTTCAGCTTCTTCAGCGTTACTGATTGGGGCATATACTTGGATTATTGTGATATTGAATGGTTTGCCTTGGAAACGAACAGAGATCATTCTGTCATTTTTGAGATTGCATCCAAGTACTGCATTTCGGACTCTTTTGTTGACCATGATGGCTACTCCATTTCTTTGAGGGATTCCTGCCCGCAGTAGTAGATATAATGGTCATCTGAGTTAAATTCACCCATTCCAGTCCATTTCAGTTCGCTGATTCCTAGAATGTCGACATTCAGTCTTGCCATCTCTTGTCTGACCACTTCCAATTTGCCTTGATTCATGGACCTGACGTTCCAGTTTCCTATGCAATATTGCTGTTTACAGTATCGGACCTTGCTTCTGTCACCAGTCACATCCACAGCTGGGTATTCTTTTTGCTTTGTCTCCACCCTTTCATTCTTTCTAGAGTTATTTCTCCACTGATCTCCAGTAGCATATTGGGCACCTACCGACCTGGGGAGTTCCTCTTTCAGTATCCTATCATTTTGCCTTTTCATACTATTCATGGGGTTCTTAAGGCAAGAATACTGAAATGGTTTGCCATTCCCTTCTCTAGTGGACCACATTCTGTCAGATCTCTCCACCATGACCCGCCCATGTTGGATTGCCCCACAGGCATGGCTTAGTTTCATTGGGTTAGACAAGTCTGTGGTCCTAGTGTGATTAGATTGACTAGTTTTCTGTGAGTACAATGTTACAAACCTGCATCTGTAGTTCTTCAGGCACTCTATCAGATTTAATCCCTTGAGTGTATTTGTCACTTCCACTGTATAATCATAAGGGATTTGCTTTACATCATATCTGAATGGTCTAGAGATTTTCTATACTTTCTTCAATTTAAGTCTGAATTTTGAAATAAGGAGTTCATGATCTGAGCCACAGTCAGCCCCAGTCTTGTTTTTGCTGACTTTATGGAGCTTCTCCATCTTTGACTGCAAAGAGTGTAATCATCTGACTCGGTGTCGGCCGTCCGGTGGCGTCCGTGTGCAGTGCCACCTCATGCAGCAGTCCACAGTTTGTGGTGTAAGTCCTCTTGGGGGAGGTCGCCATCAAACCCACTACAGAGTCGCCAAGTGGTGACCCAAAGACTGGAGAACAATTATACCAAAGAAGTTCTCACACTGCTGGGAAAGTTCGAGGACCCACAACAGGTTTCCCAACCTGAGGATCAAGTGAAGGGGTTGAGAACCCGGGGGAATTTGACTTTGAAGTTCAGTTGGATTTGATTACAGAACTTCCATAGGACTGGGAAAACAAAAACTCTTGGAGGTCACAAACAAAACTTTATGCACACCAGGGCCAAGGGAGAAGGAGCCGTGACCCCACAAGAGACTGAGCCAGACTTGTCTGTGAGTGTTTGGGAGTCTCTGGCAGAGATGTGGGTCAACAGCAGCCTGCTTTGGGGTCAGGGACATTGACTGCCTCGGTCCTGTGAGGACTAGTATAAGTCCTTTTAGAGGAGGTTGCCATTATCCCTACCATACTTTGGCCTCAAGCCAAACTACAGGGAGGGATCATAGATCCATCCATCAGCAGAAAAGTGGATTAAAGATTTACTGAGCATGGTCTTGCCCACCAGAGCAGTTTTCCCCACAGCCAGCTTCTCCCATCACAAGCCTCTTATCCTCATTTATCAGAGAGCAGAAAGAATGAAAACCACAATCACAGAAAACTAACAAAACTGATCACATGGATCACAGCCTTGTCTAACTCAACTATGAGCCATGCTGTGTAGGGCCACTGAAGACAGATGGGTCATGGTGGAGAATTCTGACAAAATTCACTGGAGAAAGGACTGACAAACCACTTCAGCATTCTTGCCTCGAGAACCCCATGAACAGTATGACAAATCAAAAACATATGACACTGAAAGTTGAACTCCCCAGGTTAGTAGGCACCCAATATGCTACTGGAGAAGAGTGGAGAAATAGCTCCAGAAGGAATGAAGAGGCAAAGCCAAAGTGGAAATAATGCCCAGTTGTGGATATGTCTGGTGGTGAAAGTAAAGTCCAGTGCTGTAAAGAAAAATATTACATAGGAACCTGGAATGTTAGGTCCATGAATCAAGGTAAATTGGAAGTGGTCAAACAGGAGATGGCAAGAGTGAACATTTTATGAATCAGTGAACTAAAATGGACAGGAGTGGGCAAATTCAGATGACCATTATATCTACTACTGTGAGCAAGAATCCTTCAGAAGAAATGGAGTAGCCCTCATAGTCAGGAAAAGAGTCTGAAATGCAGTACTAGGGTACAATTTCAAAAATGACAGAATGATCATGGTTCATTTCCAAGGCAAAGCATTCACTATCACAATAATCCAGGTATATGAACCAAACACTAATGGCAAAGAAGCTGAAGTTGAATGGTCCTTTTCATCATAGGGGACTGGAGTGCAAAAGTAGGAAGTCAAGCGATACCTGGAGTAACAGGCAAGTTTGGCCTTGGAGTACAAAATGAAGTTGGGCAAAGGTTAACACAGTTTTGCCAAGAGAACGCACTGGTCATAGCAAACACCCTCTTCCAACAACACAAGATAGGAAGGGACAAGATCTAATTTAAGTTTAAAAGGTTCTTCTTGCTGCTGTGTACAGGGTAGAAGGAAGAGTAGAGACTAGTCAGGAATTTGTTGCAGGGTCTAGAAGAGCAGTAACTTGGATCATGTTTTGGCAGTAGAAATAAGAATATGTGGGAGGTTTGCAGTGTATTTCAGAGACAGAATTGACAGGCCTTGGTGAGAAATTGGATGTGGGTGATGAGGGGGAGGCAGGTGTCACAGGTGACATCATGTTTCTAACTTGATCATGAATATGTGGCTTGTGATATATTGGAGAAGCAGAAGATTTGAAAAGGTGAGAAGAAAAAAATCCAATATAGGAAATGTTAAGCTTATTTTGCTTATACTTATAAGATACCCAAATAGAGATGTTGAGTTTGTGGCTGCCTAGTCTCTGTGTGAAGCTCTAAAAGATGCCTGAGTTTGGAAATATAAATTTGAATTTAATTGGTGTATAAATAAAGAGCTATTAATTATACAAATCCAGGGCAGTTTTGAGAATGAAAGGGGTACAATTAATTTTGCCAGGACAGGAAATACAATTCAGAACTGCATGGGGCAAGATTGAGAGTAGGTTCCCCTACATATAGATGGTATACAAAGTCATATAAAATCATGGGAATGTATAAGATCCCCCAAGAAGAGGCCATAGAGATAGAAGGAAGTAAGACCTGGACTGATTTCTGAGGAACTTCAGAATTCTGCTCCTTGTGGTTCATATCAGATAGGATACGTTAGGCTATGATGTAGTAAGAAACAACCCTAAGTCTCAGTAGTTTAACTTAACAGTAATTTCATGGTTACATGACATTACATAGGTCTATGTAACTCTCCAGGAAATTTGTCCCTGCACGTAGTGATGCTCCTATGGAATGTTTCTGGCCTGCAGCTCTGCTGTCTCAGCATAAAGCTTCCTCAGTCTTTAGTTTTAGTCATAGGAACATACCTGAAGTCACTTCTGCCCACTGCTCAAGACTTCAGCCCTTAGCCTTGTTGATCCAGAGAGCTTGGTGAACATCACTGTCTACAGCTTAGTCTTCCCTACTGGCCTTCAACATACCTTTGCACATCTTTTTCCAAATATATATTTCATCTAACTCCTCCACAGAGGAGGCAGTTTAAAAGTCACATCAAATCAAGGCTTTGAGCTTCAAGTTGGGAATTTTTGAGGAATCCCATGATAGCCTCTGTATCAGACATGCATATGGTCACTCTTGCTCCAGAAAATTGTGAACTAAAAGGCGAGATTGTATGCATCCCTCACACCCATCATACAATGATGGAACACAATACACTTCCTGCAGAATGATGAGGAGTAAGATGTGCCCAGTGTTTATTGGTCCTCAACAATTCTGAAATCTTGCTGAACGAATATTTTATAGGCCTTTCTTTGGGGGATGAAGAATGTTTTTGTCCTCAGAATTGATTCTACACTTTGGAAAGCACTTCCTCTTATTGTTCCCTGCAGCCATGACCTTGCCTTCTTGTAGGTTTTTCTCATTCACTCAGGATCTAAGTTGACAGAGGCCCCACCTAGCACTGCTCACTATCTGGAATATGGGACCTCCAGGTCACTGCAACAGAGGGTGAGAGAGACCCAAGAACCAAGAACAGACTTACCTTGGACTGTAGGTGGCATGTCAGCTGTGTTTACAATTTACTGGGCAGTGTAGAGGATACAGAAAATATTGCAAATATCATGTCTGTCTCTGCCACAAGGCCATGCAGGCCAACTTGTCACTCATTTAGCAGTTGGAAGGAAGGTTTTAATTTGATGTAGTTCTTTCATCACAATCACTTATGGTTCCCTGGTAGCTCAGCTGGTAAAGAATCAGCCTGCAATGCAGGAAACTCTAGTTCAATTCCTGGGTTGGGAAATTCCCCTGGAGAAGGGATAGGCTACCCACTTCAGTATTCTTGGGTTTCCCTGGTGGCTTAGACAGTCAAGAATCTGCCTGCAATCCAGGAGACTGGGGTTCGATCCCTGGTTTGGGAAGGTCCCCTGAAGGAGGGCATGACAACCCACTCTAGTACTCTTGCCAGGAGAATCCACATAGACAGAGGAGCCTGGTGGGCTACAGTTCATGGGGTTGCAAAGAGTCAGACATGACTGAGCAACTAAGCAAAAACATACAATGGTTATAATACAGGGTTTCAAAGGTCTGCACTATCTTGGTCATGGTCTCAGCATGCTCAGATTTTATCTGATAAGCAATCTAGAATTGGATCAAAATCTGTGTAACTCAAGGAAGATATGAGCCATGCCATGCAGGTCTACCCAAGAGGGATGGGTCATTGTTGGAGATTTCTGACAAAATGTGATCCATTAGAGAAGGAAATGGCAAACCACTTCAGTATTCTTGCTTTGAGAACCCCATGAACACAGTGAAAAGGCAAAAATATATAACATTGGAAGATGAGCCCCCTCAGGTCAGTAGGTCTCCAATATGCTACTGGAGAATGGCAGAGAAAGAGTTCCAGAAGGAATGAAGAGCCTGGGCCAAAATGGAAATGTTGTCCAATTGTGGATGTCTCTGGAGGTAAATGTAAAGTCCAATGCTGTAAAGAAAAATATTGAATAGGAACCTTGAATGTCTGTGAATCAAGGTAAATTGGATGTGATCAAGCTGGAGATGGAAAGGGTAAACATCAACATTTTAGGAATCAGTCTAAAATGGACAGGAATGGGCAAATTCAGATGACCATTATATCTACTACTATGAGCAAGAATCAAATAGGATATGGGGAGGGAGAAGGGTTCAGGATGGGGAACACATGTATACCTGTGGCGGATTCATTTTGATATTTGGCAAAATTAATACAATTATGTAAAGTTTAAAAATAAAATAAAATTTTTAAAAAAATTAAATAAAAAAAATAGAGTAGGCCTCATAATAAAAGAAAAAAAAAAAAAAAGAGTTTGAAATGCAGTACTTGGATGCAATCTCAAAAATGACAGAATGATCTTAGTTATTTCCAAGACAAACCATTCAATATCACAGCAATCCAAGTCTATTCCCCAACCAATAAAGTCAAAGAAGCAATGCAAAAGGAGGAAGTCAAGAGATAACTGGAGTAACAGGCAAGTTTGGCCTTGGAGTACAAAGTGAAGCAGGTCAAAGGCTAACAGAGCTTTGCCCAGAGAAAGCACTCGGCATAGTAAACATCCTTTTCCAACAACATAAAAGACAACTCTACACATGAACATCACTAGATTGTCAACACCAAAATCAGATTGATTATATTCTTTGCAGCTGAAGATGGAGAAGCTCTCTACAGTGAGTAAAAATAAGATCTGGAGTTGATTGTGGCTTAGGTCATGAGCTCCTTATTGTAAAATTCAGACTTAAATTGAAGGAAGTAGAGAAAAACACTAGGCCTAAATCAAACCCCTTATGATTATACAGTGGAGATGACAAATAGATTTAAGGGATTAGAGTTGGTAGACAGAGTGCCTAAAGAGCTATGATGGAGCATTGTACAGGAAGTGGTGACCAAAACCATCCCCAGGAAAAAGAAACGCAAGAAGGTAAAGTGGTTGCCTAAGGAGGACTTACCAATAGCTGAGAAAGGAAGATAAGTGAAAACCAAAGGAGAAAGGAAAGGCTATACCCAACTGAATGCAGAGTTCCAGAGAATAGCAAGAGGGGATAAGAAAGCCTTAAATAATGCAAAGAAGTAGAGGAAAACAATAGAACGGGAAAGACTAGAGAATTTTCAAGAATATGGGGGATACAAAGGGAACATTTCATGCAAAGATGGGCTCAATAAAGGATGGAAATGGTATGGACCTAATAGAAGAAGAAGAGATTAAGAAGAGGTGGCAAGAATGCACAGAAGAACTATAAAAAAGGTATTAATGACCTGGATAACCATGATGATGTGGTCACTCACCTAGAGCCAAACATCCTGGAGTGTGAAGTCAAGTGGGTCTTAGGAAGCATTACCACCAATAAAGCTAGTGGAAGTGATGGAATTCCAGCTGAGTTATTTCAAATCTTAAAAGATGGCACTATTAAATTGCTGTACTCCACATGCAAGCAAATATGGAAAACTCAGCACTTGCCACAGGACTGGAAAAGGTCAGTTTTCATTCCAACTGCAAAGAAGGACTGCCAGAATGTTCAAACTACCATACATTTGCACTCATTTCACATGCTAATAAGATTACATTCAAAATCCTTTAAGCTAGCCTTCAACAGTACATGAAAGGAGGACTCAATGTACAAGCTGGATTTAGAATAGACAGAGGAACCAGAGATCAAATTGTCAATATCCTTTGGATCATAGAAAAAGCAAGCTAAATTCCAGAAAAGATGTCTACTTCTGCTTCATTGACTATCCTAAAGCCTTTGATTGTGTGGTTCACAACAAACTGTGGAAAATGCTTAAAGAGACGGGAATACCAGACTACCTTTCTTGTCTCCTGAGAAGCCTGTATTCAGGACAAAAGATGGAGATGAAATGACAGACTGATTCAAAATTGGGAAAGGAGTACATCAAGATTATATACCGTCACCCTGATTATTTAACTTACATGCTGTGTATATCAAGGGAAATGCTGGGCTGGGTGAATTACAATGGGAATACATCATAGGAAATGCTGGGCTGAATCAAGACTGCTGGGAGAAATATCAACAACCTCAGATATACATATGATACCACTTTAATGGCAGAAAGCAAAGAGAAACTAAAGAGCCTCTTGATGAAGGGAAAAGAGGAGCATGAGAAAGCTGGCTTAAAACTGGCATTCAAAAATCTAAGATCATGGTATTTGGTCCTATCACTTCATGGTAAGTAGATTTGGAAATAACGGAAGCAGTATCAGATTTTATTTTCTTGGGCTAAAAAATCACTGCAGATGGTGACTACAGGCATGAAATTAAAATATGCTTGTTCCTTGGAAGAAAAGCTATGACAAATCTAGACAGCGTTTTGAAAAGCAGAGATATCATTTTGTCGACAAAAGTCTGTATAGACAAAACTATGGTTTTTCCAGTAGTCATATATGCACATGAGAGTTGGAACATAAAGAAGACTGAGCAGCAAAGAACTGATGCTTTTGAACTGTGGTTCTGGACTCCAAGGGTGAGAGTCCCTTGGATTGCAAGACAATCAAACCAGTCAGTCCTAAAGGAAATCAACCCTTAATAGTCATGTGATAGGCTGATGCTGAAACTGAAGCTCAAATACTTGGGTCACCTGATACAAAGAGCTGACATGATGCTGGGAAATTCTGAGGGCAGGAGAAGTGGGCAACAGAAGATGGGCTAATTGGGTGGCATCTTAAATGTCACTTTCTCCAATTAGTTTATCAATAATAAAGTTGACAGTTTAACATGTTAGTCTTCTGTGTCTTATTTTTCAGTTGGTTCTAAACACAACAATGGAAGAAATGGATATTATGTATTGAATCCCTAAAATCTTTAAGAGACATAAATAATATGTTCGGTGTGGCTTTTGTTTTTTTCCTTTTTTCCAAAAGTGAAATTTTTTTTCCAAAGGTGAAATTGGACCAGCATCTCTTGCATTCTGAATAGTGTACTTCTCTTATTTCCAAGATGATACTTACCTTTTTTTGGAGGTTATGTCACATTTGTGCCTCACATAAACTTAGCATAAATGTAAACTCTGATTTGATTTGAAAGTACAAGTTAGAGCAGAGAAGAACATGAGGGATATGAGAGCTGAGGGCTAAGCAAATCAAACCATAAACAACAAGACCAAATTATTTTAGGTAACCAAAATCAGGAAGGGAGAAGACTAGGCAGTTGATTTTTAATGAAATAATGAACATACGTGAACTTTGTTTTTTCCTCATTGACAATGAAAATCAGACATTACTACAGAAGGACTCTCCACTCACATTTTGATTTTCAATTCATCCCAAGATAAACTTGCAGGAAGGGAACTTTAAACTTTGATGTTCATATAGTCATATTTTATTTATACTTCTGAAATCTTTCGACAATTTTATGTTCTGGGAGACTAAAAACTTATCACTTTTTCCAAAATATGACTCAACTTCTCTTTCAAAACTCTCATGAGGGTCATCTTCTGTTGGGATTGGATGGCATTCAGGGGGTCTACCTCAGAAAAGTCTGATAGAATAGCACTGAATTTCAGAATTCACTTTATGTATATACTACTTCCTGCTTTTGCTTTTCTTAGGTAAACATTCATTCTAGGTACTTACGAATGTTCTGATTCTTTATCCTTCATTTATTTCTACCAGACAGCCAAAGAATCATCTCAATTATAACTTCTGTTTGTAGCATAGTGTCATATTGAATGCATACCTTTAGTTTCATGTGATTAATTTAAATCATCACAAACTCCTGGATGTTTTTAAAGACAATGGAAAACTCAGTTGGGTTAAGGATCCTCATTGCAACCCAAGCAGATTTTCAAATATCTGTAATGGCTGAGAAAAGAAAAATCACCTTGGTGAAGCTTGTAGGAAATGTTTATGATGCCAGGGGCTACAAGACTGGTTTTAAATTGCTTTAGATTTGTTTAGGTTGCTTCGCTTTCTTTTGACTCTTGTAGTTTTTAATATATCTTAGCTTCTCCCCCCCCCCCCCTTTCCCTTGTTTTTACTTCTCATTTATTTTCTTTGACATTTTCTTCATCAATTACCAAATGCTCATCCCATCCTGCAGGCTCTCCCAGAGAGCCAAATAGCACATCTCCAGGGTCTATGTCCATGGCTATCATCACTGTACTCATCAGCATTACATCAGTAGCATCCTCACCACTACTGCACATGCATCTGTGTCACTGTGCATGACAGGCATTTCAAAGTATTAAATGCCATATTTGGAAGCCATGCCACAGCACTGTAAGACAGAAATGTCTCAGCATTTCTATTTAACAAATAAAGAAACAGATGCAGAACTTAAATTCCTCACTTCACACAGCTGGTAAGTGACAAACCAAGATTAACACTTCTGATTGCTTGACCCTGAGCTTGCCATGTTTCCTTATTTTTCTAGCATGACCTAGAAAGAGTTGTATTCTTCCTGATTAAGCATACTGTTGTTCTATTTTTTTGACTACTTCACATATGCTTACTGCTATACTTTGGGTTTCTGGGGAGTATTTATTATCTATTCTGAAAAATACCCTTTAAAGATAATTTTAGAACATTTTGCAAATAATTATAATAAGCTTATGTTTGACAGCTTCTTGCTACATGGAATTAGTGTGAATCGATTAGTTCCATCAAGCTCCTTGTGGACATGGTAATGTTTGGCCCTCACATGAATTCCGTAGAGAGATGCATTTCAGGATTTACAGGACATGTCAGTAACTGATAACAAAGCAGGGCACATGAGGAAATGAGAGCTTGACACCACAAATGCCTCTTATTCTCCATTTCCTGGGAAGCTGACCAACCACTGGCTCTGGTTTCAGAAGTTGTCTTTCTTGACATTGCATTCAGGATAAGCTACAGCAAGAGTGGATGGGAGGGTATGAAATGAAATAGTAGAGTCCCTAAAGTCAGGTAGAAATTGATATATCAACACTTCACTAAAGGGATGAAGGGACCCTTAATGTTAAGTCTGCTCTCCTTGAAGAGAGAGGCTTATGTTCCTGGATGAAGATTCTCAGTCAGTTTGCCATTCTATGAGGCAGGCTGGCAGAAAACACCTGTGATGCACATATTAAATGAATTAATGTGTAATGCATTTTGAAAACTGCCTGGCACGTAGCAAGTGCTCAAAATGTAATTATTATTTCTCAAAAATGTGTTATTATTACCCAAAGATGTTTTATACCACTGCTTTTATTGCAAGATAAGTTACTAGATTTGGTACTGAGAAACTGGAATCATGGAAAAATCTCAGGTAAAAGACCCACAGGTTGGATCAGAACTTGGAAACGAGATGAAAACCTAGTTATTAGAAGTGCAATGGTATAATACTGAGATGGAGATAAGACTCTTAGAGTTGTTTAAATATCCCTCTGTTAGATCAGGATCAGTCCAGGTAGCCAAAGTTGATTTGAGTCTGATCATGATATCAGTGGGCAGAAAAGGGAAAGAGATGTGAGCCTCATGTAAAAGGATCTTCTTTTTAGTGTCAACTATAGTGGTATTTGAATAACTGAAAATGGTCTAAAATAATTATTGATATTTTTCTACTCATTGTTGTATTTAATTAGCAATCATAAAGCCAGAATGATAAAATGAAAAAGAGCAATAAAACCATAATAAATCAGTACTTCAAGATTTGTGAGGTTAGTGTTCAGCCTGCATTTTGAAATCTTGGTACTTCTGAAATGTCATCAGCTAAACATCCATGTTGAGAGGCCAGTGATGGAACATGGTGGGACACAGAGTTACTGGGCATGAATGTCTATCCTCAGGTATGTTTTGGAAGGATGATGATATAGAAAAGGAAGGCACGTGTTGTCAGGTAAGCAGGCTGACCTTGAATAAAGGTGTCCCAACATTGACACACAAATATGATCAGAGTCTAATCAACAGCAAGCAATCCATTTGACAAATTTAGAAAACTTACAAGGAAGAAAACACTGATGAAACAGACACAATAATCTGGCCCTTCTTACTTAACACAAAATGTACCTACTATAATTGTTGTAAAACTGGGCAAAATACAGTCTTTTTCTGATATTTCTTTTCAGAATTAAACAGTAACTAGCTATGTGTTCATTGACAGAAAACCTATTCATGGACTCTAAAAACCTGACTAATGAATATTTACTAAATTTCTAAGAAATCACGAACTTATTACCACAAAAGGAAGTATAACAAGTACAAAATATGTAAACCAAAGGTTGAGTTAGTCAAACTTCATGAGATTGAATATCATAATAATGCATTCTTCTTATTGTTCTGATTAGATGACAGTTTTCCACTGAACCTTTTGGCTAAAATTTCTGTTTCTTCTCACCCACATTTACACTAACATTTACTCTAGAAATTCCTGAAAAATAAAGTCTGACACCACCAGGCATACATCCATCCCTGTGAAAGGTTGTCACTATGAGCTGTGAATGACCTTGGTATTCTTGGCCTCCAGAGAAGAGAAATTCCATCTGGGGCCATTGACAAGGCTTGATCACTCAGAGCTTTTGTGTAATAAAGTTTTAATAAAGTATAAGAGAGATAGAGAAAGCTTCTGACATAGACATCAGCAGGGGACAAAAAGAGTTCCTCCCTTGCTAGTTTTTAGCAAGAAGCTATATACCTATTCAGTTCAGTTCAGTCGCTCAGTCGTGTCTGACTCTTCGCAACCCCATGAATCGCAGCAGGCCAGGCCTCCCTGTCCATCACCAACTCCCGGAATCCACCCACACTCATGTACATCGAGTTGGTGATGTCATTCAGCCATCTCATCCTCTGTCGTCCCCTTTTCCTCCTGCCCCCAATCCCTCCCAGAAACAGGGTGTTTTCCAATGAGTCAACTCTTCGAATGAGGTGGACAAAGTATTGGAGTTTCAGCTTCAACATCAGTCTTTCCAATGAACACCCAGGACCAGTCTCCTTTAGGGTGGACTGGTTGGATCTCGAAGTCCAAGGGATTCTCAAGAGTCTTCTCCAACACCACAGTTAAAAAGCACCAATTCTTTGACGTTCAACTTTCTTCACAGTCCAACTCTCACATCCATACATGACCACTGGAAAAACCATAGCCTTGACTAGACGAACCTTTGTTGGCAAAGTAATATCTCTGCTTTTGAATATGCTATCTAGGCTGGTCATAACTTTCCTTCCAAGGAATAAGCGTCTTTTAATTTCATGGCTGCAGTCACCATCTGCAGTGATTTTGGAGCCCCACCCCCCAAATAAAGTCTGACACTGTTTCCACTGTTTCCCCATCTATTTCCCATGAAGTGATGGGACCAGATGCCATGATCTTCGTTTTCTGAATGTTGAGCTTTAAGCCAACTTTTTTGCTCTTGTCTTTCACTTTCATCAAGAGGCTCTTTAATTCCTCTCCACTTTCTGCTATAAGGGTGGTGTCATCTGCATATCTGAGGTTATTGAGATTTCTGCCGGCAATCTTGACTCCAGCCCATCGTTTGTGCTTCTTCCAGCCCAGCGTTTCTCATGATGTACTCTGCATATAAGTTAAATAAGCAGGGTGACAATATACAGCCTTGACGAACTCCTTTTCCTATTTGGAAGCAGTCTGTTGTTCCATGTCAGTTCTAACTGTTGCTTCCTGGCCTGCATATAGGTTTCTCAAGAGGCAGGTCAGGTGGTCTGGTATTCCCATCTCTTTCAGAATTTTCCACAGTTTCTTGTGATCCACACCGTCAAAGGCTTTGGCATAGTCAATAAAGCAGAAATAAATTTAGCAAGCTGCTAATTAGAGAAAGGAAATGTGTCAAAACTCAGATAGTGGCACCAGGTCCCTCACCAAAAACATACATGTTTAGATAGCATTGGCACAAGTGGAGTCATCCCAGGCCATAAAACAACTGACATGAATTTTGAAGAAAGGCAGATTTCCAAGCAAACACATAGTTTCATTAACATAGCTTAAGAGAACATTTCCATGAATAAAACCTACTGGTTTGTTGAGCCATTATTAGTTCTGAGTCTTAGCCAGAACCAGCTTGAAGAAAGGTAGAATCTAAAGTAACTACATTTTCATTTGTTTCTATGCATATTTTGGTTTCCTTTTTGACTTTTTCCATGATTTGTTGATTATTCAGAATCATGTTATTTAGCCTCTATACGTTTGCATTTTTAATAGTTTTTCCCCCTGTGGTTGACATCTAGTCTTACTGTATTGTGATCAGAAAAAATGCTTGAAATGATTTCAATTTTTTTTTTTTTTTTGAATTTACTTAGACGCGATTTATGGCCCAGGATAACAATGACAACACAAACCTATGGGATTCAGTAAAAGCCGTGTTAAGGGGAAGGTTCATAATATTACAAGCTTACCTCAAGAAACAAGAGAAAAATCAAATAGATAACCTAACTTTACATTAAAGCAACTAGAAAAAGAAGAAGTGAAGAACCCCAGGGTTAGTAGAAGGAAAGAAATCATAAAAATTAGGACAGAAATAAATGACAAAAAAACAAAGGAGTCTATAGCAAAAATCAACAAAACGAAAAGCTGGTTCTTTGAGAAGATAAATAAAATAGACAAGCCATTAGCAAGACTTATCAAGAATAAAAGGGAGAATAATAAAATCAATACAATTAGAAGTGAAAATGGAGAAATCACAATAGACAACACAGAAATGCAAAAGATTATAAGAGACTACTATCAGCAACTATATGCCAATTAAATGGACAACTTGGAAGAAATGGATGAATTCTTAGAAAAGTATAACCTTCCAAAACTGAACCAGGAAGAAATAGAAAATCTGTACAAACCCATCATAAGGACAGAATAGAAATTGTAATAAAAAAATCTTCCAAGAAACAAAAGCCCAGGACTAGGTGGCTTCACAGGTGAATTCCACCAAACATTTAGAGAAGAGGTAACACCTATCCTACTCAAACTCTTCCAGAAGATTACAGGAGAAGGTCAACTCCTAAACTCATTCTGTGAGGCTGCTGCTGCTGCTACTGTTACTGCTAAGTCACTTCAGTCGTGGCCGACTCTGTGCAACCCCATAGACAGCAGGCCGCCAGGCTTCCCCGTCCCTGGGATTCTCCAGGCAAGAACACTGGAGTAGGTTGCCATTTCCTTCTCCAATGCATGAAAGTGAAAAGTGAAAGTGAACTCGCTCAGTCATGTCCAACTCTTAGCGACCCCATGGACTGCAGCCTACCAGGCTCCTCTGTCCATGGGATTTGCCAGGCAAGAGTACTGGAGTGGGGTGCCATTGCCTTCTCCGTCTGTGAGGCTACCATCACCCTAATAACAAAACAGACAGACACCACAAAAAAGAAAACTACAGGCCAATATCACTGATGAACATAGACACAAAAATCCTCAACAAAATTCTAGCAAACAGAATCCAACAATATATTGAAAAGATTATACATCATGACAAAGTCAGCTTTATCTCAGGGATGCAAGGATTCTTCAGTATTTGCAAATCAATGAATGTGATACACCAGATTAACAAATTGAAGGATAAAAACCATATGATTACCTCAATGGATGCAGAGAAAGCCTTTAGCAAAATTCAACACCCATTAAGACAAAAACTCTCCAGAAAGCAGGAATAGAAGGAACATGCCTCAACACAATAAAAGCCATATATAATAAACCCACAGAAAACATTGGTAAAAAAATTGAAAGCATTTCCCCAAAAGTCAGGAACAAGACAAGGGTGCCCACTCTCACCACCACTATTCAACATAGTTTTGGAAGTTTTAGCCACAGCAATCAGAGAAGAAAAAGAAATAAAAAGAATCCAGATTGGAAAAGAAGAAGTAAAATTCTCACTGTTTGCATATGACATGACCCTCTACATAGAAAACCCTAAAGACACCACCAGAAAATTACTAGAGTTAATCAATGAATGTAATAAAGTTTCAGGGTATAAAATTAATACACAGAAATCCCTTGCATTCCTATACACTAACAATGAGAAAACAGAAAAAAATTAAGGAAACAATCCCATTAACCATTGCTACAAAAGGAATAAAATGCTTAGGAATAAATCTATCTAAAGAAATAAAATACCTATATATAGAAAACTATAAAACACTGATAAAAGAAATCAAAGATGACAGAAACAGATAGAGAAATATACCATGTTCATGGATCAGAAGAATCAATATAGTGAAAATGAGTATATTATCCAGGGCAATCTATAGATTCAATGCAATCCTTATCAAGTTACCAATGGTATTTTTTCACAGAACTAGAACAAATAATTTCACAATTTATATGGAAATACAGAAAAACTTGAATAACCAAAGAAATCTTGAGAAAGAAGAATGGAACTGGAGAAATAAACTTTCCTGACTTTAGACTATACTACAAAGCTACAGTCATCAAGACAGTATGGTACTGGCACAAAGACAGGAATATAGATCAAAGGAACAAAATAGAAAGCCCAGAGATAAATCCACACATCTATGGACACTTCATCTTTGACAAAGGAGGCAAAAATATACAATGGAGAAAAGACAATCTCTTTAACAAGTGGTCCTGGGAAAAACTGGTCAACCATTTATAAAAGAATGAAACTAGAACACTTTCTAACACCATACACAAAAATAAACTCAAAATGGATTAAAATTTTAAATGTAAGACCAGAACCTGTAAAACTCCTAGAGGAAATCACAGGTAGAACACTCTCTGACTTAAATCACAGCAAGATCCTCTATGATTTACCTCCCAGAGTAATAGGAATAAAAACAAAAATAAACAGTTGGAACCTAATTAAACTTAAAACCTTTTGCATAATGAAGGAAACTATAAGCAAGGTGAAAAGACAGCCTTCAGAGTGGGAGAAAATAATAGCAAACAAAGAAATTGACAAAGAATTGATCTCCAAAATATACAAGCAGCTCATGCAGCTCAACACCAGAAAAATTAATGATGCAGTCAAACAGTGGGCCAAAGAACTAAACAGACATTTATCCAAAGAAGACATATAGATGGCTAACAAACACATGAAAAGATGCTCAACATCACTCATTATCAGAGAAATGCAAATCAAAACCACAATGAGGTACCATCTCATGCCAGTCAGAATGACTGCTATCAAAAAGTCTACAAACAATAAATGCTGGAGAGGGTATGGAAAAAAGGGAACCCTCTTAACACTGTTGGTGTTAATGCAAACTAGTACAGCCACTATGGAGAACAGTGTGGAAATTCCTTAAAAAACTGGAAATAGAACTGCCATATGACCCAGCAATCCCACTGCTGGGCATACACACTGAGGAAACCAGAATTGAAAGAGACGCGTGTACCCCAATCTTCATCGCAGCACTTTTAAAGCAACCTAGATGTCCATTGGCAGACGGATGGATAAGAAAGCTGTGGTACATATACACAATGGAATATTATATTACTCAGCTATGAAAAAGAACGCATTTGAATCAGTTCTAATGAGGTGGATGGAACTGGAGCCTATTATAAGTCAGAAAGAAAAACACCAATACAGTATATTAACGCATATATATGGAATTTAGAAAGATAGTAACAACAACCCTATATGTGAGACAGCAAAAGAGACACAGATGTAAAGAACAGACTTTTGGACTCTGTGGGAGAAGGTGAGGGTGGGATGGTTTTAGAGAATAGCCTTCAAACATGTATATTACCATATGTGAAACAGATCACCAGTACAAGTTTGATGCATGAAACAGGGCGCTCAAAGCCAGTGCACCAGGACAACCCAGAGGGATGGGATGGGGAGGGAGTTGGGAGGCAGGTTTGGGATTGAGGACACATGTACACCTGTGGCTGATTCATGTCAATGTATGGCAAAAAACACCACAATACTGTAAAGTAATTAGCCTCCAATTAAAATAAATAAATTAATTTTAAAAAGATAAAGTAAATACATAGTTCATTAACATAGCTTAAGAAAAACATTTCCATACCAAAAAATGCATTGCTTAGATCAAGGTTTGAGGAAAGTTAAATTCAGGTGGTACCAGGTATCATCATGGCAACATAGAATTTTAAAAAGAAACCTTTTAAGTTTGTATAGAGAAGGAAAAAAATATATATATCTAACACTTGTAGTTAGTTTTCTCCTGCCACTTAAGAGAGAGAGGAAAAAAAAGTCTGACACTTGCAGCCTATTTTCTCCACTTGGGGATCCCTAGCCTTCCTGCTTGTTACCTTCTCATCTGCCCTTGCAATGAAACAGTCTACAAGCAGCTGGCCATAGTCATTTGCCCATAGCTATCCTTCACTCCAGAAACATACCTGCAGCTTTTCTTCTACGTTTTTTTTTTTTTTTTAACCTTAAATTTGAAGAGCAAGATGGTGAGGGAAAACGTTGAGCCTGACCAGGAGGGATCTGTGCAGTTGCTGCCCTGGTTCATCTGATCACGTGAAATGTGGCTTGGAATTTGGGGTGTGGTCCCTGGAGGAGGGCATGGCAACTCACTCTAGTATTCTTGCCTGGAGAATCCCATGGAGAGAGGAGCCTGGCAGGCTGCAGTCCACAGGGTTGCAAAGAGTCAGATATGACTGAAGTGACTTCGCATGCTGGCACGAATGCAGGGAAGATTAGAGCAGCGGTGGTGCAGCATTTTTCACTTTAAACCTGAAAGGTTGTTGCTGACTCACGAAAAGATGCCAGGATTCTTGGCCTCTGGAGGAAAAGAATTCAATCCAGGGCCAGAGATGAGGCTTGGTGTCTCAGAGCTTTTGTGTAATAAAGTTTATTAAAGTATAAAGGAGATAGAGAAAGCTTCTGACATAGGCATCTGAAGGGGACAGAAAGAATACCCCCATGCTAGTCTTCAGCTGGATGTTATATAGTCATTAGCAGTCTGTTAATGTGGAGAAGGCAATGGCACCCCACTCCAGTACTCTTGCCTGGAAAATCCAATGGACGGAGGAGCCTGGTGGGCTGCAGTCCATGGAGTCGCTGAGGGTCGGACACGACTGAGCGATTTCACTTTCAATTTTCACTTTCATGCATTGGAGAAGGAAATGGAAACCCACTCCAGTGTTCTTGCCTGGAGAATCCCAGAGACGGGGGAGCCTGGTGGGCTGCCATCTATGGGGTCGCACAGAGTTGGACACGACTGAGGTGACTTAGCAGCAGCAGCAGCAGCAGTCTGTTAATGAAAGAAAGGAATGTCTTAAAACTCAGAATGGCACCAGCCCCTCATCCATAGATGTATTTTGTGATAATCTCGGCACCAGGTGATTCATCCAGGGCCATAAAACGATTGACTTGAATCTTGTAGAAGAGCAGGTTACCATACAATAGTTTCATTTACATAGATTAGGGGAACAATATCTGAGTATAACATACTGGTTTGTCAAGTAGGTTCTGAGCCATTAGGGGGAACCGACTTGAAGACAGAGTCTGGGGTAAATGCATGGTACATTAACATAGCTTAAGACAAACATTTCCATAAGAAGAATACATAGGTTAACTCAAGCTTTGAGAATAGTTAACTTCAGGTGGAACCAGGTGTTATTATGGCAACACAGTATTTTAAGAGAAACCTCCTTTTAAATTTGTAGAAGGGGGAAAATGGGATAATTTGAGAAAGGGGAAAAATATATCACAATTTGTTTCCTCCTGCCGCTTAAGAGAGAGGTAAAAATGTCTGACACTTGCAGCCTATTTCCTCCTTTTGGAGACCCCTGGCCTTCCTGCCTGTTACCCTTTCATACTTAAAATATATTTCCCTGTGCATTAAATATACAGAGGTATTTTAAAGCCAAGTACATATGTGTGTACTTGGTGTGTTCAAATTAGCCAAGATGGTGTGTTCAGGCTCTCTCACCCCACGTTCTGTAAATAATGACTATGTAACAGCTGAGATCACATAGTACTGCACATGAATGCCATGAGGTCATGGCTTGGTCATGAGCTGCTTTGCGGTGTAGGGATATATGAACTCCACCCAAGAAAGAAGCGGCTTTTTTTTTTTTTCGCTGTGTCATGGCTGTGTCTGTTGGGTCAGCCAAGAGAGGAGAGACTATAGTGTATCTACTGCTATGGCTAGAGATCTCTTCAAGAAAATCAGAGATACCAAAGGAACATTTCATGCAAAGATGGGCTCGATAAAGGACAGAAATGGTATGGACCTAACAGAAGCAGAAGATATTAAGAAGAGATGGCAAGAATACACAGAAAAACTATACAAAAAAGATCTTCACGACCGAGATAATCACGATGGTGTAATCATGGACCTAGAGCCAGACATCCTGGAATGTGAAGTCAAGTAGACCTTAGAAAGCATCACTATGAACAAAGCTAGTGGAGGTGATAGAATTACAGTTGATTTATTTTAAATCCTAAAAGGTGATGCTGTGAAAGTGCTGCACTCAATATGCCAGCAAATGTGGAAAACTCAGCAGTGGCCACAGGACTGGAAAAGGTCAGCTTTCATTCCAATCCCAAAGAAAGGCAATTCCAAAGAATGCTCAAACTACTGCACGATTGCACTCATCTCACACACTAGTAAAGTAATGCTCAAAATTCTCCAAGCCAGGCTTCAGCAATATGTGAACCGTGAACTTCCTGATGTTCAAGCTGGTTTTAGAAAAGGCAGAGGAACCAGAGATCAAATTGCCAACATCCGCTGGATCATGGAAAAAGCAAGAGCATTCCATAAAAACATCTATTTCTGCTTTCTTGACTATGCCAAAGCCTTTGACTGTGTGGATCACAAGAAACTCTGGAAAATTCTGAAAGAGATGGGAATACCAGACCACCTGACCTGCCTCTTGAGAAACCTGTATGCAGGTCAGGAAGCAACAGTTAGAACTGGACATGGAACAACAGACTGGTTCCAAATAGGAAAAGGAGTACATCAAGGCTGTATATTGTCACCCTGCTTGTTTAACTTATATATTCAGTACATCATGAGAAATGCTGGGCTGGAAGAAGCACAAGCTGGAATCAAGATTGCCGGGAGAAATACCAATAACCTCAGATATGCAGATGACACCACCCTTATGGCAGAAAGTGAAAAGGAACTAAAAAGCCTCTTGATGAAAGTGAAAGTGGAGAGTGAAAAAGTTGGCTTAAAGCTCAACATTCAGAAAACGAAGATCATGGCATCTGGTCCCATCACTTCATAGGAAATAGGTGGGGAAACAGTGGAAACAGTGTCAGACTTTCTTTCTTTGGGCTCCAAAATCACTGCAGAGGGTGACTGCAGCCATGAAATTAAAAGACGCTTATTCCTTGGAAGGAAAGTTATGACCAAGCTAGATAGCATATTCAAAAGCAGAAACATTACTTTGCCAACAAAGGTCTGTCTAGTCAAGGCTATGGTTTTTCCAGTGGTCATGTATGGATGTGAGAGTTGGACTGTGAAGAAAGCTGAGCATCGAAGAATTGATGCTTTTGAACTGTGGTGTTGGAGAAGTCTCTTGCGAGTCCCTTGGACTGCACGGCGATCCAACCAGTCCATTCTGAAGGAGATCAGCCCTGGGATTTCTTTGGAAGGAATGATGCTAAAGCTGAAACTCCAGTACTTTGGCCATCTCATGCGAAGAGTTGACTCATTGGAAAAGACTGTGATGCTGGGAGGGATTGGGTGCAGGAGGAGAAGGGGACAACAGAGGATGAGATGGCTGGATGGCATCACTAACTCGATGGACGTGACTCTGAGTGAACTCCAGGAGTTGGTGATGGACAGGGAGGGCTGGCATGCTGTGATTCATGGGGTCGCAAAGAATCAGACATGACTGAGAGACTGAACTGAACTGAACTGATTTTCACTGCTTATTATTAGAGAAATACAAATCAAAACTACCATGAGGTATCATCTCACACCAATCAGAATGACTAACACCCAAAAACTACAAACAAGAAATACTGGAGAGTGCCAGGAGCCGGTGAGGCATTCCGCTCATGACAAAGGTCTTGAGGAAGGAGGCTCGGCATACGCAAAGGCGGGATTGAGCCTCAGGAGTCCGCCCGGATATTCTCGAGCATTTCCCCCCCAAAAACCAGAGTCTGCCTACTTTATTGCTTTGTGCTCTCACCTCTGACTTTACTGGGGGCTGTCCCCTATCACCATCTCTCTCTCTGTGTCAAAGAGTTAACTTACAGCTCCAATTAATAAAGTTCCTGGGCAATTAGGAGTGTTTAAATCCAAACCCCTCAGATGGCTCTCTAACTTGCCTGACAAGTTTACCCGGACTCCTGCAGCTATGCATACGATTGTTTACAGTCTCCTAGCCTCCAGAGGCAAGGGAAGCTTAAGATATTCAAATAGCTTAGAGCCTCTCAGAGAGTTAAAAACTGTCAGAATAAACTAGTAAAGGATTTCATTGATGAGTCAATGCTTGTTGCCAAGTTTTCACATCCCCTGAATTGTATCCTTGAATGTGTATTAATTAATAGTTGGTATATAGAAAAAAATAAGTAGTGGCCTTGGTGTTAGTAACTTTAGACCCTTAAGGTAATAAATTCTTTCCTTTGTTGTAAACCCATTACACATCCGCCCTATAGGAATGCAATTTTATCTTTGGAAGATGGTGCCAAACCTTAAAATAATTACTCTTAGAGAAAATAAGTCTTTGTTGATAAGTCCTTGTCAAGAGTCATAAAATGTTAGTAGGCCTTCTGGCCAGAAGATGATGTAAATCACCTAAACCATTTGTATACGATAAATTTGCAGGAAAGAAACCTTGGTTTTTGATAAGAATCAAAGACTGCTGACTTTGCATCCCCTATTATCCTCTATGTGTAACTTAGGGTATAAAAGCCCCTGTTAAAAATAAAGCTATGGGCCTTGTTCACCAACGCTTGGTCTCCCCATGTCATTCTTCCCTTTAACTTCCAGCTGAGTCTCCATCTGGAGCGTGGAACCCACCACGCTTACTAATTATGCCTGGACTGCTAAGACCCACTCGAGAAGTTGTCTAGGGTGAGGCACCTTCCGCTATTCGAGAGGGCGCCTGCGGCCTACGTAAGTGGTGCAAACTTCTTGTCTTGAAGTTTTATTGGTCTCCCGCGTAAACCAAGCTACTCAGCCTCTTTTCTCCACTGAATTTTCCTACTGAGCTATCCTCATTCTATCATTCTTTATATCTCTAATTAGCATATAAATAGTCGCCTAGGCCATCTCTCCTTCGAATACCCTGGATCAGCTGGGGCTGGTCCCCAGCAGGAGAGGGTGTGGAGGAAAGGGAACCATCTTGAACTATCGGTTAGAATGCAAATTGATATGGCCACTATAGAACAGTCTTATGGACTCTGTGGGAGAGGGAGAGGGTGGGAAGATTTGGGAGAATGGCATTGAAACATGTAAAATATCATGTATGAAACGAGTTGCCAGTCCAGGTTCAATGCATGATACTGGATGCTTGGGGCTAGTGCACTGGGACGACCCAGAGGGATGGTATGGGGAGGCAGGAGGGAGGAGGGTTCAGAATGGGGAACACATGTATACCTGTGGCGGATTCATTTTGATATTTGGCAAAGCTAATACAATTATGTAAAGTTTAAAAATAAAATAAAAATTAAAAAAAAAAGAATAGCATAGAGATTCCTTTAAAAATTAGGAATAAAACTACCATACGATCCAGCAATCCCACTACTGGGCATATACTCTGAGAAAACAATAACTGAAAAAGACATGTTCCCCAGTGTTCACTGCAGCACTATTTACAAGAGCTAGGATAAGGAAACAACTTAAATGTCCACCAACAGATAAATGTATAAAGAAATTGTGGTATATATACACAATGGAGTATTTCTTAGCCTCAAAAAGGAATGCATCTGACTCAGTTCTAATGAAGCAGATAAACCTAGAGACTGATATATAGAGTGAAGTAAGTAAAAAAGAGAAAGACACATTATTATATTAATATATTATGCACATTATGGAATATATATGCATACATTAATGCATATATATGGAATCTAGAAAGATGGTCCTGATGGACCTAAGTGCAGAGAAAACATTAAGAACAGACTTGTGGACACTGTGGGGGTGCTGCGGGGGTAAGGCAGGAGAGGAGAGTCAGTGGGATGAAGTGAGAGAGCAATATTGAAACATACATAAGCACAAACCAGTTGTAAAATTAGATAGCCAGTAGAAGCTGGCTGTATGATGCAGAGAGCTCAAATCCAGTGCTCTGTGACAACCTAGAGGGGTGGGATGGTGTGGGGGGTGGGAGGGAGGTTCAAGAAGGAGCGAACATATGGAGTTCCAGTATGTGAGACCTTGACCATAATAACTTTGATAAAGTTTGCTTAAAAACATTTTCACATATATAATAAATCGTCCTGTGAGGTAGACCTTGCAGGCATGATATCTTCATTTTTCAGATGAGAAACCTGAGGCTTACAGAAGTTAAATGGCTTGCCCTAGATCATACAGCTGATGAGGGCTGAAGCCAGCTCTTCTACCAGTGCTTGACCCAGTGGGCTTTCTACTGTGGTGGACTAGTTCTCCTGACAGTAGAGACTGTCTGCTCTTGAGGATATTGTACAATGAGAATTATCAAAGAACTCTTTGGAATGTGGGGTTTGGAGGCAGTAACTACTTACAATATTTGAGCCAGACACAGAAACTACTCTAATTTAGCAGAAATCTCAAAGGATTCTCTAAAGTGGGACTTTTTGAATCTAGAAAATTGTTTCATGTTTTATAAATTAAGGCCTAAAAATCATAAGATCAACATGATTATTCTCATTTAGCTGAGAAAACTGAGTCTCAGAGATGTTAAGTAATGTGTAGTAAAGATTTTGGACTTGCCCAGAGAGAGCACTGACCTTTGCCCCTGATTTCTGGGAGTTGCCTCTATATTACTCTGGTAGAATGTCTTTGTTTATGGTGGTGGCTGAACACACCTGATGGTCTTAACGTGGGAGTTGCAAATACCACAGAGACAAACCATGTGATTTAGGGTGGGGAGCAATGTATTACAAAGAATTAGTGACCTGGATGCTGAGTTCAGCCATAAAGGCAATCAATCAATCAGTCCTGTCTAGGTAATAAAGTCCCCAAAAAACTCTGAAGTGGAGACTTGCAGGAGCCTCCCTGGTTGGCAGTACTCTGTGTATATCATCACACATGGATGCTGAGAGGAGAGCAATGTCATGAGGGTGATAGAAAGTTCACTTTTGTAATACTTCCAGACTCTGTCCTTTACATCAATTCACTTTCTGATTTTAATATGCATCCTTGCCTTGTAATAAACCATAATCATGAATATAAGGCTTCATTTCTGAGTCCTTCTCCTGACTATCATACTTGAAGGTGGTTTGGGAATTCTCTGAACTTGGAGTTGCTGTCAAAAGTAAGGGTGGTTCTATTTCCAGTTTTCTAAGGAATCTCCACACTGTTCTCCATAGTGGCTGTACTAGTTTGCATTCCCACCAACAGTGTAAGAGGGTTCCCTTTTCTCCACATCCTGTCCAGCATTTATTGCCATACGACCCAGCAATCCCACTGCTGAGCATACACACCGAGGAAACCAGAATTGAAAGAGACACGTGTATCCCAATGTTCATCGCAGCACTGTTTATAATAGCCAGGACATGGAAGCAACCTAGATGTCCATCAGCAGATGAATGGATAAGAAAGCTGTGGTACATATGCACAATGGAGTATTACTCAGCCATTAAAAAGAATACATTTGAATCAGTTCTAATGAGGTGGATGAAACTGGAGCCTATTACACAGAGTGAAGTAAGCCAGAAAGAAAAACACCAATACAGTATACTAAGGCATATATATGGAATTTAGAAAGATGGTAATGATAACCCTGTATGTGAGACAGCAAAAGAGACACAGATGTATACAAAAGTCTTTTGGACTCTGTGGGAGAGGGAATGGAGGGGGGATTTTGGAGAATGGCATTAAAACATGTATAATATCATATGAAAACAAATTGCCAGCTCAGGTTTGATGCAGGATACAGGAAGCTTGGGGCTGGTTAACTGGGATGACCCAGATGGATGGTATGGGGAGGGAGGTGGGAGGGGGGTTCAGGATTGGGAACACGTGTACACCCGTGGTGGATTCATGTTGATGTATGGCAAAACCAATACAATATTTAAAGTAAAAAAAAAAAAAAAAAAAAAAAAAGTAAGGGTGGTTTTCTGTGGACTTTCCCCTCTAACTTTGCAGATGGTGTCAGAGGTCTTGGGAGCCTAGAGGACTATGTCCTTGAACTTTACAGTTTGAATAACCCCAGGTAAGTGACCTGTTCAGAGTCACCAGAGCCATAAATGGATCTCAGATACTTACAAGTACATATAACTACATATGTAAGCCAAAATGTTGCTAATCACTTACTGTATTGTATCCTACCAGGAATATCCCCAATAGGGCAGAAATTGCAAAAGCATCTTGCAATCAGAGTATCTAGAAAGTGGAGGAATACAGAAAAATCAGTCCATCAGGGCATGAAACAACAGCACTGAAAAGGAGTAGCTTGGGAGATCTTGAAGTTGGATCAAATGGCACATGGCAGCAGGTACAATGAACAAGTTGACTGCTTCATAGGTTTTCTGGCAAACTCCTAGCACTTATGTAGTGCTTCCTTCCATCAAAGGCAGAGGTTGCTAAGCATTTCATCCCAAGAGCTGATGGGCCCAGATATGGTAGTCAGAGACTCTGGTTTTAGATTTTAAGTCTGATTGCTATAGGGTTCTAGGCTATACTAAGCCCTTGCAGTGAGTTATGAGATGAAATTATCACACATACATTTTCCTCCATGGATCCTAAATTATTGCTGTTTCCTGAAATTTAAAAATTTCCAGAGAAGTACAGCTGCATTAACAGAGTTCTCACTTTGAAGTTAATGTTGGGTGTACTATGGCACAGCAAAACAGTCCCCTCAACAAGTCTCCTACTGAAAAGTGTCCAGCAGCACCAGAGATTGAGGGTGTGAGTCACCCATTCTTTCTCTTCACAGAGAAAGCAGAAACAATCATAACCCTCCAAAAAGTCTGCTGTAATACTTGCCTTAACTTTAAGGCTTTTTTTTCCCCCCCCAGAAAGCAACCAGTTTAACATTTTGACTAAATGAGATAATTCAGTCCAATGGCCTGGTTCTATTAAAAGCAAACTTTATAGTTTAATTAATTTTACTGAGGTTAACAGTGATTTATAACGTTACATAAGTTTACATGTACAACACTGTATTTCTACTTCTGTATACTTTACATCATCACCAAAACATTTACTTTCCATGCAGTTAATGTCCTCTACCCATTTTGCCCTAATTCCCATCTCTCCTTGCTCTGGTAACCACTACTTTCTTCTCTGGACCTACATGTTTCTCATTTTAAAGACTGAATAATAGTTAATTTACAATATTATATTATTTTCAGGTATAAAATACCTTAATAGGATTATTACAAAACAATGGCTGTATTTCTCTATGCTATACAATATATACGTACATGTATGGTAATGTGCTAAGTCACTTCAGTTGTGTCTGATGCTTTGCGATCCTATGGACTGTATATTGCCAGGCTCCTCTGTCCCTGGGGTTCTCCAGGCAAGAATACTAGAGTGAGTTGCCGTGCCCTCCTCCAGGATACAATATATCCTTATAGCTTATTTATTTTTACATAGTTGGTTGTTCCTATTAATCCCTTACCATTTCTCCACGTCTCCACTTCTTTATCCCCATGGTAACCACTAGTTCATTCTCTATATCTGTGAGTATGTTTCTGCTATATTTTTATTCACTTGTTTTATTTTTTAGATTCACATAAAATATTCATCTTCCTTTGTCTGACTTACGTCACCAAACATATTGCCTCTATGTCCATCTATGTCACTGTAAATGGCATAATTTCATTTTTTATGGCTAAATAATATTCCACTTTTACATACATATTGTTCACATCTTTATTCATCTGTTGATGGACAGACACTTAGGTTGCTTCCATATCTTAGCTATTGTAAATAATGGGCTGTGAACTTTGGTGTGAGTGCATCTTTTCAAATTAGTGTTTTCATTTTCTTAAGTTATATAGCCAGGAGTGAAATTGCTGAATCATATAGTGTTGGGGTCTAGTCCCAGTAGGATCTAGGGATACCCTCGGGATGAATGGCGTCGGTGAGAGAGATGAAAGTAAAAGGAGAGAGAAAGAGAGAGAGAGAGAGAAAGAATGGCACAGGGAGACCATGCTCTGATGAAGCCGGGTCTGCTGCTTTATTTTCAAAAGGAGCTTTTATACCCTGAGTTACACATTTCCAGAAGTGAAAGATACAGAGTCATGCAGAGTCAGCTCAACACTACATCAGTTTGACCTTCATCGGGACCAGGATGTTTTTTGCATACCTTTCCATTTACAAGGGTCTTTCTGTTATGCACATTATCTTCTGGCCCGGAGGCCTATTGACATTTTATGACCTTTTTTGGATAAAGGTTGGTCAACCAGAAAACTTGTTTTCCCTTAAAGTGTTTCTTCTTTATTTTTTTTAATCTGTGTCTCCCTCAGAAAGTATTAAATAAAGTTACATTCTTATGGAGCAAAGGTGCAGTGGGTTACAACAAAGAAAGAACTTATTAACTCAAGGGTCTTATGTTGCTAATGCCAAGGTTGCTGCTTGGTTGTTTTTTTTTTTTTTGCATACCAACCATATTAACTAATGCAGTCCCAGGTGCACATTGGGTAAGGGACAAGGAAACTCGGTAGCAAACATTGGCTCAACAATGCAATATTATTCTAATAAAGCTTTTTTTTTTTTTTAATCGCTCGAAGGTTATGCTTGGGGTGTTATGAACAATCATGTGTGTTAGTTGCAAGAGTGTGGATAAACCTGCCAAGCAAGCTAAAATAGTAACAGAGGGGTTAAAGTTAAAATGCTCCTTTCAAGCCTAGGAGACTTATTAACTAGAGCCCTAAGTTGATTTTCTTCAGGGAAAGGTGGTCGAGGATAGCCCCCTATTAATGTCAGAAGAGTTGGTGAAAGGCATAATATAATAAACAGTAGACAGGCAGATTTTGGTTTTGGGGTAGATGCTTGAGCAGGTCCAGGGAATCCCTCGAGTCCTGATCCACCTTTGCCTGTCAGGTCTTCTCTGCATGACCTTTGTCATGGGTGGGAACTCCCGTGGTGGCCCCCAGCATCTCCCCATTTTTTATTTTTTAAGACAGCCAGATGTAATTAATCATGAGCTTTTGAGTGTTCTGTCAAAGAGTTCTGACAATACAAGGAAGAATAATTATGAGAAGCAGAATTAGAGAGGCCACAGTGGCATAGATAGACAGAATGTTTTTTTTTTTTTTTTTAATAGAGTTTGAAAATGTATGAAAAAAAGTCATTTGTTGTTCCTGTGGCAGTAAAATCTAATCGGGAATGTTTTATAGTCTTTATCTGATTGTGAAGCTTTTTAAAATCTAAACTAATGTTGGAGCTATTTTATACTCCTGAAATGTGGTTTTAAATTTTTTCCCAGTTATAATCTGTCTCGTTTACTTTTAGGGGTGTTACACAAATCCACCCGTAGTTGGCATGACAGGACAGTGTCTATTTTATTTTTAATGCCTGTAATTCAGTCAATATGTATTATTGCTTCTTTCTGGGCGTCTATCTCCGTCTCTGGTTTTTTATCTATAACTTCTTATGTTGTCAGCACTAAAGAGACATTTTTTAGACACAGTATTAACATATTGAGCAGTATGCACTTGTTGAGTCAATGACATTGTCGCCACAGTGACAGAGGTAATTGTAGTTATTAAAGCTGATATTCCCAAGATAAGTAAGCCACAAACCGTCGTGATTGCATCAAATCTTGTAATTGTTGCAATAGAGCAAGACCATAGTTATCATACCAATAAGTGGTTACAGTCACAGGCACCATAAAATAGGGTGGACGTTGTAACACTACAAAGAAGCAAACATTATATTGAGGGTTCAAACAAGATGAGAGCATACATTGTTCACAAGATATTATATTAGGTCTACTTCTCTTTTACTGACTGCTTTGGCCTTGATCACTATGTCTGTATTGTAAAACGCCTGTTGTGGGTGTACTGGGGAGCAGCTGTAGGTGTCGGCCCAGGGGAGCAGTGTCCCCAGCAGCAGGAGGCAGAACGTGAGCCGCTGGCTGTGGGCCGTGGCGCCTATGGTGGGCAGAGGGGCGGGGGTCACAGACTCGGGCTAGCCGCCACCACCTGGGCTCGGGGTGCTCTCCTCTCGCCGGCTGGAGCTGCACTGGTCTGGACAGCACTCTGTGGGCGTGCTCTCTTTTCTGGCCCTCACTCACCGCACAAATTTTTTTGGCTCTAGGTCTCAGGGTGCAGTGAGGACGATGCAGGGCACGGCTGGTGGCATGGAGGTGAGAGCTGGCTGGGGGGTGGTGAGCGAGCGAGTGCACGTGCGGCGGACCTGGTGTCTGGACGACTGTGACATGAAGAATTAGTCTGTCTGGGATCCAAATTGGAGAATCTGTGTCCTGAGGAAAAATACAAGCATACCCTCGCCCACAAGTTAGCAACACATCTGGCCCTATTTATTCTCTGGTAAGGAGGTCTTTTCACTTGACCAGGGGCCGAGTCATAGCTCCTTCTGGAATCTAGTGTCTCATCATTGTAGTCTGTCTCTGTGTGTCTATGTTTAAATGATTAATCATAAAAAAAGCATGGTGTAGAACATGATGTGGGGAGGAATACTTAAATTTTTTTTATCTTAATTTAGCTATTTGATTTTTTAAAGTCTGGTGTGTCCTTTCCACTATGGTTTGACCGTGGGGATTATAAGGTACTCTTGTTGAATGTTGGAAAATTGTTGACAAAATCTCTTAAAAACAGCAGAAGTATAAGCTGGGCCATTATTTGTTTTTATCTGTTCAGGGAGTCCTATTTGGGAAAAGCATTGAAACAGGTGTTGAATTATATTTTTTACTGCTTCACTTAATCTAGCAGAGGCTATAATAACATGAGAAAAGGTAACATGTACAAAGCACAGTTTTCTAAAGGCCGGGATATGAGTTACGTCCATTTATCAGCATTAGGCCTAAGGCCTCAGGGATTTATTTTTAATGGTGGAGATGGATTAAATATTGGGCAATTTGGACATAACTTAATTATTTATCTAGCTGTTTCCCTAGGGATATAAAATTCATACCTTAAACCAACTGCATTTTGATGGTGAATTTTGTGAGAATTTTTGGCCTTGTCAATCTTTTTATGTAAGTTTAAAGCAATTATTTTAGTTAATGCATCTGCCAAAGAATTTTTTTTTTTTTTTTAAATAAAGGGCTGGGCAAGCCGGAATGGGCTCTAATATGTCTCACAAAATATTTTTTATCTCTGTGTTTAATCTATTTTTGTAAATCAGATAACAAGGAGAAGATAGTAGTTTTATTTTTTTGAATATTAGCAGTCTCTATATGAGGAAACAACCTTACAATATATCGGGAGTCAGTCAAAAGATTGAAGGTGTGGTCTCCTAAATGTTGAAAAGCCTAAATAACTGCTTGTAACTCAGCCCTGACATTTTATTTTCTTGAATTAAAAGATCCTTCAAAGGCCTTAGAGCTGTAATTTCCTGCACCCAAAAGGCTAGATCACTAGATCCAAATGTTCTGTGGCCCCTAGCTTGAGAAGTCAAGTTTTTGTGTGTGATAATAAGGTAAAGTAAAAGCTGTGTTACTCTTTGACCTTTATTAATTTGTACAGTTTTGGTAGGCGGTGAGATAAAAACTTTAATTTCTCCAATATAATCAGAATCTACTATACCAGGCGCCACTGAAATTCCTTGAAAAGAAAGTGAGCTACGCACACTTCTTACAAATCTTACAATGTCCTCAGGTAGGGGGCCAGCCACTCCCATTGGAATTGGAGTAACCGGCACATCAGGGGTTAATATTGTTGCTAAATCCCCTTACCGTTTCGCTTCTCTCCTAGCCTGGGTGAGGCCCCCCTGACGGGGTTTTCTTTAAGGAGTATATTGTGCACTAGTCTGCTTTAAAAGCTCTTTTGTTCGAAAAAACTTTTATCTTCCTCAGGCTTAGGCAACACTTTGGGAGGCTTTGGGGGCAAAGTGGGGAACTCCTGGGCCCTGGGAGGTGCAAACAGAGGCGGCGATCACTTTAAATCAGAAAGTGGTGGATAAGTTTTTAAAGGTTTGTGCAGAGGGGGAGGGGGCTCGCCAGGGCGCCTGGCCACAGCGCCCTGTAAGCCCTCTCCTTCTTTAGGAGGTAGAGCATAGTCTTTCTCTCTCTCTCTCTCTCTCTCTTTTTTTTTGTCAATGGCAGAAAATATGATCTGTGCAGAAAGTGGAGACCCACCACCATCTACCACCATAGCCTTCCCCATAGACTATCTAACAGCCTCATGACGGGGGTCCAGGACATTTCTAATCACATTTTAAAGAGCAAAGGCATCTACAGGAACCTTTTTTGGCCCAAGCAAAGTATAAAACAAACAGAAATTTAGACAGTCTTCCTGTGCTTTCTTTAATGTCTCTATGGGCTAACATGTGAAGTAAGATTTCAATAAACATTTGTCTATTCTTAGATGCAGAGCAACCCATCCTTCTAGAGAATATTCTTATTCATTTTGTACTCTCTTCACCCTGCTGGCAGTTAGGCAGGTACAATCTTAACCACCCTGCATTACAGTCTCAAATTACTTACCCCTGAGATTCACGAGCAGGATCTAAAGCATCCCTAATCATATTCCATAGAGAAAAGGTGTCAGTTCAGTTCAGTCACTCAGTCGTGTCCGACTCTTTGCAACCCCATGAATCACAGCACGTCAGGCCTCCCTGTCCATCACCAACCCCCGGAGTTGACTCAGACTGACGTCCATGCCATCCAGCCATCTCATCCTCTGTTGTCCCCTTCTCCTCCTGCCCCCAATCCCCCCCATAATCAGAGCCTTTTCCAATGAGTCAACTCTTCCCATCAGGTGGCCAAAGTACTGGAGTTTCAGCTTTAGCATCATTCCTTTCAAAGAAATCCCAGGGCTGATCTCCTTCAGAATGGACTGGTTGGATCTCCTTGCAGTCCAAGGGACTCTCAAGAGTCTTCTCCAACACCACAGTTCAAATGCATCAATTCTTCGGCACTCAGCCTTCTTCACAGTCCAACTCTCACATCCATACATGACCACTGGAAAAACCATAGCCTTGACTAGACGGACCTTTGTTGGCAAAGTAATGTCTCTGCTTTTCAATACGCTATCTAGGTTGGTCATAACTTTCCTTCTAAGGAGTAAGCATCTTTTAATTTCATGGCTGCAGTCACCATCTGCAGTGATTTTGGAGCCCCCTAAAAATAAAGTCTGACACTGTTCCCACTGTTTCCCCATCTATTTCCCATGAAGTGATGGGACCAGATGCCATGATCTTCTTTTTCTGAATGTTGAGCTTTAAGCCAACTTTTTCACTCTCCACTTTCACTTTCATCAAGAGGCTTTTGAGTTGCTCTTCACTTTCTGCCATAAGGGTGGTGTCATCTGCATATCTGAGGTTATTGATATTCCTCCCGGCAATCTTGATTCCAGCTTGTGTTTCTTCCAGTCCAGCATTTCTTATGATGTACTCTGCATAGAAGTTAAACAAGCAGGGTGACAATATACAGACTTGACTTACTCCTTTTCCTATTTGGAACCAGTCTGTTGTTCCTTGTCCAGTTCTAACTGTTGCTTCCTGACCTGCATACAGGTTTCTCAAGAGGCAGGTCAGGTGGTCTGGTATTCCCATCTCTTTCAGAATTTTCCAGAGTTTCTTGTGATCCACACAGTCAAAGGCTTTGGCAGTCAGTAAAACAGAAATATATGTTTTTCTGGAACTCTCTTGCTTTTTCCATGATCCAGCAGATGTTGGCAATTTGATCTCTGGTTCCTCTGCCTTTTCTAAAACCAGCTTGAACATCAGGAAGTTCACGGTTCATGTATTGCTGAAGCCTGGCTTGGAGAATTTTGAGCATTACTAGCATGTGAGATGAGTGCTATTGTGCGGTAGTTTGAGCATTCTTTGGCATTGCCTTTCTTTGGGATTGGAATGAAAACTGACCTTTTCCAGTCCTGTGGCCACTGCTGAGTTTTCCAAATTTGCTGGCATATTGAGTGCAGCACTTTCACAGCATCATCTTTCAGGATTTGGAATAGATCAACGGGAATTCCATCACCTCCACTAGCTTTGTTCATAATGATGCTTCCCAAGACCCACTTGACTTCACATTCCAAGATGTCTGGCTCTAGTTAAGTGATGACACCATCGTGATTATCTTGGTCATGAAGATCTTTTTTGTACAGTTCTTCTGTGTATTCCTGTCACCTCTTCTTAATATCTTCTGCTTCTGTTAGGTCCATACCATTTCTGTCCTTTATCGAGCCCATCTTTGTATGAAATGTTCCCTTGCTATCTCTAATTTTGTTGAAGAGATCTGTGGTCTTTCCCATTCTGTTGTTTTCCTCTATTTCTTTGCATTGATCACTGAGGAAGGCTTTCTTATCTCTTCTTGCTATTCTTTGGAACTCTGTATTCAGATGCTTATATCTTTCCTTTTCTCCTTTGCTTTTCGCTTCTCTTCTCTTCACAGCTATTTGTAAGGCCTCCCCAGACAGTCATTTTGCTTTTTTGCATTTCTTTTCCATGGGGACTTTTTCTGGGCCATGTAAAGTGTAATAAGCTTTTAGCTGCTTCCCTACCTTTTTCCAGGTATCTAAGTTAACAGTGCCCTCTTCTGGAAAACAAGGACATTGCTCTTGTACAAATGTAAAAAAGGATTGAATACTAGCTTTTTTTTAACTTTAATTCTTCTTTTATTTAAGAATTGTAAGACTACTCCTATAAAGAGTTGTCATTCTTTTGACTCGTTGTTACCCTTGTCAGTGATTTCTGTTGTCAGTGATTTCTGTCTTTTTTACTTCTGTCTATGTGAAAAGATTCCACTACCCACTCGTCTTCACCCTACCTATCTTATGCAGCGGGGTCTGCAGCACCCTGGGTGGGGTACTAGCTGTCCTGAAAAACTGAACAATGGGGAGACTTACCCTCGGGTCCCTGTTCGGGTGCCACTTGCTGGGGTCCAGCCTTAGCAGGATCGAGAGATACCCTCAGGATGAATGGCATCGGGAAGAGAGATGAAATTAAAAGGAGAGAGACAGAGAGAGAGAGAGAGAGAATGACACTGGGAGACCATGCTCTGATGAAGCCGGGTCTGCTGCTTTATTTTCAAAAGGAGCTTTTATACCCTGAGTTACACATTTCCAGAAGTGAAAGATACAGAGTCATGCAGAGTCAGCTCAACACTACATCAGTTTGACCTTCATCGGGACCAGGATGTTTTTTGCATACCTTTCCATTTACAAGGGTCTTTCTGTTATGCACATTATCTTCTGGCCCGGAGGCCTATTGATATTTTATGACTTTTTTGGATAAAGGTTGGTCAACCAGAAAACTTGTTTTCCCTTAAAGTGTTTCTTCTTTATTTTTTTAATCTGTGTCTCCCTCAGAAAGTATTAAATAAAGTTACATTCTTATGGAGCAAAGGTGCAGTGGGTTACAACAAAGAAAGAACTTATTAACTCAAGGGTCTTATGTTGCTAATGCCAAGGCTGCTGCTTGTTTTTTTTTTTTTTTTTTTGCATACCAACCATATTAACTAATACACTCCCAGGCGCACATTGGGTAAGGGACAAAGAAACTCGGTAGCAAACATTGGCTCAACAATGCAGTATAATTCTAATAAAGCTTTTTCTTTTTTTAATCGCTCAAAGGTTATGCTTGGGGTGTTGTGAACAATCATGTGCGTTAGTTGCAAGAGTGTGGATAAACCTGCCAAGCAAGCTAAAATAGTAACAGAGGGGTTAAAGTTAAAATGCTCCTTTCAAGCCCAGGAGACTTATTAACTAGAGCCCTAAGTTGATTTTCTTCAGGGAAAGGTGGTCGAGGATAGCCCCCTGTTAATGTCAGAAGAGTTGGTGAAAGGCATAATATAATAAACAGTAGACAGGCAGATTTTGGTTTTGGGGTAGATGCTCGAGCAGGTCCAGGGAATCCCTCGAGTCCTGATCCACCTTTGCCTGTCAGGTCTTCTCTGCATGACCTTTATCATGGGTGGGATCTCCCGTGGTGGCCCCCGACAATATAATCCTTCAGTTTCGGTTATTTCTATTTTTTAATTGGAGGAAAACTGCTTTACAATGTTGTGTTGGTTTTTGCCATACAGCAATGCAGATAGGCAGGTACATATAATTATACTTATAGCACTTCACTCTTGAGTCTCTCACCCTTCAACACATCCTACCCCTTTGCAGTGGGAACCTTCTACAGGTAATTTCAGAGTGCCAAGCTGTGCTCCCCATGTAGTACAGTAGCTTCTCATCAACTATCTGTTTTCCATATGGTGGTGAATACATGTCAGTAATGCTTTTTCCATTTGTGCCAATCTTTCCTTCCCTCACTGTGTCCACAAGGCTCTGCATGTCCATTCCATCCCTGCAAATAGATTTATCAATATCACCTTTCTGGTTTCCATATATATGCATTAATATGTAATATTTTTTTTTTCTTTTTCTGATTTACTTCACTCTGTGTAACAGACTCTAGGTTCACCCACCTCACTAGAATGGACAAAAATTCGTTCTTTTTTATGTTTGAGTAATGTCCCATGGTATATATGTACCACGACTTTTTTTTATCATCTGTTGATGGACATCTAGGTTGCTGCTATGTCCTAGGTATTGTAAATAGTGTTGCAATGAACTTTGGGGTACAAATGTCTTTTTCAGTCATGGTTTTCTCAGGGTATATGCTCAGTAGTGGAATTGTTGGGTCATATGGTAGTTTTACTCATAGTTTTATAGGAATCCCCATGCTGCTCTCCATACTGGCTGTATCAGTTTGCATTCCCACCAACAGTTCAAGAGGGCTCCCTTTTCTCCATATCCTCTCCAGCATTTATTTTTTGAAGATTTTTTTGTGAAGGCCATTCGTATAAGTGTGAGGTGATACTTCATTATAGTTTTGATTTGCATTTCTCTAATAATGAGTGACATTGAGCATCTTTTCATGTATTTATTATCCACCTGTATGTCTTCTTCAAAGAAGTGTCTGTTTAAGTCTTCTGCCCATTTTTTGATTGGTCTTTGTTTTTCTAATATTGAGCTGTAAGAACTGCTTATATACTTTAGAGATTAATCCTTTGCCAGTTGCTTCATTTGCAATTATTATCTCCCATTCTAAGGGTTGTCTTTTAATCATTTATTGTTTCCTTTGCTGTGAAAAAGCTTTTAAGTTTAATTAGGTATCATTTGTTTATTTTTCTTTTCATTTCCATTCCTCTAGGAGGTGGGTCAAAGAGAATCTTTCTGTGATTTATGTCAAAGAATGTACTGCCTATATTTTGCTATAGAAATTTATATTTCTGGCCTTCCATATAAGTCTTTAATCCATTTTGAGTTTATTTTTGTGTATGGTGTTAGAAAGTGTTCTAATTTCATTCTTTTACATATAGCTATCCAGTTTTCCCAACATCAATGATTGAAGAGTTATCTTTTCTCCATTGTGTATTCTTGCCTCCTTTGTCAAAGATAAGGTGCCCATAGGTGCATGTGTTTATCTCTTGGCTTTCTAGACTATTCCATTGATCTATATTTCCATTTTTGTGCCAGTATGATGCATCTTGATGACTACAGCTTTGTAGAATCGTCTGAAGTTAGGAACATTGATTTCTCCAGTGCCATTCTTCTTTCTCAAGATTGCTTTGGCTATTTGGGGTCTTTTGTGCTTCTTTTTGTGAAAATTTTTTTCTAGTTCTGTGAAAAATACTGCTAGTATTTTGAAAGGAATTGCATTAAATCTGTACTTTGGATAGTATAGTTATTTTCACAATATTGATTCTTCCAATCCAAGAACAGGTATATCTCTCCATCTTTTTGTGTTGTCTTTGACTTCTTTCATTAGTGATTTACAGTTTTCTGCATATAGTCTCTTTAGATAGATTTATTATTAGATATTTTATTTTTTTTTGCTGCAGTGGTGAATAGGATTGCTTCCATAATTTCTCTGTCTGATTTTCAATTGTTAGTGTATAGGAATGTAAGGGATTTCTGAATATTAATTTTATATCCTTCCACTTTGCTAAATTCACTGATTAGATTTAAGTAATTTTCTGATAGCATCTTCAGGATTTTCTATGTATGTTATTATGTCATCTGCAAACAGTGAGAGTTTTACTTTGTTTTCAATCTGTATTCTTTTCTTTTTCTTTCCCGATTTGCTGTGGCTAGAACTTTCAAAACTATGTTGAATAATTGTGATGAGAGTGGGCACCCTTGTCTTGTTCCTGATCATAGGAAATGTTTTCAGCTTTTGACCACTGGGAATACTGTTTGCTGTGGGGTTTTGGTATATGGTCTGTATTATGCTTCCCTTGTGGCTCAACTGGTAAAGAAACCACCTACAATGTGGAAGACCTGGATTGAAATCCTGGGTTGGGAAGATCCCCTGGAGAAGGGAAAGTCTATCCACTCCAGTATTCTGGCCTGGAAAATTCCACGGAGTTGTCCATGGGGTCACAAGGAGTCAGACACAACAGACCAACTTTCACTTTCACTTTTATTATGTTGAAGTATGTTCCTTCTATGCTTACTTTCTGGAGAGTTTTTTTTTTTTCTTTTATAATAAATGGATATTAATTTCTGTCAAAACCTTTCTCTGCATCTATTGAGAAGACTGTATGGTTTTTATCTTTCAACTTGTTAGTATGGTTTTTTCACAGTGATTGATTTGCATATATCATAGAATCCTTGCATCCCAGGGATAAAGCCCACTTGATCATGGATTCTGTTTGCTAGAATTTTGTTGAAGATTTTTGCATCTATGTTCATCAGTGACATTGGCCTGTAATTTTTTTTTTTTTTTTGTGATATCTTTGTCTGATTTCTATGTCAGGGTGATGTTGGCCTCATATAATGAGTTTGGAAGTGTTCCTTCTTCTGCAATTTTCTCGAAGAGTTTGAAAAAGATAGGTATTAGCTCTTTTGCTACAATTCACCTGTGAAGCCATCTGGCTGTGGGCTTTTGTTTGTTGGAAGGTTTTTGATCACAGGTTTGATGTCCATGCTTGTGATTGGTCATTCAAAATTTCAATTTCTTTCTCATTCAGTTTTAAAAGGTTATACTTTCCAAAGAATTTTTCCAATTCTTCCAGGTCATCTATTTTATTGGCATAGTTGCTCTTAGTAGTCTCTTACGCTGCTGCTGCTAAGTTGCTTCAGCCATGTCCGACTCTGTGCAACCCCATAGACGGCAGCCCACCAGGTCCCCCTTCCCTGCCAGGCAAGAACACTGGAGTGGATTGCTATATCCTTCTCCAATGCATGAACATGTAAAGTGGAGGGGGGTGGAGATGGAGATGGTGATGGATACATCAGTGCCCTGAAGAACAGCCCCCGCCTCCACCAGTGCCCCATGGTTCCCGGACACTGACTAGCCATGACAAAACTGCTTAGTGGTATCCCCAGAAATATTGATTTGAGGTTGGATAATATTGAAAAGCTCCTGACCACTCTTTCATTACCAAAACCTTGCAGCTGAGGCCCACCCATGAGTCCCCCTCAGTAAATCCATCAGATGTCTCTCAGATAGCCATAAAAGACCCTTTCGAGTTGATTTTGACCACATATTTGCCTGCACTTTATGGAATATGAAACTATCAAACCAAATCAACGTTGCTGCTGATTCAAGAGTCTTAGAGGCAGAAAACTAAACATTGGAACATTTGTGAGTGTATGAAGAATTCTAATAGGACATCAATTGTTTTTTTTTTTTTTTAAACAAAACACTTTTTTTTTTTTTAGGGTATTCAGAACCCTATGGAAGTTGTGTGCAGTCTTCAGACTCAACACCTGTCTTCACTTCCCCTGGGGAAAGCCCAGGTACATGGTAGGCACTTTCCTTCCAGTCTGAATATGAGTGCCCAGACTTCCCCAGCAGAGAAGGGCCTGGATCCAGGGCTGTTGTGCCAGGAAAGTTACACCTGCAGTGGGACTGACGAAGCTGTCTTCGAGTGTGATGAGTGTTGCAGCCTGCAGTGTTTCCATTGTGAGGAGCAACTCCATTGGCAGGAGCACCTGAGAAACCATGAGCGGATCAGACTCAAAGCTGGCCATGTCCCTTACTGTGACCCCTGAAAGGGCTCCAGTGGGCACTCTCCAGGTGTGAAGCAGAGGGCAGTGGTGAGGTGCCAGACCTGTAAAATCAGCTTGTGCCTGGAGTGCCAGAAGAGGACTCATTCTGGGGGTAACAAAAGGAGGCACCCCGTTACTGTGTACCATGTATCTAAGGTCCAGGAGTTGCTGGAAGAAGAAGGGACGGATGAGGAGACCAAGAGGAAGAAGATGACTGAGAAGGTTGTGAGTTTCCTCCTAGTAGATGAAAATGAAGAAATTCAGGTAATGAATGAAGAGGACTTCATTAGGAAATTGGACTGTAAACCTGATCAACATCTAAAAGTGGTTTCCATTTTTGGAAATACTGGGGATGGGAAGTCTCATACCCTCAACCACACTTTCTTCTATGGCCGAGAAGTTTTCAAAACCTCCCCTACCCAGGAGTACTGCACTGTGGGAGTGTGGGCAGCATATGACCCAGTCCACAGAGTAGCCATGATAGACATGGAAGGGCTCTTGGGAGCTACAGTGAATCTAAGCCAGAGAATACGGCTGCTGCTTAAGGTCCTGGCCATCTCAGACCTAGTCATCTATCGAACTCATGCAGACCAACTGCACAATGACCTCTTCAAGTTCCTTGGAGATGCCTCAGAAGCTTATTTGAAACATTTCACTAAGGAGCTGAAGGCTACCACTGCCCACTGTGGCCTGGACGTCCCCTTGTCCACCTTGGGCCCTGCTGTTATTATGTTCCATGAGACTGTGCACACCCAGCTGCTGGGCTCTGATCACCCCTCTGAGGTGCCAGAGAAGCTCATCCAGGACCTGTTCTGGAAGCTGGGCCGCTTCCCGGAAGCCTTCAGTTCCACTCACTACAAGGGGACGAGGACCCACAACCCTCCCACTTTCTGGGCTTCGGCATGCTCTGGAGAAGCAACTGGAGAACAATACCACCCATCGTCCCTGGCACCCGGGCGTCATCTTCAAAGCCCTGAAGGCTCTGAGTGACCACTTCAGTGGTGAGATCCCCAATGACCAGATGGCGCACAGCTCCTTTTTTCCAGACGAGTACTTCACCTGCTCCTCCCTGTCTCAGCCGCGGGGCTGGATGTAAGAACAGCATGAATCACAGGAAAGAAGAGGTACCTCATGAAGCCAAGATCTGCTGCAGATATTCCCACCAGTATGACAACCAGGTTTTCACCTGAAAGGCCTGCTACGAGAGAGGTAATGAAGTCAGCGTGGTGCCCAAGATGGCTGCTTCCACTGACTCCCCCTGGATGGGTCTTGCAAAATATGCCTGGTCTGGGTAGGTGATTGAATGTCCCAACTGTGACGTGGTCTATTGTAGCTAGCAGTACTGGTTTGGGAACCAAGATCCTGTGGCTACGGTGGAGCGGACAGAGATTGTGCACGTGTGGCCTGGAACCGAAGGATTTCTGAGGACAACAACAAAGCTGCCCAGCGCCTCTTGGACAGGATGAACTTCATGGCTCAGTCGGTGTCTGAGCTTAGCCCTGGGCCCACCAAGGCTGTGACGTCCTGGCTGACAGACCAGATTGCCCCTGCTTACTGGAGACCCAACTCCCAGATCCTGAGCTGCAACAAATGTACTACATCCTTTAAAGATAACGACACCAAGCATCACTGCCGGGCCTGTGGGGAGGGCTTCTGTGAGGGCTGTTCGTCCAAGACCCAGCCGGTGCCCGAGCGGGTCTGGGACCCTGCGCCCGTGCGGGTGTGTGACAACTGCTATGAAGCCAGGAATTCCCAGTTAGATGTTACTGAGGCACAGGGGGATGACAAAGGTGGGACGCTGATCACTTGGAAGGTGGGTGAGGCCGTGTAGAACACTTTAGGAGCCTTGGTGAGAGCCACTGACATACCACTAGGTCTGGTGAAGGATGCGGCCAAGCAGGTGTACTGGGTCCTGGACCATGAAATCCTGCACTGCCACAGCTACTGGAAGGAGTTCAGCATCAAGCTCTTGAAGCACCACTGCCGGGCCTGCGGACAGGGCTTCTACGACGAGTATTCCTACGACCACTGGGCTGTCCCCCCGCGAGGCTGGGACCATCCTGTCAGAGTCTGCTTTAACTGCAATAAAAAGCCCAGTGACCTTTAACCGCCCCCCCCCCCACAAAAAAAAGGAAAGTGTAAAGTGAAAGAGAAGTCGCTCAGTGGTGTCCGACTTTTTGCGACCCCATGGACTGAAGCCTACCGGGCTCCTCTGCCCATGGGATTTTCCAAGCAACAGTACTGGAGTGGGTTGCCATTGCCCTCTTCAAGTCTCTTATGATCCTCTGTTGTCATTTCTCTTTTTCCTTTTCGAATTTTATTGATTTGAGTCTTCTCAGTTTTTTTCTGGATGAGTCTGGCTAATGGTTTGTCAAATTTGTTTATTTTCTCAAAGAACAAGCTCTTAGTTTTATTGATCTTTGCTATTGTCTTCATTTTATTTACTTCTGCTCTGATCTTTAGGATTTCTTTCCTTCTACTAATTTTGGAGTTTTTGGTTCTTCTTTTTCTAGTTGCTTTAGGTGTAAAGTTAGGTTATTTGATATTTCTCTTATTTCTTGAGGTAGGCTTGTATTGCTACAAACTTCCGTCTTACCACTACTTTTATTGCATCCCATAGGTTTTTTAGTTGTGTTTTCATTGTCATTTGTTTATAGGTATTTTGTTATTTCTTCTTTGATTTCTTCAGTGACCCTTTGGATTTTCAGAGCATATTGTTTAGCCTCCATGTGTTTGTGTTTTTTACAGGCATTTTCCTGTATTTGACATCTAATTTTATAGCACTGTGGTCAGAAAAGATGCTTGAAATAATTTCAATTTTTAAAAAAATTTACCAAGACTTATTTGTGACCCAAAATGTGATTAATCCTGGAGAATGTTCCATGTGTACTTGGAAAAAAGTGAAATGAACTCTTTGGATGAAATGCTCTGCAGATATCAGTTAGGTCCAACTATTCCTGCATATCTTTTAAAGTTGTGTTTCTTATTAATTTGTTTGTCTGTCTGGATGATCTGTCCATTGATGTGAGTGGAGTGTTAAATCCCTCACCATTATTGTGCTACTTCTGAGTCACCTTTAAGAACTGTTGGCATTTGCCTTATGTATTGAGATGCTTCTATGTTGGGTGCATATATATTTATAATTGTTATGTCTTCTTCTTGGATTGATCACTTAATCATTATGTAGTGTCCTTCACTGTGTCTTGTAATGGTCTTTATTTTACAGTCTATTTTATCTGATATGAATATTGCTACCCCTGCTTTCTTTTGATTTCAATTTGCATGGAATATCTTTTTCCATCCCCTCACTTTCAATCTGTATATATCTCTAGTTATGAAGTAGGTCTCTTGTAGACAGCAGATATAGGGGTCTTGTTTTTATGTCCTTTCACCCAGTCTACTTCTTTTGGTTGGATCTTTTAATCCATTTACATTTAAGGTAATTATTGATATGTATGATTTTATTATCATTTACTCTATTGTTTTGGGTTTGTTTCTGTAGGCCTTTTCTTTCTGTTTCCTTTTCTAGAGAAATTTCTTTAGCGTTTGTTTTATAACAAACTGGTTTGATATATATATCTGGTTTGATATATATAGCTGGTTTGATTGTGCTGAATTCTCCTGACTTTTGCTTATCTGTAAAATTTTTTATTTCTCCTTTGAATCTGAATGATACCCTTGCCGGATAGAGTAATCTTGGTTACAGGTTTTTTCCCTTTTATCACTTTAAGTATACCCTGTTACCCGCTTCTGGCCTGACAAATTTCTGTTGAAACATCAGCTGTTAGTCTTATGTGGATTCCCCTGTATGTTATTTGTTTCTTTTTCTTTGTTCTTTTTAATATTTTTCTTTGTGTTTAATTTTTGTTAGTTTGATTAATATGTTCCTGAATAATATGTTTCAATTAATATGTTTGATTGGCTTATTTCTCTTTGGGTTTATTTTTTATGTGTCTCTTTGTCTGTCTGGACTTGGATGGCTATTTCCTTTCCCATGTTAGGGAATTTTTTGACTATAATCTCAACAAGTATTTTCTCATACCCTTTATTTTTCCCTTATTCTTCTGGAACCCTTATGATTTGGATGTTTGTGCACTTAATGTAGTCCCAAGAGCCTCTGAGGCTGTCCTCATTTTTTTTTTAATCCTTTTTTCTTTATTTTGCTCTGCTTCAGCTATTTCCACCCCAGCTCATGTATCTGTTTTTCTGCTTCAGTTATTATGTTACTGGTTTCCTCTAGAGTATCCTTTGTCTCATTCTGTTGTTTATTGCTGATTGTCTGTTCTTTGTTTATTCCAGATTCTTGTTAAATATTTCTTGTATCTTCTTGATCCATGCCTTCATTCCCTTTGTGTCTCTCTTTTACTTCCAAGATTTTGGATCATCTTTCCTATTTTTACTCTGAATTATTTTTCAGGTGGGCTGCCTGCTTCTTCTTCATTTGTTTATCTTGTGGGTGTTACCATGTTCCTTCATCTATTGCATGTTTCTTTGTCTTTTTATTTTGTTTATGTTTGCCGTCTCCTTTCTGCTGGCTGAAAGACTGTAGTTCCTCTTATTTGTGGTGTCTTCCCCCCATGAGTGGGGTTGGACCTTGCTAAGCTTTCCTGGTTGGGGGGACTTGTGCTTGTGTTCTTGTGGTTGGAGCTATATTTTGTCTTTCTGAAGGGCAGTGCCATGTCTAGTAGTGTGTTTGGGGGTTTCTGGGGGTTTGGTATGCTTTTGGGTAGACTGTCTGCTAACAGGATTTTGTTCTTGTTTTACTGAAAGTTTGACCTGAGGCATCTGGCATTGGAGCTTGCTGTTCTTTGGGTTGAACCTGGTCTTAGAGTTGTGATAGAAGCCTTTGTGAAAGCTCTCACTGATTAATGCTCCATGGGGCAGGAGGTCTCTGGTGGTACAAAGTCCTGGACTCAGGTCTCCCTCTTTGGAAGTTCACACCCAACTCCTTACTGTAGCACCAAGATTTCATAGGCCACACAGCACAGAAGACAAGACTCCAAGACTAATGGTAAAAGCAACACTTAACAGCCAATATCAGCCAAAGAAACTTACACACTTACAAAGAGTAAAAAGAGAAAAAGAAAGAATTAAAAACAAGAATCAAAAAAGAGAGCAATCAAGTCAATAAACAAACCCATAAGTGAAAATGAATACTAAAAACTAGATTAGCAAAAATACAAAATCAAAAACATGGAAAAAATGCAATATAACAAAAAAGTACTTTTTGAAAATCTGGGTTTCATTCGGCATTCAGAAGGTGTTCTGTAGGAGTTGTTCCACATGCAGATGTATTTCTGATGTGTTTGTAAGGAGGAAGTTTATCTCCCCATCTTGTTCCTCTGCCATCTTCCCATCGACTCTATTTTTAGCTTTTTGAGGAACATCTGTACTATTTTCCATAGCAGCCTCATCAATTTACATTTCCACTAATAGTGTATGAGTGTTCCTTTTTCCCCATCTCTTCATTAACACTTACTATTTTTTATCTTTTTGATGACAGCTATTCTGACGTGTAAGGTGATATCTCATTGTGGTTTTAATTTGCATTTTCCTAATAATTAGTGGTGTGAGAACACTTTTTCATGTGCCAGTTGGCCACCTTCATGTCTTCTTTGGAAAGTTGTCTATCAGATCTTCTGATGACTTTTGTTCTTTTGTTGTATGAATTCTTTATGTATTTTCTATAAAAATTTTTATAGTAATATATTATATATGTATAAATATATATTGTATATACTAACACATAAAATATATCACTTGCAAATATCTTCTCCCATTTGGTAGGTTGTCTTTTTTTTTTATTGATGGTTTCCTTAGCTGTGCAGAAGCTTTTTAGTTTGATGGAGTCCCATTAGTTTATTTTGGTTTTATTTCCCTTGCCCATTTCTCCTATAGGAGAAATATCTAGAAAGATACTAAAAGCAAATATTTGAATAAGTTATTTGACTGTGTTATCAAGTAGAGTGCATCTTAAACTTATCAAAAGGTCTGAGTATGGAGTCATGGAAATTAAGGAAATGATGGATAAAAATATATTGCCGGGTGTCCACTACTCACTGGCCACTTTCCCTACTTTTCCAGAGTTTTTCATGATCCACACAGTCAAAGGCTTTGGCATAGTTAGTAAAAAAGAAGTAGATGTTTATCTGGAACTCTCTTGCTTTTTTGATGATCCAGTGGATGTTGGCAATTCAATCTCTTGTTCCTCTGCCTTTTCTAAATCCAGCTTCAACATCTGGAAGTTCTCTGTTCATGTACTGTTGAAGCTTCATTGGAGAATTTTGAGTATTACTTTGCTAGCATGTGAGATGATTGCAATTGTGCAGTAGTATGAACATTCTTAAGCATTGCCTTTCTTTGGGATTGGAATGAAAACTGACCTTTTTCAGTCCTATGACAAGTGCTGAGTACCAGACCACCTTACCTGCCTCCTGAGAAATATGTATGCAGGTCAAGAAACAACGGTTAGAACTGGACATGGAACAATAGACTGGTTCCAAATTGGGAAAGGAGTATGACAAGACTGTATATTGTCACCCTGCTTATTTAGCTTATATTCAGAGTACTTCATAAGAAATGTTGGGCTGGATGAAGCACAAGCTGGAATCAAGATTGCCAGGAGAAATATCAATAACCTCAAATATGCAGATGACATCACCTGTATGGCAGAAAGTGAAGAGGAACTAAAGAACCTCTTGATGAAAGTGAAAGAGGAGAGTGAAAGTGGCTTAAAACTCACCTTTCAAAAAACTAAGATCATGGCATCCGGTCCCATCAGTTCATGGCAAATAAATGAGGAAACAATGGAAACAGTGAGAGACTTTTTTTTCTTGGGCTCCAAAATCACTGCAGAGGGTGACTGCATCTGTGAAATTAAGAGACACTTGCTCCTCCTTGGAAGCAAAGCTATGCCCAACCTAGACAGCATATTAAAAAGCAGAGACATTACTTTGCTGACAAAGGTCCATCTAGTCAAAGCTACGGTTTTTTGAGTAGTCATGTATGGATATGAGAATTGGACCATAAAGAAAGCTGAGTGCTGAAGAATTGATGCTTTTGTACTGTGATGTTGGAGAAGACTCTTGAGAGTCCCTTGGACTGTAAGAGAATCAAACCAGGCCATCATAAAGGAAATCAGTCTTGAATATTCACTGGAAGGACTGATGCTGAAGCTGAAACTCCAACACTTCAGCCACCTTATGCAAAGAACTGACTCATTGTAAAAGACCCTGATGCTGGGAAAGATTGAAGGCAGGAGGAGAAGAGGACAACAGGATGAGATGGTTGGATGGCATCACCGATTCTATGGACATGAGTTTGAGCCAGCTCCAGGAGTTGGTGATAGACAGGGAAGACTGACATGCTGAAGTCCATGAGATCGCAAAGACTGGGACATGACTGAGGACTGAACTGAACTGAACTTCCCTACTTTATCCTCACAGTGGCCTGCTGAAACTTGTAAACTTCCCTGTTTTACAGCTACAAACTAAGGCTCAGTAACTTGCCAAAGGTTAGAAAAAATGGCAGAGAGAGCACTGAAACATAATCCTTTACTACCAAATTTCAATCTTCCCATTACTTCACACTATCTACTTGTTACAAATACAAATGTAATTTAGAAACATATTGCACTGATGGGTCATCCCAGTGGACAATTCTTTGAGGATTTTAAGTAAGAAATTCTGAGGTACTAACTAAATTATTATCCTGATTCATGATTTGTTTGTGTGTGTGTATCTCCATGTCCCAATGTTGTCCAAATGTTAAAATTCAAATAAATTCAACACATATCTACTAAATATTAATTTGTCTAACCATATTTTCTTCTTTTCATAGGAATGAGTAGTTTCAATTTATAAACAGCAGTAACAGGTTAGTTCATTTATATTTTCTTCGTTATATGGTTTATACCCAGAATTGTGTTGGTACTATTTCTTGAACATAAATATATTTTATTTTTAAATGATTTACGTTTTATGATGTATGTGTTAAGTATTAATAATAGGCAGCTTGGAGAGGCATGATAGATTATGTTACTTTAAAATAAAAAAAATAATTGATTTAATGTTTTTTTAGTTTTTAAGTTAGATTTCTAGGCTAGGATGAAGTTGGAAAGAAGGTTTTTTGTTTTTTTTTTCCCCCCTAAGTACAGTGCTCAGTTATTCTGAGGTAATAAGGTGAAAAAATTCTGTGTATCTTAGCAGGGCAATGGCAGCTTTTTATGGCTAGGATGACATAAGAAACCTGCTTTTACCACATGATCAACTGCATTTGATGCCGACAAACTCACACCTGCATATTTCTGGGGCATTCATGATTAAGATTTTAAGATTGCTTAAGATTTTTGGCCTGATCTCTTAAAAGACTGACTTCTGGTCTATCCTTTATCTCTTGTGGGTTATGGTTTTTTTAATGAATGATGCAAAGGTATGTTCTGTTTTTCTTTCTAGGGAGGAAGTTTCACCAAGGGTCTACAACTTGGAGAAAGAATGGAATAACTGCGTATCTTTTCAAGTACATCTCAGTGTGTATGGTTTTTGTAATAAGATCTATAGCACTATTTTTCTGTGAGAAATAAGTATACATCAGTCTGAAGAAATAATAAATAGAGAATCCCTTGTATCTGTTTATAAAGTAGAAATATCTTCATAACTCATTATCCTTGCTTCTGTGTCATGCCTACTTTGTTCAAGGGAGTCTATTGTCCTGCCCATGGTGTAAGCTCATATGCAAAATTTCAAAGTCAGTATTTTTATCATATTTTACACTATATTCATTACCTTTTTGTTAGTTCACTTAATAAAATATGGCATACAAATAATAAGAAAAAGCATACTTTTTAGAAAGTAAAATGAATGTGTTCTAAAAACTTTTGAGTTTCAAGTCTCACTGATTTGGGATTCACCGTGGCACCCCCTTGGCTTCCAAAAGAACTGCAGGCCAAACTGGCCTTGCAAGTTGCACCAAGAGGTCTCTGAAAGGCTAACAACACATTTGCATTTAGCTGTTCTTTCTCTTAAATACACGTATTTTTCATGTGTGCAAACACGTGTTAGTGTCCACAGCCTTGAAATTCTGTGAGGCCAGCCCTACTCTTCTCCTCTTTACTTTCTGAATTACTCAACATTTTTCTGCTCTCACAACCTTGTAACTCTTTCATTGAATGTATCACACTTCAGTAAACTTTTGTTTATATACTTATGCCCAGTGTAAGCTTGATACAGACACCATGCCCTCATTTTTTAATTGAAAAAAATGTAGCATAATAGTTTCTCAAGAAATATTTGATTAACTGATGTGCATGGTATATTATTTACTGGAGGCAGTAGTGCAGTAGTTAGAAGTCACAAGTCTTTGGGACTTCAGTGTCGGTTCTGGATCTTTATTCACTAGCTGGTCTTACATTTTTTTTTTTTTAAACCTGATATATAAAATATGAGTTTGCCACTTGCTGAGACAGAGTTTGCTATATCAGTGTATTCTCTTGGCAAAAATCTGTTAGTCTTTGCCTGCCTCATTTTGTATTGGAAGGTCAAATTTGCTTGTTACTCCAGGTATCCTTGACTTCCTACTTTCGTATTCCAGTCCCCTACTATCTTCGCTTTCTCTTTCTCTTTGCTTTCTGCCCTAAAGAAAAGGAAAGTGAAGTCGCTCAGTAGTATTTGACTCTTTGCGAACTCATGGACTGTAGCCTACCATGCTCCTCTGTCCATGGGATTTTCCAGGCAAGAGTACTGGATTAGGTTGCCATTTCCTTCTCCAGAGGATCTTCCTGACCCAGGGATCGAAACCGGGTCTCCCACAGACCGGTCAGTAGACGCTTTACTGCCTGAGGCACTTTGTCTCTATCAGCTCAAATATATAGCACAACTTCAGTTAGTGAGTCACTATTATTTATTAAATGTTTATGGTATCAGTTAAGTTCAGTTGCTCAGTCATGTCTGACTTTTTGCAACCCCATGGACTGCAGTACACCAGGCTTCACTGTCGATCACCAGCTCCTGGAGCTTGCTCAAACTCATGTGCATTGAGTTGGTGATGCCATCCCTCCATCTCATCCTCTGTCGTGCCCTTCTTCTCTTGCCTTCAATCTTACCCAGCATCAGAGTCTTTTCCAATGAGTCAGTTCTTTAATCAGGTGGTCAAAGTATTGGACCTACAGCTTCAGCATCAGTCCTTCCATGAATATTCAGGACTGATTTCCTTTACGATGGACTGGTTTGATCTTCTTGCAGTCCAAGGGACTCTCAAGAGTCTTCTACAACACCACAGTTCAAAAGCATCAATTCTTCGGCGCTCAGCTTTCTTTATGGTCCAACTCTCACATGTATACATGACTACTAGAAAAACCAGAGCTTTGATTAGAAGGGCCTTTGTTGGCAAAGTAATGTCTCTGCTTTTTAATATGCTGTCTTGGTTGGGCATAGCTTTTCTTCCATGGAGCAAGAGTCTTTTAATTTCACGGCTGCAATCGTGATCTGCAGTGATTTTGGAGCCCAAGGAAAGAAAGTCTCTCACTGTTTCCATTGTTTCCCCATCTATTTGCCATGAAATGATGGGACCAGATGCCATGATCTTAGTTTTATGAATGCTGAGCTTTAAACCAACTTTTTCATTCTCCTCTTTCACTTTCATCAAGAGGCTCTTTAGTTCTTCTTCACTTTCTGCCATAAGGGTGATGTCATCTGAGGTTATTGATATTTCTTCTTACAATCTTAATTCCAGCTTGTGCTTCATCCAGCCCAGTGTTTCTCATGATATACCCTGTATATAAGCTAAACAAGCAGGGTGACAATATGCAACCTTGTCGTACTCCTTTCACAATTTGGAACCAGTTTGTTCCATGTCTGGTTCTAACTGTTGCTTCTTGGCCTGCATTCAAATTTCTCAGGAGGCAAGTAAGGTGGTCTGGTATTCCTATCTCTTGAAGAATTTTCTACAGTTTGATGTGATGCACACAGTCAAAGGCTTTGGCCTAATGAATAAAACAAAAGTAGATATTTTTCTGTGATGCAACAGATGTTAGCAATTTGATCTCTGGTTCTTTTGCCTTTTCTACATCCAGTTTGAACATAAGGAGGTTCTCAATTAACATACTGCTGAAGCCTGGCTCGGAGAATTATGAGCATTACTTTGCTAGCATGTGAGATGAGTGCAGTTGTGTTTGAACATTCTTTGGCAGTGCCTTTCTTTGGGATTTGAATGAAAACTGACCTTTTCCAATCCTCTGACCTCTGCTGAGTTTTCCAAATTTGCTGGCATATTGACTACAGCACTTTCACAGCATCATTTTTAAGGATTCATAATAGCTCAATTCGAATTCCATCACCTCCACTAGCTTTGTTTGTAGTGATGCTTCCTAAAGCTCACTTGACTTCACATACCAGGATGCCTGACTCTAGGTCAGTGATCACACCATCGTGATTATCTGGGTCGTGAAGACCTTTTTTTGTATAGTTCTTCTGTGTATTCTTGCCACCTCTTTTTAACATCTTCTGCTTCTGTTAGGTCCATACCATTTCTTTCCTTTATCGTGCCCATCCTTGCATGAAATATTCCCTTGATATCTCTAATTTTCTTAAAGAGATCTCTAGTCTTTCCTATTCTACTGCTTTCCTCTATTTCTTTGCATTGATCACTGAGGAAGGCTTTCTTATCTCTCCTTGCTATTCTTTGGAACTCTGCATTCAAAGGTGTATATCTTTCCTTTTCTCCTTTGCCTTTAGCGTCTCTTCTTTTCTTAGCTATTTTAAGGCCTCCTCAGACAACTATTTTGCCTTTTAGAATTTCTTTTTTTGGGGATGGTCTTGATCCCTGCCTCCTGTACAGTGTCACAAACCTCTGTCCATAGCTGTTTAGACACTCTATCAGGTCTAAACCCTTGAATCCATTTGTCACTTCCACTGTATAATCGTAAGGGATTTGATTTAGGTCATACTTGTATGGTCTAGTGGTTTCCCTACTTTTTTCAATTTATGTCTGAATTTTGCAATAAAGAGTTCATCTTCTGAGCCACAGTCAGCTCATGGTGTTGTTTTAATTGATTGTATAGACCTTCTCCATCTTTGGCTGGAAAAATAATAATTAATCTGATTCAGTATTGGTCATCTGGTGATGTTCATGTGTAGAGTTTTCTGTTGTGTTGTTGGAAGAGGGTGTTTGCTATGACCAGTGTGTTCTCTTGGAAAAATTCTGGTAGCCTTTGCCCTGCTTCATTTTGTACTCCAAGGCCATATTTGCCTGTTTATCCATGTAACTCTTGACTTCCTCCTTTTGCATTCCAGTCCCCTATGATGAAAAGGACATCTTTTTTTTGGTGTTAGTTCTAGAAAGTCTTGCAGGTCTTCATAGAACCTTCAACTTCAGCATTACTGGTTGGGGCATGGACTTGGATTACTGTGATATTGAATGATTTGCCTTGGAAATGAACAGAGATCATTCTGTCATTTTTGAGATTGCACCCAAGTACTGCATTTTGGACTCCTTTGTTGACTATGATGGCTACTCCATTTCTTATAAGGAATTCTTGCCTGCAGTAGTAGTTGTAATGGTCATCTGAATTAAATTCATCCATTCCAGTCCATTTTAGTTTACTGATTCCTAAAATGTTGATGTTCACTCTTGCCATATCATGTTTGACCACTTCTAGTTTATCTTGATTCATGGACCTAACATTCCAGGTTCCTATGCAATATTGTTCTTACAGCATCAATCTCCAGCTATATCTACACCTGGGCGTTGTTTTTGCTTTAGCTCCATCTCTTCATTCTTTCTGGAATCATTTCTCCACTCTTCTCCATTAGCATATTAGGCACCTACCAACCTGGGGAGTTCTTCTTTCAGTGTCATGTATTTTTACATTTTTGTACTGTTCATGGGGTTTTCAGGGCAAGAAGACTGAAGTGGCTTGCCATTTCCTTCTCCAGTGGACCACGTTTTGTCAGAACTCTCCACCATAGCCTGTCTGTCTTTGTTGATCCTACATGGCATGGCTCACAGTTTCATTGAGTTAGACAAGGCCGTGGTCAATGTGATTAGTTTGGTTAGTTTTCTGTGATTGTAGTTTTCATTCTGTTTGTCCTCTGATGGATAAGGATAAGAGGCTTATGTAAGCTTCCTGTTGGGAGAGAGTGACTGTGGGGGAAACTGGATCCTGCTCTGCTGGGCGGGGCCGTGCTCAGTAAATCTTTAATTCAATTTTCTGTTGATGGGCAGGGCTGTTTTCCCTCCCTGTTCTTTGACCTGATACCAAACTGTGGTGGAGGCAATGAAGATAACAGGACCTCCTTCCAAAGGTCCCATTCACACACTGCTGCATTCAGTGCCCCCAACCCTGCAGCAGGCCATGGCAGACCCACCCCTCTGCCAGAGACTCCTGGACACTCACAGGCAAGTCCAGGTCAGTTTCTTGTAGGGTCACTGCTACTTTCTCCTGGATCCTAGTGCACACAAGGTTTTGTTTGTGCCCTGCAAGAGCCTGTTTCCCCAGTCCTGTGGAAGTTCTGTAATCAAATCCACTTGCTTCCAAAATCAGTTTCCCTGGGGGTTCTCAGTCCCTTTTCCAGATCCCCCTGTTGGAAAATCTGTTGTTGTTCCTAGAACTTTCTTAACAGTGTAAGAATTTATTTAGTATAATTATTCTGCAGTTTGTTGGTTGTCTGCTTGGTGGTTCTGTGGTGGGGTTAATGGCAACCTCTTCCAAAAGGGCTTGTGCCATATGCTGTGTGACCCAGGTCTGTTGCACCCTGAGCCCCTGCCCCTCTGACAGGCTACTGCTGACCTGTACCTCCTCAGGAGACACTCAAACTCTCACAGGCAGGTCTGGTTCAGTCTCTGTGGGGTGTCTGGGTCCTGGTGTGCACTAGGTTTTGTTTGAACCCTCTGAGACTCTCTGGTGGATATGGGGTTTGATTCTAAATGTGATTTCACCCCTCCCACCATCTTGCTGGGGCTTCTCCTTTGCCCTTGGATGTGGGGTATCTTTTTTTTGGTGGGATTCAAAATTCTCCTGTCAGTGGTTGTTCATTAGTGAGTTGTAATTTTGGAGTTCTTGCAGCAGATAAGAACATGTCTTTTACTTAGCCATCTAGTGTGTAGCTTGTGTGTAGTTTATGGTATATCAGACACTTTTCTAAGCTTTATTTTAAAATTTTGCTACCAAGACAAGGCAAAATAAAATCAGTTAATTACTCATTATTTACTAATGAGCTATTTAAGTAGATAATATTCAGTCTCTGCTTTTGGAGTTTCAATAAACACCTTAACTTACTGTCCCTTCTTATAAGAATATGTTGTTTACATGAGCTATACATCTAATGTTTGTGTCCCTACCCACAAAATTCATATGTTAAATCCCAATGCTCATTGTAATGGTATTTGGAGGTGGGGCCTTTGTGGGGTGATGAGGTCACAAGGATGTAGCAGTCATGAATGGATTGGTGCCCTTATAAAGAGACCCCAAACAGCTCCCTTATCTTTTCTGCCTTGTGAAAACACAGCAAGAAAAAAGCCATGTATGAACCAGAAAATGGGCAAGAGCCCAGATGCTGAACCTGCTTGTGTCTTGACCTCAAGCTTCCAGAACTTTGAGAAATAAATGTCTGTTGTTTATAAATACCAGTATATGATATTTTGTTATAGTAACTGAGTGGATTGAGGTAGCATTCAGTATCCATAACTGTAACAATCTTTCCCATGAGAAACATATTTAACTCCCTTGAATAAAAATGAAGGATGTCCTTGCTTTTCACAGTGGCAATAAGTTACTAGATTACAAGGCCTGTACCACCACCTCTGTTTCATTTTGTAAACATGCTTCCATCTCTCTGGAGACCTCCTTTTTCTTTAAATATATCCACACCAGATGTTAACCAGACAAGATGATCTTATAAGTGTATACCAATCCATTTTTGTTCATATAAAAGCAATTAAGTGAATGTATTCTAATTTCTGCATCACATTTTTCTTTATATGTTATCTTTAGAAATGTAGACATTATTAAGAAAAAGATGAGCCAATTAAAATATTTATTTTAAAATTATTAAATGTATTTGTTATATAAAGTAAGTGTGGTGAGAGATGAAAGGCAAATAAGATAGCAGTTTGGGCTTATTAGCCAGAAAAAATTATTCATAAGAAGCTGGTAATTTTCAAGGGCTTAAGTGTCAGTTGAGTGCAATACTGTAAATTTATTAGAAGATGAATAAATTTATGTATATGAGTATTTTGTGACTATCATTGATACCCAAATATGCATAAATATTTGTGTTCACATATATCTAAATGGAACTACACTGGTCTCAACAGTTTCTCTGCTTTGAAGTGGATAGAAAAGTGTTTCAGTTTCCTGACCAAAGCATCCCCTGATTGCCATGAAGCCAGAAGAGACATTAATGAATTACATCTCCCAAATAGGGTGTTTTATTCATGAGTACCATTAAAGTGGTTTATGAATCATGCAAAAGCTGTCAACTTGGTACAGAAAAAAGTGAAAATGAAAATCACGTCTGATTCTTTCAGACCCCATGGACTATACAGTCCATGGAATTCTCCAGGCCAGAATACTGGAGTAGGTAGCTGTTACTTTCTGCAGGGGATCTTCCCAACTCTGGGATTAAACCCAGGTCACCTGCATTGCAGGCATATTCTTTACCAGCTTAGCCAACATGGAAGCCCAAGAATACTGGAGTGGGTAGTCTATCCCTGCTCTAGCAGATCTTCCCAGTCCAGGAATTGAACCAGGTCTTCTGCATTGCAGGCGGATTCTTTACCAGCTGAGCTACCATGGAAGCCTTTTTTATTTGGTACAGGGAAGTTATAAAATACAGAAATCATTTTCCATGCTTGGACGTGTCAGGGGCAAGCTTTAGTTAGGAGGAGGTTCTAACTCAGCAGATTGTCTGGAAGGGATGTCCAAGGCAAAGCTTGATGAGCTGGATGTGTAATTTTTTTTTTAATTAATTTTTATTGAAGTATAGTTGATTTACAATGTTGTATTAGTTTATGCTGTACAGTTAAGTAATTCAGTTATATGTATATCCACTCCTTTTTAGATTATTTCCCCATACAGATCATTATGGAGTTTTGAGTAGAATTCCATGTGCTATACATAGGTCCTTATTATTGATAGTTATCTATTTTTTTTTCATGGTCACATGTGGCAAAACCAATACAATATTGTAAAGTAATTAACCTCTAATTAAAATAAATAAATTTATATTAAAAAATAGATAACTATGATGAAGATGATATCTATTTTTTTTAAAATAAATTTATTTATTTTAATTGGAAGTTAATTACTTTACAATATTGCATTGGTTTTGCCATACATCAACATGAATCTGCCATAGGTGTACACGTGTTTCCCATCCCAACCCCCCCTCCCTCCTCCCTACTCCCTCCCGGTACCATCCCTCTGGGTCATCCCAGTGCACCAGCCCCAAGCAACCTGTATCATGCATCAAACTTGGACTGGCGATTCATTTCATATATGATATTATACATGTTTCAATGCCATTCTCCCAAATCATCCCGCCCTCTTCCTCTCCCAGAGTCCAAAAGACTTCTATACTTCTGTGTCTCTTTTGCTGTCTCGCATATAGGGTTATCGTTACCATCTTTCTAAATTCCGTATATATGCGTTAGTATACTGTATTGGTGTTTTTCTTTCTAGCTTACTTCACTCTATAAAATAGGCTCCAGTTTCATCCACCTCATTAGAACTGATTCAAATGTATTCTTTTTAATGGTTGAATAATACTCCATTGTGTATATGTACCACAGCTTTCTTATCCATTCATCTGCTGATGGACATCTAGGTTGTTTCCATGTGCTGGCTATTATAAACAGTGCTGTGATGAACATTGGGGTACACGTGTCTCTTTCCCTTCTGGTTTCCTTGGTGTGTATGCCCAGCAGTGGGATTGCTAGGTCATAAGACAGTTCTATTTCCAGTTTTTTAAGGAATCTCTACACTGTTCTCTATAGTGGCTGTACTAGTTTGCATTCCCACCAACAGTGTAAGAGGGTTCCCTTTTCTCCACACCCTCTCCAGCATTTATTGCTTGTAGACTTTTGTATCGCAGCCATTCTGACTGGTGTGAAATGATACCTCATTGTGGTTTTGATTGGCATTTCTCTGATAATGAGTGATGTTGAGCATCTTTTCATGTGCTTGTTAGCCATCTGTATGTCTTCTTTGGAGAAATGTCTATTTAGTTCTTTGGCCCATTTTTTGATTGGGTCATTTATTTTTCTGGAATTGAGCTGTAGGAGTTGCTTGTATATTTTTGAGATTAGTTGTTTGTCAGTTGCTTCATTTGCTATTATTTTCTCCCATTCTGAAGGCTGTCTTTTCACCTCGCTTAGAGTTTCCTTTGTTATGCAGAAGCTTTTAAGTTTAATTAGGTCCCATTTGTTTATTTTTGCTTTGATTTCCAATATTTTGAGAGGTGGATCATAGAGGATCTTGCTGTGATTTATGTTGGAGACTGTTTTGCCTGTGTTCTCCTCTAGGAGTTTTATAGTTTTTGGTCTTACGTTTAGATTTTTAATCCATTTTGAATTTATTTTTGTGTATGGTGTTAGAAAGTGTTCTAGTTTCATTCTTTTACAAGTGGTTGACCAGTTTTCCCAGCACCACTTGTTAAAGAGATTGTCTTTAATCCATTGTATATTCTTGCCTCCTTTGTCAAAGATAAGGTGTCCATAGGCATGTGGATTTTCTCTGGGCTTTCTATTTTGTTCCATTGATCTATATTTCTGTCTTTGTGACAGTACCATACTGTCTTGATGACTGTGGCTTTGTAGTAGAGCCTGAAGTCAGGCAGGTTGATTCCTTCAGTTCCATTCTTCTTTCTCAAGACTGCTTTGGCTATTCGAGGTTTTTTGTATTTCCATACAAATAGTGAAATTCTTTGTTCCAGCTCTGCGAAAAATACCGTTGGTAGCTTGATAGGGATTGCATTGAATCTATAGATTGCTTTGGGTAGTATACTAATTTTCACTATATTGATTCTTCCAATCCATGAACATGGTATATTTCTCCATCTATTAGTGTCCTCTTTGATTTCTTTCACCAGTGTTTTATAGTTTTCTATATATAGGTCATTAGTTTCTTTAGGTAGATATATTCCTAAGTATTTTATTCTTTTCGTTGCAATGGTGAATGGAATTGTTTCCTTAATTTCTCTTTCTATTTTCTCATTATTAGTGTATTGGAATGCAAGGAATTTCTGTGTGTTGATGTTATATCCTGCAACTTTACTGTATTCATTGATTTGGTCTAGTGATTTTCTGGTGGAGTCTTTAGGGTTTTCTATGTAGAGGATCATGTCATCTGCAAACAGTGAGAGTTTTACTTCTTCTTTTCCAATTTGGATTCCTTTAATTTGTTTTTCTGCTCTGATTGCTGTGGCCAAAACTTCCAAAACTATGTTGAATAATTGGTGAAAGTGGGCATCCTTGTCTTGTTCCTGACTTTAGGGGAAATGCTTTCAATTTTTCACCATTGAGGATAATGTTTGCTGTGGGTTTGTCATATATAGCTTTTATTATGTTGAGGTATGTTCCTTCTATTCCTGCTTTCCGGAGAGTTTTTACCATAAATGGATGTTGAATTTTGTCAAAGGCTTTCTCTGCATCTATTGAGATAATCATATGGCTTTTATTTTTCAATTTGTTAATATGGTATATTACATTGATTGATTTGTGGATATTGAAGAATCCTTGCATCCCTGGGATAAAGCCCACTTGGTCATGGTGTATGATCTTTTAAATGTGTTGTTGGATTCTGATTGCTAAAATTTTGTTAAGGATTTTTGCATCTATGTTCATCAGTGATATTGTCCTGTAGTTTTCTTTCTTTGTGGCATCTTTGTCAGGTTTTGGTATTAGGGTGATGGTGGCCTCATAGAATGAATTTGGAAGTTTACCTTCCTCTGCAATTTTCTGGAAGAGTTTGAGTAGGATAGATGTTAGCTCTTCTCTAAATTTTTGGTAGAATTCATCTGTGAAGCCATCTGGACCTGGGCTTTGTTTGCTGGAAGATTTCTGATTACAGTTTCAATTTCTGTGCTTGTGATGGGTCTGTTAAGATTTTCTATTTCTTCCTGGTCGAGTTTTAGAAAGTTGTACTTTTCTAAGAATTTGTCCATTTCTTCCACGTTGTCCATTTTATTGGCATATAATTGGTGATAGTAGTCTCTAATGATCCTTTGTATTTCTGTTTTGTCTGTTGTGATCTCTCCATTTTCATTTCTAATTTTATTGATTTGATTTTTCTCCCTTTGTTTCTTGATGAGTCTGGCTAATGATTTGTCAATTTTTTTTTTTTTTAATCCTTTCAAAGAACCAGCTTTTTGCTTTGTTGATTTTTGCTATGGTCTCCTTTGTTTCTTTTGCATTTATTTCTGCCCTAATTTTTAAGATTTCGTTCCTTCTACTAACCCTGGGGTTCTTCATTTCTTCCTTTTCTAGTTGCTTTAGGTGTATTTAGGTATTTAGGTTATTTATTTGACTTTTTTTCTTGTTTCTTGAGGTATGCCTGTATTGCTATGAACTTTCCCCTTAGCACTGCTTTTACAGTGTCCCACAGGTTTTGGGTTGTTGTGTTTTCATTTTCATTCATTTCTATGCATATTTTGGTTTCTTTTTTGATTTCTTCTGTGATTTGTTGGTTATTCAGCAGCATGTTGTTCAGCCTCCATACGTTGGAATTTTTAATAGTTTTTCTCCTGTAATTGAGATCTAATCTTATTGCATTGTGGTCAGAAAAGATGCTTGGAATGATTTAAAAAAATTTTTTGAATTTACCAAGGCTAGATTTATGGCCTAGAATGTGATGTATCCTGGAGAAGGTTCTGTGTGCGCTTGAGAAAAAGGTGAAATTCATTGTTTTGGGATGAAATGTCCTATAGATATCAATTAGGTCTAACTGGTCTATTGTATCCTTTAAAGTTTGTGTTTCCTTGTTAATTTTCTGTTTCATTGATCTATCCATAGGTGTGAGTGGGGTATTAAAGTCTCCCACTAAATAAATAAATAAATAAATAAATAAATAAATAAATAAATAAAGCCTCCCACTATTATTGTGTTATTGTTCATTTTCCCTTTCATACTTGTTAGCATTTGTCTTACATATTACGGTGCTCCTATGTTGGGTGCATATATATTTATAATTGTTATATCTTCTTCTTGGATTGATCCTTTGATCATTATGTAGTGTCCTTCTTTGTCTCTTTTCATAGCCTTTGTTTTAAAGTCTATTTTATCTGATATGAGTATTGCTTCTCCTGGTTTCTTTTGGTCTCTATTTGCATGGAATATCTTTTTCCAGTCCTTCACTTTCAGTCTGTATGTGTCCCCTATTTTGAGGTGGGTCTCTTGTAGACAACATATATAGGGGTCTTGTTTTTGTATCCATTCAGCCAGTCTTTGTCTTTTGGTTGGGGCATTCAACCCATTTACCTTTAAGGTAATTATTGATAAGTATGATCCCATTGCTATTTACTTTATTGTTTTGGGTTTGAGTTTATACACCCTTTTTGTGTTTCCTGTCTAGAGAAGATCCTATAGCATTTGTTGGAGAGCTGGTTTGGTGGTGCTGAATTCTCTCAGCTTTTACTTGTCTGTAAAGCTTTTGATTTCTCCTTAATATTTGAATGAGATCCTTGCTGGGTACAGTAATCTGGGCTGTAGGTTATTTTCTTTCATCACTTTAAGTATGTCTTGCCATTCCCTCCTGGCCTGAAGAGTTTCTGTTGAAAGATCAGCTGTTATCCTTATGGGAATCCCATTATGTGTTATCTGTTGTTTTCCCCTAGCTGCTTTTAATATTTGTTCTTTGTGTTTGATCTTTGTTAATTTGATTAATATATGTCTTGGGGTGCTTTGTCTTGGGTTTATCTTGCTTGGAACTCTCTGGGTTTCTTGAACTTGTGTGATTATTTCCTTCCCCATTTTAGGGAAGTTTTCAACTATTATCTCCTCAAGTATTTTCTCATGGTCTTTCTTTTTGTCTTCTTCTTCTGGGACTCCTATGATTTGAATGTTGGGTCATTTAACACTGTCCTGGAGGTCTCTGAGATTGTCCTCATTTCTTTTAATTCGTTTTTCCTTTTTCTTCTCTGATTCATTTATTTTTACTATGCTATCTTCTATTTCACTAATCCTATCTTCTGCCTCTGTTATTCTACTATTTGTTGCCTCCAGAGTATTTTTGATCTCATTTATTGTATTATTCATTATATACTGACTCTTTTTTAATTTCTTCTAGATCTTTGTTAAACCTTTCTTGCATCTTCTCAATCCTTGTCTCCAGGCTATTTATCTGTGATTCCATTTTTATTTCAAGATTTTGGATCAATTTCACTATCATTATTCCGAATTCTTTACCAGGTAGATTCCCTATCTCTTCCTCTTTTGTTTGGTTTGGTGGGTGTTTATCCTGTTCCTTTACCTGCTGTGTATTCCTCTGTCTCTTTATCTTGTTCATATGCTGAGTTTGGGGTGTCTTTTCTGTATTCTGGCAGTTTGTGGAGTTCTCTTTATTGTGGAGTTTCCTGTCTGTGAGTAGGTTTGTACAGGTGGCTTGTCAAGGTTTCTTGGTTAGGGAAGCTTGTGTCAGTGTTCTGGTGGGTGGAGCTGGATTTCTTTGCTCTGGAGTGCAATGAAGTGTCCAGTAATGAGTTATGAGATGTCAATGGTTTTGGAGTAACTTTGGGCAGCCTGTATATTGGAGCTCAAGGCCGTGTTCCTGTGTTGCTGGAGAATTTGCATAGTATGTCTTGCTCTGGAATTTGTTGGCCCTTGGGTGGTGCTTTGTTTCAATGTAGGTATGGAGGCGTTTGATGAGCTCTTGTCAATTAATGTTCCCTGGAGTCAGGAGTTCTCTGGTGTTCTCAGGATTTGGACTTAAGCCTCCTGCTTCTGGTTTTCCATCTTATTTTTACAGTAGTGTCAAGACTTCTCCTTCTATACATCACCATTGATAAAGCATCTAGGTTAAAGATGAAAAGTTTCTCCACAGTAAGGGACACCCAGAGAGGTTCACAGAGTTACATGGAGAAGAGAAGAGGGAGGAGGGAATTAGAGGTGACCCAAATGAGATGAGGTGGAATCAATAGAGGAGAGAGCAAGCTAGCTAGTAATCACTGGACCGCTCAGAGATGTTCATGGAGTTATACAGAGAAGAGAAGAGGGAAGAAGGAGACAGAGGTGGCCAGGAGGATAAAAGGGGGGAATCAAAAGGATAGAGACAGATCCAGGCAGTAACCAGTTTCCTAAGTGTTCTCCACCGTCTGAAACACACAGAGATTCACAGATTGGGTAGAGAAGAGAGAGGGTAGGGAGGAGACAGAGGCGACCTGGTGGAGAAAGAGGAGAGTCCAAAGGGGGAGTTAGCAGTCAAGCCAGTAATTTCGCTCCCAAGTAAAAATGTGTACTGAAGATTGGGTTCTTGAAGGTACAAAATTGATAACAAATACAAAAAAGCACAGATTAAAAATCTAGAGTAGAGTTTGGTATTTCAAAAATACAATATTAAAGAAAAGAAGAAAAAAAAAGAAAGAGGAAAAATAAAACAAAATCACAAAAATTATAAATATATATTATATGAAATTTGCTTTAAAAAATAGTGTCTTTTTTTTTTTTTTGCAAAGTAATAGTAGGTCACAAAAATTAAAATTAAAGGAGTAATAGAGGACTTAAAAATTAAAAAAAAATTAAAAAAAGAATGATTGTAAAAATAGTAAAAATATATCTAGGACTTTCTCTGGTGTTGTTTGTGGGTATTGTGGGGTCAGTTCATTTTCGGAGAGTTCCTTGGTCTGGCTTATATTTCTCAAGATCTATAGGCCCCTTCCCATATAGTCGGTACTAATGACAGGGTTTTAATCGATTGCACCTGTCACTTCCAAGGCAGTTACCTCTGTTTTAACTTCTTCTGTTTGGTGATCTCTTCAGTGTCTGATTTCTGCCCTGACACAGGGGTGGTGGTGGACCCTTTCTTTTAGGCTCACTTGTTCAGTTGTGCTGTGGGGAGGGAGGGATGCTGCAAATAAATAACACTGGCTTGTGCTCGCAGTGCCTCCACCACACTGGGCCTGCCCCAGCTCACCGTGCATGTGCCCTCCCTGTCCACACTGCTCAGACTCTAGGTTGCTCTGCCGGTAACCATCCGAGGCTGGCCCTGGGCTGCATGCACCTCCCAGGTCTAAGCTGCTCAGGTTCAGGCACTCAGGTAGTCCTCAGAGGCGCAGACTCGGTTTGGCCTGCGTTTTGTGCCCTTCCCAGGTCTGAGCAGCTCAGGTGATGAGGTGTTTTGTGAGTGCGGTCTCTGCAACTTGTCACCTCCCCCGCCCTGCCGCTCGGTTTTCTGGGTGTACAACCAGCCCACATTCTCAGGCGGATGTTCACTGTCCAGAACCCCAAGAAGTCTTAGTTAGCAAAGAAACCTGCTTGCAGTTTGGTAGATAATGTCTCTCTGGGGCTGCGATTGCCCCCTTCTGGCTCTGGCTGCCTGTCACCAGAGGGGGATGGTCTGCAGCCGGCTATCTCTCTTCAGTCCTTTGTTCTGTGTGCGGGCCTGGCAGTGTCTTAGGTTAGGGCTGGCTTTGCGCCTGGTAGGTATCCCACAGTCTGGTTTGCTAGCCCAAGTTAGTTCCCTCAGATTGCCCTCACGGCATTCAGGCCCCGTCCTTACTCTAAGCCATGCAGTCCGCGCCTCCCTGCCCCGCTCCCGCTTGCTAGTGGCGGGTGCAGGCGTCTGCACTGCTTCTTCACTGGGAGAGTTACTGTTGAGCTCGTAATCTGTGAGTTTTAATTATTTATTTATTTTTCCTCCCTGTTATGTTGCCCTCTGTGCTTTCAAGGTTCGCCACAGACTCGGCAGTGAGAGTGTTTCTTGGTGTTTGGAAACTTCTCTCTTTTTAAAACTCCCTTCCTGGGATGGAGCTCCATCCCTACCGCTTTTGTCTCTATTTTTTGTCTTTTATATTTTTTCCTACCTCCTTTCGAAGACAATGGGCTGCTTTTCTGGGTGCCTGATGTCCTCTGCTGGCCTTCAGAAGTTGTTCTATGGAATTTGCTTAGCGTTTAAATGTTCTTTTGATGAATTTGTGGGGGAGAAAGTGGTCTCCCCATCCTATTCCTCTGCCATCTTCTATCTATTTTATATATAGTAGTGACAGAGTTAATTCTTAGGTAGACTGTGGTCTCTGAGGAGGAGAAAGGGGTATGGGGCTCTGGAGGGGGAAATGACAAACTTTTTTGTTTAATCCCAGAGTTAATGACACAACAAAACAACTTCTCTTGCTCAAGGGTGTTTTTCCTTAAGTTCTGAGAAGGAAATGGCAACCCACTCCAGTATTCTTGCCTGGAGAATCCCATAGACAAAGGAGCCTGGTGGGCTGCAGTCCATGGGGTTGCAAAGACATGACTGAGCGACTAACACACACACTGTACCAATGATTATATAACAAAGATGTATTCTGTTTGAGGACATGTTTCTCCTTAAGAAACTTTTGATTAATCCTGTCATTTTAAAGTGTATGTTGTGGGAGTGGGTCTGGTAAGGTCTTTCTATTGTTAGTTCTAATCCCATTATCTTAAAATGTAAGTTGTGGGAGTGGGTCTGGTAAGAAGTGTACAACCTAGAGACATGCTTTTGATTTAAACTCTGGGCTGGAAGAAGCTCAAGCTGGAATCAAGATTGCTGGGAGAAATATCAGTAACCTCAGATATGCAGATGACACCACCCTTATGGCAGAAAGTGAAGAGGAACTAAAAAGCCTCTTGATGAAAGTGAAAGAGGAGAGTGAAAAAGTTGGCTTAAAGCTCAACATTCAGAAAACGAAGATCATGGCATCTGGTCCCATCACTTCATGGCAAATAGATGGGGAAACAGTGGAAGCAGTGTCAGATTTTATTTTTTTGGGCTCCAAAATCACTGCAGATTGTGACTGCAGCCATGAAATTAAAAGACACTTACTCCTAGGAAGAAAAGTTATAACCAACCTAGATAGCATATTGAAAAGTAGAGACATTACTTTGCCAACAAAGGTCCATATAGTCAAGGCTATGGTTTTTCCAGTGTTCATGTATAGATGTGAGAGTTGGACTGTGAAGAAAGCTGAGCACTGAGGAATTGACGCCTTTGAACTGTGGTGTTGGAGAAGACTCTTGAGAGTCCCTTGGACTACAAGGAGATCCAACCAGTCCATTCTGAAGGAGATCAGCCCTGGGATTTCTTTGGAAGGAATGATGCTAAAACTGAAACTCCAGTACTTTGGCCATCTCATGTGAAGAGTTGACTTATTGGAAAAGACTGTGATGCTGGGAGGGATTGGGTGCAGGAGGAGAAGGGGACGACAGAGGATGAGATGGCTGGATGGCATCACTGACTCGATGGATGTGAGTCTGAGTGAACTCCGGGATTTGGTGATGGACAGGGAGGCCTGGTGTGCTGTGATTCATAGGGTTGCAAAGAGTTGGACATGACTGAACTGAACCGAATTGAATAACCAATTGGAAAAGCATACAACTCCCTTGCTAAGACTAGCGAGTGGGCACTCTCTGTCCTTCTGATGTCTATGTCAGAATCTCTGCCTGTTCTTTTTCACTGTAATAAATCTTATGCCGCCCAAAAGTTCTGAGTGATCAAGCCTGGTTTTGAGTGATCCTGAAGCTAAATCTTTTTTGGAGATCAGGTTTCTGACATTGTTGTATTAGTAGTGTGTATATATCAATCCCAGTCTCCTAATTTATCCCTCCCTGCTTTGTCGCCCCAGTAACCATAGATTTGTTTTCTACATCTCTGACTATATTTCTATCTTGTAAGTAAGTTCATTTGTATCCTTTTCTACATTCCACATCACTTTTTGAACTTATTTATATTCCCACTATGCCAAAGCCTTTGACTGTGTGGATCAAATAAACTGTGGAAAATTCTGAAAAAGATGGGAATACCAGACCACCTGATCTGCCTCTTAAGAAATTTGTATGCAGGTAAGGAAGCAACAGTTAGAACTGAACATGGAACAACAGACTGGTTCCAAATAGGAAAAGGAGTACGTCAAGGCTGTATATTGTCACCCTGCTTATTTAACTTATATGCAGAGTATATCACGAGAAACCCTGGACTGGAAGAAACACAAGCTGGAATCAAGACTGCTGGGAGAAATATCAATAACCTCAGATATGCAGATGACACCAGCATTATGGCAGAAAGTGAAGAGGAACTAAAAAGCCTCTTGATGAAGGTGAAAGAGGAGAGTGAAAAAGTTGGCTTAAAACGCAACATTCAGAAAACGAAGATCATGGCATCCGGTCCCATCACTTCATGGGAAATAGATGGGGAAACAGTGGGAAAAGTGTCAGACTTTCTTTTTTTGGGGGTCCAAAATCACTGCAGATGGTGACTGCAGCCATGAAATTAAAAGACACTTACTCCTTGGAAGGAAAGTTATAACCAACCTAGATAGCACATTCAAAAGCAGAGACATTACTTTGCCAACAAAGGTTCGTCTAGTCAAGGCTATGGTTTTTCCAGTAGTCATGTGTGGATGTGAGAGTTGGACTGTGAAGAAAGCTGAGCGCCGAAGAATTGATGCCTTTGAACTGTGGTGTTGGAGAAGACTCTTGAGAGTCCCTTGGACTGCAAGGAGATCCAACCAGTCCACTCTGAAGGAGATCAGCCCTGGGATTTCTTTGGAAGGAATGATGCTAAAGCTGAAACTCCAGTACTTTGGCCACCTCATGTGAAGTGTTGACTCATTGGAAAAGACTCTGATGCTGGGAGGGATTGGGGGCAGGAGGAGAAGGGGACAACAGAGGATGAGATGGCTGGATGGCATCACTGACTCGATGGATGTGAGTCTGAGTGAACTCCGGGAGTTGGTGATGGACAGGGAGGCCTGGCGTGCTGCGATTCATGGGGTCGCAAAGAGTCGGACAGGACTGAGCGACTGAACTGAACTGAACTGAACATTCCCACAAGCAGTGTAAGAGGGTTCCCTTTTCTCCACACCCTCCCCAGCATTTATTGTTTGTAGATTTTCCATGATGGCCATTCTGACCAGTGTGAGTGCAGTTTCTATTTGCATTTATCTAATAATTAGTGATGTCGAGAATATTTTCATGAGCTGTTTTGGTCGTTTGTATATCTTCTTTGGAGAAATAACTATTTAGAACTTTTGTCCATTTTGATTTTTTTTTTCTTTTTTTGATAGTGAGCTGCATGTGCTGCTTATTTTGGAGATTAACCCTGTGTCAGTCACTTCATTTGCAAACATTTTCTCCCATTCTGTGATTGTCTTTTTTGTTGTTGTTGTTATGGTTTCCTTTGTTGTGCAAATCTTTAATTAGGTACCATTTGTATATATTTGCTTTAGAACTACCATGTGATTCAGCAATCCCACTCTTGACCATATAGCTGGAAAAAACCATAATTTGAAAAGATGCATGCACCCCAATATTCATTGCAATACTATTTACAATAGCCAGAACATGGAAGGAGCCTAAATGTCCATCAACAGGGGAATGGATAAAGTACAATGGGATATTACTCAGCCATAAAGAAGAATGAAGCAATGGCATTTGCAATGACATGGATGAGCCTAGAGATTGAAGTAAAGTCAGTGAAGTAAGTCAGACAAAGAAAAATATATAATATCACTTATGTGCAGTGCAGTGGTTTCAGACTTAGTCCACTGGGGTCCTCTGTCCATGGAATTCTCCAGGCAAGAATACTGAAGTGAGTTGCCAGCCCTCCTCCAGGGGATCTTCCCAACACAGGGATCAAACCTGTGTCTCTTAAGTCTCCTGCACTGGCAGGTGGGTTCTTTGCCACCAGCACCACCTGGAAAGCCCTATATGTGCACTTATATATGGGATCTAATAAAAGGGAACAAATGAACTTATTTATAAAACAGAATCACAGATGTAGAAAACACTTACGGATACAAGGAGATATGGGAGAGGGAATTATATATACACAATACTATATATAAAATAAATAACTAATAGGAACCTACTGTATAGCACAGGAAACCCTGCTTAACACTCTATAATGACCTATATGGGAAAAGAATCTAAAAAAGAATGGATATATGTATATGCATAGCTAATTCATTTTTTCTGTACATATAAAACTAACATAACATTGTAAATCAGCCACACTCCAGTAAATTTTTAGAAAGTAAAGGAAAGGAAAAGCCCTGTGGAGATTTTACTGTTACTTTGCCTTTTAGCTGTGTGCTAGTCATATAGTTTTTCATCACTAGATGGCAATATAACACCAACAAAAAGCTAAGAAAAAAATGTTCCCCCCAATTTCAAAGCAAGTTTAATGTCTGCTATCACAGTTTAAAGACAACTGTCTTGAGAGGGGTAATTGTGTACTAGGAGTAAAAACAAAACAAAACACAAAAATTATCAAAAGTACACCAAATTAAAAAAAAAATAAAAGCGCAAAATCAGCTTGCTCTTAGGAGTAAAAAATTTTCTAACGTCTTTTCTTTCAGGCTTCAGATAATTCAGGCTTGTAACTTGATTTTTCTGTTTGGAATATGCTGAAATAATCCTATAACATTCTTCTTTCTTATCCTCAGAAGAAATTTCTTATTCTTGGAAGATACCTCCCAGATTCGAGCAAGCTTTTGAAGAAAGATTTCCATATTGAATTCTTTTGATTTATTTCTTTAGTGATACAGACAAACAAAAGAAGCTAATTTTGTAGTATATTGCTTCTAATATAAGTGCTATGGAGAAGTATAAAGCTGTGAAAGGAGAAAAACAGCACAGGGTAAGAATCTGCAATTTTTAATGGTGCAGTGAGAAAGGGTCTTTTTGAGAGGGCGAAGTGTGCCTGAAAACTTGAAAGAAATGTCCCTGGAGCAAGCAGGGACACATCTGGTGAGTTCAAGGAGCTGCATGGAAGCCAATGTGGCTGGAAGGAATAGAGAGATTTAGGGGACTTGTCAGAGAGGTAGTGAGTGGCACACCACGTAGGGCCTTGTAGGCCTTTGAAACACTATCTTGGTCAGAGCCAGGAGCTATGAGTGTTCTGAATAGAGACATTATCTTACTTGTAAGAGGATCACTCTGGCTGTTGTGATGAAAGTTTTAAAGGATCAAAGAGGGAAGCCAAGATACCCAAAATTCAGAGAAATATTATAATAGTATGGATGTAGATGGTATTGAGAAGTGGTAAAATTCAGGCTAGTCTTTGAAGGTACAGCTAATAGAATTTCCTGAAGGATTGGATGGAAATTTTTTTAAATTATTTATTTTTTTAATTGGTTGAAAATTGCTTTGCAATTTTGTGTTGGTTTCTGCCATACAGCAATGTGACCCAGTCATAATTATACATATATCCCTTCCTTCATGAGCCTCCATTCCTTCCCCTCATCCCATCCCTTTAAGTCATCACAGAGCACCAGATTGGGCTCCCTGTGCTATTTAGCAACTTCCCACTAATTTCACTTATTTGACAATAATAACTTCCCACTATTTCACAAATGATAGTGCATATATATAAATGCTACTTTCTCAATTCACCCCATCCTCACCTTACCTGCTGTGTCCATAAGTCCATTCTCTACTAGGTTCATCAAGTACCATTTTTTTCTAGTTTTGGATGGAACATTTTTAAAGAGAGCAGGAGATAAAGAGAGGAGGTACAATCATTTGTCTGTTGGATAGGCATTTGATTTGACCAACTTAAAAGTAGAGGAGCCACTAATTGAGATGAGAGAGACTGAGGATGGGGCAGGTTTTGAGGTTAAGGACCAGGAATTCAGTTTAGGACATGTCAAGATTGAAGTGTGTGTTGATCATGCAGAGGTCAATATCTTGTCTCAGTTGGAGGTATACATTTATGAATTGACATCATTACCATTTCATGGTATTGAAAGTTACAAGCTGGATGAGTGAGTAGCTTAAGTCTGTGAAGGGGAATGGAAGTTTTCTCTGAAGAAGTGACATTTCAGAGGGCATCTGAAGGATGAAGAAATTAGCTGGTGGACAGTGATAGAAATAACTCTCCCCTCAATGGCATCACTAATCTACTAATCCACCAATGAAGTGAAAAATGGAGGAACAGACTGATAGGCTTTCTTTGTTAGATACCAGACAAAATTCTGGTGGAGAAAGAAATGGCAATGCACTCCAGTATTCTAGCTTGGAGGATTCCATGGACAGAGGAGCCTGGTGGGCTAAAGTCCATGGGGTTGCAAAAAGTTGGTTATATTAACACAACACACAGACAAGATTCTTGGAGTCAGAAGGTAACTTTCCTTTAATAGGCATATAAACTTTCAATGCAGTATTGAAGAAGGTGAAATCCTAGCACTTTTACTGATAGTTCTTAAAGAATTCTCAATGAAAATGAGGTGTAAGCATTATCATTGAAAATGACTTTGTACATGTGTGTGTGATAGCAGGAGAGGTCTGAGGGCAGTTGTTATCAGGTGATGCAGCACACATTGTCTCTCTCACTGGGAACAAAAGTATTCTGGGAACTGAGTGTGTATTCATCATTGTAGATAATAGTTTCTGAGAGTATGGGCCCTTGAGTCAGACTACTTGGGATTGAGTTTCAGGGCTGCCACTTACAAGCTGTGTAACTATAAGCAGATTGTTTAAGTTTTTGTGCTTTTATTGCCTGCTTTAGCAAAAACAGACATAAAGCTAGTTTTACCATGAAAATCAGATGAGAATATGAAAAGTTACTCAAAGCACTTGAATGATAAATAGTTAAGGCTTCAGTGGTAGGGCTTCCCAGGTGGCTCAGTGGTAAAGAACAAGCCTGCCAATTTAGGAAACATGACATGTGGGTTTGATCCGTGGGTTGGGAAGATTACCTGGAGGAGGGCATGGCAACCTACTCCAGTATTCTTTCCTGGAGAAGAGTCTGGTGGTCTACACTCCATGGGTTCACAAAGAGCAATTGAAGTGACTTAGCACACACAAGACTTTGATGGTCATAATCACACAGTGATTTTATTGCTTTGCATCACCAGGGAATTAAATTTTATGATGAAGAATATGGAAACAGTCAGACACATTTCTGGTTGAGAAAAATAGACTGTATTGGATACTAAAATATGTACTTACTATCTATCATGGCTGGCATGCTGCAATCCATGGGATTGCAAAGAGTTGGTCATGACTGAGTGACGTAACAACAGCATGATTTTACCTAGACTCTCAAATAAAAAGACTGAAAAATAAAGGCAGACTTACTACAAGTAAAGCACTGTACATGCATTATCTTATTTTATCTTTACAATACTGTATGGTAGGTATAATTTATCCCATTTTTTAGATTAGGAAACCGAAGCTTGGAGTCTTAACTAAAGATACAACCTAGTGAGTGGCCAATCCATGATATGAAAGAAGTCATCTTTCAAGCTCTTCAGACCATTATTCCATCTTTCTCCTTCTACAGAAACTATTTGCTTCAGGAGATCACATTTGAAGTATATTACTCATAACTGAAGGCTTTAAGATTGCGGTTCACATTTCAGGAGTAGGAAGAAGAAAACCACATGAGAACATACTTGTTATTTCGAATGATAATATAGACAAATGTATTCCCTGACACCCCCCACCCCTGCTTTTTGAAGGACCCAAGGTAATTATGTTTTTAAATTTGCTTCCATGAAGATTTTGAAACCTGGCAATTCTTTCATATCCACTTAAAATTTCCAAACAGAGTCAAACCTCTAAGTCATGGTTAGCCCAATAATGCCTGGAAAAGCTAGAGAGTCAGATTCTTCCTTCTCTGTTTCACTTATTATTAGTTCAGTCATTTGAGTACCATAATACCTTTGAACAATAACAAGATGACTCTTTCGCTGCCTTTATGTTTCCAGAAAAACTGGCTTGTGATTTAATCTATATAAGTCCATAGAATTTTCATGTTATTATTTTCTACAAATGCCTTTAGCCCCCTTCTGAAAATAGCCAAAATCTATACCGCTCAGCCCTCCTTGGCCTGGCTTAAAATAAGCTCTGCTAATGTTACTACTGCATGGGAGTGAAATGTTGTCTGTACACCATTTAGTTGTTTCCTTTTGCTTTGGAATCACTCCCAGTGCTTAAAGCTTACAGAATTTACAGCAACAATTTTTGGTAGGGCATTTTGTTTCTAATGTAAAGGTTCTCATATAAAGTATCAAATTTCTTATTGCCTGAGAGACTAAAAATTTTAGGTAGATATTTATTGGTTAACTCCACGAGTTCTCCAGACATTACTCTCCTTATGCTGTCTTCTAGAATTACATGATTTGGGGTCCAAGAAGGCCACTTTTTGGACTATATTCAAATCCCATGCACATGTTTCTTTTTTGATCAAAATTTCTCCAACACAAATCAAACTTAGAAGATTCCTATAGGGAAGCTCTAAAACAATTCATCGGATGTGTATCATTCATTCTTTTCCTAAAGGAAATCAACCCTGAATATTTATTGGAACGACTGATGCTGGGCCTGAAGCTCCAATACTTTGGCTACTGGATGTGAAGAACTGACTCATTTGAAAAGACCATGATGCTGGAAAAGACTCAGGGCAGGAGGAAAAGAGAACCAGAGGATGAGATGGTTGGATGGCATCACCAGCTCAATGGATGTATGTTTGAGCAGACTCCAAGAGACAGTGAAGGACAGGGAAAGGAGCAGGCATGTCGCAGTCCATGGGGTTGCAAAGAGTCAAACATGACTGAGCAACTGAACAAAAACAATATTTCCAGATGATAAGAATATGAACATATCAAATTACCATTTCCCACTGGATTTCATGTCAATGAGGTATGCTGCCCAAATAACATTTACTTTCTCCATAGTAAGTTTTGATTTCTGCACCTTGCCTATTGCCATTACTAACATGAAATCAAAATGTTCAGTTTGTTTACAGAGTTCATTTCTTTGTTAATTTATAGCATTCAAATACAGAAGCAGAAAAAGTTCTTTATTTTTAAAAATTAGCACAGAAAGTACAGTACAGAAAGTTGATTTACAATATTGTGTTAGTTTCAGGTGTACAGAAAAGTGATATATACATATATATATATACACACACACACACATAATTTATATGCATCCATTTTAGGTTATCACAAAATATTGACTACAATTCCCTGCATTATATAGTAAATCTTGTTGCTTATCTATTTTATGTGTAGTTGTTAGTATCTGTTTTAAACCAACTTTTTCACTCTCCTCTTTCACTTTCATCAAGAGGCTTTTTAGTTCCTCTTCACTTTCTGCCGTAAGGGTGGTGTTATCTGCATATCTGAGGTTATTGATATTTCTCCCAGCAAGCTTGATTCCAGCTGTGCTTGATTCCAACTCATCGAGCCCAGCATTTTGCATGATTTACTCTGCAAATAAGTTAAATAAGCAGGGTGACAATATAGAGCCCTGAAGTACTCCTTTCCCAATTTTGAACCAGTACATTGTTCCATGTCTGGTTCTAACTGTTGCTTCTTGACCTTCATACAGATTTCTCAGGAGGCAGGTAAAGTGGTCTGGTATTCCCATCTCTTGAAGAATTTTCCACAGTTTGATGTGATGCACACAGTGAGTAAAGAAGAAGTAAATGTTTTTCTGGAATTCTCTTGCTTTGTCTATGACCCAATGGATGTTGGCAATTTAATCTCTGTTTCCTTTACCTTTTCTAAACCCAGGTTGAACATCTGGAAGTTCTTGGTTCATGCACTGTTGAAGCCTGGCTTGGGGAATTTTGAGCATTATTTTCCTAGTGTGTGAGATGAGTGCAATTGTGTGGTAGTTTGAGCATTATTTGGCCTTGCCTTTTTGGGGTTGGAATGAAAACTGACCTTTCCCAGTCCTGTGACCACTGCTGAGTTTTCCAAATTTGCTAGCATATTGAGTGTAGCATTTTAACAGCATCATCTTTCAGGATTTGTAATAGCTCAACTGGAATTCCATCACCTCCACTAGTTTTGTTCGTATGCTTTCTAAGGCCCACTTGACTTCACATTCCAGGATGTCTGGCTCTAGGTGAGTGATCACACCATCGTGGTTATCTGGGTCATGATCTTTTTTGTATAGTTCTTCTTTGTGTTCCTGCCATCTCTTCTTAACATCTTCTGCTTCTGTTAGGTCCATATCATTTCAGTCCTGTATTGTGCTCATCTTTGCATGAAATATTCCCTTGGTATCTCTAATTTTCTTAAAGAGATCTCTAGTGTTTCTCATTCTATTGTTTTTCTCTATTTTTTTTTTTTTGCATTGACTACTGAGTAAAGTTTTTCTATCTCCCCTTGCTATTTTTTGGAACTCTGCATTCAGATGGGTATAGCTTTCCTTTTCTCCTTTGCCTTTCACTTTCTTCTTTTCCCAGATATTTGTAAGGCCTCCTCAGACAACCATTTTGCCTTTTAGTATTTTTTCCCCCCTTGGGGATGGACTTGATCACTACCTCTTGTACAATGTCACAAACCTCTGCCCATAGTTCTTCAGGTGCTCTATTGGATCTAATCCCTAATCTGTCACTTCCACTTTATAATCATAAGGGATTTTATTTCAGTCATACCTGAATGGTCTAGTGGTTTCCCCTGCTTTCTTCAATTTAAGTCTGAATTTTGCAACAAGGAGATCATGACCTGACTTATTAAAAAAAAAAACTAAGATCATGGCATCTGATCCCATCACTTCATGGCAAATAGATGGGGAAACAATGGAAACATTGACAGACTTTATTTTCTTGGGCTCCAAAATCACTGCAGATGGTGACTGCAGCCATGAAATTAAAAGATGCTTGCTCCTTGGAGGAAAAGCTATGACCCAATCTAGACAGAATATTAAAAAGCAGAGACATTACTTTGCCAACAAAGGCTCTTCTAGTCAAAGCTTGGTTTTTCCAGTAGTCATGTATAAATGTAAGAGTTGGACCATAAAGAAACCCTAGAACTGAAGAATTGATGCTTTTGAACTGTGGTGTTGGAGAAGACTCTTGTGAGTCCCCTGGACTGCAAGGAGATCAAACCAGTCCATCCTAAAGGAAATCAGTCCTGAATGTTCATTGGAAAGACTGATGCTGAAACTCCAATACTTTGGCCACCTAATGTGAAGAACTGACTCATTGGAAAAGACCCTGATGCTGGGAAAGATTGAAGGCAGGAGGAGAAGGGGACAACAGAGGATAAAGTAATTGAATGGCATCACTGACTAGATGGACATGAGTTTGAGAAAGCTCCAGGAGTTGGTGATGGATAGGGAAGCTTGGTATGCTGCAATCCATGGGGTTGCAAAGAGTTGAACAGGAGTGAGCAAGTGAACTGAACTAGTATCTATTAATCCCATACTCCTAATTTATCCTCCTCCCACCCTTTTCCTCTTTGGTAGCCATAAGTTTGTTTTCTGCCTGTGATTCTATTTCTGTTTTCTTTATAGATTCATTTTTATTGCTTTTTAGATTCCACATATAAATGATACAATACTTGAGTCTCTCTAACTTACTTCACTTAGTATGATTTTCTCTAGGTCCATAGATTTGCTGCAAAAGGCAATCTCCATTACATATAGCTTCTTATATTAATTGTCCAGTGATGGGCAATTAGGTTGTTTCCATGTCTTGGCTATTGCAAATAGTTCTTTTTGCACTGGGGTACAAATATCTTTCTCAAATTAGAATTTCACCTTTTCTGGATATATGCCCAAAGGCCGAATTTCTGGACCATTTGGTAGCTCTATTTTAGTTCTTAAGGAGTTTTTATATGATTATCCATAGTGTCTGTACCACTTTACATGCCTATCAAGAGTGTCAGAGTCTACACCCTCTCTAGCATTTATTATTTGAAGACTTTTTGAGGATAGTCTTTATGACTGGTGTGAACCTTCTTTTTAAAAACGACACATGAAGCTATTAGAACTGATGAACAAATTAAGCAAGGTATCAGGATACAAGATTAACACACAAAAATCTATTGCATTTTTTTACACTACCATGAAATATGAGAAAGAGAGAGTAAAATAAAATCTCATTAAAACTGCATCAAAAAATATCTGGGAATAAACTTAACCAAGGAAGTGAAAGACCTATATGCTAAAAACCATAAAACACTGATAAAGGAAACTGAAGATGATTCAAAGAAATGGAAAGATAGCTCATGCTCTTGGGTTAGGAAGAATTAATATTGTTAAAATGACCATATTACCTAAAGCGATCTACAGATTGTAATCCCTGTCAAAATACCCATGTTAGTTCAGTCATGTCTGACTCTTTGTGGACATTACCCATGGCATTTTCATAAAATATGCAAGGAAAATACTCATGATGTTTTCATAAAACTAGAACAAATAATCCTAAATTTTATACAGAACCACAAAATATCCAGAATTGCCAAAGCAATTCTGAGTAAACATTTTAGTTTGATTTGTTTATTTTTGCTTTTCTTGCACTTGTGTGAGGAGATAGATTGAAAAAAATACTGCTAGGACAGATGTCAAAATCCTTTACTACCTATGTTTTCATTCAGGAGTTTTATGGTTTTAGATATGACATTTACAGCTTTAATCAATTTTGAGTTTATTTATTTATTTTTGTATGGTGTGTGAAAGTAATCCACTGCACATAATCTACTGCACATAGCTGTCCAGTTTTCCCACCATTATTTATTGAAGAAGCCGTCTTTCCCCCATTGTATAGTCTTGTCTCTATTGACTATATAGGTGTGTATTTCTTTCTGGGTTGTTTATTCTATTCTATTGATCTCTATATATCTATCTTTGTTCCAGTACCATACTGTTTTTTTTTGTGTGTGTGTAAAGATAATTAAATTTATTTATTTTTAATTGAAGGATAATTCAATTAAATTGGTATATGTATATCCAAGGGATGGGGGAGCCTGATGGGCTGCCATCTCTGGGGTCGCACAGAGTTGGACATGACTGAGGCGACTTAGCAGTAGCAGCAGCAGCAGCAGCATACATAAGTCCCCTCCCATACTACTTTGATTACTCTAGATTTGCACATTTCAAACTGCAATTTGAAATTAGAAAGCATAATACCTCTTCCTTTGTTCTTCTTTCTCAATATTATTTTAACTATTCTTGTTTGTTTTTTTTTTTAATTTCCATACATATTTTAGCATTTTTGTTCTAGCTCTGTGATAAATGCCAGTGGAATTTTGACAGAGGTTGCATTGAATATATAGATTATGACGTGAGTCTCAGTAAACTCTGGGAGTTGGTGACGGACAGGGAGGCCTGGTGTGCTGTGATTCATGGGGTCGCAAAGAGTCAGACACGACTGAGAGACTGATCTGATCTCATCACCTAATCTATTTTTGATTCTTTCCAGTGTATTTTGAAATTTCAGTTATTGTAATCCTCAACTCTGTTTGGTTCTTCTTTGTATTTTCCAACACTTTGTTCTCTCTGTGTTTATCTACTCTCCTCCTGAGTTCATTGAGCATCTTGATGATCATTACCTTGAATTCTTTACTAGGTAGATTGCTTATCTCCACTTTGTTTAGTTCTCCCTGTAAAGTGTTGCTTTGTTTCTTTATTTAGAAAGTACTTCTTTCTCTCCCCGTTTTGCCTAATTGTATTTATTTCTATGTGTTAAGTAGGTCAGGCAAATCCTCAGATCTTGGAGAAATGGTCTTATGTATATGATGCTTTATGTGGCCCAGCAGCACTCTCTCTTATCACCAGAGCTATATGCTCGAGGTGCCACCCTGTGTGCTGTGTTGGCCCTTCTGTTGTGGTGGGGCTATTATGAGAGTGATAATGGGGGGCTGACCTTTGGCTTGGTTGGCTACTAGCCTACTAGTGGGTGGGGCTGGGATTCAGCACAGTTGGCTGTGGGGACAGGAGCCTAGCTCTTCAGTGTATGGGACTGGGTCCCTCTATGGCTGGCAGTTTGGCCCAGGGTGTCCCAGGACTGGTGTTGACTTACCTGTGTGTGAGTAAGCCTCTGACACTAATAAGTTAGAAGGACACCAAGATGGTGCTTGCCAGCACTAGTGGCCTCACGGTAGAATGAGATTCTCAAAATACTTGCCACAAGTATCTGTGTCACCAGAGAGAGTCTCAGTTGTCTCTCCAGGAACCTCTCAAAGATCAGCAAGCAAGTGGGTCTGACAGACTCCTTTCTAATTACTGCCTCTGCACTGGGAGACTTGGAGTGTGTGAGATTTTGAGTGCGTCCTTTAAGGGCAAAGTCTCTGCTTACTATAGCCCTACATCTTTCTCCCATGCAAGCCCCCCTGGCTTTCAAAACTAGACATCCCAGGGCTTTGTCATTCTGGTGCACAACCTCTGGGTTGCAGTCCTGATGTGGGGCTTGGATCCATCACTCCTTGGTGAGAACCTCTACAATTGTGATTGATTATCTTCCTCTTTGTGAGTCATGGACCAGGGATATGGGTCTAGACTAGACTGGGACTCTGCCCCTCCCACTTATCTCAGTGTAGTTCCTTCTTCATATATTTTTTTGCAGAGAATCTTTTCTACTATTAGTTTTCAGGCCATTCTGATTGGTAGTTGCTCTGCAAATAGTTGTAATTTTTTTTAGTGTAACAGAAGGAAGATGTGAGGTCAGGGTCTTCTTACTTTGCCATTTTGCCCACCTCTCCAAAATAGCTATTATTTTAAAAGTTATTCTTTCTCTTCTTTTTCCTATTCTGAATCAAAGTGTGTGAGCACAGATTTTGATAGTCAGTAATGTTCCACATGTTTATGAGTTATACACAGTATTTATTGAAAAGACCTTGATGCTGGAAAATATTGAAGGCAGGAGGATAAGGGGACGACAGAGAATGAGATGGTTGGATGGCATCACCGACTCAATGGACATGAGTTTGAGCAAGCTCCAGAAGTTGATGATGAACAGGGAAGCCTGGCTGGCTGCAGCCCATGGGGTCACAGGGAGTCAGACACAACTGAGCGACTGAACTGAACTGATTGAACTCTGTTAGGTATTATGAGAGATGTAGAAAATGACCAGATTCTATTTGACCCTCTAGCAATGTATAGCTTTGTATGAACACAGACATGTTCAGTTCAGAATATACTACTACCAGTGTGTGTCACAAAGAATTAAAAAATTCTTTGAGGGAAGAGATTAAAATCATGGGGAGCACATGTATACCTGTGATGGATTCATTTTGATATTTGGCAAAACTAATACAATTATGTAAAGTTTAAAAATAAAATAAAATTAAAAAAATAAAATAAAATCAGTGGTGAACAAATGTTTTCCTCTATATCTTGAATGTGCTTCTCTTCTTACACAGTTACCGATAATTCCAATACAATTTTTCATAAAAACAAAAGTAAAAGCCCACAATATATAATAAAATGTCATTTATTTTCATAGCATTTTGAATAAAATACTCAAGTTTCTCTGGTGGCTCAGTGGTAGAATATTCACCTGCCAATGTAAGAGATGTGAGTTCTATCCCTGGGTGAGGAAGATCCCCTGGAGAAGGAAATGGCAATCAACTCTAGTATTCTTGTTTGGGAAATCCCATGAATAGAGGAGGCTGGCAGGATACAGTCCCTGGGGCTGCAAAAGGGTTGAAAATAGCTTCTCAACTAAACAGCAACAAACAAAATATGCAGTGGGAATAAGGATAGAAAATTAATTTTACCTGGGAGCTTCTAGGTGGTCTTTGTAAAGGCAACTCGACCTGAGAGTGTTTTGATGGGTGGAGATGGGAGAAAAATTTCCATAGGCAGACAGGAAAGCACTCTTGGGGAAATGAATGGCACACTGGGATGTGGCAGGGATTGAAGTTTGGCTGAAGAACAAAGTAAGTGAAAGCAGAAGACTGAGAGGCTGGCAGGTGGGTAGAGCTTTGTCCTGGAAGCCCTTCAAAATTAAGTGAAGGAACTGAGATGTTATTTCCTACTTCAGCAGTTCCCTAAGTCACATCTGCAATGTACTTGTCCAAGGAGATGCACTGAATGTGAGGTTCACATATCTGAAGATTCATTATTGACACTAAAATATTTAATTGTAAATAGAATTCATACAGTCAAGATTCTCACTTTACTTAATTTAATCTGGCATTTTCTAAAGGCTTGTGACCACAGGATCCTTTAAAAATAATAGTTTCTTGTCTTATGTTTAGATCTTTAATCCATTTTGAGTTTATTTTTGTGTATGCTGGTGCACTGGGATGACCCAGAGGGATGGTATGGGGAGGGAGGTGGGAGAGGGGTTCAGGATGGGGAAAACGTGTACACCCGTGGCAGATGCATGTTGATGTATGGCAAAACCAATACAATATTGTAAAGTAAAAAAAATAATAATAATAAAAATAAAATAAAATAAAAAAATAAAAATAATATTATGAAAGGAAGTAACTTAAACCTACAGAAAACTACCAGTGATACATAACTATGTGCTGGGCACACAGTCTTTTGTGAGCTACATGTATTTGCCCATTTTAATCCTTATGACACTTCGTGTGGTAGGTACTGTTATTATTTATCTTCTTTTCATATATTGGAGAAGGAAATGGCAACCCACTCCAGTACCCTTGCTTGAAAAATTCCATGGATGGAGGAGCCTGGTGGGCTACAGTCCATGGGGTCGCAAGGAACTGGACACGACAGAGCGACTTCACTTTTCTTTTCACATATGTGGAATTTGAGGCACAGAGAGGTTAAGAAATGTGTCCATTTCACAAGATAACAAGTAGTAACTCTAGGACTTGAACCTAAGTGGTCTGACCACAGGGCCCATGTTTATCATCAGTGTTATTAATAAACAGTGTCTCCAATGCTACAAGGTGATTTTGGAGTTCCTGAAGTTTTTTAAGCAAGAGAGTGATATTATCATTAGGTTTAAAGAAGACAATTATAGTTGCTTTGCAAAGACTTAGAGGATGAGTAGGTTGAATCCATTAAGGAGTTATTTTTCCTTATTTTTCTATAAAATTTGTAAACACAGAAAAGCTGAAAGATAAGCACAATGAAAACCTGTATATGCAGCCTCTAGGTTCAATTCTTAACATTTTCCCATATTTTCTTTCTGTAGTTTTTCCTCCTGATCTATTTGAAGGTATGTTTCAGGCATCTTGCCTCTTCACTGTCAAATGCTTCAATACATGAATTCTAAAAATAAGGACATCTTATCATGTTATGTTAAAGTCTAAGTGAGAGGAACTAAACACCTAAGCTAGGGCAGTAACAAGACAAAGAAAGGCTGAAGTAAGTGTGACTTACACATACTTTATAAGTATAAAAAATAAGTGTGACTTACAGTTACTTTTACGTTTGAAAATTACATTCAGAAGATAATTCACTTAAGGGCTGGTGGACTTTGCCTCATATATGTCAATGTAAACTCCAAGAAGACAAGTTAATTTCTTAATGAGCTTAAGCAAAATACAATTTGAACAATAAAGTTAGTGTCAAAATACAATTCACATAATCTGTGTCAATATTTGATACAATTTACATTGATTAATGGACCTAACATTCCAGGTTCCAATCCGATAGTATTCTTTACAGCATTGGACTTGACTTCCATCACCAGTCACATCCACAACTGGGCACTGTGGATGCTCAGATATGCAGATGACACCACTCTTATGGCAGACAGTGAAGAAGAACTAAAGAGCCTCTTGATGAAAGTGAAAGAAGAGAGTGAAAAAGTTGGCTTAAAACCTCAGTATTCAGAAAACTAAGATCATGGTATCCGATCCATAACTTCATGGCAAATAGACAGAAACAATGGAAACATTGACAGACTTTATTTTGGGGGGCTCCAAAATCACTGCAGATGGTGACTGCAGCCATGAAATTAAAAGATGCTTGCTCCTTGGAGAAAAGCTATGGCCAACCTAGACAGCATATTAAAAAGCAGTGGCATTACTTTGCCAACAAGTGTCCATCTAGTCAAAGCTATGATTTTTCCAGTAGTCATGTATGGATGTGAGAGTTGGACTATAAAGAAAGCTGAGCACTGAAAAATTGATGCTTTTGAACTGTGGTCTTGGAGAAGATTCTTGAGAGTCCCTTGGACTGCAAGGAGATCAAACTAGTCAATCTTAGCAAATCAGTCCTGAATATTAATTTGAAAAACTGATGCTAAAGCTGAAGCTCCAATACTTTGGCTACCTGATGTGAAGAACTGACTCATTGGAAAAGACCCTCATGCTGGGAAAGATTGAAGGCAGGAGGAGAAGGGGATGGCAGACAGTGAGATGGCTCGATGGAATCACTGAATCAATGGACATGAGTTTGAGCCAGCTCTGGGATTTTGTGATGGACAGGGAAGCCTGGTGTCCTGCATTTCATGGGGTTGCAAGGAGTTGGATATGATTGAGTGACTGAACTGAACTGATCTGATACAAATTCACTGATTCACATTATTATTAAGGCATAAGTGACTTCTAGCACTATATTAGATCTGGGTAGATGACACAATGACTCCACCATTGTATGTAGTGTAAAATGATCACCAAGTTCTTTGGCCAGTTTCTTGATTGGGTCATTTATTTTTCTGATGTTGAGCTGCATGTGTTGCTTGTATATTTTGGAGATTCTTTGCCAGTTGCTTCATTCACTATTATTTTCTCCCATTCCAAAGGCTACCTTTTCACCTTGCTTATTGTTTGCTTCATTGTGCAAAAGCTTTAAGTTTAATTAGGTCCTATTTGTTTATTTTTCTTTTCATTTCCTTTACTCTGGGAGGTGGATCATCGAGGATCTTGCTATAACTTATGTCAGAGAGTGTTCTGCCTATGTTTTCCTATAAAAGTTTTACAGTTTCTAGTCTTACATCTAGATCTTTAATCCATTTTGAGTTTATTTTCGTTTATGGTGTTAGAAAGTGTTCTAGTTTCATTCTTTTACAGGTGGTTGACCAGTTTACCCAGCACCACTTGTTAAATAGATTGTCTATTCTCCGTTGTATATTTTTTCCTCTTTTGTCAAAGATGAGGTGTCCATAGATGTGTGGATTTATCTCTGGGCTTTCTATTTTGTTCCTTTGATCTATATTCCTGTCTTTGTGCCAGTACAATAATGTCTTGATGACTGTAGCTTTGTAGTATAGTCTGAAGTCAGGCAGGTTGATTCTTCCAGTTCCATTCTTCTTTCTCAAGATCGTTTGGCTGTTTGAGGTTTTTTGTATTTCCATACAAATTGTGAAATTATTTGTTCTAGTTCTGTGAAAAATACCATTAGTAGCTTGATAGGGATTGCATTGAATCTATCGGTTGCTTTGGGTAGTAGACTCATTTTCATTATATTGATTCTTACAATCCATGAACATGGTATATTTCTCCATCTATTTGTGTCAATTTTATTTCATCAGTGTTTTATAGTTTTCTATATAAGGGTCTTTTGTTTCTTTGGGTATATTTATTCCTAAGTGTTTTATTCTTTTCATTTTAATGCTAAATAGGATAGTTTCCTCTTTCTGTTTTCTCCTTGTTAGTGTGTAGGAATGCAAGTTATATCTGTGTATTAATTTTACATCCTGCAAATTTACTATATTCATTGATAAGCTCTAGTAATTTTTTCAGGGAGTCTTTAAGGTTTTCTATGTAGAGGATGACAGAGTCAATTCCTAGGCAGGTTGATAAGAAGTCTGGGGTCCCCGAGGAGGAGAAAGTGGCTTGGGGCTCCTGAGGAGGAGAGAGGGGTCTGGGGTTCAAGAAGAGGAGATAGAGGTCTGGGGTTCAAGAAGAGGAGATAGGGGTCTGGAATTCTCAAGGAGGAGGGAAGGACAAATGTCTTTTACTTCCCCTTTACATTCCTTAGTCTTATTTACATAAAACTTTTTTTTTTTTTTTTTTTAGTAAACTAATGATTACACAACAAACAACTTAGTTTAAACTCTGTTCTAAGATTATATAAAACAATGTATCCTATTTGAGGACATTTTCTCCTTCCTTTTCATTATAGGGGACTGGAATGCAAAAGTAGGAAGTCAAGAAACACCTGGAGTAACAGGCAAATTTGGCTTTGGAATATGGAATGAAGGAGGGCAAAGGCTAATAGAATTTTGCCAAGAGAACGAACTGGTCATAACAAACACCCTCTTTCAAAAACACAAGACAAGACTCTAAACATAGACATCACCAGATAGTCAACAACAAAATCAGATTGATTATATTCTTTGCAGCCAAAGATGGAGAAGCTCTATACAGTCATCAAAAACAAGACCAGGAGCTGACTGTGGCTCAGACCATGAACTCCTTATTGCCAAATTCAGACTTAAATTGAAGAAAGTAGGGAAAACCACTAGACCATTCAGGTAGGACCTAAATCAAATCCCTTATGATTATACAGTGGATGTGAGAAATAGATTTAAGGGACTAGATCTGATAGATAGAGTGCCTGATGAACTATGGACTGAGGTTCATGACATTGTACAGGAGACAGGGATCAAGACCATCCCTATGGAAAAGAAATGCAAAAAAGCACAAGGGCTGTCTGGGAAGGCCTTACAAATAGCTATGAAAAGAAGAGAAGCAAAAAGCAAAGGAGGAAAGGAAAGATATAAGCATCTGAATGCAGAGTTCCAAACAATAGCAAGAAGAGATAAGAAAGCCTACCTCAGTGATCAATACAAAGAAATAGAGGAAAACAACAGAATGGGAAAGACTAGAGATCTCTTCAAGAAAATTAGAGATAGCAAGGAAACATTTCATGCAAAGATGGGCTCGATAAAGGACAGAAATGATATGGACCTAACAGAAGGAGAAGATATTAAGAAGAGGTGGCAAGAATACACAGAAGAATTGTACAAAAAGATCTTCACAACCCAGATAATCACGATGGTGTGATCACTCACCTAGACCAGACATCCTGGAATGTGAAGTCAAGAGGGCGTTAGAAAGCATCACTATGAACAAAGCTAGTGGAGGTGATGGAATTCCAGTTGAACTATTTCAAATCCTGAAAGATGATGCTGTGAAAGTGCTGCACTCAATATGCCAGCAAATTCGGAAAACTCAGCAGTAGCTACAGGACTGGGAAAGGTCAGTTTTTATTCCAATCCCAAAGAAAGGCAATGCCAAAGAATGCTCAAACTACCTGCACAATTGCACTCATCTCATACGCTAGTAAAGTAATGCTCCAAATTCTCCAAGCCAGGCTTCAGCAATATGTGAACCGTGAACTTCCAGATGTTCAAGCTGGTTTTAGAAAAGGCAGAGGAACCAGACATCAAATTGCCAACATCTGCTGGATCATGGAAAAAGCAAGAGAGTTCCAGAAAAATATCTATTTCTGCTTTATTGACTATGCCAAAGCCTTTGACTGTGTGGATCACAAGAAACTGTGGAAAATTCTGAAAGAGATGGGAATACCAGACCACCTGATCTGCCTCTTGAGAAACCTATATGCAGGTCAGGAAGCAACAGTTAGAACTGGACATGGAACAACAGACTGGTTCCAAATAGGAGAAGGAGTATGTCAAGGCTGTATATTGTCACCCTGCTTATTTAACTTATATGCAGAGTACATCATGAGAAACGCTGGGCTGGATGAAGCACAAGCTGGAATCAAGATGGCCAGGAGAAATATCAATAACCTCAGATATGCAGATGACATCATCCTTATGGCAGAAAGTGAAGAGGAACTAAGTAGCCTCTTGATGAAAGTGAAAGAGGAGAGTGAAAACGTTGGCTTAAAACTCAACATTCAGAAAATGAAAATCATGCATCTGATCCCATCACTTCATGGGAAATGGATGGGGAAACAGTGTCAGACTTTATTTTTTTGGGCTCCAAAATCACTGCAGATGGTGATTGCACTCATGAAATTAAAAGACACTTATTCCTTGAAAGGAAAGTTATGACCAACCTAGATAGCATATTCAAAAGCAGAGATATTACTTTGTCAACAAAGATCTGTCTACTCAAGGCTATGGTTATTCCAGTGTTCATGTATGTATATGAGAGTTGGACTGTGAAGAAAGCTGAGCGCCAAAGAATTGATGCTTTTGAACCGTGGTGTTGGAGAAGACTGTTGAGAGTCCCTTGGACTGCAAAGAGATCCAACCAGTCCATTCTGAAGATCAGTCCTGGGTGTTTTTTGGAAGGAATGATGCTAAAGCTGAAACTCCAGTACTTTGGCCACCTGATGCGAAGAGTTGACTCATTGGAAAAGACTCTGATGCTGGGAGGGATTGGGGGCAGACAGAGAACGGGATGACAGGATGAGATGTCTGGATTGCATGACCGACTCGATGGTGAGTGAACTCTGGGAGTTTGTGATGGATAGGAAGGCCTGGCATGCTGCAATTCTTGGGGTCGCAGAGTCGGACACGACCGAGTGACTTAACTCTCTTCCTGAAAACCTTCTGACTAATCCTGATATCTTAGAATGTATATTATGGGAGTGGGTCTGGTAAAATCTTTCTATTGTTAAGTTCTAAGCCTGTTATCTTAAAATGTAAATTTGGGAGTGGGTCTGGTAAAATTTTTACAACCTTGTGAGATTATTTTGATTTATTTTACTAACTAATTTACATATAACATATGTAACATATATAACATATAATTCCCTTTCTTAGACTAGTGAGTGGGGCACTCTCCGCCCCCCTTCTTATGTTAATGTCAGAAGCTTTCTCTGTCTTTCTTTATACTCTAATAAAACTCTGCTACACAAAAGCTCTTGAATGATCAAGCCTGGTCTGTGGTCCTGAAGCTAAATCTCTGGAGATCATGAATCCAACACTGATCATTGTAAACTCTCAAGGATCATGTCATCTGCAAACAGTGAGAGTTTTACTTCTTTTCCAATCTTGATTCCTTTTATTTCCTTTTATTCTCTGATTGCTGTGGCTAGGGCTTCCAAAACTATGTGGAATAGTAGTGGTGAGAGTGGGCATCCTTGCCTTGTTCCTGATTTTAGAGGAAATGCTTTCAATATTTCGCTGTTGAGGATAATGTTTACTGTGGATTTGTCATATATGGCTTTTATTATGTTGAAATATTGTCCTTCTATGCCTGCTTGCTGGAGAGTTTTATCATAAATGGGTGTTGAATTTTGCCAAATGCTTTCTCTGGATCTATTATGATAATCATATGGTTTTTATCTTTCAATTTGTTATATGGTGTATCACATTGATTGATTTGCAAATATTGAAGAATCCTTGCATCCCTGGAATAAAGCCCACTTGGTCATGATGTATGATCTTTTCAATATGTTGTTGGATTCTGCTTTTTAGAATTTTGTTAAGGATATTTGCTGGGAAATTTTGATGAGAATTTTGTTGAGGATATTCCTCAGTGATATTGGCCAGTAGTTAGCTTTTCTTGTGGCATCTTTGTATGTTTTTCGTATGAGGGTGATGGTGGCCTCACAGAATGTGTTTGGGAGTTTGCCTTCCTCTGCAATTTTCTGGAAGAGTTTGAGTAGAATAGGTGTTAGCTATTCTCTAAATTTTTGGTAGAATTCACCTGTGATGCCATCTGGTCCTGGGCTTTTGTTTGTTGGAATATTTTTGATTATTTTTGATTACAGCTTCAATTTCCATGCTTGTGATGGGTCTGTTAAGATTTTCTGTTTCTTCTTGTTTCAGTTTTGGAAGGTTAAACTTTTATAAGAATTTGTCCATTTTTTTCAAGTTGTCCATTTTATTGGCATTTAATTGCTGATAGTAGTCTCTTAAGATCTTCTGTATTTCTGTGTTATATGTTGTGATTTGTCCATCTCCATTTCTAATTTTATTGATCTGATTCTTCTCCCATTTTTACTTGATGAGTCTGGCTAATGGTTTGTCTATTTCATCTTCTCAAAGAACTAGTTTTTATTTTTATTTTTGCTATAGTCTCTTTTGTTTCTTTTTCATTTATTTCTTCTCTGATTTTTATGATTTCTTGCTTTCTGCTTACTTTGGGGTTCTTTTTCTGGTTGCTTTAGATGAAAAGTTAGGTTGTTTATTTGATGTTTCTCCTGTTTCTTAAGGTAGGCTTGCATTGCTATGAATCTCCCTCTTAGCACTGCTTCTACTAAATCCCATAGGATTTTGGTTATCGTGTTTTCATTTTCATTTGTTTCTATGCATATTTTGATTTCCTTTTTTATTTCTTCCATGATCAAGCATATTCTTTAGCTTCCATATTGTTGTGTTTTTAATAGTTTTTTTTTTTTTTTCCCCACTGTAGTTGACATCTAATCTTACTGCATTGTGATTGGAAAAGATACTTGAAATTATTTCAATTTTTTTTTGAATTTACCAAGGCTAGATTTAAGGTCCAGGATGTGATCTCTAATGGACATAGGTGTGAGTGGGGATATCAAAGTCCCCCACTATTATTGTATTACTGTTAACTTCCCCTTTCATGCTTGTTAGTGTTTGCCTTACATATTGAGGTGCTCCTATGTTGGGTGCATATATATTTATAATTTTATATCTTCTTCTTTGGATTGATCCTTTGATCTTTATGTAATATCCTTCTTTGTCTCTTATCATGATCTTTATTTCAAAGTCTATTTTATCTGATATGAGTATTGCTAGTCCTGCTTTCTTTTGGTTCCCATTTGAATGAAATATATTTTTGTAGCCCTTCAGTTTCAATCTATATGTGTCCCTAGGTTTGAGGTGGGTCTCTTGTAGACAGCATGTATAGAGGTTGTGTTTTTGTATCCATTTGGCCAGTCTTTGTCTTTTTGCTGGGGCACTTAGCCCATTTACATTTAAGGTAATTATTAATAAGTATGATCCAGTTACCATTTACTTTGTTGTTTTGGGTTCATTTTTATAAGACTTTATTGTGTTGTCTGTCTAGAGAAGATACTTTAGCATTCGTCGAAGAGCTGGTTTGGTGGTGCTGAATTCTCTCAGCTTTTGCTTGTCTGTAAAGTTTTTGATTTTTCCTTCATATCTGAACAAGATCCTTGCTGGATAGAGTAATCTTGGTTGTAGGTTTTTTCTTTTATCACTTTAAGTATGCCCTGCCATCCCCTTCTGGCCTGAAGAGTTTCTATTGAAAGGTCAGCTGTTATCCTTATGGGGATTCCCCGTGTATTATTTGTTGCTTTTCCCTTGCTGCTTTTAATATTTGCTCTTTGTGTTTGATCTTTGTTAGCTTATTAATATGTGTCTAGGGGTGTATTACCTTGGGTTTTTCCTATTTGGGACTCTCTGGGTTTCTTGGCCTTGAGTGGCTATTCCCTCCCCCATATTAGGGAAATTTTCAACTGTTATCTCCTCAACTATTTTCTCATGCCCTTTCTTTTTATCTTCTTCTTCTGGGACACCTATGATTCGAATGTTGGGGCATTTAACATTGTCCTGGAGGATTCTGAGGTTGTCTTCATTTTAAAAAATTCTTCTTTCTTTTTTCCTCTCTGCTTCATTTATTTCCACCATTCTATCTTCCATCTCACTTATCTTCTCTTCTGCCTCAGTTAATTGACTGTTGGTTCCCGCCAGCTTTTGATCTCAGTTATTACATTATTCATTATTGATTGATTCTTCTTCATTTCTTCTAGGTCCTTGTTAAACATTTCTTGCATCTTTTCAATTCTTGTCTCTAGTCTATTTATCTGCAGCTCCATTTTGTTTTTTAAGATTTTGGATCATTTTATTATCATTATCCTGAATTCTTTTTCAGGTAGACTCTCTATCTCCTTCTCTTTTGTTTGGTGGGTTTTTATCATGCCCCTTCACCTGCTGAATATTTATCTGCTTTTTCATTTGTTTGATTATTGTGTTTTGGGTGTCCTTTCTGCAGTCTGGAAGTTTGTGGTTCCTCTTAATTGCATAGTCTGCTTCCTCTAGGTGGGGTTGGACTACTGGCTTGTCAAGGTTTCCTGGTTGGGGGAGCTTGTATTTTTGTTCTGGTTTGTGGAACTGAATCTCTTCTGTCTGAAGTGCAATGAAGTGTCCAGTAGTGAGTTTTGGAGTTTCTATGGGTCTAGCATGACTTTTGGCAGTCCGTTTTTAATAATCTTGTTTTGTTGGAGAATTATTGTGGTGTGTGTCTTTCACTGGATCTTGTTGGCTCTTGGGTGAAGCTTGGTTTCAGTGTAGGTGCAGAGACTTTTGGGTGCACTCTTGTCTATTAACGTTCCCTGGAGTCTGGAGTTCTCTGATGTTCTAAAGTTCTGGAGTTAAGTCTCCTGCCTCTGGCTTCTGGTACTTCAATTACAGTTGCCCCCTTATTCCATTCTTGCAGTTCCATCAGTAAAACCTGTTCTCCATCTTTGGCTACAAAGAGTATAATAAATCTGATTTCAGTATGACCATTTGATGATGTCCATCTGTACAGTCGTCTCTTATGTTATGGGAAGAGGGTGTTTGCTATGACCAGTGCCTTCTCTTGGCAAAACTCGGTTAGCATGTGCCTTACTTCATTCTGTGCTCCAAGGCCAAAGTTGCCTATTATTCCAGGTATCTCTTGACTTCCTACTTTTGCATTTCAGTCCCCTGTGATGAAATGGACAAGTCTTTGTGTGTGTGTGTGTGTGTGTGTGTGTGTGTGTTAGTTCTATAAATCTTGTAGGTCTTCATAGAACTGTTCAACTTCAGTTTCTTCAGCATTAGTGGTTGGGGGATAGACTTGCATTATTGTGATATTGAATGGTTTGCCTTGGAAATGAACAGAGATCATTCTTTTGTTTTTGAGATTGCACCCAAGTACTGCATTTCAAACTCTTTTGTTGACTATGAGAGTTGTTCCATTTCTTCTAAGTGATTCTTGCCCATAGTAGTAGATATAGTGGTCATCTGAATTAAATTTGTCCCTGTCCATTTTAGTCCACTGATTCCTAAAATGTCGATGTTTGCTCTTGCCATGTCCTGTTTGAACATTTTCAATTTATCTTGATTCATGGACCTAACATTCCAGGTTCCTATACAATATTGTTCTTTACAGCATTGGACTTTACTTCTATCACAAGTCACAGCCACAACTTGGTGTTGTTTTCACTTTTTCTCAGCCTTTTCATTCTTTCTGGAGCTATTTATCTGCTCTTCTCCAGTAGCTGATTGGGCACCTACTACCTGTGAGGTCATCTTTCAGTGTCATAACTTTTTGCCTTTTCATACTGTTTATGGTGTTCTCACAACAAGAATATTGAAGTGGTTTGCCATTCCTTTCTCCAGTGGACCACATTTTGTCATAATCCTCCACCATGACCTGTCTGTCTTGGGTGGCCCTACCGGGCGTGGCTAATAATTTCATTGACTTAGATAAAGCTGTGATCCAAGAGATCAGTTTGATTAGTTTTCTGTAATTGTAGTTTCCGTTCTGTTTGCCCTCTGATGGACAATAAAGCATAGCAAATATGAAAATTCATTGATTCCATAATTATATTAGAAAGAAAGAGAGAAAAAGAGGGAGAAAGAGAGGAGAAAATAAAAGCTCCTCTGTAAATCTGTATTTTTGATGTTGATGTTCAGTCACTAAGTTGTGTCTGACTCTTTGAAACCTCATGGATTGCAACATACCATGCTCATTTGTCCTCCACTGTCTCCCAGAGATTGCTCAAATTCATGTCCATTGAGTCAGTCATGCTATCAAACCATCTCATCCCCTGGAGGGCCCTTCTCCTTTTGTTCTCAACCTTTCCCAGCATTAAGGTCTTTTCTAATGAGTTGGCTCTTTGAATTAAGGGGCAAAAATATTGGAGATTCAGCTTCAGCAACAGTCCTTCCAATGAATATTAAAGGTTGATTTCCTTTAGGATTGACTTCATGGATCTCTGCAGTCCAAGGGACTCTCAAGAGTCTTCTCCAGCACCGCAATATGAAAGCATCATTACTTTGGCAATCAGCTTTCTTTATGATCCAACACACACATCTGTACAAGACTACTGGAAGAACCATAGCTTTAACTACACTTTATTAGCAAAGTGATGTCTCTACTATTTAGTACACTGTCAAGGTTTGTCAAAACTTTTCTTCCAAGGAGGAAGCGTCTTTTAATTTCATGGCTGTAGTCACCTTTGGCAGTGATTTTGGAGCCCAAGAAATAAAATCTGTCACTGCTTCCACTGTTTCTCCATCTATTTGCCATGAAATGATTGAGACTCGCTCCAATGAACTTATTCTTTTGTATGTTGAGTTTTAAGCCAACATTTTCATTCTTCTCTTTCACCCTCATAAAGAGGCTCTTTAGTTCCTCTTCACTTCTTGCCATTAGAGTGGTATCATCTGCATATCTGAAGTTGTTGGTACTTCCTCTGGCAATCTTGATTCCAGCTTATGATTTATCCAGCTCAGAATTTCTCATGACGTACTCTGCATATAATTTAAATAAGCCGGGTGACAATATACAGCCTTATCATACTCCTTATCTAATTTTGAACCAATTCATTGTTTCTTGTCTGGTTCTAACTGTTGCTTCTTGACCTGCATACAGGTTTCTCAGGAGACAGGTAAGGTGGTCAGGTAGTCCCATCTCTCTAAGAATTTTCCATATTTTGTTGTGATCCACACAGTCAAATGCTTTAACATAGTTAATGAAGCAGAAGTAGATGTTTTTATGTAACTCCCTTACTTTCTCCATGATTCAGTGAATGCTAGTAATTTGATCTCTGGTTCCTCTTCCTTTTCTAAGCCAAGTTTGTACATGTGGAAATTCCTGGTTCAGGTACTGATGAAGCCTAGCTTGAAGGATTTTGAGCGTAACTTTGATAACTTATGAAATGACCACAAATGTATGGTAGTTGGGACATTCTTTGGCATTGTCCTTCTTTGGGATTGGAATGAAAATTCACCTTTTTCAATCCTGTGACCACTGCTGAGTTTTCCAAATTTTCCGACATTTACTACAGCATTTAATGTCATCTTAAAAAAAATTATTCATCTAGAATTCTGTCACTGCCACTATATTTCTTCATAGGAATGCTCCCTAAGATCCACTTAACTTCACATTCCAGGATGTCTGGCTATAGGTGAGTGACCACACCATCACGGTTATCTAGGTTATTAAAACCTTTCTTGTGTAGTTCTTCTGTGTATTCTTGACGCTTCTTCTTAATCTCTCCTAATTCTGTCAGATCCTTACAATTTCTGTCCTTTATTTTGTCCATGCTTGTGTGAAATTTTCCCTGATATCTCCAATTTTCTTCTTTCTTCTCTCATCTCACCCATTCTATTGTTTTCCTCAATTTCTTTTCATTGTCCTTCTAAGAAGTCTTCTGATCTCACCTTGCTATTCTCTGGAACTCTGCATTCAGTTGGTTATATCTGTCCCTTTCCCCAACCTTGTCTTTTGCTTTTCTTCTTTCATCAGCTATTTGAAGCCTCCTCAGACAACCACTGAGCTTTGTGCATTTATTTTCTTTGGGTTGGTTTTGGTCACTGCCTACTGTATATTATTATGAACCTCTGTTCATAGTTCTTCAGGGATTCTGTCTATCAGATCTAATCCCTTGAATTTATTCATTACCTCCACTGTATAATCATAAGGGATATGATATAGGTCAAAGAAAGGCAATGCCAAAGAATGGTCAAACTACCACACAATTGCACTCATCTCACATGCTAGTAAAGTAATGCTCAAAATTCTCCAAGCCAGGCTTCAGCAATACATGAACCGTGAACTTCCTGATGTTCAAGCTGGTTTTAGAAAAGGCAGAGGAACGAGAGATCAAATTGCCAACATCCGCTGGATCATTGAGAAAGCAAGAGAGTTCCAGAAAAACATCTATTTCTGCTTTCTTGACTATGCCAAAGCTTTGACTGTGTGGATCACAAGAAACTGTGGAAAATTCTGAAAGAGATGGGAATACCAGACCACCTGACTTGCCTCATGAGAAACCTGTATGCAGGTCAGGAAGCAACAGTTAGAACTGGACATGGAACAACAGACTGGTTCCAAATAGGAAACGGAGTATGTCAAGGCTGTATATTGTCACCCTGCTTATTTAACTTCTATGCAGAGTACATCATGAGAAACGCTGAACTGGAAGAAACACAAGTTGGAATCAATATTGCCAGGAGAAATATCAATAACCTCAGATATGCAGATGACACCACCCTTATGGCAGAAAGTAAAGAGGAAGTAAAAAGCCTCTTAATGAAAGTGAGAGTGAAAAAGCTGGCTTAAAGCTCAACATTCAGAAAACGAAGATCATGGCATCTGGTCCCATCACTTCATGGGAAATGGGTGGGGAAACAGTGGAAACAGTTCAGACTTTCTTTTTTTGGGCTCCAAAATCACTGCAGATGGTGATTGTAGCCATGAAATTAAAAGATGCTTACTCCTTGGAAGAAAAATTATGACCAACCTAGATAGCGTATTGAAAAGCAGAGACATTACTTTGCTAACAAAGGTCCGTCTAGTCAAGGCTATGGTTTTTCTAGTGGTCATGTATGGATTTGAGAGTTGGACTGTGAAGAAAGCTGAGTGCTGAAGAATTGATGCTTTTGAACTGTGGTGTTGGAGAAGACTCTTGAGAGTCCCTTGGACTGCAAGGAGATCCAACCAGTCCATTCTGAAGGAGATCAGCCCTGCGATTTCTTTGGAAGGAATGATGCTAAAGCTGAAACTCCAGTACTTTGGCCACCTCATGTGAAGAGTTGATTCATTGGAAAAGACTCTGATGCTGGGAGGGATTGGGGGCAGGAGGAGAAGGGGACAACAGAGGACGAGATGACTGGATGGCATCATTGACTCGATGGACGTGAGTCTGAGTGAACTCCGGGAGTTGGTGATGGACAGGGAGGCCTGGGGTGCTGCAATTCATGGGATCGCAAAGAGTCGGACATGACTGAGCGACTGAACTGAACTGATACCTGTATGACCTAGTGTTTTTTTATTGGTGTCTTCAATTTAAGCCTGTATTTTGCAATAACGAGGTCATGATCTGAGCCATAATCAACTCCAAGTCTTGTTTTTGCTGGCTATATAGAGCTTCTCCCCCTTAGGCTTCAAAAAACATAGTCAGTCTGATTTGTCAATATTGACCACCTAGCAGTTTTCATGTGTTGAGTCATCGCTTGGGTTGTTGGAAAAGGATGTTTTCTATGACAAGCATGTTCCCTTGACAAAACTCGGCAGCCTTTATCCTGCTTCATTTTGTACTCCAAGGCCAAACTTGCCTATTACTCCAGGTATCTCTTGACTTCTTACTTTTTCATTCCAATCCCCAATGATGAAAAGGACGTCTTTTTTTATTTTTTATTTTTTTTATGTTATGTCCATAGGTCTTATAGTCTTCATAGATCTGTTCAACTTTAACTTCTTTGGCAATAGTGGCTCAGGCATAGACTTGAATTAATGTGATATTGAATGGTTTTCCTTGGAAATGAACAGAGATAATATTGTCATTTTTGAGATTGCACCCAATATTGCATTCAGTATTGCATTTCTGAATCTTCTGTTGACTATGAGGGGTACTCCATTTCTTCTAAGGGATTCTTGCCCACAGTGGTAGATATCATGGTCATCTGAATCAAATTCGCTCACTCTTGTCCATTTCAGTTAACTGATTCTTAAGATGTTGATGTTCAATTTTGCCTTCTCCTTCTTGACCACTTCCAATTTACCTTGATTCATGAAACTAACATTCCCACTTCATATGCAATATTGTTTTTTACAGCATTGGACTTTCATTAGACTCATCCAGAACTAAGCGTCATTTCTGCTTTGGCCCAGCCACTTCCATTAATCCCAGTGACATATTGGATACCTTCCAACCTGAAAGGTTCATCATATGGTATCATATCTCTCTGTCTTTTCATACTGTCCATGGGATCTCTTGGCAAGAATACTGGAGTGGGTTGCCATTTCTACCTCCAGTGGACCACATTTTATCATAACTCTTCACTATGATCCTTCCATCTTGGGTGGCCCTGCATGGCAAAGCTCATAGCTTCACTGAGTTATGCAAACCCCTTCAGCATGATAAGGCTGTGATCCATGAAGGGATCACAGTATGTCAGGTATTAATGCAGAAGGAATGATAGAATTAGAAATTTTTCTGTTTTGTAAATTTCCTAGTAAAATAATTTCATCGAAGAACATCTCTAAATGCCAATCAGATTCTAGGTTATTGAGTGACAGAGTATTGACATGGTTTCAAAGTCTCACACCACATATCACTTGTTAATTCCAATGGGCCAGCATGTGCCTTTTACAGTGGAGAGATCTGGCAGCAAATGCTGTATAAAGTGGAGGCGCTCAGCCTTGCATCAATGGCCAAGACTAACATTGGTGTCATCAGGTGTGATGCAGTAGGTGATTACTCAGCATCACCTAAGTGGAATTCTTGATAGAAATGTTTGAGAGCCCCTTGGACTACAAGGAGATCCAACCAGTCCATTCTGAAGGAGATCAGCCCTGGGCTCTCTTTGGAAGGAATGATGCTAAAGCTGAAACTCCAGTACTTTGGCCACCTCATGTGAAGAGTTGACTCATTGTAAAAGACTGTGATGCTGGGAGGAATTGGGGGCAGGAGGAGAAGGGGACGACAGAGGATGAGATGGCTGGATGGCATCACTGACTGGATGGACGTGAGTCTCAGTGAACTCTGGGAGTTGGTGCTGGACAGGGAGGCCTGGCGTGCTGCTATTTATGGGGTCACAAAGAGTTAGACACAACTGAGCGACTGATCTGATCAGATCTGATTGAGGAAACAAATTCAGAAAGTGAAATATTCTGTAGAACAATCGGCCTGGATTCATCAAAAGATTCAGTGTCATAAAGGTCTGTGGGAGACAATGGAAGATGAAATGTACACATGGCATTCAAATATGTGGGTCTGACCATATCCTGAATGTTTAAAAAAGCTACTAAGAATGTATCGGGGACAAGCCATTTGAGTATGGCTTAGATATTGAATGTTGTTATTTAATTCAAGTAATGCTGTAATAGTGTTTGGCTGAGTGGGAGAATGTGAGGTGAGGTGTCCTGTTCACAGCTTACTTTTGGATGGTTTGGCAGAAGGTAGTATTTGTAGGTTTCTATATAGAGAAGTGGCATTGGACAAGACTCCTGAGAGTCCCTTGGACATCAAGGAGATCAAACCAGTCCATCCTAAAGGAAATCAACTCTGAATATTCATTGGAAGTGCTGATACTGAGGCTGAAACTCAAATACTTTGGCCACCTGATGCAAAGAGCTGGCTCACTGGAAAAGACTCTGATGCTGGGAAAAATGAATGCAAAAGGAGAAGGGGGCAACAGAGATGAGATGGTTGGATGACACATCACCGACTCAATGGACATGAGTTTGAGCCAACTCTGGAAGACAGTAAAAGACAGGAAAGTCTGGCATGCTGCAGTCCATGGGGTCACAAAGAGTCAGACATGACAGAGTTACTGAACAACAACATAGAGAGAGATGAAGCAGATGCAACAAGTTTACTAACAGCGGGTGCCAGGGTCCAGCCCCGGTGGATCCAGGGAATTCGAAGCGGGGACGGCGTCGGCGAGGATCAGGAAACAATTGCTTAATTAAACGTTAATTAAGGATATAAAGAGTAATAGAATGAGGATAGCTCAGTGAGGAAATTCAGTGGAGAAAAGAGGCTGAAATAAGGATAGCTCAGTGAGGAAATTCAGTGGAGAAAAGAGGCTGAATAATTCAGCCAGAAGGTAAGAGAAAGAACGACATGGTGAGACCAAGTTTCGGTGAACGAGGCCCGCACTTTATTTTCCAAAGTAGTTTTTATACCTTAAGTTATGCATAGAGGATAATGGGGGAAGGGGTAGAGTCATGCAGTAAGCCAGGCTTTCTTCCTGCAAACTTATCATATGCAAAAGTTTAGGTGATTTGCATCATCTTCTGGCCTGGAGGCCTGTTAACATTTTAGGAAACTTATTTTTCTCTAAAGGTGATTATTCTAAAGTCAGGCGCCAGCCTCCAAAAAGCATTAGATAAAGTTGCATTCCTACAGAGCAAAGGTGTGGTGGGCTATAACAAGAAAAAGAATTAACTCAAGGGTCCCAGGTTACAAACATTAAAGCGACTACTTACACCAATTATATTAATCAATACACTGCCAGGGACATGGCAAGTAAGGGATATGGAAACTTAGCAGCAAACATTGGCCCGACAAGTGAAAATCCCTTCACCAATACAATTTCTAATCAATCTTTTAACTGCTCAAAGGAATCTGTATTTAGACAGTTTAGAACATCTCATGCCTCTCACAGTTGGGAGGCTCTGAGCAATCACATGTGGCCGGAAAAACCTATTCAGGCAGGCTAGAGGACTTCCAAAGAAGTTTGTAGGTTGAAACACTGTCACACCCAGGAATTATTAACTGGAGCTGTAAGCTAACTCTATTTTCAGAGAGAGGTAGTGGGGGACAGCCCCCAGTAAAGTCAGAGGTGTAGGTGAAAGCACAAAGCAGAAAGTAGGCAGACTCTGGTTTTGGGGGTAGATGGGGGACTCCTGAGGCTCGATCCTGCCTTTGCGTATGCCGAGCCTCCTTCCTCATGAGCTTTGTCATGGGCGGAGTTCCTCACGCTGGCTCCCGGCAGTGATAGAATTCTAGTTGAGCTATTCCAGATCCTGAAAGATGATGCTGTGGAAAGTGCTGCACTCAATATGCAATATGCACTCAATATGCAATATGCTGGCTCCCGGCAAGTGGGTTTATATAGGTAAATGATATACCAATGTTCTTTGTACTATTCTTTCAACTTTATATTGACGTGAACTTTTTCAAAATAAAAAGATACTGTCTACGAGAATCATTGAGAGAAAATATTTTTCCATCCTTTAAATTTTTTTGAATTTTTGTTTATTTTAATTGAAGGAAAATTAATTTACAATATTGTGATGTTTTTCTCCATACCTAAAAATGAATCAGCCATAGGTATACATGTGTCCCATCCCTCCTGATCCCCTTTCTCACTTCCCTCCCTACCCCACCCCTCTAGGTTGTCACAGGGCATGGGCTTTGGGTTCCTGACTACATATTAAACAGATAGCGTATGGTGAACGATGTTGGATTCATGATCTCTGAAGAAAAAGATTCAGCCTCAGGACCAGGGACCAGGCTTGATCACTCAAGAGCTTTTGTATAGCAGAGTTTTTATTAAAGTATGAAAAGGGACAGAGAAAACTTCTGACATAGACATCAGGAGGGGGACAGAGAGTGCCCACACTCACTAGTCTTATCAAGGTCTTATACACTTTTACCAGACCCGCTCCCAAAACATACTTCTTAAATTAACAAGATTAGAACTAACAATAGAAAGGTCTTACCAGACCTACTCCCACAATATAGGTTTTAAGACAACAAGATTAGTCAGAAGGTTCTTGTTAAGGATAAACAAAGCAAGTTCAGTTCAGTCGCTCAGTCGTGTCCGGACTCTTTGCGACCCCATGAATTGCAGCACCCCAGGCCTCCTTGTCCATCACCAACTCCCGGAGTTCACTCAGACTCACATCCATCGAGTCAGCGATGCCATCCAGCCATTTCATCCTCTGTCGTCCCCTTCTCCTCCTGCCCCCAATCCCTTCCAGCAGCAGAGTCTTTTCCATTGAGTCAACACTTTGCATCAGGTGGCCAAAGTACTGGAGTTTCAGCTTTAGCATCATTCCTTCCAAAGAAATCCCAGGGCCTATCTCCTTCAGAATGGACTGGTTGGATCTCCTTGCAGTCCAAGGGACTCCCAAGAGTCTTCTCCAACGCCACAGTTCAAAAGCATCAATTCTTCAGCATTCAGCTTTTTTCACAGTCCAACTCTCACATCCATACATGACCACTGGAAAAACCATAGCCTAGACTAGAAGGACCTTTGTTGGCAAAGTAATGTCTCTGCTTTTCAATATGCTATCTAGGTTGGCCATAACTTTCCTTCCAAAGAGTAAGCGTCTTTTAATTTCATGGCTGCAGTCACCATCTGCAGTGATTTTGGAGCCCCAAAAAATGAAGTCTGACACTGTTCCCGCTGTTTTCCCATCTATTTCCCATGAAGTGATGCGACCAGAAGCCATGATCTTAATTTTCTGAATGTTGAATTTTAAGCCAAATTTTTAACTCTTCTCTTTCATTTTCATCAAGAGGCTTTTTAGTTCCTCTTCACTTTCTGCCATAAGGGTGGTGTCATCTGCATATCTGAGGTTATTGAGATTTCTGCTGGCAATCTTGATTCCAGCTTGTGCTTCTTCCAGTCCAGCATTTCTCATGATATACTCTGCATATAAGTTAAATAAGCAGGGTGACAATATACAGCCTTGACGTACTCCTTTTCCTATTTGGAATCAGTCTGTTGTTCCATGTCCAGTTCTAACTGTTGCTTCCTGACCTGCATACAAATTTCTCAAGAGGCAGGTCAGGTGGTCTTGTATTCCCATCTCTTTCAGAATTTCCCAGAGTTTATTGTGATCCACACAGTCAAAGGCTTTGGCATAGACAATAAAGCAGAAATAGATGTTTTTCTGGAACTCTCCTGCTTTTTCGATGATCCAGCAGATGTTGGCAATTTGGTCTCTGGTTCCTCTGCCTTTTCTAAAACCAGCTTGAACAACTGGAATTTCACGGTTCATGTATTGCTGAAGCCTGGCTTGGAGAATTTTGAGCATTACTTTACTAGCGTGTGAGATGAGGGCAATTGTGTGGTAGTTTGAACATTCTTTGGCATTGCCTTTCTTTGGGATTGGAATAAAAACTGACCATTTCCAGTCCTGTGGCCACTGCTGAGTTTTCCACATTTGCTGGCATATTGAGTGCAGCACTTTCACAGCATCATCTTTCAGGATTTGAAATAGCTCAACTGGAATTCCATCACCTCCATTAGCTTTGTTCGTAGTGATGCTTTCTAACGCCCACTTGACTTCACATTCCAGGATCTGGCTCTAGGTCAGTGATCACACCATCGTGATTACCTGGGTCATGAAGATCTTTTTTGTACAGTTGTTCTGTGTATTCTTGCCACCTCTTCTTAATATGTTCTGCTTCTGTTAAGTCCATATCATTTCTGTCCTTTATCGAGCCCATCTTTGCATGAAATGTTTCCTTGGTATCTCTACTTTTCTTGAAGAGATCTCTGGTCTTTCCCATTCTGTTGTTTTCCTCTATTTCTTAGCATTGATCACTGAGGAACGCTTTCTTATCTTTTCTTACTATTGTTTGGAACTCTGCATTCAGATGCTTATATCTTTCCTTTTCTCCTTTGCTTTTCACTTCTCCTCTTTTCATAGCTATTTGTAAGGCCTTCCCAGACAGCCATTGTGCTTTTTTGCATTTCTTTTCCATGGGGATAGTCTTGATCCCTGTTTCCTATACAGTGTCACGAACCTCAGTCCATAGTTCATCAAGCACTCTATCAGATCTAGTCCCTTAAATCTATTTCTCCTCACTATAAGGGGTTTGATTTAGGTCGTACCTGAATGGTCTAGTGGTTTTCCCTACTTTCTTCAATTTAAGTCTGAATTTGGCAATAAGGAGCTCATGATCTGAGCCACAGTCAGTTCCTGGTCTTGTTTTTGTTGCCTGTATAGAGCTTCTCCATCTTTGGCTGCAAAGAATATAATCAACCTGGTTTTGGTGTTGACTATCTGGTGATGTCCATGTGTAGAGTCAAACAAAGCAAGATACATGTTATATTGACCAAGACAAAGCAATGTAGAGAAAAAAAAAATGTTTGTTCTTTTCTTCTCTTTGAGAATCTCAGACCCCTATCTCCTCTTCAAGAGCCCCAGATCCCTCTCTCCTCTTTGGGGACTCTGGGCTTCTTATCAACCTACCTAGAAATTGACTCTCTCAAAACTCCCACTGACTATTTTATCTTGTCTTCCTATACTTAGTCTTCATTATAGGAAGTAGAAGTTCTGCTTTGACTTATTAGTTTTGTCTCCTGTGTGGTGTTAAGCTCTAATGACTTCATCTCCCTCTATATCCTAGCAGTGATTAGAGTGATGCAGGAACAGCAAGTTTGGACTTCTAAGATACACTTTCTTTTGAGACTCATTTTTGATTGATATATAGCTTGGAAATTTGAGAAGATCTTGACTCATTATTCTTTACAGCTACAAGAGTAGGTTCCAGAAGGTTAGTAAAGAAATGTGATTAAAATACATGGCACATTCCTTATGATCCAGGGGAAGGCTGGAATAGGTAGGAGGGAATCATCTTGTAACTTATTACATACATGTCTGTCAGAATCATCACATACAGTGCATTTTATAGCATCTTGCCTATTTCCTTTTGTTGACAGAGCTTGGCAACCCTGAAAGGTAGCCATGCATTTTGAACTACTTCTTGCAAGGGATGTTCTTGGGTGCCTCTGCATAAGAAAAGTTGGTAGAAAGGAAAGAAAGCAGGGTTTATTTTCTCACAAATTTTATTCTCCAAAGACAAGAGAACAAGATAGAACTCAAGTCACAACTCTGTAGTTGTCATGAAAGTGAGAGTCGCTCAGTCGTGTCTGACTCTGCAGTCCCATGGACTATACAGTCCATGGAATTCTCCACACAAATAATACTGGAGTGGGTAGCCTTTCCCTTCTCCAGTGGATGTTCCCAACCCAGGAATCGAACCGGGGTCTCCTGCATTGCCGGCAGATTCCCTGATATCTCAGTTGGTAAAGAATCCCACCTGCAATGCAGGAGACCCTGGTTTAATTCCTATCCCTTGGAGAAGGGATAGGCTATCCACTCCAGCATTCTTGGGCTTCCCTTGTGGCTCAGCTGGTAAAGAATCCGCCAGGAATGTAGAAGACCTGAGTTCAATCCCTGGTTTGGGGAGATCCCTTGGAGAAGCGAAAGACTACCCACTCCAGTATTCTGGCCTGGAGAATTCCATGGACTGTGGTCCATGGGGTCGCAAAGAATTGAACACAACTGAGCAACTTTCACTGTCCCAGGAAGGATAATCTTATTCAGGAAGTGGCTGCCCCTGTAGTTCTCATAGATCTTTTGAAAAAGTAACAAAATTTCATCAAACAATTGTAGGATGAAGGAGAAGATGTGGTATAATGAGATTCTTTGCTAAGTAGTGTTTTTGTATTAAAATGACAGATATAAATAATGGGCAACTTTAAATAAATTGGAAGAACTGATGCTGAAGCTGAAGCTCCAATACTTCAGCCACCTGATGTGAAGAACTGACTCACAACTGAGTGACTGACCTGAACTGAACTGAAGAGCAATGACATAGCAGATTGAAGATAAATGATGATTTGAAGGATGCTGGGATATACAGATTTTATTTGGTGTCACTGAGTGAATATACATTAAGGATTTGCTGTATACCAGGCACTGTGCCAATGCAGGTAAAATGCAATAAATGACATTGTGCAGAATCTGTTTGGGAACTGTCAATGACATAAGAACACATGTTTGGAAAAGGTTGGCTGTTTCCTGCTCTGATGGTCTGTGTAGACTGTCGTTACTACCCTCTTTTCCTAATAATCCATAAACAAAAGAGCTCTAGTCAATCGCTTCTTGGATTATTCCAATTTTGCCTCACACAATTTATTGGGGGAAATGAGCTCCATATGTTTAGTAAAGTTGTTCTGGAACTACTTCCTTTTTTGCTCATATTTAGTATTTTGAGATTTGATGGTTTGTGTTTATGGTCAACAAATGCATGCTCTTTATGACTTTAACATCTTATTTAACACATACACTTTTCAACCACGTTGTCTTACAGATGTAAAATGTTTTGCCTTTTTAGTCCATAATAATTTTTTTTTAATACATATGTGAGATGTGTTGAAAATCCTGGATACAATTATCCCAATCCTGATTCCTATAGGAAAGAATGTATAAATTTCCTTTAAGAAGTAGTTGAGAGAAACTTTTTGTTCTCTTGGATAAAAATACAATTAGAATTATCTTTGCAAAGTTCTAGATCAATGATCCAGGACTAATATATCACTTTTGCAGATGGGCTATTGGCATTGTCATGAATGATTGTCTGTGATTACAGAGATTTGACCATCCCAACATTTTGTTTTCTTTGTGGGATTTAACATCATTGATTTTATTTTATTTTTATTTATTTTTTTGGGGGGGTTCCTGTTTATTTTTATTTTATTTTTTTTAACTTTACAATATTGTATTGGTTTTGCCATATATCAAAATGAATCCACATCATTGATTTTAGTTTCTTTACATCAGCCATGATCAAAAAGTCTTAATGGGACTGTATGCAAACTGCATACTCATTAAAATGTTCTCTTTCTCTTATCAATAAGCTGCTGCTGCTAAGTCACTTCAGTCATGTCCCACTCTGTGTGACCCCATAGACGGCAGACCACCAGGCTCCCCCTTCCCTGGGATTCTCCAGGCAAAAACACTGGAGTGGGTTGCCATTTCCTTCTCTAATACATGAAAGTGAAAAGTGAAAGTGAAATCGCTCAGTCGTGTCCAGCTCTTAGCGACCCCATGGACTTCAGCCTACCAGGGTCCTCCATCTATGGGATTTTCAAGGCAAGAGTACTGGAGTGGGTTGCCATTGCTTTCTCCATCAATAAACTAAGGTCATTTAAATATTCTTAATCATTTTTTCTTTGATAGTATGTACTTTATAGAACATAGCTTATCATTTATTTTAGAAAAAGAAACAAGGCTTTATTTTGAACCTTACAACCAGTGTTGGACTTAGGCAACTGGTGAGACTTTCCCTATTCTTTGCCAGCCATGTTTCATATCTATGAGTGCATATCCTAACTTGCTTCAGCCATAACCTACTCTTTGTGACTGTATCAACAGTGATCCATCAGGCTCCTCTGTCCATGGGATTCTCCAGGCAGGAATACTGGAGTGTGTTGCCATGCCCTCCTCCAGGGAAGTTTTCCTATTCAGGGATTGAACTTAGGTCTCTTATGTCCCCTCCACTGGCAGGGCAAATTCTATATCACCAGGGAAGCTCTTATTCCTTCCCATTTCCTTCCTTCAAATATTAAATTTAACTACCTGGCAGAAGAGTTGTATGTATAGATTCTAAGAAGAATTTTTCCACTTAAATATTTTAATTTTTGATGTTGATTTCCATTCTCTGATATCATTTAAATTATTATTATTCTATTCAGTAAATATGCCACTGTTTATTCTTAAGTTGTTGGACATTGCCCTTGCTGTTCACTACTATAGTAGCATTGAAATAGACATTTATGTAGTTAAAACTTTGAGCATATTCATAATAATTTCCTTAGGTAAGGTTCTTGGATATGGAATTATCATATTAAAAGTAGGCACATCTTAAGGCTTCTTATTTATGTTGCCAATCATTATTATGTTATGATGCATGTTTCCTTTTATCCTCTACAAAAGTGGATGTTATAAGAAGTCTATGCTTGCACAAGATTTATTGAATTGAAATCTCAAGGGTGTTTAATTTCTTTTATTATTAGAGGTTTGAAAAAATTCATAAAATTTTGATTCTTACTGTTTTTTTTTTTTTTTGGAAAAATACCCAATAAATCAGGTAATAAATAAATAAAATTTTCACCCAGTGATAAATCAGGGCCTGAAATATAACTTGTAAGCTTTCCAGGTGGTACCCAAGGAATACCTCTTCTCAGCACATAGAGTTTGAAGAAATAAGATATTCAAACACATGCTTTCTAGGAGCACATGATTTCTATCTTCCTCCCACTGACCCTGATTGATTTGCTAAAATTTATATCAATGTAAATATCTATTTAAACCATTCTTTAATTTCTTTTTGCATTTAATGTCAAATAAATATATACTTTAAGTATCAAGGAATGGTGACTAGGATAGCTAATAAAAGTTAAAGTAGACTTTGATCATTGAGTGTTTATTGTGGATCACTGAGTGTACATGAGACCACTCCTAGCAAGCAGTGATAGTTGGCCTTTTACAAGTGTCTAGTGGCACAGATTCCCTTCAGCATCTCACAGGTAAGCTATGCAATCTACTCAGAGAAACATTAGCTGACCTTCCTTTTCTCCTTCTTCCTTTCCTTTTCCTCTCTTCAAAATATCACTTCATCTTTACCTCTTTCTCCTATTTTTTTTCCCTTCCTATCTTATCTATTATTTCCTCTTCTCTCACATTTCCTTCTTTTGTGATAGTATGTTTTCTGAAATAGTAGCTAATTTTTCCTTTATATCTTTTTTTCCTTTTGTTTTTCTCCATTCCCACTTATGGACAAGGTCATTCTGACTCACTTTGGTAAAGAAGGTCTCTAGTAAGACAGAAGTTTCCTCCTGGCTTGAGTTTCAGAGATTAAAGTCAACAAGTAAGAGGAAAGCATACCTAACTATAGCATGGAGTAGGTACATATGTGCACAAACACATGCCACATATATAAAAGCACATTTACAGGTATGTGTACTTACTTGCAGAGAAGGCAATGGTACCCCATTCCAGTACTCTTGCCTGGAAAATCCCATGGATGGAGGAGTCTGGTAGGCTGCGGTCCATGGGGTCGCTAAGAGTCAGACACAACTGAGCGACTTCACTTTCACTTTTCGCTTTCATGCATTGGAGAAGGAAATGGAAACCCACTCCAGTGTTCTTGCCTGGAGAATCCCAGGGGCAGGGAAGCCTGGTGGGCTGCCGTCCATGGGGTCACACAGAGTCAGACATGACTGAAGTGACTTAGCAGCAGCAGCAGTACTTACATGTGTAAGTGCATATATTTACATACAATATATATATATATATAAATAGAAGCTCAAGAATTGTCATAGAGTGAACAACCATATACATATCACTCAGCTTAAGAAATAAAGCATTCTACTAATATTGAAATATCAAAATGCCCCTCCTTTAATTGTATCTAGAGGAATAACATTATGTGAATCATTCCAACACATTTTCTCATATCATAATAAACATGCATACATGTATTCTCAAATCATTTTTTTACATACCAAACTTTACCCAATAGACTGTCCTCATATTCTTAGGGCTTGAAATCCACTTTATAACCTCTTTACTAGGTAGCTGGGTCAATTTGGGCAAATTATTTCATCCCTCTTATTGCAATTTCCTCATCTATAAGATAAGAACAATAATTGTACATATTATTACTATTGTTATATTTGTCAGTGACTCAGTGCCCCATATAATATTGGTGCATGTAGCTATATTTATTGTCACTGTCATATAGAGTTCCATTATATATGCATGATTAATGCCTCTATTAGAAAATAATTTTATTTATTTATTTATTTTTGGCTGTGCTGAGTCTTTGTTGCTGCATGGGCTTTTCTCTAGTGGCAGTGAGCAGGGGTTACTCTCTAGTTGCAGTGCCCACAAGGCTTCTCATTGAGGTGACTTCTCTTGTTGTGGAGTGCCAGCTCTAGAGCATGCAGGCTTCAATGTTTGTGGTACATGGGCTCTGTAGTTGCTCTAGAGAGCACAGATTGAGTAGTTGTGGCACATGGGCTTAGTTGCTCCGTGGCAATTCCCAGATCAGGGATTGAACCTGTGGCAACTGCATTGGCAGGCAGATTCTTTACCACTGAGTCACCAGGGAAGCCCTGATGCTTCAATTTCTTTTAAAAAAGTTTATTTCATATCGATGTCTCAATTTTAATGCTGATAGGTATTTGGGCTGTATTCAGACTTTGGCTGTTATTACTGAGCTTTACTGGTAAGAATACTTCTGTACAGGACTTGTTGGGCAAAGGCAAGATTTGCTGTGTGATTTTAGGATGTATTCCTAAGAAAATTCTTGGGTCATAGGATTTATGCACGCTGAATTTTATTAGGCAATGTAAAATGATTTCCTAAGATGATTATTATGACCAGTTTCCTTCCTAATAAAGTGTGTAAGTTTTTTCATAGCCTTATCAATACTTGATATTGTTTTACCAATCCTGTGGGTATAAAATGCTGCCTTTTTAATTTCTTTGATTATAAGTGAGATTGATTCACATGAGTTATTTAAATAGTCTAAATATTAATTTTATGTGGCTACTTATGTTGCAATTGTCCTTTCCAAATTTGTGACTTGTTTTTCAAATTATTTATAGTATTTTTGATGAAAAGAAGTTCTTAAATTTAATGTGGTTACATTTATCAACCGTTTCTTCTGGTTAGTGTGATGGTTACACCCCACTCCAGTACTGTTGCCTGGAAAATCCCATGGATGGAGAAGCCTGGTAGGCTGCAGTCCATGGGGTCGCTAAGAGTCGGATACGACTAAGCGACTTCACTTTCATTTTCCACTTTCATGCATTGGAGAAGGAAATGGCAACCCACTCCAGTGTTCTTGCCTGGAGAATCCCAGGGATGGGGGAGCCTGGTGGGCTGCCATCTATGGGGTTGCAGAGAGTCAGACAGGACTGAAGAGACTTAGCAGCAGCAGCAGCATGGTTAATTTAAATGTCAACTTGACTAGGCCAATGGTTACCTTGCCTAATACAGATTTTGGCACCAAGAGTAGTTTTAGAGGAACAAAACTTTAAGGATCTGTTTTTCAACCTGTTCTGATAAAAATTGAAGATGTCTTGAATTGGTTTCTGAAATTGGTTCTCTAACCTAATTACATTTGAAGATGCTAATGGCTCTGTTTCCAGAAGTAGAGAACACTGATAATCCATGGCATGATCTGGTGATGGAGATACTCGAATCTCACCATGGGGCACTCCAAATCCATAAAAAAGCGAGGACTTTTTTATGTCCATAGGTGACAGTGAATATAATGCTTTCAAACATTTTTGTCAGACCAGTGGATGTAACTTGTAGACTGGTTGTTCCTAGGCTGGTTTTCCAGATGTTTGTTCCACTGGACAAAGTGGTACAAGAAAAGGATGACCTCAGAAGTTTGAACTTGCCTGCCATGAATGAAACCCTTATTTCCTGTTACTACAAGGCTGAGACTGCTGAATATCAAGCCTAGAATCTCATCCTGCAACTGGTTGCATTATAATAGAAGATGAAATCCCAGTTCATAAAGTGGTTGCTACTAAAGTGGGGTACTCTTGAAGGCTGTATATGTTCTGAATCAGTAACTAATATGTGACATTGTTTCTCTCATAGCCGGGGTTCACAGGTCCAGGAATGATAAAAATAAGAAAGACACCTTTAGCAAACTCTTTGCTTCCTGTTGCTACAACCTTATGCTCTATTGGTCTGCTTACATGTGTGCTCAGTTGTGCCCAACTCTGCAATCCCATGGACTGTAGGCCACCAGGCTTCTATGGCCATGGGATTTCCCAGGCTTGAATACTGGAGTGGGTTGCCATTTCCTTCTCCAAAGTATCTTCTTGACTCAGGGATTGAACCCACGTCTTTAACATCTCCTGCTTTGGTAGGCAGGTTCTTTACCATGGCACCACCTGGGAAGCCCCTGTTGGCCTAGAGGAAGAGTATTAGATCTAGAATACAAGACATTCTATGGTGAAAGTGAAGTCGCTCAGTCGTGTCAGACTCTTTGCGACCCTATGAACTGTAGCCTACCAGGCTCCTCCCTCCATGGGATTCTCCAGGCAAGGGTACTGGAGTGGGTTGCCATTTCTTTCTCCAGGGGATCTTCCCAACCCAGGGATCGAAACCAGGTCTCCCGTATTCCAGGCAGATGCTTTAACCTCTGAGCCACCAGGGAAGCCCACAAGACATTCTATAGGGCATCTCTTAGTGTTACCTTGCCCTGTGATTAAGGTCAATGGAAATCTACAAACAACCAACCCAGAAAAAACTGCTAATGGAATGAAAGTTTGATGAAAAACAATAACTAGCTGAGCTGCTTGTTGAGGGTGAAGGGACTATGGGATGGGTAGTGAAAAACATGGTTATAAATATGACTGCTATGCCCTGCATGTTGGTTACAGAAACAAGACTATAACTGTCATTAGTATTTCTTCCTTGTTTTCTTATGGAAGTGTATGTGTATGTATACAATATGTAAAAAATTTTAATATGATATAACATTATATATATATATATATATATATATATATATATGTATTGTTTTCTTTTTTCTCTTATCCCCTTATAATGTAATGTAAGGTGTATGGACTCTGTATCATAGTATTTAAGCATTGTTGATATTATTTTATTTTTTAATTGTCATTTTATTTATTTTTTTAACTAGAGGATAATTGTTTTACAGAATTCTGTGATTTTCTGTCAAACATCAACAAGAATCATCCATAGGTACCCCTGTATCCACTCCCTCCTTAAACTCCCTCACATCTCCCTCCCCATCCCACCATTCTAGATTGTCACAGAGCCCCTGTTTGGGTTCCCTGAGTCATACAGTAAATTCCCATTGGCTATTTATTTTACATATTACATATTTATGTATTGTAAGCTTCCTTGTTACTCTTTCCATACATCTCACCCTTTCCCTCCACCCCTCCCTGCCATGTCCATAAATCTGTTCTCTATTGCTGTCCTGAAATTAAATTCATCAGTGCCATCTTTCTAGATTATATGTATATGTGTCAGTTTATGATATTTATATTTCTCTTTCTGACTTACTTCACTCTGTGTAATAGGCTCTAGGTTCATCCACCTCATTGGAACTGACTCAAATGCATTCCTGTTTATGGCTGAGTAGTGTTACCTGTTTATGGCTGAGTAGTGTTACCTGTTTATGGCTGAGTAGTGTTCCATTCTGTATATGTACCACAGCTTCTTTATTCATTCATCTGTCAATGGACATCTAGGTTGCTTCCATGTTCTATCTATTGTAAATAGTGCTGCAATGAATATTGGAGTATATTTGTCTTTTTCAATTTTGGTTTCCTCAGGGTATATGCTTAGTAGTGGGATTGCTGGATAATATGGTGGTTTTATTCCTAGTCTTTTAAGGAATCTCCTTACCATCTTCCACACTGGCTGTATCAATTTACACTCCCACCAGCAATGCAGGAGAGTTCCCCTTTCTCCACACCCTCTCCAGCATTTATCGTTTGTAGACTTTTTGGTGATGGCCATTCTGACTGGTGTGGGGTGGTATCTCATTGTAGTTTTGATTTGCATTTCTCTAATAGTGAGCGGTGTTGGGCATCTTTTTATGCATTTGTTAGCCATTTGTATGTCTTCTTTAGAGAAATGTCTGTTTGAGTCTTTTTTCCCACTTTTTGACTGGATTGTTTGTTTTTCTGGCATTAAATTGTATGAACTGCTTGTATATTTTGGAAATTAATCCTTTGTCAGTTGTTTCCTTTGTTACTATTTTCTCCAATTCTGAGGGTTGTCTTTTCATCTTGTTTGTAGTTTCCTTTTCTGTGCAAAAGCTTTTAAGTTTAATTAGATCCCACTTGTTTACTTTTGTTTTTAGTTCCATTATTCTAGGAGGTGGGTCATAGAAAATCTTGCTTTGATTTTTGTCATCGAGTGTTCTGCCTATGTTTTCTTCTAAAAATTTTATAGTTTCTTTTCTTACATTTAGGTCTTTAATCCATTTTGAGTTTATCTTTGTGCATGGTGTAAGGAAATGTAATTTCATTATTTTGCACATAGCTGCTCAGTTTTCCCATCACTGCTTATTGAAGAGGCTCTCTTTGGCCCGTTTAATATTCCTGCCTCCTTTGTCAAAATAAAGTACCCATAGATCCGTGGGTTTATCTCTGGGCTCTCTATCTTGTTCCATTGGTCTATGTTTCTGTTTTTGTGCCACTACCAAAATGTCTTGATGAATGTAGCTTTGTAGTATATTCTGAAGTCAGGAAGGTTGATTCCTCCAGCTCCATCCTTTTTTTCTCAAGACTGCTTTGTCTATTTGGGTTCTTCCGAGTTTCCATATGAATTGTGAAAATTTTTGTTCCAGTTCTGTGAAAATGCCATTGGTAGTTTGATAGGGATTGCAATGAACCTGCATATTGCATTTGGTAATATAGTCATTTTCACATTATTGATTCATCCTAAGCAGGAATATCTCTCCATTTGTTTAGGTCATCTTTGATTTAATTCATCAGTGTCTTACAATTTTCCATTTACAGTTCTTTTGTCTCCTTGGGTAGGTTTGTTCCTAGATATTTTATTCTTTTTGTTGCAATGGTGAATAGAATTGATTCCTTAATTTCTCTTTCTGATTTTTCATTGTTAGTGTATAGGAATGCAAGTGATTTCTGTGTATTGACCTTATATCCTGGACATTTGGCCAATTCACTGATTAGCTCTAGTAATTTTCTGATAAGCTTATTTTGGGTTTTCTATGTATAGTATGTTATCTGCGAGCAGTGAGAGTTTTTCTTCTTTTCTGATCTGGATTCATTTTATTTCTTTTTTGTCTCTGATTGCTGTAGCTAGCACTTCCAGAAGTATGTTGAATAATAGTGGTGAAAGTGGACACCCTTGTCTTGTTTCTGATCTTAGAGGGAATGCTTTTGGTTTTTCACCATTGAGAATAATGATTGCTATGGGATTATCGTATGGCCTTTACCATGTTGAGGTAGTTTCCTTCCATGCCCATTTTTTGAAGCGTTTTTATCCTAGATGGGTGCTGAATTTTGTCAAAGGATTTTTCTACATATATTGAGATTATCATATGGTTTTTATCTTTCAATTTGTTAATATGGCGTATCACATTGATTGATTTGCATACATTGAAGAATCCTTGCAGCCCTGGAATAAACCCAACTTGATCACTGTGTATCAGTTTTTAATGTGTTGTTGAATTCTGTTTGCTAGAATTTTGTTGAGGATTTTTGCATCTATGTTCATCAGTGATATTGACCTGTAATTTTCCTTTTTTGTGTTGTCATTGCCTGGTTTCAGTAGGGTGATTGTGGCCTTGTAGAATGAGTTTGGAAGTGGTGCTTCCTCTGCAAATTTTGGAAGGGTTTCAGAAAAATTGACATTAGCTCTTCTCTAAATTTTTGATAGAGTTCCCCTGTGAAACCATCTGGTCCTGGGCTTTTGTATTTTGGGATATAAAAAAAAAATATATATATATATATATATATCAAATATATATATCAAAAATATATCAAGATCATAATTTTCTACTTCATAATTTCATAATAGCTTGTTCATAATTTCTGTTTCTTCCTGGTCCAGTCTTGTGAGGTTGAACTTCTCTAAGTATCTGTTTATTTCCTCTAGGTTGCCCATTTTATTAGCATATGGTTTCTCATAATATTCTCTTATGAGCCTTTGTGTTTCTGTGTTGTCTGCTGTAACCTCTCCTTTTTCATTTCCAATTTTGTTAATTCAAAATTTCTCCTTTTTTTTCTTGATGTATCTGGCTAGTGGTTTGTCAGTTTTGTTTATCTTCTCCAAGAACCAGCTTTTAGTTTTATTAATCTTTGCTATTGTCTTCTTCATTTCTTTTTCATTTATTTCTGCTCTGATCTTTGTGATTTCTTTCCTTATGCTGACTTTGGGGTTCTTTTGTTCTTCTTTTTCCACATGTTTAAATGTAGCGTTAGGTTTTCTATTCGATGCTTTCCTTGTTTATTGAGGTAGGATTGCATTGCTATAAACTTCCCTCTTAGAACTGATTATGCTGAATTCTGTAGGCTTTGGGTCATCATGTTTTCACTGTTATTTTTTCTAGGAATCTTTGATTTCCTTTCTTATTTCTTCAGTAACCTCTTCATTATTTAGCAATGTATTGTTCAATCTCCCTGAGTTTGTGTTTTTTACAGGTTTTTTTCCCCTGTAGTTGATATCTAGTCTCATAGTTTGTGTTCAGAGAAGATACTTGATATGATTTCAATTTTCTTAAATTTACTGAAGCTTGACTTGTGACCCAAGATGTGGTCTATCCTGGGGAATGTTACATGTGCACTTGAGAAGAAAGTGTATCCTGCATTTGGATGTGTAGTCCTGAAGATATCAACTACTGCACAATTGCACTCATCTCACATGCTAATAAAGTAATGCTCAAAATTCTCCAAGCCAGGCTTCAGCTATACGTGAACTGTGAACTTCCTGATGTTCAAGCTGGTTTTAGAAAAGGCAGAGGAACCAGAGCTCAAATTGCCAACATCCGCTGGATCATGGAAAAAGCAAGAGAGTTCCAGAAAAGCATCTATTTCTGCTTTCTTGACTATGCCAAAGCCTTTGACTGTGTGGATCACAATAAACTGTGGAAAATTCTGAAAGAGATGTGAATACCAGACCACCTGATCTGCCTCTTGAGAGATGTGTATGCAGGTCAGGAAGCAACAGTTAGGACTGGACATGGAACAACACACTGGTTCCAAACAGGAAAAGGAGTATATCAAGGCTGTATATTGTCACCCTGCTTATCTAACTTCTATGCAGAGTACATCATGAGAAACGCTGGACTGGAAGAAACACAAGCTGGAATCAAGATTGCTGGGAGAAATCTCAATAACCTCAGATATGCAGATGACACCAGCCTTATGGCAGAAAGTGAAGAGGAACTAAAAAGCCTCTTGATGAAAGTGAAAGTGGAGAGTGAAAAAGTTGGCTTAAAGCTCAACATTCAGAAAACGAAGATCATGGCATCTGGTCCCATCACTTCATGGGAAATAGATGAGGAAACAGTGTCAGACTTTATTTTTTTGGGTTCCAAAATCACTGCAGATGATGACTGCAGCGAAATTAAAAAACGCTTACTCCTTGGAAGGAAAGTTAAGACCAACCTAGAGAGCATATTAAAAAGCAGAGACATTACTTTGCCAACAAAGGTTCATCTAGTCAAGGCTATGGTTTTTCCTGTGGTCATGTACGGATGTGAGAGTTGGACTGTGAAGAAGGCTGAGCGCTGAAGAATTGATGCTTTTGAACTGTGGTGTTGGAGAAGACTCTTGAGAGTCCCTTGGACTGCAAGGAGATCCAACCAGTCCATTCTGAAGGAGATCAGCCCTGGGATTTCTTGGGAAGGAATGATGCTAAAGCTGAAACTCTAGTACTTTGGCCACCTCATGCGAAGTGTTGACTCATTGGAAAAGACTCTGATGCTGGGAGGGATTGGGGGCAGGAGGAGAAGGGGATGACAGAGGATAAGATGGCTGGATGGCATCAATGACTCGATGGACGTGAGTCTCAGTGAACTCCGGGAGTTGGTGATGGACAGGGAGGACTGGCATGCTGCGATTCATGGGGTCGCAAAGCGTTGGACATGACTGAGCGATTGAACTGAACTGAACTGAAGATATCAATTAGGTCCATTTGATGTAATGTTTCATTTAAGGTTTGTGTTTTCTTATTGATTCTCTGTTTTGATGATCTGTTCTTTGTAAGTGGAGTGTTAAAGTATTATTGTGTTACTGTTGATTTCCTCTCTTATGTCTGTTAATGTTTGCCTTATGTATTGAGGTACTCCTATATTGGGTGCATAAATATTTACAGTTATTATGTCTTATTCTTGTATTGGGCTTCCCTTGTGGCTCAGCTGGTAAATAATCCGCCTGCAGTGCAGGAGACCTGGGTTCTATCCCTGGGTTGGGAAGATCCCCTGGAGAAGGAAAAGGCTACCCACTCCAGTATTCTGGCCTAGAGAATTTTATGGACTGCATAGTCCACGGGGTTGCAAAGAGTTGGACATGACTGAACGGCTTTCACTTTCTTTTATTCACTTTCTTCTTGGATTGATCTCTTGATTGTTGCATAGTGTTCCCCTTTATCTCTTGGAATATCCTTAAAGTCTATTTTTTCTGAAATAAGGATTGACACTCTAGCTTTCTTTTGGTTTCCATTCACATGGAATATCCTTTTCCATCCTTTTACTTTCAGCCTGTATGTGTCTCTATGTCTGAAGTGATCTAGGCAGTTTATATATGGGTCTTGTTTTTTCAACCATTCAGTCTATATCTTTTGATTGATGCATTTAATCCACTTACATTTAAGGTAATTATTGTTTCTATTGGCATTTTATTGATTGTTTTGGGTTTGTTTTGGTAGGTCTTTCATTTCTCTTGTGTTTACTGGCTATGTAAGTCCCTTTAGTATTTGTTGTAAGGCTGATTTGGTGGTGCTAAATTCTCTTAACTTTTGTTTGTCTATAAAGCTTTGATTTCTCCATCAATTTTGAATGAAATCTTTGCCAGGTATAGTAATCTTGGCTGTAGATTTGTTTCTTTCAGTACTTTAATTATATCCTGCATTCCTTTCTGGCTTGCAGAGATTCTGCTGAAAGAGGCATTGTTAATAATATGGGTTTTCCCTTGTATGTTACTTGCTGTCTTTCCCCTGCTGCTTTTAATATTCTTTCTTTGTGTTTAGTCTCTGTTAGCTTGATTAATATGTGTCTCAATGTGTTTCTCCTTGGGTTATCCTGTAAGGGACTCTCTGCCCTTCCTGGACTTGGTTGACTATTTCCTTTCCCATGTTGGGTGAGTTCTCAACTAGAGCTTCTTCAAAAGTTTTCTCAGCACCTCTTTTTCTTCTTCCCCTGGGGCCCCTGTAAGTTGAATGTTGATGTGTTTAATATTGTCCCAAATGCCTCTGAGGCTGTCCTCAATTCTTTTCATTATTTTCCCTTTATTCTGCTCTTCAGAAGTTATCTCCACCATTCTATCTCCAGCTCACTTTTCTGTTCCTCTGCCTCAGTTATTCTGCTATTTGTTCCTTCAAATCCTAGAGTATTTTTAATTTTAGTAATTGTGTTATTTATCTCTATTTGCTTAATCTTTATTTCTTCTATGCTCTTAGTGATTGTATTAACCATGTTAAGTGTTTCTTATATTTCCTCCATTCTATTTTCAAGTTTTCAGAGCATCTTTACTATCATTATTCTGAATTCTCTTTCAGGTAGATGGATTATTTTCTCTTCATTTATTTGGTCTTGTGAGTTTCTACCTTGTTCTTTCATTTGTGCTATATTTCTCTGTCTTTTAATTTTTCTTTTGAACTTGCTCCCCTTGAGGTCTGCTTTTTGCAGGCTTTAGGGTTGCATTCCTTCTTCCTTTTTGTTTTGCTCTTGGAGGGAAAGGCTGGTTGAATGGTTTGTGCTGATTTCTCGTTAGGGGTGACTAGTGCCTGTGTTCTAGTGTGAGGAGATCAAGCAGATCAAACAGGTAATTATAGAAATAATGGGACATATACACACACTTCCACACACAGTTATAACCAAAATATAAGGTTCAATGCGCGATACTGGATGCTTGGGGCTGGTGCACTGGGACGACCCAGAGGGATGGTGTGGGGAGGGAGGAGGGAAGAGGGTTCAGGATGGGGAACACATGTATGCCTGTGGCGGATTCATTTTGATATTTGGCAAAACTAATACAATTATGTAAAGTTTAAAAATAAAATAAAATTAAAAAAAAAAAAAGAAAAGAGTACAGGAGATTGCCTTTGTGAACAAGGGAAACCATAAGTGATATTAAGCAATTAAAAGTAGAGCTAGCTAATGCTCAATCTGGAAAACTGAGCATGAGCCAACTGGGGAATATAGCAAAAACAGCTCAACAATTTAACTTACTTGGTGGAAAAACAAAGAGTGAAGAAAAAAAGGGAGAAGAAAAAAGAAAAAGAGGAGAAGGGAGGGAAAATTGAAAAAGAGGGGATGGAAAAGAGGGTTAAAAATAGAGAAAATAAATAATAGAAAAGCAAAGAAAAATATACATATGTGAAAAGGATTTATATATATTCAGAAACAGCTACAGTGGGTAAAGAACTATAAGAAAAGCAGTCAAATATATTAAAAACAAAAATCAGAAAAATCACCCCAAAAATAGATGAAGAAAAAAATCTTAACATGAATTTTTGTTTTTAAGAGAGAGTGGGATGATTTCGGAGAATGGCATTGAAACATGTATAATATCATGTATGAAACGAGTCGCCAGTCCAGGTTCGATGCATGATACTGGATGCTTGGGGCTGGTGCACTGGGACGACCCAGAGGGATGGTACAGAGAGGGAGGAGGGAGGAGGGTTCAGGATGGGGAACACATGTATACCTGTGGCGGATTCATTTTGATATATGGCAAAACCAATACAATATTGTAAAGTTAAAAAATAAAATAAAATATAAAGCTATTCCAAAAAAAAAAAAAAACCAAGATAAACAAGGAGCAAAACTCCACAGCACTGCAAAAGGTTAATGTGAAGGTAGAAATAGGTAGGGGGAATGAACAGTGTGATTTATTAAAAAAAAAAAAAAAAAGTGTTTTCAAGGTTGTAGTTCTTCTTGGTTGTGGTGTCTGCTCCTGTGGATGGGGTTGAGTTAGTGCCCTGTGAGGTCTTCCTGGTTGGAGGAGCTTATGCCTGTGTTCTAGTTGATGGAGATGGATCTGTCTCTAAAGGGCAGTTCAGTGTCCAGTAGAGGTTTTGGGGTGTCTATGGGTTCAATATGTTTTGGGGCAGTCCTTTTAGCTTTTGCAGTGTTGGACACCTCTATTTCCACAGACACTTCAAAGTGGCCCTCTCAGCATATCTTCACTGCTGCCAGCCCCCTACTTGTCCCTGGAATCACTGCTGGCGCTTCTGTTCCCTAGTACTGCCCTGCACTGCTGACCGAAGTTTGACAGGTAGGGGCTTGTGTGGATGTTTTCTCGGGTCCCTGACCATGCCTGCTGCATTGCGGAGACTTGTGTGTTCTTCTTGCAGCTCCTTGGGCCTTCCCTCTGCATCCCGCGGTTTGTGTGCTCTGGAGAGGTTTGTATGTTTCGCCTCTCTCAGCACCCCAGGCCTGCCCTCTGTGCTGTGGGGTTTCTATGGGCTTCTCTCGGTCCTCCGAGCCCACAGACTTATTGGGGCCACAGTCTGTGAGCTGTTTAAGGGCTAAGAAGTGCAGCTTTCTCTATTTTCTGCCCTCTAAGTCTCTGCTTTGCCCAGTTTTCCGAGACTCCGCAGCTTCCCCTTCGGCCTGCCTGCGTGGGAGCTTCTATGGGCACGGGAACTCCTTCTGTTTCCGGACCCTTCCCCGCCCCCGCCCGGGCAGAAGCTCCCATCCAGAAGTTCTCCATATTTTCCCCTTTTATGTCTCCATCCTCTCTTCTACTTCATTGCCTGCCCCTGTGGAGGTCTGGGGTCTTCTGCTGTCTCCTAGAGGTTGCTTTGAAGGAGTTGTTCCATATCTTGACGAGTTTTTGAATATTTGTGGGGAGGCTGACAATCTTCCATCTTACTACTCTGCCATTTTCTGCGGCTTCTTCAGCATTGTTAATTTTAGATCATAGTGTTTAGGTTATAGACATTAAGTGTTAGGATATAGACATCAAGGAAAGAGTAAACATCACTCAAGGAAAAGTTCTGGGGATGGGGTTAGTGCCTTTTTGGTTGTAGGCAGCATAGTTATATTGTGTAAGATTGAATTATGACTTTGTTATTGTCTTTACTTGGAAATTAAGTATGGTTTAAGGAGATGTGTATGGGTGCCAAGCTAACAGGGGGTGAACCTGTAATGATTATGTATTAACTTGATTGGCAGATGTACCAATGTCAGGGTACCCAGACATTTGGTAGAGAATTATTCTGGGTGTGTTTGTGGGATGTTTCTCAATGAGATGAATATTTGAATCAGAGACTGAGTGAAGTGGCTTGCCCCCTGTAATGTGAATGAGTATCATCCAATTAGTTGAAGGCCTGAATAGAATAAAAATGATGAAGGAACTTCTACCTGATTGCCTTGACCTGGCACATCAGTTCTTTTTGTTGTACAAACTTGAACTTAAACATTGTCTTTTTCTGGGTTTTGAGCCTGCTCACATTCAAACAAAAACTATAGTGTCAGCTCTCCTGGTTCTCAGGTACTCAGATTCAGACTGGAATTTATATTATCAGCTTTTCTAGGTATCCAGGTTGCTGGCTTCAGATCTTGGGACTTGGCCTCTGTGGGGAGAGAGAAAATTAGCCAAGATGGCATGTTCAGGCTCTCTTGCTCCACATTTTGTAAATAATGACTATGTAGCAGGTGAGATAATTTATGGCACTGTGCATGCATGTCACGAGGTACTTCTTTGGTCACAAGTCACTTTGTGCTGTAAGGCTATGTGAGCTCCACCCAGAAAGTAGTGGTATTACTGCTGTGTCATGGCTGTGTCCATTGTTTCAGCCACCAGAGGAGAGACTATAGCATGTCTACTACTATGGCTGCTGCACCAGCCAGGAAAGGACAAACACATCAGCAGTTCCTATGGCTCCTTGAGTTTTCTTCTGGCTTCTTAGCTTCACACCTTGTCTTCCTTGGGTTCAGTGAACAGTGCTGACAGTGTGAATGGCAAGAAAATTGGCACTGTGAATAGGATGAAGAGTGACACATCTTCTTTAATTGAGTGAGCCTATTCCTTATAATAAATATATTTCTGTCTTCCCACCTGCTAATGCAGGGGACATAAGAGACACAGGTTTGATCCCTGGGTTGGGAAGATCCCCTGGAGGAACATGGCAATCCACTCCATTATTCCTTCCTGAAGAATCCCATGGACAGAAGAGCCTGGCAGACTATGGTTCATAGGGTTGCATAGGGTTGGACCTGACTGAAGCAACTTAGCACACACGCATCTATTTATATCTACCCATGTGTCTATCTGTGTATCTATGTATCTAGTTATCATCTCCTATTGGTTCTCTTTCTCTGGAAAGAAACTAACACAGCTAGTTTTTGTTTTGTCTTAAGAAAGCATTTGTTCTCCCAAGGTCCTATACATAGTTTCCTCTATTGTCTTCTATAAATGTTATAGTTTTCTTTTCTAAACAGAAGACTTTACCTACCTTGAAAAAATTAAATCCATTTCTGGTTTGGGGACTATTTCTGTTTTCTATAATTCTTTAGTTTGGTCAGTTTGCTTATCTTTGCACTGTCTCAGTTATTACGGTTTTATAATAAAGCTGGGCAAGTCCCTCTTGACAAAATATCTATATTGTTTATATAGATAGTATATTGTTGAGTCTTACTTTTAAAAACCTAATGTGACGCTGATGTATGGAACAGTCTTATGGACTCTGTGGGAGAGGGAGAGGGTGGGAAGATTTGGGAGAATGGCATTGAAACATGTAAAATATCATGTATGAAACGAGATGCCAGTCTAGGTTCAATGCACGATACTGGATGCTTGGGGCTAGTGCACTGGGACGACCCAGAGGGATGGTATGGGGAGGGAGGAGGGAGGAGGGTTCGGGATGGGGAGCACATGTATACCTGTGATGGATTCATTTTGATATTTGGCAAAGCTAATACAATTATGTAAAGTTTAAAAAAAAAAAAAAAAAAAAACCCTAATGTGAAAATCTCTGTCTTTTTATTTAGTTGATAAAGACTACTAAAATTTCATGTAGTTCTTATTATTATTTCTAGGTGGCACTAGTGATAAAGAATCTGCCTGTGAATGCAGGAGACTTAAGAGACACGGGTTCGATCCTTGGCTCAGGAAGATCTCCTGGAGAAGGAAATGGCAACCCACTCCAGTATTTCCTGTCTGGAAAATTCCATGGACAGAGAAGTCCGGTGGGCTATCGTCCATAGTGTTGCAAAGAGTAAAACTTGACTGAAGTGACTTCACATGCATTTATTATTTTTGTTATTATTATTTTCCAGTTGTGTCCTCTGTTTATTTCTGCTTATTTTTGGCTTTTTAGTTATATGCTTTTTAATTTAAAAATCATTGTTTTTGCAATAAAAATATACAATTTTAACTTCTCATGTTCTATTTAGAGTTAACATTAGTACTTCACTTCATGTAAAATGTAGAAAATTTCCAACCATATAGGCCCATTGACCATGCCTCTGCTTTTATGCTGTAGTTGTCATATGTGTTACATTTATGTGCGTTATAAACTACATAAGACGCCATGATTTTCACATTAAACAGTCATGTATTTTAAAGAAATTAAGAGCAAAATAGGTTGTCACTCAATATTCACCACTTTCTCGGATATTAAATGTGTGAAAGACACTGTAAAACTCCTAGAGTCTTACATAAATTGCAGTAATATCTTCTTTGAACTGTCTCCCAAAAATAATGGAAATAGGAACACAAATAAACAAATGGGACCTGTTTAAACTCAAAAGCTTTTGCATAGCAAAGGGAAAAATAAACAAAATGAAAAGACAACCTACAGATTGGGAGAAAATATTTTCAAATTTTGTGATCAACAATGGATTAGTCTCCAAAATTCATAAACAGCACCATCAAAACAACCCAATCAAAACCTGGGTAGATGACCTAAATAGACATTTCTCCAAAGACATACAGATGGCGAAGAAGCACATGAAAAATGTTCAACATTGCTAATTATTAGAGAAATGCAAATCAAACCAAAACTACAATGAGATGTCACCTCACTTCAGTTAAGATGGTTATCCTTAAAAAATCAACAAACACTAAATGCTGGAGTGGGTATGGGGAGAAGAGAACCCTCCGACACTGGTGGTGGAAATGTAAATTGGTACAGCCACTATGGAGAACAGTATGGAGGTTCCTTAAAAAATGAAAAACAAAGCTACCATGTGACCCTTAAATCCTGTTCCCAGGTATATATCCATAGAAAAATACAACATAAAAGTATACATGCACCCCAACATTCATTGCAGGACTGTTTTAATAGCCAAGGACATGTAAGCAATCTATCTGTCCATCGATAGAGGAATGAATGAAGAAGGTACGATGCATATACGTATAATGAAATATTACTTGGCTATGAAAAAGAGCAAAATAATGCCATTTGAAGCAACATGGATGGACCTAGAGGTTGTGACAGTGAGTGAAGCCAGCCATACAGAGAAGGAGAAATATTGTATGACACCTCATATGCAGAATCTAAAATAAATGATACAAGTGAACTTATTTACAAAACAGAAACAGATTCACAGACTTAGAGAATGAACCAAGGATTACCAGGGGTGAAGGATGTGGGGAAGGGATAACTGGGGACTTTAGGATTGACATTTTCACACTGCCATATTTAAAGTGGCATACCAAGAAAGGCCTACTTGGAATAGCAAGAAAGGCACGTGGAATTTTACTCAATGTTATGTGGCAGCCTTGATGGGAGAGAAGTTTACGGGAGAACGGATACATATATGGCCGAGTCCCTTTGTTGTCCACCTGAAAATACCACAACATTATTACTTGGCTATACTCCAATATAAAATAAAATGTTTTTTAAAAATAAAGTTATTATTGATGAGTAGATACTTAGTGCCAAGTTTGTTCCTTATCTTCTAGTTTTTTTTTTTTTTTTTCTTTTCTGTTCTTTTCTTAGTCTCTTCCTTTGTGGTTTGATAATTTTCTTTAGTGGCATGCTTGTGATTTTTTTCTAGTTTTTGTGTATCTATTGTATGTTTTTGATTTGTAGTTACCATGGGGTTTATATATGTTGACAATAATATATACGTTTTAAACTTGTAGTCATTTAAGTTGAAACATACTAAAACATCTACATTTCTCCCACTCATTCTTTTTTTTTGATGCCATATTTTATATCTTCATGTCTATCCCTTATCTTTACTGTAATTTTAGTTGATTTTATCATTTTTGTCTTCTAGAGTTTTTCTTATAACCTTTTCTTCTCCACTTAAAGAAGACTATCATTTCTTGGAAAGTTGGTTTATTTTTAAGAAACTCTTTCACCTTTTGTTTTTCTGAGAAGTTCTTTATGCGCCTGGGCTGTGTGCTGGGATGATCCTGGCAAGTCAGTCAATGCCTCAGGTAGCTTTCAGTCTGTTTCCTGTGCACTGTTCCTGGATGTAAGCAGGCCTGTGTGTGTACTGTGTATGAGCAGAGTCTTGGTTTCTTACAGCCCTCAGTTAAGACCCAATGGTTTTCAAACCAGCTAAAGGGGGTCATTTCCTGATGTCAGACCCCAGATCTGGGATGCCTAATATGTGGCTCAAACCCCTCATTCCCCAGGAAGGATCTTTTCCTGTGTAATCCACTTCCTGAGTACCCTCTCAGGGGCACAGGTTCTGATCTGATCGCCCCTCTTCCCTTCTTACCCAACTCTGTGTGAATATTTCTTTATAGCCTTGGTAATAGAAGAGCCTTTCTACAAGTCTCCAGATTGTTTTCATTGGGAATTGCTCCAATGTAGGTATATTTTTAATGTGTTCAAGGATGGAAGATGAGTTCAGCATCTTTTTTCTTGGCCATCCTGATTTCCCTCCTGGTCATTTTTTGTTTGTTTGTTTTTAAAGAATATTATAAGGTGCTGATTAAGTGGAAAATGACTCAGAATGGTGAGGTTAGCTCTTTCTCTGTCACATATTAGCTGTGTGACTTGGGCAAGATACCCACCTCTTAAACTTCTGATTTTTCATCTTATAGGGTTATGATTGGAATGGCACCTAACTTAGGTGAGTTTTTATTGAATGAACATATGTAAAGGTTTAAAGTAGTACAGGGAGTATAGTGCCCTCTGTATAAATACTAACTTTTATTATAACCAGACTACTTTTCAATTTAAGTATAATAGCGAATTCAGTGTCCTTATGAAACACAGGCTTATCTTTAAAGCAGGAATATTAATGACACACACATAGAACCCTGGAATGTATGAATTAGAAACATAACATAATTTTCTTGGCATAAGCAATTCTCTACTCTGGTAATATGGATGCCCAAACTTTTCCCTTTCATTATCTGATTTTAATAGTGTTTGTAACACAGGCAAGATTCTTTATGCTCCATTTTAAATCTTCTTAGCTTTGCTTTGAGATCTAATGTTAAAATACATAAAGAAGTTCTGGTTATCAGTTTATTTTCAAAATTATTTTATTTTTCTCCTGAGATACATAATGAAAGTGCAAAGATATTTGTTATTCTCAAAACTTTCTTGTTCTTTATGGTTGGAAAGCTTATTTCCAACTCTGAGCTCTAAACAAAATCCATTATAGTTATAATATATGTCTTTTCAATCAACAGCATTCATTTGTTACTTGTTATTTTATTATGTAAATGTGATATAAAAATGTTAGAAAAGTCATTAACCCTTACTTAGTGGTCAATATTTCAAAATATAAGCAATTTTAAATATGACACTGGAAAGAATATGCTTAATTTCCAGTTACATTTCATTTTGTAATGCCAACTTATGTCAAATGAAAAAGCATTCAATGTAAAAGGTCATCTTAAGATGGAGTATTAAAAAAAGAGAAAGTTTGTTATTTTGCTTAACTATAGAATGGCTGGATTTGATTCTAGGTTAACAATTTTCTAAAAATCTGGGAATCATGTGTGTGAGTGGGAGTCAGGGAAAGGTTGGACAAGGGATAGAATATTCTGAAACCTGCTGCTAATTTATTACTTTAAAGACTGGATTTGAATTTAACAAAGTTTTCCTTCTTTACTTTTCAATGGGTATAACAAATCAAAGCTTCAAGAAGACATATTTCTCCAACAGAGTTCCAGTACACGGGCATAAGGATATTTCCCAAATAAGGCTCTGGTGAGTGTGCTAATAGAGGCTGATTTTGACAATGAGTATTGAAACTACATCCAAACTATAACGATTATACATGCTACCTGCCCCTCCCCTCCTCATGTTTGGCCAGTATAGCTTGGAGACTTTTTTGGGCTCTGTTTGAGAAACTTAGAGCTCAGAAGGCTCAAAACACAGCCTTTTAGTCCTCCATTTAGATATCACTTCCTTTAAAGAGCTTTTACTAATCCTTTCCATCTCTTATAATTCTCATAGCAATTGATACTTGTCTCTATTAGGAGACATGATTAATCTCTTTTAATTTCCTCTTCTCCTAGCCTATATGTTCCCTCCAGACTCATCTAGTCAGGTTCCATATTTGGTTTAGATATTTGACACATTTGAGAAACATTGTTATATAAGTACCAATGGACTGTCTTTCAAGCAATGGTTCATAAATAGGCTCTATAATAATTTCCTCAAATTATTATCGTTAGCTTTATACATGCACCTTAAATTTGTAGATTGCTTTAGTGTGATAAATATTCAGAATCTTCCCATTTTCTTCTTTCTCTTTATTATTTCATTACACATATCACAGTGGAGACTTTGAATTTGTGGCCCATTAACCATGTCTGTATAACAGATATATTGCTTTGACTCTAAGCTCTGAGAAGACAAAAAGTCAACTGGCAATCTCACAAGTTTGAGACATAGTAAGAAAAAATTGTTTGCCAACAACATTCAGATGTTGTTAGTTGCTGGGGTCCAGCCCCGGTGGATCCAGGGAATTCGAAGCGGGGATGGCGTCGGCGAAAATCAGGAAACAACTGCTTAATTAAACGTTTATTAAGGATATAAAGAGTGGTGAAATAAGGATAGCTCAGCTAAGAAATTCAGTGAAGAAAAGAGGCTGAATAAAATTCCAAAGCAGGGAATTAATGTCACCTACGAAGGCCGCAGGCGTCCTCCCGTTCACCCGAAGGAGAGGAGACACTAAGGCCTCCCCGGTCAGATCTTAGAAGCCCAGGCAAAATTAGTAGGCTTGACGAGCTTCCCCACCTCAGAGGAAAAATTCAGCTAGAAGGTGAAAGAAAGAACGACATGGGGAGACCAAATTTCAGTGAACCAAAAAAAAAGGGGCATACTTTATTTTCCGAAGTCGTTTTATATCTTAAGTTGTGCATAGAGGATAATGGGGGAAGGGGTAGAGTTATGCAAGGACAGCAGTTCCTGATCCTAATCGAAGCCAGGCTTTCAAACTTATCATATGCAAAAGTTTAGGTGATTTACATCATCTTCTGGCCAGGAGGCCTGTTAACATTTTAAGAAACTTATTTTTCTCTAAAGGTGATTATTCTAAAGTCAGGCGCCAGCCTCCAAAAAAGCATTGGATAAAGTTGCATTCCTATAGGGCAAAGGTGAGGTGGGCTCAATCAAGAAAAGAATTAACTCAAGGGTCCAAGGTTACAAACATTGAAGCTACTACTTACATTTCTATACACCCATTATATCAATCAATACACTGCCAAGGACACAGTAGGTAAAGGATATGGAGACTTAGCAGCAAACATTGGCCCAAAAAGTGAAAAACCCTTCACCAATACAATTTCTAATCAATCTTTTAACTACTCAAAGGAATCTGTGTTTAGACAGTTTAGAACATCTCCTGTCTCTCACAGTTGGGAGGCTCTGAACAATCACATGTGGCGGGAAAAAACCTATTCAGGCAGGCTAGAGGGCTTCCAAAGGAATTTGTCGGTTGAAACACTGTCACACCCAGGAATTATTAACTGGAGCTGTAAGCTAACTCTATTTTCAGAGAGAGGTAGTGGGGGATAGCCCCCCGTAAAGTCAGAGGTGTAGGTGAAAGCACAAAGCAGAAAGTAGGCAGACTCTGGTTTTGGGGGTAGATGCTCGAGAATTTCCAAGGGGACTCCTGAGGCTCGATCCCGCTTTTGCGTATGCCGAGCCTCCTTCCTTGTGACCTTTGTCATGGGTGGAGCTCCTCACGCTGGCTCCCTGCAGTGATAGAATTCTAGTTGAGCTATTCCAGATCCTGAAAGATGATGCTGTGGAAAGTGCTGCACTCAATATGCAATATGCACTCAATATGCAATATGCACTCAATATGCAATATGCACTCAATATGCAATATGTCGGCTCCTGGCAGTTAGGACTTTTATATGCAGAGTACATCACGAGAAATGAGGGGCTGGAAGAAGCAACAGTTGGAATCAAGGTTGGTGGGAGAAATGCATCAGATATGCAGATGACACCACCCTTATGGCAGAAAGTGAAGAGGAACTAAAAGCCTCTTGATGAAAGTGAAAGAGGAGAGTGAAAAAGTTGGCTTAAAGCTCAACATTCAGAAAATGAAGATCATGGCATCTGATCCCATCACTTCATGGGAAATAGATGGGGAAACTGTGGAAACAGTGTCAGGCTTTATCTTTTTGGGCTCCAAAATCACTGCAGATGGTGACTGCAGCCATGAAATTAAAAGACCCTTACTCCTTGGAAGGAAGTTATGACCAACCTAGACAGCATATTCAAAGCAGAGCCATTACTTTGTCAACAAAGGTCCTTTTAGTCAAGGCTATGGTTTTTCCAGTGGTCATGTATGGATGTGAGAGTTGGACTGTGAAGAAAGCTGAGCGCTGAAGAATTGATGCTTTTGAACTGTGGTGTTGGAGAAGACTCTTGAAAGTCCCTTGGACTGCAAGGAGATCCAACCAGTCCATTCTGAAGGAGATCAGCCCTCGAATTTCTTTGGAAGGAATGATGCTAAAGCTGAAACTCCAATACTATGGTCATCTCATGAGAAGAGTTGATTCATTGTAAAAGACTCTGATGCTGGGAGGGATTGGGGGCAGGAGGAGAAGGGGACGACAGACGATGAGATGGCTGTATGGCATCACTGACTCGATGGACGTGAGTTTGAGCAAACTCTGGGAGTTGGTGATGGACAGGGAGGCCTGGTGTGCTGTGATTCATAGGGTTGCAAAGTGTCGGACATGACTGAGCGACTGAACTGAACTGAACTGAGGACTTCTATTCTCTGAGTTGGTTATGTTTAGTACTCTTAAAATCTAGAGCTGAGTGTGAATGCTGCCACAAACCTCAATGGGTTGCATTTCTGGTAGTGCATAACCGATCTCTCAAAACTGGCACAATGCAATTATACTGTCATCAGGTAAACCGACCTGATATATCTTATTTCCCCTAATTCCTACACCTTATTTAAAAACAGGTTTTTAAAAAAGTGTCAGTTGTCCTTGGTATGTGATCTATGATGTGCCTGCAGGATTTCATGTCTAAGAAACCATAAAGTGAAAGTGAAAGTCGCTCGGTCATGTCCGACTCTGCAATGCCTTGGACTATACAGTCCGTGGAATTCTCTAGGCCAGAATACTGGAATGGGTAGCTTTTCTCTTCTCCAAGAAATCTTCCCAACCCAGGGATTAAATCCAGGTCTCCCAACTTGTAGGTATATTCTTTATAAGCTGAGCCACAAGGGAAGCTCAAGAACCCATAAATGTCTGGCTTTAGTTTTCATGCAGCAAGAAGCAAACTCAGTCAGCAATTTACCCAGGAGTGTTATTAGCTGGTTGGCTACTGCTTTTTCTAGAACAATTGACATCCATGTTGTAAAAAGGCCCCAATTAAAAACAAGTTTTGGTGGAAAATGCTCATGATGTTTTGTCTAAAAAGTGGAATGACTCAAAGCTGATTTTTTGTGTGGATAAAATCAGAGACATTGTCCTAGTGCATACTAACCCAGTAAGACTTACAGCCATGGCTTTATCAAGCTGTTAGGAATTAAAGTCTAGAATCATTGACAGCAGCATGATCTATGATTAGCTTCAGGATGACATGTTTCATAGGTTATGTGCCAATATAGAGTGACATTATTTATGAGTATTTATAATAGTGAGATTTTAAGAGCACAGGAAAAATTATCAATTGCTATTGTCTAAGTTTATGAAATGCAAACCCCAATTCATATACAACTAGCATTGGCAAGCATGTACTGCTCACAGGTAATAAAGGCAGTGAGTGACAGCTATGGGTGCTGAGGCAGAGGATTCTGTTCTTCCTTATTAGGGGTACTAAAGGCAATAAATGATCATAAATACACTGTCAAAACACAATTATTGACTGTTATAAATTAATGTAGGTTTTCAGAATATTTTTGCTGTATCAGAATGCAGTTGAAAAATTGTCATTGATATTTATTATTTGAAGAATAAAGGGGAAAAAACTACTGAGAGAGCTGGTCTGTATTACATAATTTGGTTCTCCAAAGTATATTGTAAAGTCAATACAGTAGCATTTACTATTTTGTGCCTTTCTACTCTATTCACTTTTCTATCTTTTGTATTTACCATAACGCATGGTATATTACTTTGTACTTGCATTTTACCTGTTAATTTCTTTAACAAGCAATCGTTGAACACTTACTGTGTGCAACACGATGATTGACATGTTGTTGTGATTCACTAGTCAATAGACAGGGTGGCTGCCTTAAATAAGATTGGGAGGACATGCAGACAAAATAGGCAGCCACAGTGGTGTGCACCGAGGGTTTAGGAGTGGGGATGAGAGAATTACAGGGTATGCAAGAGGCTAGTAAAGACTCTTTGAAGGAAATTATATCCAACTTGAAGTCATAGGGTTAAGAAGACATGAGGTGAAGAAGATTTGGGGGAAAGGGAGCAGCATGTAATGCCTAAAGGCTTGAGAGACTGAATTTTGAGCCCAATGAGTTCTATGTTGAGAATAGTATGACATGAGACTTGAGAGGTTCTTTGCTGGATTTTTCTTCACTGAAAACACCAACGTTAAAATTTATGTGACATAAAGGAAAGTATCATTCAACATGCTCATTTGATTTGACCATTGTTATCTTTAAAATATTACAGTTTGAATGTATATTTGAAGTACTCATGGGTTTTTACTCATATTTGGTAGGATGGAATTTTTGGTGATGGAAAAATTAAATTTTATCTTGACTGCACACTTTATTTTTGTGCTTAAGCCTACAAATTAAGTCATGTGAATAACTCTCAGTATTTTCAAAAGGGTACAGTATGGCCAAGTTATAGGGCATATCAATACAAGAGATTAATCATGAGGAATCAGGCTGGAGAGTTAGACAGGGAGAGTTAGACAGGCTAGAGAGTTAGACAAATAATGCAAGCCTTTACCTTGAAGAGTTCAGACCTTATTCAGGAAGATTGTTACACTGATTTTTTTTGCTGTTGTTTTAGAAAGATCACCTAGCAGCAGTTGGAAAATGGAGAGGAGGGGGAAAGATTGGTGGCAGGCAAAGTGCAGGGTATAGTTATATATGAGACATGAGGAAAGTCCAAACTAAGGGTGTCAGGGTGGGAAATGAGGACAAGAAAAACATGAGATCTATCAGACAGATAGACTTGAACATGTAAGGTGAGCAAAAGAGAGGGGTGAGTTAAAACTCTTGAGATGTTCACTTGGGAGACAAATGACTAACAAAGACATTAAAGCTGGAATAAGGAGGAGGAGGACAGAATGGCAAACCACCCCAGTCTACTTGTCATGAGAACTTCATGAATAAAAAGTTTTTATTTTTTATTTATGAACAAAAAGACACAAAGATATGGCCCTGAAAGATGAGCCCCCCGCCCCACCACGTTGGTAGGTGTGCAACATGCTACTGGGAAAAAGTGGAGGACAACTACTAATAGCTCCAGAAAGAATGAAGCGGCTGGGCCAAAGTAGAATCTATGCTCAACTGTGGATGTGTTTAGTGATAAAAGTAAAATTTGATGCTGCAAAAACAGTATTGCATAGGGACATGGAATATTAGGACCATGAATCAAGGTGAATTAGATGTAGTCAAGCAGGAGATGGTAAGACTAAACTTTAACATCTTAGGAATCAATGAACTAAAATGGATGGGAGTGGGTGAATTTAATTCAGATAACCATTATATCTATTACTGTGGGCAAGAATCCCTTAGAAGAAATGGGGTAGCCCTCATAATTAACAAAAGAATCTGAAATGCAGCACTTGGATGCATCCTGAATGCAGCAATTGTCAAAAATGACAGAATGATCTCAGTTCATTTCCAAGGCAAGCCGTTCAATATCATAGAAATCCAAATCTATGTCCCTACCATCAATGCTGAAGAAGCTGTCCAGTTCTATGAAGACCTAGAAGACCACCTAGAACTAACACCAAAAAGAGATATTCTATTCTTCATAGAACTGGACAGCTACTTCAGCATTGATGGTAGGGACATAGATTTGAATTTCTATGATATCTCAGTTCATTTCCAAGGCAAGCCGTTCAATATCATAACACCTGCATACAAATTTTTCAAGAGGCAGGTCAGGTCGTCTGGTATTCCCATCTCTTTCAGAATTTTCCACAGTTTCTTGCGATCCACACAGTCAAAGGCTTTGGCATAGTCAATAAAGCAGAAATAGTCAATAAAGCAGAAATAGATGTTTTTCTGGAACTCTCTCACTTTTTCGATGATCCAGCAGATGTTGGCAATTTGATCTCTGGTTCCTCTGCCTTTTCTAAAACCAGCTTGAACATCTAGAAGTTCACAATTCACGTATTGCTGAAGCCTGGCTTGGAGAATTCTGAGCATTATTTTGCTAGTGTGTGAGATGAGGGCAATTGTGTGGTAGTTTGAGCATTCTTTGGCATTGCCTTTCTTTGGGATTGGAATAAAAACTGACCTTTTCCAGTCCTGTGGCCACTGCTGAGTTTTCCAAATTTGCTGGCATATTGAGTGCAGCACTTTCAAAGCATCATCTTTTAGGATTTGAAATAGCTCAACTGCAATTCCATCACCTCCACTAGCTTTGTTCATAGTGATGCTTTCTAAGGCCCACATGACTTCACATTCCAGGATGTCTGGCTCTAGGTAAGTGATCACACCATCATGATTATCTGGGTCATGAAGATCTTTTTTGTACAGTTGTTCTGTGTATTCTTGCCACCTCTTCTTAATATCTTCTGCTTCTGTTAGGTCCATACCATTTCTGTCCTTTATCAAGCCCATCTTTGCATGAAATGTTTCCTTGGTATCTCTAATTTTCTTGAAGAGATCTCTAGTCTTTCCCATTCTGTTGTTTTCCTCTATTTCTTTGCATTGATCACTGAGGAAGGCTTTCTTATCTCTTCTTGCTATTCTTTGGAACTCAGCATTCAGATGCTTATAGCTTTCCTTTTCTCCTTTGATTTTTGCTTCTTTTCTTTTCACAGCTATTTGTAAGACCTCCCCAGAAAGCCATTTTGCTTTTTTGCATTTCTTTTCCATGAGGATGGTCTTGATCCCTGTCTCCTGTACAATGCCAGGAACCTCATTCCATAGTTCATCAGGCACTCTATCTATCAGATCTAGTTCCTTAAATCTATTTCTCACTTCCACTGTATAATCATAAGGGATTTGATTTAGGTCATACCTGAATGGTCTAGCGGTTTTCCCTATTTTCTTCAATTTAAGTCTGAATTTGGCAATAAGGAGTTCATGATCTGAGCCACAGTCAGCTCCTGATCTTGTTTTTGTTGCCTGTATAGAGCTTCTCCATCTTTGGCTGCAAAGAACATAATCAATCTGATTTTGGTGTTGACCATCTGGTGATGTCCATGTGTAGAGTCTTCTCCTGTGCACATATACATTGCTGCATCTTTAGCCATTTATTATCAGTGAGCACTTAGGTTGCTCCCATATCTTACCTATTGTGGGGTATGTTAAAAAGAATGTAGAGTTGCAATATCTTTTCAAATTCGTGTTTTTGTTTCATTTGGAAAAATACCCAGAAATTTAATTGCTGGATTTTGGAAAATTTTATTTTTAACTTTTTGAGGAACCTCCATATTTTTCTACATAGTGACTGTATCAATTTACTTTCCCACCAACAGTGACCGAGGGTTCTCATCTCTCCATATCCTAGCCAACTCTTGCTATTTATTCTCTTTTTGACAATTATTCTGACAGGTATAAAGTGATATCTCATTGCAATTATAAATGGGATTGTATTCTTAATATCTCTTTCTGATAGTTCATTGTTAGTGCAGAGCAAAAACCAAATTTCTGTAGATTAATTTTGTATCCTGAAACGTTATTGAATTCATTTATTAAATTTTATAGTTTTGATGGTATCTTTAAGATTAAATATATATATATATATACATATATATATACATATACATACATACATACACGTCCCACCCTTTTCTCCTCACTGTGTCCACAAGGCTGTTCTGTATGTTTAAGTCTCCATTGCTGCCCTTAAATAGGTTCATCAGTATCACCTTTCTAGATTCCATATGTGCATGTGTGCAAGCTAAGTCATTTCAATTGTGTTTGACTCTTTGGAACACAATGCACTGTAGCCTGTCAGGCTTCTCTGTCCATGGGATTCTCCAGGCAAGAATACTAGAGTGGGTTGCTGTGCCCTCCTCCAGGGATCTTCCCCACCCATGGATGGAACCTGCATCTCTTATGTCTCCTTCATTGGCAGGCAGCTTTTTACCACCAGCAACACTGGGGAAGCCCCAGATTACACATATATGCATTAATATACAACATTTGTTTTTATTTTTCTGACTCTAGCCTCTAGGTTCATCCACCTCATTAGAACTGACTCAAATGCGTTCCTTTTTTTGTGGCTGAGTAACATTCCACTGTATATATGTACCATAATTTTTTATCCAGTCATCAGTTGAAGGACATCTAGGTTGCTTCCATGTCCTAGTTATTATAAATAATGCTGCAATTAAACATTGGGGCACATGTGTCTTTTTCAATTATGGTTTTCTCAGAGTATATGCTTGGTAGTTGGATTGTTAGGTCATATGATAGTTTTATTTCTAATTTTTAAAGGAATCTCTATACTGTGTTTCATGTTGTCTGTATCAGTTTACATTTCATCAACAGTGCAAGAGGGTTCCTCTTTCTCTACACCCTCTCCAGAGTTTATTGTTTGCATATTTTTTTGATGGTGGCCATTCTGATCAGATGGGCATCACTGACTCAATGGACATGAGTTTGAGCTAGCTCTGGAAGTTGGTGATGGACAGGGAAGACTGGCGTGCTGTAGTCTATGGGGTCACAAAGCGTCAGACACGACTGAGAAACTGAACTGAACTGATTCTAATCAGTGGTGATACTTCATTGAAGTTTTGATTTGCATTTCTCTAATAATGAGCTATGTTGAGCATCTTTTCTCGTGTTTATTAGCCATCTGTAAGTCTTCTTTGAAAAAATGTCTATTTCATCTTCTTTCTCCCAATTTTTGATTGTGTTGTTTGTTTTTCTCACATTCAGCTGCATGAGCTGCTTGCATATTATGGAGATTAACCTATTGTCAGTTGTTTCGTTTGCTCTTATATTCTCCCATTCTGAGAGTTGTCTTTTCAATTTGTTTATAGTTTCCTTAAAGCTGTGCAAAAGCTTTTAAGTTTAACTAGGTCTCATTTGTTTATATTTTATTTTATTTCCATTATTCTAAGAGGTAAGTCACAGAGGATCTTGCTGTGATTTATGTCAGTGTTCTGCCTATGTTTTCCCCTAAGATATAGTTTCTGGTCTCACATTTAGGTCTTTAATCCATTTTGAGTTTCCCTTTGAGCATGGTGTTAGGAAATCTTCTAATTTATTTCTTTTACACATACTGGTTCAGTTTTCCAAACACCACTTATTGAAGAGATTACCTTTTCTCCACTGTATATTCTTGCCTTCTTTGTCAAGGATAAGATGCCCATATGTGCTTGGGTTTATCTCTGGACTTTCTATCTTGTTTCATTAGTCTATATTTCTGTTTTTGTGCCAGTACATTACTGTTTTGATGACTGTAGCTTTGTAGTATAGTCTGAAGTCAGGAAGGTAGATTCCCTCCAGCTCCATACTTCTTTCTCAAGATTGCTTTAGTTATTTGGGGGTCTTTGTGTATCCATATGAATTGTGAGGTGTTTTGTTGTTGTTGTTGTTGTTCTACTTCTATGAAAAATGCTATTGATAATTTGATAGGTATCACATTGAATCTGTAGATTGCATTTGGTAGTATATTCATTTTTGCAATATTGACCTTTCCAACTCAGGAACATTGAAGAACATTATCTTTGATTTCTTTTATCTGTGTTTTATAGTTTTACATATACTGTTCTTTTGTGTTATTAGGTAAAGTTTATGCTTTTCTTGCAATGGTAGATAGGATTGAGTCCTTAATTTCTATTTCTGGTTATTCATTGTTAATGAATAAGAATACAAGTGATTTCTGTGTATTGATTTTGTGTCCTGCAACTTTAATTAATTCACTGATTAGCTCTAGTAATTTTCTGATAGAATCTTTAGAGTTTTCTATGTATGATATCATATTTGGAGGAGAATGGATACATGTATATGTATGGCGAGTCTCTTTGCTCTTTACCTGAAACTGTCACAACATTGTTAATCAGCTATACTGCAATACAAAAATATTTTTGGTATTAAAAAATAACAATAGATTAGAAAATAAACAAGTAAAATCACAAATAAATAACCTAACTTTACATCTAAAGTTACTAGAGGAAGAAAGGGAAACAAAACCCAAATTTGTAGAATGAAAGACATTGTAAGGATCAGAGGAGAAATGAAATAGAAATGAAGAAAAACAGCAAAGAAACTAAAAGCTGGTTCTTTGAGAAGTTAAAAAAAAATTAATAAGCCTTTTGCCAGACTCATCAAGAAAGAAAGGGAGAAGTTTCAAATTAGTAAAATTAGAAGTGAAAAAGAAGTTAAAACTGACAGCAGGATCATAAGAAACTACTAAAAGCAACTACATGTCAATAAAGGACAGCCTGGAAGAAATGGACTAATTCTTATAAATATATGATCTTCCAAGACTGAACCAGGAAGAAATGGAAAACATGAAATGACCAATCACAAGTAAAGAAATTGAAGCAGTGTTTAAAAATCTTCCAAAGATAAAAGTGCAGAACTACATGGCTTCACAGATTGTTGTTGTTAAGTCGCTCAGCTGTGTCCAACTCTTTGTGACCCCACGGATTGCAACATGCCAAGCCTCCCTGTCTTTCATCATCTCCGAGTTTGCCCAAGTTCATGTCCATTGAATCAGTGATGCCATCCAAATATTTCATCCTCTGTCACTCTTTTCTCCTTCTGCCTTCAATCTTTCCCAACATCAGTGTCTTTTCCAATGAGTCAGTTGTTCCCAGCAAGTGGCCAGTATTGGAACTCCCAGTATTGAAGCTTTAACTTCAGCATCAGTCCTTCCAATGAATATTCAGGGTTGATTTCCTTTAAGATTGATTGTTTGACCTCCTTGCTATCCAAGAGACTCAAGAGTTTTCTCTAGCACCACAGCCTTCTTTATGGTCCAACTCTCACATCCATACGTGACTACTGGACAAAGCATAGCTCTGACTATATGATCTTTGTCTGCAACATGATGTCTCTGCTTTGGAAACAGGGCATGGAAACAGTGACAGACTTTATTTTTTTGGGCTCCAAAATCGCTGAGGACAGTGACTGAAGGCATAAATTAAAAGATGCTTACTCCTTGGAGGAAAAGCTATGACAAACCTAGACACTATATTAAAAAGCAGAGACATCACTTTGCAGACAAAACTTCACAGGTGAATTCTACCTAACTTTTAGAAAAGAGCTAACAACTATTCTTCTCAAACTGTTTTTAAAAAAATTGCATAGGAAGGAATACCCCCAAGGTAATTCTATGTGGCCACAATCACCCTGATACCAAAATCAGACAAAAATATCACACAAAAAAGAAAATTACAGGTCAATATCACTGATGAACATAGATGCAAAAATCCTCAGCAAAATACTAGCAAACAGAATTTACCAACACATTAAAAGAGTCAAACATCACGAACAAGAGAGATTTATCCAAGGGATGCAACTATTCATCAACATATGCAAATCAGTCAATATAATATACCACAGTAACAAACCAAAGGAAAAAAACAATATATGACCATCTTATTAGATGGAGAAAAAGCTTTTGACAAAGTTCAACACCTATTTATTATAGAAACTGTTCAAAAAGTGGGCACTGAGGAAAGATATCTCAAGATAATTAAGGCCATATATGACACATCCACAGCTAAGATCATTCTCAATGGAGAAGGCTGAAAGCATTTCCTTTAAAGTCAGGAATAAAAAAAGGATGTCCACTCTCATCGCTATCATTCAACATAGTTTTGAAAGTCCTAAACACAACAATTACAAAAGGAAATGAAATAAAAGGAGCTCAAATTGGAAAAGCAGAAGCAAAACTTTCACTGTTTGCAGATGACATGATACTATACATTAAAAGTCCTTAACATGCTACAAGAAAACCACTGGAGTTAAACAATGAATTTGTTAAAGCTGCAGGATACAAAATTAACACACATAAATTTCCTGTACACTAACAATGAAAGATCAGAAAGAAACAGTCCCATTTAGTATCACAACAAAAATAATAAAATACTTAGGTATACACCTCCCTAAGAAGGTAAAAACATGTACTCAGAAAACTATAAGATACTGATGAAGGAAATCAAAGTTGACAGAAATAGGTGTAGAGATATACCATGTTATCAGTATTGTGAAAGAATCAGTATTGTGAAAATAATTATACTATCCAAAGTAATCTACAGATTGAAAGCATTCCTTATCAAATTACCAATTGCATTTTCCCACACTATTAGAACAAATATTTTGCAATTTGTATGGAAGCACAAAAAAATAAGGCAATCTTGAGATAGAAGAGTAGAGCTGGAGGGATCAGGTTCCCTGAATTCAGACTATACTACAAAGCTACAGTAATTAAGTAATCAAGATAGTATGGCATTGGTGCAATAATAGAAATATAGATCAGTGGAGCAGGATAGACACCCCAGAAGTAAAGGTCATCTAATCTATGGCAAAGGAGGTAAGGATGCACAATAGAGAAAAGATAACCTTTTCTATAAGTGGAGCTGGAAAAACTGGGCAGCTACATGTAAAAGAATAAAATTAGAACACCCCATAACAGCATACACAAATATAAACTCAGGATGGATTAAAGATGTAAGGATAAAGCCTGATACTATAAAACTCTTAGAAGAAAATATAAGTAGAACACTCTTTGACATAAATCACAGCAAGATCTTTTTTATCCACCTCCTAGAGTAATGAAAATAAAAACAAAAGCAAACAGAACCTAAGTAAGCATAAAATCTTTTGCACAGCAAAAGAAATCATAAATGAAACAAAAACAAACAAAAAACCAACCCTGACACTGAGAGAAAATATTTGCAAGCAAGTGACCAACAGGGGATTGGTCTCCAATATAAACAAATAGCTTATGCAGCTCAGTAAAAACAACAACAACAACAAAACAAAAATAAAACCAATAAAAAATGGAGGGGAAGATATAAATAAGCATTACTCCAAATAAGACATACAGATGGCAAAAGAAAAAAACATGAAAAGATGCTCAACATAAAAAAAAAATTATTAGAGAAATGTAAATAAAAACTACAATGAGCTATCACCTCACACTGGTGAGCATGGCCATCATCAAAAAATATATAAACAATACATCTTGGAGAAGGTATGGAAAAAAGGGAATCCTCTTACTCTTTTGGTGGAAATGTAGACTGGTACAACCACTGTGGAGGAAAGTATGGAGGTTCCTAAAAAACTAAAAATAGAACTACTATATGACGTAGCAATCCCACTCCTGGGCACTTATCTGGAGAAAACCATAATGTAAAGACATACATGCATGGCAATGTTCATTGCAGCAGAATTTATAATAGCCAAAACATGGAAGCAGTCTAAATGTTCATTAACAGAGGAATGGATAAATAAGATATTGTACATAAATACAATGGAACACTACTCAGCAATAAAAAGTGCAAAATAATGTATATGCAGTGACATGGATGGACTTAGAGATTGTCATATCTAGTGAAGTAAGTCAGATACATGCAAACATCATGTAATATGTTATATCACATGATATTAAAAAATGATACAAATGAACCTGTTTACTGAACAGAAATTGAGTAATGGATGTAGCAAACAAACTTATGGATACCGGGGGGATAAATTAGGGATTGGAGCTGACACATACACACTACTATATATAAGCTATATAATTAATAATAACCTACTTATTGCACAAGGAATTGTATTCAATACTCTGCAATGCCCTATATGGAAATAGAATCCAAAAAAAAAGAGTGGATATATGCATATGTATAAGTGACTCACTTTGCTGTACAGCAGAAACTGACATTATAAATCAGCTGTACTTTAATAAAAAGGAATTAAAAATTCATTAAGATACTCTCTTTTGACTGAGTGTTTCAGTCTATTACCACTTAATTATTTATTGGTGTGTACTTATTGCCATTTTGATGATTGTGTTCTGATTGTTTTATAGCTCTGTTTTTCTTCTTACTTGCTCTTTTGTTCTCTTCCCTTGTGATTTGATCTTTGTCTTTACTGTTATGTTTGTATTACTTTCTTTTTTTTAATATGTTTATCAATTAGAGATTTCTGCCCCCGTACTTGTCATTTGTGGGTGCCTACCTGGGTTGTGGATTTTGAATATACTGTGTCTCTGCCTCTTTTCCCTTTCTTATTGAGGTTCCTTCTTGATAACTTTAGAAGTGGAAAATCTCTTCTGATCATCTTTATTTCTTTCTCATTGGTAGTTTCTCTACAATAGCTGTAGTTTCTTTACAATAGCTGTAATGCAGGTGAGTTCAAGTTATTCCTACTCTGGTATCTTGGCCTCTATGGGCTATAGTCATTGACGTATTTAATCCTTGCAACAAGCATGAGGTGCATGTAAGGAAATGGAGACACATGTAGGCTTCCAATCTAGGATTTGAATCCAGGCAATTTGGTTCAGAAATCTCTTGAAGAATAATATTCAGAGATAGCACAGGAGGAGAATAACTAATAGAAGAGCATGGTGGCATGAGGTGGAAACAGGAGGGGGTTTGTGGTGAGCATAAACTACAGCAAGAATCTAACTGTAGATATTCAGCTCCAAGCTGTGATTTGAATATTGTTGACACTATGAGATTCAAAATACAAAGAAAAAACAAAGTTAATAAAAGTTGTTCATCCTAAGATTTCAATATGAAGAACAAGCTAACTGGAGTATTATGGTTAATACCTTGAGATCTCAAATCATTCAATTTCTTATGTTTTAGGTTTTTATTATTAAAGTCCAAGTATAGTGTATTCATCTGTGCAGACCTAACATTTAACCCTCACTTTTACCTGGATTGCGTTAAGACATTTAAGTAAACAAATCTAATTTGTTGTCCACAAAGATCAAATTAGCTGCATAACCCATATTTCCACTGTACTTTGTATAATCAACTTAAGAATGTGAATTGAGACTTAGATTTCAAAAGGTTGAGCTTTGTATGCTGTCTTTGCCTTAAAGAATTAAATAACATTCCTAACCCCTAGTTTTTCTATAATGGGGCAGATTATATATACTTTTCACATGATGCCTGCAGTGATATAAGAGGATGCTGTGAATCAAGAACCTTTGAACCACATTTGGAAGGTCTTTGAATCTCTTTATTATCATAGTCAGCTGGGGATGCCAGTGAAAACACTATCTCATGAACTAGACTTCTTGGATGTTTCTGCTGTCAGAAATTGGGAAATCAATCAGATGTTTTATCCTTTATATGAAATATCTGTTTTGAAGATCCTTGGTGCTTAAATTACAGGCTTCAAGGGAAAAATAAGGCATATTTGCCCTGAAATGTGTGCCACACACACAGTTGAAACACAACATGTTTAACTAAACAAGATAAAATCTTTGACTTCTTGAAAACACAGTTCCAAATTATACTCAGTGAGGTAATGATTTCCTTCCTAGAGATGCAGTGTGTGCTGCTTTATAGGGTGCTGTACCTGGGCCATCTGTCTACAGTTTCCTCTGCTAGACTCACTTGGAAATTTCAAGATGGTATGTATCTCCTTAATTTTCCATTGACAGACAAATTGAAATATAGTAGGCTCTGGTCTCTCAGTCTAATCAAAAACAGTTTTGCAGGTATTTACAATTTACAGCATCCCATGTCTTTGAAAATCTTTGATACAAATATCTGTAAATTTTGAAACTTTTGTAATTTATTTCATCTGCCAGGTTTTAATTCAAAGATAGTAGATGCTTCTGATTATATAAAAATCTAGCAGCAGTATACAATTTAACTTTTAATGATAATGCTAGAAAAAGTACTGATGGCTGTGGTAAGAAAATCAGAATTAAAAATTGCTTACTTACTTGTTTCATGTGGTTTCTAACACTCTGTGTTCCCAAGAAAGCACAGTAGAGTACTTAGTTTTTATTTTATACCATTTCATTTGTCATTAAAATATAATATCATTGAGCGTTCATCCATTAGTCAATATAATCCAAATGCAATAGCTTTCATGAACAAGCAATAGTGCTCAATGACATGTATGTTTACAAACACAGGTTGTTTCTGAATATGAAGATTCCTTAAGAAAGTACAATTTCAAGTTTTAATAGACCCAATATAAGAAAAAAATCATTGTGATAGCATGTGATAATGAAGGGCCTGCTTCTGGCTCCCAAGTCCAGAAGGACATTTGCATCTACATATAAAACCTTCACCTTTCACCCCACATAGTTGTCTAATCTGACCCAGAGGCAGACTCTCTGGATAGACAGGTCAGAGGTCACAGAGCTTTGTCCCTCTCCCAAGCTCAGCAATAAAATAAGCTGTGCTTCTTGCTTTCAGGAGTTATGAGAGGTACTGGAGATAAACCAGAAGTGTCCCTCTAGGTGAAATTCCCTCACAAGGAAACATGAGGCCTGAACAAGTGTCCCTTTCAACAACCAACACTTAAGAGCAGAGCAGAGGAAGCACAGGCAGAATAGATATTACAACCATGTACACCGTAGGGAGCTTGTTCAAACAGAGGAACAATCAAGGGTTTTCCTAGTTCCTCTGTTCTCCCCTTTCTGAGCCTACCCTCTGCTTGGTGAAGTTGTCAGAGTAGTCTTCTCACAGACTTTCAGGCATCAGAATCATAAACATTATCTTGGTGTCTCCATCATCCTTTGGAAACTTTAATCCCAAATTGGAAGAAGGGAGAAGACCCTGTACTAATGTCTTAACCCTTTATAGTTGTTCTATAGCATTTTTACCTGATCCAAGAAGGGATTCTTCTCCTCCCAGGGGGTGGTAAAATGCAATTTTACATTACCCAGCACCCTTCCATGTGCGCTGATTAACTTTTTAATTTTTTTTTTATTTTTTAACTTTACAATATTGTATTGGTTTTGCCATATATCAAAATGAATCCGCCACAGGTATACATGTGTTCCCCATCCTGAACCCTCCTCCTTCCTCCCTCCCCATACACATTTATATATGTTCTGGTCCTTTACCTTGGCTCCTTGTATTACACAAATTCTTTCCTTTTTGAATATAGCTTAGCTCTCCCAAGTGAAAGCCTTGTCTCCAAATTGGACTTTGTTTTGTAAGTGTAAAGATGAACATTTCTCCTTTGGTTCTGAGTTCTGCTTTCCTCAGATGATGGACATCACATTCCTATTGAGGGGAGGGCTGTCTATTAGCAAGAATTACCACATATGATATCATTTTATATGGAAAACATTCTCTCCTTCCTACTCTTTATATAGGAAATACTAGTTCTATTACTTCCTAGATCACATTCCTGCATTGTTACTTCCTCCCAGCTCTAATGATCACTCTAGTCCCTATTAAGCAGTGTATGCTCAAATGATCTCAAACTCTGCAGCTCCAGGGAGAAAAGTGTTCCTTGTCCTATACAACTAAACTAAAGGAAGCTCAGAAGCTTCATGCTCTGTGCTAATTTCTGTTCTGGTTCCTCTGTCTCAACCACGTCATGTATTCAAGGCTCTTGACATCTTCAGAAGAATAAAGGAACATTTCTTCATTATTTAGGCCCATCTTCTCCAGTGCCTATAGTACTGAAGAGAGTATGCCCAAGACCAGCCACTTAGCAAAACCCAAAAGCTTACTTCTGAAATTATTAAAGATGAAACTCTCCAATTCAAAGAGGGCTTTATAGAATGTCTGATTTTCAGAAGCTTCTGAGATCACTTCCTGCTTCTATGACCAGCATTTATGAGTATAATGAATTCTTCTGGCAAGGAATTAGCAGAAGTGTTTTTACAGCCAAAATCTACCTCAGGGAAAGGGATTTAGGAGTGAAACACATGAAATGTCCTGCAGAGCAGGCTTTCCTTTTGCCCTTCTGGACATACACCTGTCAGCTGTAAGCCTGGGCTCTGTGCCAGTTTAAAATGCTGGATCACAGATCTGCAGGGTCCAGACAGGGACATTCCAAACCCAAAGGCATCCCCCCATTTTCTGTTAAGTCTTCTCTGAGAAGCTGGGGAGGCGAAATCATTTTTGTTTAGTTGTTAGCAAAACTTTGATCTTTATAGACAACATTTCTAATGTACCTGTTTGTCTTTGGCCTGCCCATTCCCTTATAATTGTCCCCCAGAACTCCAGAATGGTGCCCCAGCTGTATACTCTGATATTATCCTATGTGTGTCTTCATAGGTTTTAGTTGTTTATAAGTGTTTGTCTCATTTTCTCCCTCAGCTCATGAATGCCATGGGGGAGTCACCTTAATATCCCTAGTCCCTAGTCCAGTTCCTGGCATCATATGCATTTGTGGCTGAGAAGATAATGGGCTTTTCCTTTTCTTAACACTCTTGGAAACGGCTCTTTATCACAGCTCACGGGAACTGGATATTAAACTGGGTGAATGTTTAATATCCAGTTCTGTTTAGCTGGATATGCCTTTGGGTGTCATTTAGCTTTGGTTTCTTAACTCATAAGAACATTTAAGATATCTTTTGACTTTGATTGCCTAACATTCTAAACATCTAACATATCCTTCCATATATTCCAATATTAGCCATTGGAACTTGTTCCCCAGTGAATTTAATAGGACTAAACACATTTATCTTTATAGTGCTTTAAGAGGAAATAAATTAAAATTCTTTGTAGTACTTATGTTTTTAGGAAACAAAGTGATAATTTTACTTCATGGGCTCAGCAGTTTATAATTATCAATAAAGTTAACAACTATAGCAAAAACCAGGGTCTTGCCAGGTGGTGCTAGTGGTAAAGAACCTGCTTGCCAATGCAGGAGACATAAGAGACGTGGGTACAATTCCTGGGTTGAGAAGATCCCCTGGAGGAGGGCGTGGCAACCCACTCCAGTATTTCTGCCTGGAGAATCCCCATGGACAGAGGAGCCTGGTGGGCTACAGTCCATAGGGTAGCAAAGAGTTGGACAGGACTGAAGCGACTTAGGGTACATGTACATAGCAAGAACACTCTCAAACATTCGTTAGTAAAGGATATTCTTATAGAATTCTCTCCATTGGTATTTCAGAGAATTATCCACTCAATCCTACAGCACAGATCTTATTTTGCTGAATCTGTTCCTGGGTAGTTATTTTCTTTTCTTGCCTTCATCTTCTCCTTTCCCTTCCCTTTCTCATTTTCCTTCTCCTTACCTTTTCCTGTATTCATTAAGTCAAAGGCCTTTTTCTCTTTCATTCATTGCAACTCAAAGTAACTTTAGTTACTTTTTGGCATACCTGTTTACCATACTCTGGGCTGTTAGCAGCCTTGCTAATATTTCTCTCTTTTCATTTGAAAGCATATTATCTTTTGTCCTTTACAGAGAGCTTCTTTGCCTGCAGAAACCTCATCTCCATAATTCTAGGAGCCTTTTACTTCCCTGGGTATTTCTGACCTGAATTTTGGCCAGTTGTGTCTTACAAAGTCAGCAAGTTTCCTCCAAATATTATCATTAAGTGTTTCCTGTGTGAAATCCTGTCCTTTCCAGTGTACTTAGAAGAAGGAAGTAGAAAAAAACAATGTGGATATTTTTATAGGCTTTTTTTTCTCCTTGAAACCGACTGCTTGCAAATCCTTAGATAATTTCAGTGAGAGTAAAGTAAACTGCTGATAGGGACTAGGCAAATAGAGGTTAGGATGGTTGAAGTATTTTCCAGTGTTCTGTAGGGGATAATCAGGCTTGCGTGATTTTAGCAGAACTGTTTGAGTTAATTCCCTTTATGTCAGGGAATCTGAGTATTTCTCTAGAATTGAAGGTATTATTGTACCCTTTGCAGAGTGGAGAAGTACAAAGCACACAGATTAATCCTAGATCTAGGAAATTCTATAGAAGTTTAGTCCTAGGAAGGATGAACACTAATGACTGATTCTTACTTTTCAGGTATTAGGTATCTGAAATGGGAGGGTGGGGTAGTTCTGGAGAGTGAGCAATAATATTTAAGTGAGTATAATTGGTAATGAAATGATGGAGAAAATCTTGAATAGAAACTTTGGATTAAAATTATTTTTAGAGAATATAAATATTGAATGTGGGTTATAAAAGTAATGTTGAACCTTGTTGAAACTTAACTCTTAGAAGACTTAAGAAAAAAATCTTTGTGTTTATTGTATTTCTATGAAAATATTACATAATTTTCTTTTGCTCCTCATTCCTTCCTTTTTTCTCTCATCAACCACTTATGGGGCCTTGGAAAAGTGCCAGGTTTATGCTATGCATTACTGATTTCCCTTTTCTGGGCCAGCACTTCCACCTTTTTTTAAGTCATAAATCTAATACTGCTTCTATGCCTTCTGTTCTATGAAAACATCTGATAAACTAGTCAGCAGTAAAGTGATACTAACAATATTTTACTTCTTTCAGAAATATTTATATTTAAAATAAGTCCAGGAAAGGTCTAATGCTAAAATGAAAGAAAGGAAGCCAGTAGGAAACTTTCAGGCTTCTTGAGTTGATTGAATGAAGAATTTAGACACTGATTTTTCTCTGAAGGCTCAGCATATATTAACTTACTGAGATCGACAATGAAGTACCTCAAAATGACTGTTATCTACTCTAAACCCCGGAAATCCCCATTAATTCAAAAGTTTTCTTTTCCATAAAATGGAAGGTATTTGGTCAGTTGTACTCAGGAGTAGCTCAGTTTTAGCCAGCTGACCAGGAACAGGTGCCAAATGTGAAGAAGGAGAGTGAAAAGATTTGCTCATATGGCAGAACTTGCTCTGGTCTTTACCACGGAGGTCTACAGTGCATCTCATAGAAGGTATTGGCAAGGCTGTCTATTGCTGCCTCCCTGCAGAGAAGTTGAAATCAAAGTCATCAGTCTAGGAGTGAGTGAAGGGAGGTGAGTGGGTTGGAATATTTTGGGGACATATCATTAGATATCTTTAGCTGTTTTCTAAATAAATCCTGGAGAAATTTCTGGTAGTGTGAATCACATTTCATTTTCACAAAGTACAAGTCTACGTTTGTTGTTTGGCCTAGGTTGACTGTGAAAAATGAATCTCAGCCTCAATTATGGCAATTATGAGTATAGTGAGCAAAGTAGAAAGAATAAAGCAGGTTGTTAAAATTAATATTTGTGGTACTGAAGGTGTAATCAAGTGTTCTGTTTAGAATGAATGGAATTTGCAGTTTATAATTACAAAGAATTAACGTACTATGGAAAAAGAACAAAGAAGTCATAGCTTGTATTATAACATTTATAGGCAAAATAACTATTAAGCAGCTAGTATGTTGCAAAAGAAAGTACACTCTTTTCATGAAAGTTATATATTACATAATTAGCACAACTTTAGGACAGTGTGGCCTAGAAAAGTGATTTTGTGCGTGAACTTTGGGGTCAGAAAGTCCTGGATTTACATTATGTTTCAGGTTGTTACTGGCTAAGTGACCTTAGGCAGTCATTTAAAGTCTTTCTGAGACACTCTTATCTGCAAAAATAGGGATAAAAATGATTATTATAAAGTATTGCTTAGTCTCAGATTTTAATTATACCATTGACGGGGGACTCATGAGACATCCAGAAGAAAATCTTCCACTCTATTCTGTTTGCATTCAGATTAGAGGACTGGGTCTGATATGGTCTGTTCCCTTATCACACACACACAGGCATGCATACTTCATGGATTAAAGAAGTTGAAGAATTTCCAGAGAAGTGAATTCATAAACGAATAATATTGATAATTGATACTGAGGAAAATAGTGCAGTAAAGAGGAATAGGAAGTATTGTAGGAAAAGAGAGGTTATCATTTTAAATAGTGGCATTTAAAAAATTCCTGAAGAAGATAAAAGAGATAAGCTGTGATAATCATTGGGGAAAAGGAATTGCAAGTACAGGGCTTCTGCTTGGCTTGTTTCAGCAACAATGAGGAGACCAGTATGTTGGAATGAAGTGAACAAGGCAGACTGAGGACATAGGAAGATATGAAATCAGAGTGGTAGTGGTCACGTCACTTAAATCCCTGTAGGCTATACTAAGGATTGTGGTTTTTCCATATACTGAAATGGGATGCTATTGGAGGGTTTTGATGGGATCAGTTATGTTGTAACAAGGTCGCTTTGGGTGCTGCATTGAGAAAACCTGTAATGTGGCAAAGATAAGGGAAAGGAGATCTGTTATGATGCTACTGCAGTAATCCACACAGGTAATTTGTAGAGAAACAGGAAGCCTAGTAGTTTGTACTCAGGTGGTACCTGCATAGGGTGCTGACATATTGGATGTGCAGTATGAGAGAAAGAAAGATTTCAGCCTACTCTCCTGGAAAAATAGAGTTGAAATGGGGAAGACTTTAGAGGTGAAAGCTTGAGAAGGAAGATCAAGAGCTCAAATTTGGACATTTTAAATTTTAAATAGTTTTTAGACATTTAGATGTTATTTAAGGTTATTGAAGCACAAGCTGGAATCAAGATTGCTGGGAGAAATATCAATAACCTCAGATATGCAGATGACACCACTTTTATGGCAGAGAGTGAAGATGAAAGTGAAAGAGGAGAGTGAAAAAGTTGGCTTAAAGCTCAACATTCAGAAAACGAAGATCATAGCATCTAGTCCCATCACTTCATGGAAAATAGATGGGGAAACAGTGGAAACAGTGTCAGACTTCATTTTTTTGGGCTCCAAAATCACTGCAGATGGTGACTGCAGCCATGAAATTAAAAGATGCTTACTCCTTGGAAGGAAAGTTATGGCCAACCTAGATAGCATATTGAAAAGCAGAGACATTACTTTGCCAACAAAGCTTCGTCTAGTCAAGGCTCTGGTTTTTCCTGTGGTCATGTATGGATGTGAGAGTTGGACTGTGAAGAAGGCTGAGCACCGAAGAATTGATGCTTTTGAACTGTGGTGTTGGAGAAGACTCTTGAGAGTTCCTTGGACTGCAAGGAGATCAAACCAGTCCATTCTGAAGGAGATCAGCCCTGGAATTTCTTTGGAAGGAATGATGCTAAAGCTTAAACTCTGGTACTTTGGCCACCTCATGTGAAGAGTTGACTCATTGGAAAAGACTGATGCTGGGAGGGATTGGGGGCAGGAGGAGAAGGGGACGACAGAGGATGAGATGGCTGGATGGCATCACTGACTCGATGGACGTGAGTCTGAGTGAACTATGGGAGTTGGTGATGGACAGGGAGGCCTGGCGTGCTGAAATTCATGGGGTCGCAAAGAGTCAGACAAGACTGAGCGACTGAACTGAACTGAACTGAACTGAAGGTTATTGAGAAGGTGCTTGGGTTTGTGAATCTGGAGTTCAGGGTTATAAATTAGGGAATTATTAGTATATGCATGATATATGTGGTAAAGAAAGTGCCTGAAATGCAGGAGACATGGGTTGGATCCCTGGGTTGGGAAGATCCCCTTAAAAAGGAAATGGAAGCCCACTCCAGTATTCTTGCCTGGAGAATTCCATGACAGAGGAGCCTGGCAGGCTACAGTCTATAGGGTGATGACAGGCTACAGTCCATAGGGTGATTTGGACATGACTTAGTGACTAAACCACCACCACATTCTATATAAAGCCATGAATCTGGGTGAGATCGTCAAAGGAAGAAGACTGGAAAGAGAGGAGAAATGGTCTGAGGACTCAACCTTAGAGTATATCAACAGTAATAGATTGAGGAAAAGACAAGGAGCCAGCAATGTAGACTGAGAAAGAATGGCCAGTGAGATAGAAGGTAAAGCAAGTGAGTATGGGATGCCAGACATTATTGAATGAAGTGTTAACAAGGCAGGGGGTGTAAAGTAAAGAACAGTAAAGAACTGTTTCAAATACTGCTGCAAGTCACATAAAAGATAGCTTGGAAACATAGAGCATTGGGCTTTAACAACTTCAAGGTGAATTAGGTAAATGAAGTTTTGTGGGAGTGGTAGTTGTGAAATAACAGAAACTGTATCTATTGGTCTCTACATTTCCTCGGAGAAGGCAATGGCAACCTACTCCAGTACTCTTGCCTGGAAAATCCCATGGACGGAGGAGCCTGGTAGGCTGCAGTCCATGGGGTCACGAAGAGTCAGAGGACTGAGCGACTTCACTTTCACTTTTCACTTTCATGCATTGGAGAAGGAAATGGCAACCCACTTCAGTGTTCTTGCCTGGAGAATCCCAGGGATGGTGGAACCTGGCGGGCTGTGGTCTATGGGGTCGCACAGAGTTGGACATTACTGAAGTGACTTAGCAGCAGCAGCAGCTACAGTTCCTGGTATAGGGGTCCTGAAACTTCTGTAATTTCATGAATGATAAGAGAACTAGGAGCATCCTTTGTTCTAATACTTGTTGTTTGATTCTGGTTCCTGACCCAGAGCCCCCAAATCTCTTGGAATTTCCTAGGTGATAGGAGTGATTTTGTTCTAATGATGTGACTTTGGGTGAGCTCCTTGATAGTTTCTGGATGTGGCCCTGTTATCTGAAAGACTAAGCCATGAGGTGAAGCTTGAAACTTTCAGTACTGCCACTACCTACCTCCTCTAGAGAGGGGAGAGGAGCTAGAAGTGGAGTTAATAGCTCATCATGCCTATATGATGAGGTGCCTATATCCTGTCTCATGCATCGAACCTGGACTGGCTATCTGTTTTATATATGATAATATACATGTTTCAATGCTATTCTCTCTAAATTTAAATGATAAATTAATATCAATGATACTTATAAAGGGCTCCCCAGGTGGCTCAGTGGGTAAAGAATCCACCTTCATTGCAGGAGTTTCAGGGGTCACAAGTTGGAAAGAGCCCCTGGTGGAGGCCAAGGCACCTCACTCCAGTATTCTTTCCTGGAGAATCCCAAGGACAGAGGATCCTGGTAGTCCATGGGGTTGCAAAGAGTCAGGCATGACTAAAGCAACTGAGCACACATGCATGCATGCATACTTAAAAAAAAAGCATGTATTTGGAAATTAAATTTCCATTTGTAAATGATGGTTACATCTAAGAAGCCATAAACAAGGAAAATTAGAAATATTTGTAGCAAAATAAAAATATTTGTAACAGAATTTATCAGAATTTGTTGTATGCAGCTGAAGCTGCTCAAAGCAACTAAATACAATACGGAATTCTGAATAAGGTATGAAAACAAATAATAGCACAAAACGTGAAACTTGAATAAAACCCATACCTTAGTTACTAATACTGTGTGTGCTTAGTCATTCAGTTGTGTCTGACTCTCTGCACCCCATGGACTGTAGCCCCCCAGGCTCCTCTGTCCATGAGATATTCCAGGCAAGAATACTGGAGTGGGTTGCCATTTTCTTCTCCAGGGGATCTTCCTGACCCAGGGATCAAAACCTGGGTCTCCTGCATTGCAGGCGGATTCTTTATACTTATCACATGTTAATTTTCTGTTATTATTTTTTTGCAACAAGTATTTCTTTATATTTTAAGAATTGGATTAGAAGCTTCAAATCTCATTCAAAAAAAATTTTTTTTAAGTCTCTAAAATAAGCTTTCTAGACTTTTAGCAGTAATACTAGATGCCAGAATAAATGGAACTATATCAAAGTTTTGAGTGAATATAAATTAGGAAACTAACATTCTGTTCATATTTAGTCAAGCAAGTAGAAACAAAAGCTAAGCAAAAATTCACAAGTTTTCAAAAAAATATATAATATACTTATTATACATATGTATGTATGCATACAAAAACTTTTATACTGCACTTGATAAAGGCTTGATAAAGAACAATAAAAAAGGAGATGGAGAAATTGGAAAACACAAACTAAATGAAGTAAATAATATGAAATAGAAAATGTGAAACAAACTAGAGTCAAAGATCATCATATATTCAAGTTTTTTAAAAACATGGCTGCTCATTAGAATCACATTTGGAGCTTTGGAGGAAAAAAAAATTGGGGCATCTGTATTTTTTAAAAAATTCCAAGATACATCAACATGAATTAACCTCCAATTAAATTAAATAAATTTGTATTAAAAAATCCAAAATAATTCCAATGTGCATCTGGACTTTAAAAAGTGATTACAGGTTTTTCTATTAAGTGGTAGTTTTAGTGATATAGGATTCTAATTTTTCTGTTGACCAGTCATGATGGTACAGTACTATTAAAATGAATACTAGTTGCATAATCACAATAGTAAAAGATGTCTATCCTTTTTCACAATTAATAGCTAGAAAAAAGATTAAAGATAATTACAATTGTAAGCCATAATGGAAACATGATTAACCTAACAGTATTAAATAATTACATACAATTTGGGGGTTTAAGTAGAGTGATGTGATAAGTGGAAATGTATACATGCACATGTCTTCATCCACCCAGCCAGTCTATGTCTTTTTGTTGGTGCATTTAATCCATTTACATTTAAAGTAGTTATCCAGAAGGTATGATCCTATTACCTTTTCCTTAATTGTTTGGGGTTTAATTTTTGTAGATCTCTTCTTTCTCTTGTGTTTTCTGCATAGTGTGGACGTTCTGTGGTAGGGGTAATGCTGTCCTCCAAGAGGGCTCACTTGCCAAGGAGCACCTCCCAGGACTTCTGCTGCCAGTGTCCCTGTCCACACAGTGAGCCACTGCTGACCCACACCTCCACAGGAGACCCTCCAAAACCAACAGTTACGTCTGATTCAGTCTCCTGTATGGTCATTACTCCTTTCCCCTGAGTCCTGGTGCATATAATATTTTGTTTGTGCCCTCCAAGAATGGAATCTCTGTTTCCCCCAGTCTAATGGAAATCCGATAATCAAATCTCACTGGCCTTCAAAGTCAGATTCCTTGGGAATTCCTAGTCCCTTTGGTGGATCCCCAGGCTAGGAAGACTGACATAGGGCTCAGAACCTTCAGAACAGTGAAAGAACTTCTTTGGTATTATTCTTTTCCAGTTTGTAGGTCACTCATCTAGTATGGGATTTCATTTTATCATGATTATGCCTATTCTACCATCTCATTGTGGCTTCTCCTTTGTCTTCAGACTTGGGGTATCTTTTTTTTCTTTTATTTTTTAACTTTAGAATATTGTATTGGCTTTGCCATATATCAACATGAATCTGCCACAGGTATACACGTGTTCCCCATCCTGAACCCTCCTCCCTCCTCCTTCCCCATACCATCCCTCTGGGTCGTCCCAGTGCACCAGCCCCAAGCATCAGACTTGGGGTATCTTTTTTAGTGTGTTCCAGAGTCTTCCAGCTGGTTGTTCGACAGCTAGTTGTGGTTTTGGTGCTCTCATTGGGAGATATGAGGGTACATCCTTCTACTCTGCCATCCTAATTTGATCTTCCCTGGAATATATTTTAAAATGAAGTTGATAGAAGTTGCTAATGAATTGGATGTGGGTATAAGCAAAAGAGAGAATTAAATATTATTCCTAATTTTTAGATGAACTGACAACTGGTGCTATAATGCTGAGGTTGAAAAGAAGCATATCCTATAGGAGGGAAGCAGGAGCACTCTTTTGAAGATATTCAGTTTGAGATAGTAGTACCCAAGAAGAAATATCAAATAGCATGAATACAATTCTAAAGCAAGAGATAGAGGTCAGGATTGCAGCCTGAGGGTGAGCAAGAGGATGGCGTTAAAATTGGTGAGTCTGTGGGAGCTCATTCAGGGAGTGACACTAGGAAGAGAGTACACACTATGTATTTATCAGTGAGCACGGAGACAAACATGAAGTATGTTCAACCAAATAAAATCAAGGTCAATAAGAAATGAATTTGACTTTCAAGGAAGACATAAGATATCTTCTTTAATTCCTCTAGGAAGAGAAAGCAAAACCACCTTCCAGGATGTTGGGCAGCTGGAAAAAAACTACCTTTGCTCCTCCACAGGTTCCTCTACACCTCTACACAAACTTACTTTAACCAGGTCAGACCATCACCAGAATCACTAAGGAAGCTATTTTCCTTCTATAGTTTTTGTAATAGAATAGTCATTGAATGCTGTCAACATATTCTAATATCTGATGAGTCAGCTGACACTTGTTTTCATATTTATGTGTTTAGTGCAAGGCTGACCTTGTAGAACCATGAAGACAAATGCTAAAGTCTTAGATCTTTAAAATAATAATTTATAAGTAGTGATATTAGGATAGTAAGGCAATTTTAACTTTTTATTTATGATTGAAGAACACCTTCATTAATGAATACTATTTCACACGGAAACTGAGGAACCTTTAGCTTGTCTAGAATTGTTTACTGACTGAGAGGTTTTTCATATAAGTGTATTGCTCCTTTCTACATGGAAAATTCACAGCTTCAAATTTTTGATTGTTCCTTTGGTAACAGCCCACAAGTACACCAATCAAATGTTCTTTTGTGGTTTGATAATAATTTTACCCCAAGGAGCTCTAATTATTTTAGGAATATGAAAATCTGATCCCCATTTGGTGAAAAACAAGAATAGGGGTCCTGAGAGAGAGGATGAATTTTGTAATGTTCCAAAATGAATTAAAGGCTAAATCAAGAAAACATCTCAGAATCTAAGGAGCTATGGCTAAAAATGTGTATTCGTTTTGAGAGATTGTTTTCCCTTCCTTTCCCATCTTTCTCTTATCCCTCTTGCCATACCTTCCTTTTATTTTTTCCATCCTTTCCTTTCCTTTTATTTTTGCCTTAACTTTTCCTAATTAGAAACATCTATGGGTGGAATCAGTAATGATCATTTCCTCTGTTTTTTGAAGAGAGACTTCCTTTTGTTTCACGGTTTTAGCTACACAGAGAATTCAATTCAATAAGTATCCACTGTGCACTTAGAATTAGGTATTGTGCATGTACTACTATGGAGGAAAACATATGACCTTTTGCAGTAAGTTTTTTAACTGAAGAATAAAGGATTTATATCATAAAGTTTAAGAGTGTGAACTTTGGAGCAAGAGTGCATGGTACTAATGTAGGATGTTGGGCAAGTTACTTAACCTCTGTGTGTCTTAATTTTCTACTTAATAAAACAGGAATGCTAGTAGTACTTATGTCCTAGACATATACTTGGACTGTACCCAGCATGTAGTAAGCATTATATAAGTGTAACTTTTATTTATAATTAAATATATATGAAAATTTGCAAAATTATAATTATAGTGTTTCATAGGTTGCTTCCCGTTTCCCTTATATTACCAACATATTGGAAATAGTAAGTCACAAAAATTCCTCCTTCCCTAGTTTCTTAGCCTTTTTTCTTTTCTTTTGTCATCTACTTGACTATCCCTTTCCTTTGTTCTATGACTCTACATGTGCTCAGTTTCTAATTGTTGATGTATTCTTCTGTCCTCATTTTTTCTCATTCTAAATATTGTTATGAGAAATCTTACCATTCTCAAGGCTTGTATAATAAGCCATATACAACTGATCCCAATTTGATTTCTAATGTCTAGGCTTATGTTCTGAGCACTAACCTCCATCTCTAACCATCTACTGAACTATGGAAAATACTGGGTAGACTATGGCACTCTCACCTTACCACTTTTCACCTATCCTCCAAAGCTGCTCCATGACTTGGATTTCCATTCTAATTAATGGTACCACCATTACCCAGTAACCCAACTTGAAAGCCTGGAAGTCACCCATAATTACATTCAATCAGTTACTTCAGCTCTGCCAATTCTAGCTTTCAAGGAAACCCCAGCTTTCTCTACCTTTCCTTCTGTGTATAACTCACATTCTCTCCTCAGTTATTAGATCTACCATAATGTTCTCCTATCTGGTTCTTTTACCTCCAGAGTCACCCTACCTCCCTTCAGATCAGCATTCACATTGTCACTAGATACCTTCTACAGTGAAAATCAACTCACACTTTCCTGAAGAGTTTCTGAAGGGAAAAGTAGAGAAGGCCTCAGACCTTCATTAAAAAAATCACCTAGGATTTCTTTTAGAAGTGAAAATTGCTTGACCTTGATTAGAAAACTGGAGGTTGAACACAAGTTTAGGAATTTATACTTTTAAAAGCTCTTCAGTGTTGATTTTACTCAAACTAAAGCTTGAAAATCATTGTCCTATAGTGTAAATTCTAGACACTGAAGCCATTCCTGATTCTGTTTCACCCTTACTATTCCTTCTTTGCACCTTTCTTAGATCTACAGAATTGTTAGATTTTTCCAAGCACAAAACAAAATTTCCTACCTAGGTAGGATGTCTTACCTCCCAATTCTTTTCCCACATCCAATTTTTCATGAGTGCTCTTTTTCTCCTTTGAATACCCCCCCCCCTTTTTTTTATCATCTTAAGATTTACCACACAAAACATCACTAAATCACTAAAGAAGTGTAGGTTTACCTTCTCCTTGATCCTTCATACTCCTTGCTTCACCATCATTCTTCAACCAAGTTAAAAATAAAGACCAGAGTCCCAAACATGGCCCAGGGTTGCATGAACTGCCTCCTGCTCTTGCTGTACCTCCTCCTATTTTATCTCCCCTCCCTGTAGTGTTTTGTAATTGGTCTTTCTTCAGTTCTCACATGTGCCATTTTTTTTGCTAACTCAAGGCTTTCATATCTGCTGTTATCTCTGCCTAGAATTCCATTTCTACTCTGCTCTTTCAGTAAATCAGTATAAATTCTTCAGAGGTCAGTTTAAAGGACATTTCCATGATCTTGTAGGTGGGGTCAGAGTTTCCCAACAGTGTCACTATGACATTGTGGAAAAGATAATTTTTGAGTGAGAGCTTCCTTGTGCATTGTAGGGTGTTTAGCAGCATCTGCTGGTAGTTCTCCCAAGTTGCAACAATAAAACATGTCTTCAGATGTTGTCACATGTCCCCTGGGAAGCAAAACTGCTTCCATTTGGACTAGATTTATTGTCATGACTCTATGCTGTCATACTTTTTATTCTCCAAGTTGTGCCTGTAATTAAAGAATCATGTTTAATTGCTATTTTCCTACTAAAATGAAAGTGCTATGAGAAAAGGGACCATTCTTATTAAATTTTCATCCCCAGAATTTAGCACAGTGCCAATTACTAAGTGTTATGGCCTAATTTGGGTCCCCTCAAGATGCATATGTTGAAGTCCTAAACCCCAGTATCTCATAAAGTGACTCTACTTGGACACAGGGCCTTTAAAGAGGCAATTAAGGTAAACGGCAATCATATGGGTGGGCTCTAATATGACAGATGTCTTGGTAAGAAGAGGAAACTTGGGCACAGACCATGCACATAGAGGGAAGACCATGTGGACACACTAGAAGGAGATGGCATCTACAGGCCAAGGAGAGAGACCTTGAAAGAAAACATCTTACTCATAGATTTCTAGCCTCCAGAACTGTGAGAAAATAAATTTCTGTTTTAAATCACCCAATATGTGGTATTTGTTATGGTAGCCTGTGGTGGGACTCTTTTTTCATGTCACACTTTAATATACCATGCAGTTAATGTCCTGAGTAAATCAATTTGGCTATATTTAGCTGCAAATCAACTCAATGACCAAATGTTGGGAGATAGGTATTTCTAGGTTTGGTTAATTCACTGGTCCAACATGTCATCAAGCGTTTTCACTTTGTTTTCTAGCTTTCTATTGTGTTAGGTCCGAGTTAGTTGGGACCTTAGGCTTCTCCCCACCAGGGTATTAAGATATCCCTTTTTAGTCAATGCAACAGACAGAGCAAGTTGAACAGAGGAGGCAATGTTGCTTTCTTGTGTGTTAGTTGAAAACTTTAAAAAACTCCTTCTCTCTCAATTCCTTTTAAGTCTGTTTCATTATTCCAAACTGGATTACATACCTGTCCATAAACCTGCCATTGGCGAAATAATGGGATAACTACAGTTGGTTTGGGCTAACCAACATTTACCTGTGGTTTGCAGGTAAGAATACCTTTCCCAGGGGTGGAAATGTGAGTAAAATAGCTGTTCTGTTTTAAAGGAAGAAGGGGACAACAGGTGTTGAGTGTACAATCAAAATATCTGCTGTACCATGGAATAGACATGAGTAATCTCATGTAGAAGATTAAATGATCGGTTTCCAGTTTCTGAATTCCAATTTGTATTCAGTTGTTTTTCAAGGGTTAAAAATGTCTTTGAATATAAGTTCACTTTGTGTATACAATCAGGAATCTACTTCTATTACAGAGGAATATGTGTCTCTCTTAATTCCTACTGTTAAGTCTACTCCACTGTAATTGTAACAGCTTTGCATTTTGTTCAATTTGGATATTTCACCCTCTCACTTCTTGTCTTTGTTTCAGATTCAAGCAATAGTCTTTCAGGCAACAGTCTTTCTTGTGTGCGTACTGTGTGCTTACTCGCTCAGTAATATCCAACCCTTTGTCACCCCATGGACTGTCATCCACCAGTCTCCTCTGCCCATGGGGATCCTCCAGGCAAGAATACTTGAGTGGGTTGCCATCCCCTCTTCCAGGGGATCTTCCTAACCCAGTAATCAAACCCAGGTATCCTGCATTGCAGGTGGATTCTTTACTGTCTGAGCTACCAGGGAAGCAAAGTAAAAATCGCTCAGTCATGTCTGACTCCTTGTGACCCCATGGACTGTAGCCTGCCAGGCTCTTTTGTCTGTGGAATTCTCCAGGCAAGAATACTATAGTGGGTAGCCGTTCCCTTCCTCCAGGGGATCTTCTCAACCCAGAGATCAAACCCATGTCTCCCATATTGTAGGTGGATTCTTTACTATCTGAGCCACCAGGGAAGATCTTCTTGTAATCAAATTCAAATATTGCTGTCTAAATCTTCCCCTAATTATATCTTTCTACTGATATTCTTCCACCATACCATTTCCTCCGTGTCAATTAAAATCCGTGCTCCTTGACACTTCGATGCTTTGCACAACACTCTAAGTTCTTTTCATAAGTAGTGTCTACCTTTGATTTCCATAAGATGTCTTCTTGATAGAGTCTTCTCCTGTCCCTAATTTCAATGTGTAATGAATCAGGAAGTTGGAGCAGCCATTTTCTTACTTGCCTAGTGCTGTTTCTAAGACATTACACTTAACTCTTGTTCTAAATAACTCTTTTGTAGGATTTGGGTATTCCAAATAGATAAACTTCTATTTTTCCTTCCAACAAATGAGTCATTGAAATATTTATCAAGAACATTAAGCATCCATATCATGTTCTTCCTTTCCATTCTTTATTCTGACCATGTGTGATTGCTCTGGCCTCACAGTTTCTTTATTCCATCCTCTCTGCCCCCTCCCTGCATATCTCTCTCTCTCCCTTTGCCTATCCCTCTCTACTTTCCTCTCCCTCTCCCTCACTTTCCCCTTCACGCTCCCTTTTTCTTCCTCTTCCCTCCTTCCTTTATCTTTTTTCTTTCTTTTCAGCTTTATTGAGGTTTAACTGATAGGCAGTTTAATAACTGCACATATGTTTAAAAGGTACAATCTTATAAGTGTATGAGTTATCTATTACTTTATGATAAATTACCTTAAACCATAGTGATTTAAAACAACAAAAATTCTGTATTTCCTCATTTTTAACTGCTGAGTTGGGTACTCTGGCTTAAATGAAAGTGTTGGCCAGAGTTAGTCATCTCAATGTGGAACAAAGTGTGAATCTTCTTTGAAACTCACTCCCATGACTATTGGCAGGCTTCAGAGATCCATTTCCAAGTTCACTCATGTGGGTTGTTGGCTGGATATATCAACCCTTGCTATTGTGAACCTCTTCAGGGCAGCTTGTTCCCCTCAGAGCAAAGTATATATACAGCTTGAGAGAGAGAAAAAGAAAGAGAAAGAGAGAGAGAGAAAGTGTCCCAGGTTGAAGCCATAGTTGTTTCTTTGTAATCTAATCTTGAAGTGACTATGCATCACTTCTATCATATTTGATTCACTAAAAGTGAGTTGTGCATTTGTGCTAAGTCACTTCAGTCATGTCTAACTCTTTGAGACCCTGTGGACTGTAGCCCACCAGGCTCCTCTGTCCATGGGGATTCTCCAGGCAAGAATACTGGAGTGAGTTGCCCTGCCCTCCTCCAGGGGGTCTTTCCGATCCAGGGATCAAACCTCATCTCTTACGTCTCCTACATTGGCAGGCTGACTCTTTACCACTCAGTTTAGTCAGTTCAGTCTCTCAGTCGTGTCCGACTCTTTGCAACCCCATGAATCGCAGCACACCAGGCCTCCCTGTCACCAACTCCTGGAGTTTACTCATACTTATGTCCATCGGGTCGGTGATGCCATCCAGCCATCTCATCCTCTGTCGTCCCCTTCTCCTCCTGCCCCCAATCCCTTCCAGCATCATGGTCTTTTCCAATGAGTCAACTCTTTGCATGAGGTGGCCAAAGTATTGGAGTTTCAGCTTTAGCATCAGTCCTTCCAATGAACACCCAGGTCTGATATCCTTTAGAATGGACTGGTTGGATCTACTTGCAGTCCAAGGGACTCTCAAGGGTCTTCTCCAACATCATAGCTCAAAAGTATCAATTCTTCAGTACTCAGCTTTCTTTACAGGCACCACCTAAATAATATGTTATGTGTCAACTATGACTAGATTACAAAAAAGTGAGTTACTAAATGCAACTTACACTTAAGCAAAGGGGATTCCACCAGGGCATGACTCCCAGGAAGTGGGGATTGTTGGGGCCTTCTTAGGAGTGTCTACCATATGAACGATGACATATGTACACAATGAGGCTATTGCCACATCCAAAATAAAGCCATTTCCATAACTCCCACCCCCCAAACTTTTCTCACCTCCCTTTGTAATTCATTCCTCCTCCCATCTTCTTTTCCTGGCATGTACACCTCTCTCTCTCTCTCTTTTTTCTTTTCTGTAAATGTAGATTGCACTTTCTGGAATTTGATTAAATGGAATCATACAATGTGTATTCTGGTTTGGTTTTTCATTCAGCATAATGATTTTGAGAGTCATTCATGTAGCTTACATTTTATTAGGGAGTGATATTTCATTGAATGGACATTATAATTTATAATTTATATCTGTTAATCTGATGATGGGCGTTTTGAATTGTTTCTAGGTTGGAATCCTTATGAATAAAGCTGATACTAACAATTGTGTACAAATCTTTATGTAGAGGTGATGGTTAATTTTTTGTGTGCCCTTGGCTATGGTGCCCAGTTATTTAGTCAAATACCAGTTTAGATGTATCTGTGAAAATATTTTTTAGATGTAATTAACATTTAAATCAGTAGCTTTTAAGTAAACTGGATTACATTCCCCAGGGTGGTGGGCCTCATCCATTCAGTTGAAGGCCTCAAGAGCAAAGACAGGTTTCTAAAAGAAGGAATTCTCAAATTTGCAACATAGAATCCTTGCCTGATTTTCCAGGCCTTTGATCCATGAAATTCATACCCTAGACTACAACATCAACTATTACATGAATTTCTAGCCTGATATCCTGCCATACAGATCTCCAACTTTCTGGCTCCCACAATTGTATAAAACAATTCCTTAAAAATCTCTCCCTTTCTTGATACTGAAAGAGGTTATAGAAGTGTGTAATCTTAAGGATGAATTTTCTGAATTGGTTCTCAGACTTCTGGAATTGATTCTCTAACCTTATTAGATGTAAGGCATTGATGACTGTATATCTAGTAGTAAAAGGAGCACTGCCAATATAGGTCATGATCTAGTAATGGAGATAGACAAAAATCACCATTAGATACTGCTGCTGCTGCTGCTAAGTCGCTTCAGTCGTGTCCGACTCTGTGTGACCGCATAGAGGGCAGCCTACCAGGCTCCCTGGTCCCTGGGATTCTCCAGGCAAGAACACTGGAGTGAGTTGCCATTTCCTTCTCCACCATTAGATACTACTAACCAAATAATTATATATAATACATAAGGTTCTGAATGACCATGTATATGATAGTTATCTTAATCAGCTAGGGCTGCCATAACAAAATACCATAAACTGGGTGGTTTAAATAACAGGAATTTATTTCTCACAGTTCTGAAGATTGGGGGTCAAAGTTCAAACTGCCAGCAGGATTGGTGTCTGGTGAGAACACTTTCCTTGAGTTTCTGTATCCTCACATAACCTTTCCTCAGTGCATGTAAGTGGAGAGAAAAAGAGAAAACACTCTCTCTATAAGAACACTAACTCCATCAGACCAGGCCCCTCCCTCATGATCTCAGATCACCCTGATTATTTCCCAAAGACCCCATCTCCAAACACCATTTGTGGAGAGAGAGCAAATTAGCCAAGATGGCATGTTCAGGCTCTCTTGCCCCACATTTTCTAAATAATGACTGGGTAACAGCTGAGATCAAATACAGTACTGCACATGCACATCATGAGATATCCATTTGATCATAGTTACTTTGTGTGGTATGCCTGTATGAGCTTCACCTGGAAAAGTCCTGAAGGGTTGTGTGCAGTTATGTTGTGATATTATGTCTGCTGCTATGGCTGCTGCACCAGCCAGGAGAGAATAAATGTGTCTACAGTTTCTATGGATCCTCACATCTTCCAGCCTCTTAGCTCATGCCTTGGCTACACTGGGTTCAACGAAGTGTGCACAGTGTGAACAGCAAGACAGTTGGCACTGTGAGCAGGATCAGCAACATTATCACCTTAGGGTTAAGGTTTCAGAACAAATGTTGGGAAGGACACAGACTTTCAGTCCATAACAGTATGTTAAAACACTTTTGTCAAACCAATGTGGAAAATGAGTTTGGATGGTTACTTCTAATTATGCTGGACAATGTCTTTAAAAAAAAAAATTACTTTATTTTAATTGGAGGCAAACTATTTACACTATTGTGGTAGTTTCTGCCATACATTGACATAAATAAGCCATGGTGTGCATGTTTCCCCACATCCTGAAACCCCCATCACCTCCCTCCCCACCCCATCCCTCTGGGTTGTCCCAGAGCACCATCTTTGAGTGCCCTGCTTCATACATCAAACTTGCACTGGTCATCTATTTTACATATGGTAATATACATGTTTCAATGCTATTGTCTCATATAATCCCACCCTTGCCTTCTCCCACATAGTTCAAAAGTCTGTTCTTTACCTCTGTGTCTTTTTTTGCTTTCTTGCATACAGGGTTGTTGTTACCGCTTTTCTAAATTCCATTTATATATGTTAACATACTGTATTGGTGTTTCTCTTTCTGGTTTACTTCACTCTGTATAATAGCCTCTACTTTCACCCACCTCATTAGAACTGACTTAAACACATTCTTTTTTTTATAGCTGAGTAATATTCCATTGTGTATATGTACCACAACTTTCTTATCCATTTGTCTGCCAATGGACATCTAAGTTGCTTCCATGACCTAGCTATTGCAAACAGTGCTGCAATGAACATTGGGATACATGTATCTCTTTTATTTCTGGTTTCTTTGGTGTGTTTGCCCAGCAGTGGAATATCTGGGTTGTATGGCAGTTCTATTTTCAGTTTTTTAAGGAATCTCCACACTCTTCTCCATAGTGGCTGTACTAGTTTGCATCCCACCAGCAGTTTAAGAGGCTTATCTTTTCTCCACACCCTCTCCAGCATTTGTTTGTGGGCTTTTTGATGGCAGCCACTTCAGCCGGTGTGAGATGGTACTTCATTGTGGTTTTGATTTGCATTTCTGTAATAATGAGTGATATCAAACATCTTTTCATGTATTTATGAGCCACCTGTATGTCTTCTTTGGAGAAATGTCTGTTTAGTTCTTTGTCCCACTTTTAGATTGGGCCATTTATTTTTCTGGTATTGAACTGTATAAACTGTTTGTATATTTTGGAGATTAATTCTTTGTTGGTAGCTTTCCCCATTCTGAAATCTACCTTTTTACCTTGCTTATAGTTTCTTTTGTTGTGCAAAAGCTTTTAAGTTTAATTAGGTCCCATTTGTTTATTTTTATTTCCATTACTCTGGGAGGTGGGTCATAGAGGATCTTGCTGTGATTTAAGTCAGAGAGTGTTCTGCCTATGTTTTCCTCTAAGAGTTTTATAGTTTCTGGTCTCACATTTAGATCTTTAATCCATTTTGAGTTTATTTTTGTGTATGGTGTTAGAAAGTGTTCTAGTTTCATTCTTTTACATGTTGACCAGTTTTTCCAGCACCACTTGTAAAAGAGATTATCTATTCTCCATTGTATATTTTTGCCCCCTTTGTCAAAGATAAGGCGTCCATAGATTTATCTATGGGCTTTCTATCTTGTTCCACTGATCTATATTTCATCTTTGTGCCAGTACCATACTGTCTTGATGACTTTAACTTTGTAGTATAGTCTGAAGTCAGGAAAGTTGATTCCTCCAGGTTCGTTCTTCTTTCTCAAGATTGCTTTGGCTATTTGAGTTTTTTTGTGTTTCCATAAAAATTGTGAAATTATTTGTTCTAGTTCTGTGAAAAATACCATTGGTAGCTTGATAGGGGTTGTGTTGAATCTATAGATTTCTTTATGTAGAATACTCATTTTCATTATATTTATTCTTCCAGTCCATGGGCATGGTATATTTCTCAGGATTTATTTGTGTCATCCTTGATTTCTTTCATCAGTGTTTTATAGTTTTCTGTATAGGTCTTTTGTTTCTTTAGGTAAATTTATTCCTAAGTACTTTATTCTTTTCATTGAAATGCTGAATGGGATTTTTCCCTTAATTTCTCTTTCTGTTTTTCATTGTTAGTGTATAGGAATGCAAGGGATTTCCATATTAATTTTATATCCTGCAAATTTGCTATATTTATTGATTAGTTCTAGTAATTTTTTTTTTTTTTTTTTTGTCTTTAGGGTTTTCTATGCAGAGGATCATGTCATCTGCAAACAGTGAGTTTTACTTCTTCTTTTCCAATCTGGATTCCATTTATTTCTTTTTCTTCTCTGATTGTTGTGGCTAGGACTTCCATAACTATGGTAACAATAGTGGTGAGAGTGGGCACCCTTGGCTTGTTCCTGACTTTAGAGGAAAGGCTTTTAATTTTTCTCCATTGAAGATAATGTTTGCTATGTGTTTGATGTATATGGCTTTTATTTAGTTAAGGTATGTTGCTTCTATGCTTGCTTTCTGGAGAGTTTTTATAATAAATGGGTGTTGAATTTTGCCTAAGGCTTTCTCTGCATCTATTGAGATAATCATATGGTTTTCATCCTTCAATTTGATAATATGGTGTATCACATTGACTGATTTGTGAATGTTGAAATTGTAAAGTTTAAAAATAAAATAAAATTTAAAAAAAAAAAAAGAAAGAAAAATCCTTGCATCCCTGGGGTATCTCACTTGGTCATGATGTATAATCTTTTTAATATGTTGTTGGATTCTGTTTGCTAAGATTTTGTTAAGGATTTTTGCATCCATGTTTATCAGTGATATTTGCTGGTAGCTTTCTTTTTTTGTTGCATTTTTGTTCGGTTTTGGTTTCAGGGTGATGGTGACCTCATAGAACGAGTTTGGGGGTTGACGTTCCTCTGCAATTTTCTGGAAGAGTTTGAGTAGGATAGCTGTTAGCTCTTCCCTAAGAGCTAATTCTTTTTGGTAGAATTCACCTTTGAAGCCAACTGGTCCTGGACTTTTGTTTGTTGGAATTTTTAATTACTGTTTCAATTTCCGTGCTTGTGATGGGTCTGTTAGAATTTTCTATTTCTTCCTGGTTAACTATTGAAAGGTTATACTTTTCTAAGAATTTTATAATTTTCTAAGAATTTTTCCATTTCTTCCAAGTTGTCCATTTTATTAGCCATGTGATTACTTTAGTAGTCTCTTATAATCTTTTGCATTTCTATGCTATCTGTTGTAAATTTTGCATTTTTGTTTGTAATTTTATTGATTTGCTTCTTCTCTCCTTTTTTTCTTGATGAGTCTGGCTAACAGTTTGCCTATTTTATCTATCTTCTCAAAGAACTAATGTGGACAAAGTCTTAAGGATCTTAAAATATATTAGGGATTTTTTCTTTTTTATTATCTTTATTTTCCTCTTTGGTTTTTATTCCTCGTGGTTGACTTCATTATCAGGCTGGCTTTTCTCTTCTGCACAGTGAACCCTTACACTCAAAGCTTGCTTTATTCTGGTATGTAGCATTTTAAAAAGAGAAAATGGCTCTGTCTTGATACTTAATAGTTAAATAATATTCTGTGAAGGATTTTGACTTAGACTGGGTCACATGTCCATCCCCTAGTCACTGAAGGATAAGTTATTCTGATTATCTGGCCCAGGGTTGTATGCTTATCCTGCCGCTGGAAATCTTGGTCAGTCTTTTCAAACCATGTAGACTTTGTTGAGTGAGAAGATTTTGCAAAAGCATGAGAAGAGTTCATTTAATGAGAAGAGATAAAATGGATGTACAGCATCTTCTATAACTCTTTGCTTCCCCTCATATTTTTATTACAATTGGTACATGCCTTAATTAAAGTCATTACTGCATAATAATTTTCTGTTAGTCATAGATGATTCTCCTTGTGAATATAGATTCTGTGGGGACAGAAACAGTGTATTTTCATCTTCATATCTCCATTGCTTAGCATGGTTTTCAGTTCATAATGGTGCTAAACAAATATTCGTGACTGGATTTTATGTTTAATTTTATCTATAATTGATCTCTTGCTGGAGGTCTCTTGGTTCCTGAACACTAGGCTTTGTCTCATCAAGTATATTTTTCTTAGGTACCTTTTAATTCATTATTTACCTTTTACCAAACAGTCTCTCTTTTAAAATTTCCCTTTCAATTTTTTTGAAATAGGAGTTAAGACTCTCTGCCTCCTGTTTTCTGCCACCCACTGATTAACCCCTTATTTTTCTCTTTATTGTCATGTTGCCCTATGAAAAGCAATCAGTCATTTAGTCCTTCTTAACCATGCCACAGCCTCTGGCATTGATTTTTCTTTGGTTTTCACTGTTCTGTGTATGTTCCTAACTTACTTCTAAATCTTTGCTTATTAGCAAACCATTTTCTTGTCTTTATACAGTATAAGGTGCTGGGTACCTTGAGTATAAAAAGTAATGATGATGCCATCAGAGTTTTTAAACCAGTTTTTCACTTCCCATTAAGAAAAAAAAAAAAACTTATACCTACTTCTATTAACTGAATTTTGTACCTGCAGTTATGCTCACTAGTCAATTCAAAACACTTGAAAGTTTATCATACTAAATATGTTCCTTTGCTTAGGAGCTTTCCGTTGCCTTTATTAATGATTCAGCTACCTTGGAGAGTTGACCTTCTTTGTTAGGCCCTGCCTGTTTTCACAGTGGAATCTCTTTTGCTTTCCTTGCTATATCCAGCTTTCTAGGCAACCTTGAATGGCTCCTACCTACTCACTTACTTTCTGTAACATTACACTTAGGATTTTTGCCTTCATTCTGCCTGTAATATGTAGGAATTAATTTCCTTCACATCTTTGCCTTTTGAGGCACTTCCAACCTATTCCAACTTAGTTCTTCCATGATACCTTTCTGGACTTCCCATTTAGAAGTGATTACTCCTGCCTGTAAATGTCAGTAGGATTTAGGTTATGCTAGTCTTTAGTTTTCAGAGGAGTTGCATTTAGAATTTAATCCAGATCCCAGATGGGCAGGGAAAACTGCTTAGTATCTGCCAGATCACAGGTTTTAACTAGTAAATTTGAGATGATAGAATGAATAAATAGCTGCTGTAAAACAAGCCCTGCAGGATTATAAAATATGTGCTCAAGAATGCTTCCATTGGCTGTGTAGAACCCAGTGTGGAATTTTCCCAGTGGGTTCTGAGCATTGTGCCAGAAATAATAAATAATTCGTCAGCTACTGCTGAACAATTCCTGACTATCTAAGACAGACTAGATGAGGGAGATCTGGGGCAGAGTGAACTAGGAATAACCAAATGAGTTCCACCTCTCTGAGTGCTTGAGAATTCATTACCTTCAACAGAAGGGAGGTTATCAAATGAAAAAAAAAAATACTGTCAGGAAACTATCCATTCTGGATTACTGATTATATCGTATCTGTCCTTTTATCTCTAATTATTAGGAAAGGATCTAAACAGAATTAATTGAAGTGGTGTTGTTACCTGTTGGCATCATTTTCATCAACAATCTACTAAGGACTTTTATTTCAGATGCTAGATTGATTAGCAATTTTATGTGATACTTTAATTAAAAGTGATCATTTGACAATCAAACTGACAATCAATAAATTTTATAAAATATAAGAATAAATTAGAAGCAAATATAGAAGTGTCAGGTTAGTTTTAATTCACAAATCCCTTCTCATAAGGGTATTTATCATAGTTCTCTACCTCCTATTATTAGAATAATAAACCCCAATGGCTATATCAGTATTTCAAAGTTGCCTTTGTTATCTGTGCATCTTTATTTATTGTTACTTCCATGTCAGAAAGTGCTTTCAGGCTCTTTTGGAGGTTTGTTCAATTTCTATTCAACATCAGTTCCTTTAATAAGTCTTCATTGTCTTTACTCTAACTCCTCATACATTCATGACCCCTTTGCCTTATATTCTTTATTTGTGGTTGACTTTTTTTTTCTTCTTCTTTAGAACTCACTCTTTTTTACAGTCATGCTCTGTTTCCTGCATTACAATAAAATCTCTGCACATTTCCTTCCCTAGAGACTCCCCTTCCTAAGCTTTGCACTACACACTGTTGCCTTTTTATTTTCTCAAAACTCTGTCTTCTGGTATTGTTTTTATTATTATTATTATGTATTACTATTATTAATGACACAATTTATGCTGACAGCATTCACATTGAAGCTTATACTTCACACAGCTCTATTATCCTTCAGTTTATTCCTGACTCTCTGCTGTTGAAAAGATTTGCATCTTTTCCCCAAGGAAACCCTGTTTTTTGGGAAGCAAGAGTGGTATTTGACAGAAGCCTCAAGGATTTCATTCTCCTGGGAGACAAATAAATAAATAAACAACAAGCACATACAAACATTTAAAGTTTCTTATTTTCCTTCAATTACAGCACTCTAAGCTTTCAGCGAAAGCTTTATCAGCATATACAACAAAAAGCTGTGGAGCTGCTGCCTCTGGAGGTTGCAAGCTTCCTTTTAAGCTCTTCTCTTTAAGCTCCCTTTAAGACTTATAATATTCTTCCAATAGCATAATATTCAAGTAAAAATGTGACATAAGGTTGTAAGATCATTTACACTTAATTTTGTTTTGTACAATATAGGTAATACTTATTTCTTGATAACGTTTTAAAATGCACACAACTTTTGTTTTCAGCAAACCATTCACCTGTGCAGTTTTATATTTGCTGCTGCTAAGTCACTTCAGTCGTGTCCGCCTCTCTGCGACCCCATCGACGGCAGCCCATCAGGCTCCACCGTCCCTGGGATTCTCCAGGCAAGAACACTGGAGTGGGTTGCCATTTCCTTCTCCAATGCATGAAAGCTAAAAGTGAGAGTGAAGTTGCTCAGCTGAGTCCAACTCTTAGCGATCCCATGGGCTGCAGACTACCAGGCTCCTCTGTCCATGGGATTTTCCAGGCAAGAGTACTGGAGTGGGCCACCATTGCCTTCTCTGTTTTGTATTTAGACCTATCAATTTAGAGTTATTGTGAATCAAGTAATGGCTTTAAACATTTATGTAGGAAAAAATGGTACCTTTTTATCAGAAACATGAAATACTCAGATTCTTCCTGGTCAAAGACCATTTGAAACTGTTCTCTGGAATGGTAAGTAAATGAATAAACGTTAATACACATGGAATAAAGCTGTCAGTGTGTTTCATTCTGATCTTTGGAGTAATTTAGAACCTATTTTTTTCTTTTAAGAAAAGCCGTACATCAAATTCAAATAAACAATGGTTAAAGTATATAAAAGACCAGCAGACATTTATGTGAAACTACAAGACATCTTTTCATTAGCTATCTCAATTTGAGATTTGAATTCAGACTCATCAAAAGAAAAAAATATATATTAACACATTACACATTCTCTAAAGAAAAAAATCAGAATTTCAAATGGTTAAAAGGGTTTTAATCCTTTTGTGGACCAGGAAGGGAGACATACTATACCAGGAAGATTGCATAGACCATCAGAATAGAAACCACAGAGTATGTAGTGTCAGTTCCATCACATCAGAACCTAGTAGCAGGTTGTCTGTTACTTTCCTCTCAGTCTGGATTCACTAAACCCGTTTCTGAGCAGGTGCATTCTTCAGACATGTGCCATTTTATTAGAGAAGATTTAGTCAGTATAATATGGAGACAGTGATGTATTGCTTTAAGCAGATTGAAAAATAGAAAAAGAACAATGAACCTTACATTAGATAGTTAAACAAAGTGGCAGTAAGCAGATGGGCATGATGCTTACAGAAGAGCCACTTTTTTGTGTGTATGGTGTGCCATATTGCACTTGATATTTATAATATTAAGCAAATATATGTTTTAATAAATATCCTTTCATATTCACATGAAGTGTAGAAAGCATTCAACTATTGAATGAAAATAACAATATATTATGTATAAAGAAAACTGGTTTAAAACGTAAGAAGCAGAATTTGTCAACTAGTAGTTTTGACATTTTGAACCAGATGGATCTTATTGTGAAGGGCTGCCTGTGTACTCTAGGGTGTTTAGCAGCATCCTTTGCTTCCAGACCCACTAGGTGCCAGCAGCTACTCCTCCTGTTATGACAAAATATTTCCAGATGTCTCCAAATGTCCCCTAGATGTCTTATCTCCTCTGATTAAGAACTACTGATGGGAAGGGAAGTTACAATTAGCATGATTGATTGAATTTTATTTACATAGATTTCTATGCTTTCGATTTTCAAAGCTAGTTTATGATTGAGTAGGGAGAATGAGTTCACTTTCCTTTTAACTACTAGTGCATTAACAGTATTTATTTGTTTGGTAAAGCCGCTATAACAAAGTTCTACAAATTGGGTGGCTTAAAGAGCAGAAATGTACTATTTCAAAATCCTGGAACCTAGAAGACTGAAATTAGGGTGTTGGCAGAGTTGATTCCTTCTGAGGGAGGGCTGTGGGATAAAATCTGCTCGAGATATCTTCCTCTGATTCTGGTGGCCTCAGGCATCCCTTGGCTTGTAGACAGAAATCTCCTGGTGTCTTCAGATGCTCTTCTCTTTGTCCACGTCAGTCAAATCAGTGTGAAAATTTCCCCTTTTTATGAAGACACAAGCAATATAGGATTAGGATCCACACTAATGAACTCATTTTAATTTGATTACTCTGTAAATAACCTATCTCCAAATAAAAGAACATTCTGAGATACTGGGGCTTGAAAAAAAAAAAATATATATATATATATATATTAAACTTTTAAATTTTGTATTAGGGTATAGTGAATTAACAATGTTGGGATAATTTCCGGTGAATAGCAAAGCGACCAAGTCACACACGTACATGAATCCATTCTGTACTCATAATACATGCAGGCTGCAACATAACATTGAGCAGAGTTCCATGTGCTATACAGCAAATCCTTGCTGGTTATTCATTTTAAATATAGCAATGTGTACCTGCCCATTCCAAACTCCCTAACTGTTCCTTACCCCATCCTTCTACCTGGTAACCTTAAGTTCCTTCTCAAAGTATGTGTATGTTTCTGTTTTGTAACTAAGTTCATTTGTATCATTTCTTTTTAGATTTCACATACAACGTGTGTCATGATATTTCTCCTGCTTTGTCTGGCTTACTTTGCTCAGTATGACGTGCTCTAGTTCCATAAATGTTGCTGCAAATGGCATTATTTAATTTCTTTTAGTGGCTGTATATATGCATATTCCATTGTATATGTGTACCACATCTTCTTTATCCATTCCTCAATCTAAATCCTACAGATTTAGGTTGCTTCCATGTCTTGGCCATTATAAACAGTGCTATAATGAATATTGCAGAGAAGGCAATGGCACCCCACTCCAGTACTTTTGCCTAGAAAATCCCATGGAGGGAGAAGCCTGGTAGGCTGCAGTCCATGGGGTCGCTAGAGTCAGACAGGACTGAGCGACTTCACTTTCACTTTTCACTTTCATGTAATGGAGAAGGAAATGGCAACCCACTCCAGTGTTCTTGCCTGGAGAACCCCAAGGACGGGTAAGCCTGGTGGGCTGCCATCTATGGGGTCGCACAGAGTCTGACACTACAAAAGTGACGCAGCAGCAGCAATGAATATTGGGATAGATGCATCTTTTCAGACCATGTTTTTCTCCAAATATATGCCCAGGAGTGGGATTACAGGGTCATATGGTAACTCTTGGAGAAGGAAATGAACACCCGTCTAGTATTCTTACCTGGAAAATCCCATGGACAATCCCATGGAGGAGCCTGGCAGGCTACAAAGTGGATAGCAAAGAGTCAGACATGAATAATTGACTGAGCATGCATGCACACGCATGGTAGCTCTATTTTTAGTATTTCAAGGAACATCCGCTGGATCATTGAAAAAGCAAGAGAGTTCCAGAAAAACATCTATTTCTGCTTTATTGACTATGCCAAAGGCTTTGACTGTTTGGATCACAATAAACTGGAAAATTCTGAAAGAGATGGGAACACCAGACCATGTGACTTGCCTCTTGAGAAATCTGTATGCAGGTCAGGAAGCAACAGTTAGAACTGGACATGGAACAACAGACTGGTTCCAAATGGGAAAAGGAGTACATCAAGGCTGTATATTGTCACCCTGATTATTTAACTTATATTTTGAGTACATCATGAGAAATGCTGGGCTGAAAGAAGACAAGCTGGAATCAAGATTGCCAGGAGAAATATCAATAAACTCAGATATTCAGATGACACCATGCTTATGGCAGAAAGTGAAGAGGAACTAAAAAGCCTCTTGATGAAAGTGAAAGTGGAGAGTGAAAAAGTTGGCTTAAAGCTCAACATTCAGAAAACGAAGATCATGGCATCTGGTCCCATCACTTCATGGGAAATAGATGGGGAAACAGTGGAAACAGTGTCAGACTTTATCTTTTTGGGCTCCAAAATCACTGCAGATGGTGATTGTAGCCATGAAATTAAAAGACGCTTACTCCTTGGAAGAAAAGTTATGACCAACCTAGATAGCATATTGAAAAGCAGAAACATTACTTTGCCAACAAAGATCCGTCTAATCAAGGCTATGTATGGATGTGAGAGTCAGACTGTGAAGAAAGCTGAGCACCGAAGAATTGATGCTTTTGAACTGTGGTGTTGGAGAAGACTCTTGAGAGTCCCTTGGACTGCAAGGAGATCCAACCAGTCCATCCTTAAGGAGATCAGCCCTCGAATTTCTTTGGAAGGAATGATGCTAAAGCTGAAACTCCAGTACTTTGGCCACCTCATGTGAAGAGTTGACTCATTGGAAAAGACTCTGATGCTGGGAGGGATTGGGGCCAAGAGGAGAAGGGGACGACAGAGGATGAGATGGCTGGATGGCATCACTGACTCGATGGACGTGAGTCTCAGTGAACTGCAGGAGTTGGTGATGGACAAGGGAGGCTTGGTGTGCTGCGATTTATGGGGTTGCAAAGAGTCGGACACGACTGAGCAACTGAACTGGACTGAACTGAACTGAAGAAACCTCAATAACGTGCTCCATAGTGGCTGTACCAGTTTTCATTCCCGTTAACAGTGTATGAGGGTTCCCTTCTCTCTCACACTCTCTCCAGGATTTACTATTTGTGGATTTTTTGATGATAGCTATCTGGTGTGAGGCCATTCTGACTGGGGTAAGGTAATATCTCATTGTAGTTTTGACTTGAATTTCTCTAATAATTAGTGACGTTGAACATTTTTTCACGTGCCTATTGGCCATCTGTATGTCTCCTTTGGTGAAATGCCTATTTAGGTCTTCTGCTCACTTTTTGAGAGGGCTATTTGTTTTGATCTGTTAAGTGTCATGAAAGAAAGTGAAGTAAAAGTCACTCAGTCTTTTCTGACTCTTTGCAACCCCATGGAATATACAGTCCATGGAATTATCCGGGCCAAAATACTGGAGTGGGTAGCCTTTATTCTCCAGGGAATCTTCCCAACCCAGGGATCAAACCCAGGCCTCCACATTTCAGATGGATTCTTTACCAGCTGAGCCACAAGGGAAGCCCTAAGTGTCATGAGCTGTTGGTAAATTTTTAGACTACTCTCTTATCGGTCACATCATTTGAAAATATTTTCTTCTAATCTGTGGAATTTTTTGTTGGGCTTATTGTATTCTTTTCTGTGCAAAAGCTTTTGAGTTTAAGTAGGTCTCATTTATTTATTTTTGATTATATTTCCATTATTCTGGTAGATGGATTGAAAAAGATATTGCTGTGATTTATGTCAGAGAATGTTCTGCCTATGTTTTCCTCTAAGGTTTTTATAGTGTCTGTTCTCACTTTGAGGTCTTTAACCAATTTGGAGCTTAGTTTTTTGTATGGATTTAAATAAGGATCTAATTTTATTTTTTAACATGTAGCTGACCAGTTTTCCCAGCACCATTTGTTGAGGACATGGTCTTTCCAACATTGTGTAGACTTGCCTCCTTTGTCATAGATTAATTGTCCATAGGCTTATTATGTTCCATTGATCTACATTTCTATTTTTTTTTGTCAATTCCATACTATTTTTGAGGAAGTTGTATTCCTCCAGCCCTACTTTTCTTTTTCAAGGTTGTTTTGACTATTCAGGGTCTTTTGTGTCTCCATATACATTTTGAGATTTTTTTGTTCTAGTTCCATGAAAAATGCCGTTGGTAATTTGATAGGGATTGTATTGAACCTGTAGATTGCCTTGGGTAATGTAGTCATTTTAACAATATTGATTCTTCCAGTCTACGAACATAGTATATCTTTCCATCAGTTTATGTGTTCTTTGATATATTTCATCAAGATCTTATAGTTTTTGGAGTATAGGTCTTTTGTCTCCATAAGTATGTTTATTCCTTGGTATTTTATTCTTTTTGATGCAATAATAATGTTATTCTTTCTTGAATTTTTCTTTCTGATTTTTTTTTTTTTTTTAGTGTGTAGATATGCAACAAATTTCTGTGTATTAATTCTGTAACCTGCAACTTTACCAAATTCATTGATGAGGTTCAGTATTTTTCTGGTAGCATCTTTAGGATCTTCTATGTATAGTATCATGCGAAGAGTTGACTCATTGGAAAAGACTCTGATGCTGGGAGGGATTGGGGGCAAGAGGAAAGGGGACAACAGAGGATGAGATGGCTGGATGGCATCACTGACTCAATGGACGTGAGTCTCAGTGAACTCCGGAAGTTGGTGATGGACAGGGAGGCCTGGTGTGCTGCGATTCATGGGGTCGCAAAGAGTCGGACACGACTGAGTGACTGATCTGATCTGATCTGATCTGATGTATAGTATTACATCATCTGGAAACAGTGGCAGATTAATTTTTTCTTTTCTAATTTGGATTCCTTTTACTTCTTTTTCTTCTCTAATTGCTGTAGCTAAGACTTCCAAAACTATGTTGAATAAAAGTGGTGACAGTGGACATCTTAGTCTTGTTCCTGATTTTATTGTGTTACTGTAAACTTCTCCTTTTATGACTGTTAGTATGAGGTACTCTATGTTGGGCGGATATATATTTATAATCGTTATATCTTCTTGGATTGAATCCTAGATCATGTAATGTCCTTATTTGTAGCGACAAAACAATCTTATTAACAATCTTTATTTTTTAAATCTATTTTCTATGATATAAGTATTGCTTCTCCATCTTTGTTTTGGTTTCTAATTGTGTGAAATACTTCTCCAATCCCCTTACTTTCAGTCTGTAAGTGTTCCTAGGTCTGGGGTGGGTCTCTTATAGACTGCATATATACCAGTCTTGTTTTTGTATTCACCCAGCCAGTCTACGTCTTTTGGTTGGTGCATTTAACCCATTTACCTTTAAGGTAATTATTGATATGTATAATCCTACTACCATTTTCCTAATTGTTCGAGGTTTATTTTTTGTATGTCTCTTCCAAGAGAAGTTTCTTTAGTACTTGTAAAGCTGGTTTGGTGGTGCTGAATTCTCTTAGCTTATGCTTCTCTGGAAAACTTTTGATTTCCTTGTTAAATCTGAATGAGAGTCTTGCTGGGTAGGGTATTTTTGGATGCAAGTTCTTCCATCTAATCACTTTGAATATATCTTGCTATTCTTTTCTGGCTCGTAGAGTTTATGTTGAGAAATCAGCTGATAACCTTATGGCAGTTCCCCTGTATATTGTTTGTCATTTTTCCTTTGCTGCTTTTAATATTTTATCTTTGTCTTTAATTTTTGTCTGTTTGATTAGTTTGTGTCTTGGGGTGTTCCTCCTTGGGTTTATCCTGCTTGGGACTGTAAGTTCCTGGACTGCATTGACTATTTTCTTTTCCACGTTATACAAATTTTTAGCTACTATCTCTTCAAATATTTTCTTACATCCTTTCTCTCTTCTCCTTCTTGGACTTCTATAATGAGAATGTTGGTGCATTTAATGTCCCAGAGGTCTTTTATGCTGTCTTTCTTTCTTTTCATTCTTTTTTCTATATTTTGCTTTGCAGCAGTTATTTCCACCATTCTATATTCCAAGTCACTTATCCATTTCTTTGTCTCAGTAACTCTGCTATTGATTCCCTTTAGTGTGTTGTTCATCTCTGTTCATTTGTTCATTAGTTCTTCTAGGTCTTTGGTAAAGGTTTCTCATCTCTTCTCCATTATTATTCCAAGATCCAGGATCATCTTCATTTTCATTATTATGGATTCTTCTTCTGAAATGTTGCCTATACTTCATTAAGTTATTTTTCTGGGGATTCATCTTACTCCTTCACCTGGGCCATAAGTCTATGCCTTTTCTTTCTTTTTTTTTTTTTCAAACTTTTTCAGTTTATTTTCTCATATAGGTTATTACAGAGTATTGAGTAGAGTTCCCTGTGTTATACAGTAGGTGCTTGTTGATTATCTGTTTCATTTATTTATTTAATTTTTTATTTTAATTTTTTTAAATTTAATTTTATTTTTAAACTTTACAATATTGTATTAGTTTTGCAAAATATCGAAATGAATCCACCACAGGTATACCCGCGTTCCCCATCCTGAACCCTCCTCCCTCCTCCCTCCCCTACCCTCCCTCTGGGTCGTCCCAGTGCACCAGCCCCAAGCATCCAGTATCGTGCATCGAACCTGGACTGGCGACTCGTTTCATACATGGTATTATACATGTTTCAGTGCTATTCTCCCAAATCTCCCCACCCTCTCCCTCTCCCACAGAGTCCATAAGACTGATCTATACATCGGTGTCTCTTTTGCTGTCACGTACACAGGGTTATTGTTATCATCTTTCTAAATTCCATATATATGCATTAGTATACTGTATTGGTGTTTTTCCTTCTGGCTTACTTCACTCTGTATAATAGGTTCCAGTTTCATCCATCTCATTAGAACTGATTCAAATGTATTCTTTTTAATGGCTGAGTAATATTCCATATATGTACCACAGCTTTCTTATCCATTCATCTGCTGATGGGCATCTAGGTGGCTTCCATGTCCTGGCTATTATAAACAGTGCTGTAATGAACATTGGGGTACATGTGTCTCTTTCCCTTCTGGTTTCCTCAGTGTGTATGCCCAGCAGTGGGATTGCTGGGTCATATGGCAGTTCTATTTCCAGTTTTTTAAGGAATCTCCACACTGTTCTCCATAGTGGCTGCACTAGTGTGCACTCCCACCAACAGTGTAAGAGAGTTCCCTTTTCTCCACACCCTCTCCAGCATTTATTGCTTGTAGACTTTTGGATCGCAGACATTCTGACTGGCGTGAAGTGGTACCTCATAGTGGTTTTGATTGGCATTTCTCTGATAATGAGTGATGTTGAGCATCTTTTCATGTGTTTGTTAGCCATCTGTATGTCTTCTTTGGAGAAATGTCTATTTAGTTCTTTGGCCCATTTTTTGATTGGGTCATTTATTTTTCTGGAGTTGAGCTGTAGGAGTTGCTTGTATATTTTTGAGATTAGTTGTTTGTCCATTGCTTCATTTGCTGTTATTTTCTCCCATTCTGAAGGCTGCCTTTTCACCTTGCTTATAGTTTCCTTTGTTGTGCAGAAGCTTTTAAGTTTAATTAGGTCCCATTTGTTTATTTTCGCTTTGATTTCCAATATTCTGGAAGGTGGGTCATAGAGGATTCTGCTGTGATGTATGTCGGAGAGTGTTTTGCCTATGTTTTCCTCTAGGAGTTTTATAGTTTCTGGTCTTACATTTAGATCTTTAATCCATTTTGAGTTTATTTTTGTGTAAGGTGTTAGAAAGTGTTCTAGTTTCATTCTTTTACAAGTGGTTGACCAGTTTTCCCAGCACCACTTGTTAAAGAGATTGTCTTTAATCCATTGTATATTCTTGCCTCCTTTGTCAAAGATAAGGTGTCCATATGTGCGTGGATTTATCTCTGGGCTTTCTATTTTGTTCCATTGATCAATATGTCTGTCTTTGTGCCAGTACCATACTGTCTTGATAACTGTGGCTTTGTAATAGAGCCTGAAGTCAGGTAGGTTGATTCCTCCAGTTCCATTCTTCTTTCTCAAGATAGCTTTGGCTATTCGAGGTTTTTTGTATTTCCATACAAATTGTGAAATTATTTGTTCTAGCTCTGTGAAGAATACCATTGGTAGCTTGATAGGGATTGCATTGAATCTATAAATTGCTTTGGGTAGTATACTCATTTTCACTATATTGATTCTTCCAATCCATGAACATGGTATATTTCTCCATCTATTAGTGTCCTCTTTGATTTCTTTCACAAGTGTTTTATAGTTTTCTATATATAGGTCTTTAGTTTCTTTAGGTAGATATATTCCTAAGTATTTTATTCTTTTCATTGCAATGGTGAATGGAATTGTTTCCTTAATTTCTCTTTCAGTTTTCTCATTATTAGTGTATAGGAATGCAAGGGATTTCTGTGTGTTGATTTTATATCCTGCAACTTTACTATAGTCATTGATTAGTTCTAGTAATTTTCTGGTGGAGTCTTTAGGGTTTTCTGTGTAAAGGACCATGTCATCTGAAAACAGTGAGAGTTTTACTTCTTCTTTTCCAATTTGGATTCCTTTTATTTCTTTTTCTGCTCTGATTGCTGTGGCCAAAACTTCCAAAACTATGTTGAATAGTAATGGTGAAAGTGGGCACCCTTGTCTTGTTCCTGACTTTAGAGGAAATGTTTTCAATTTTTCACCATTGAGGATAATGTTTGCTGTGGGTTTGTCATATATAGCTTTTATTATGTTGAGGTATGTTCCTTCTATTCCTGTTTTCTGGAGAGTTCTTATCATAAATGGATGTTGAATTTTGTCAAAGGCTTTCTCTGCATCTCTTGAGATAATCATATGGTTTTTGTTTTTCAATTTGTTAATGTGATGTATAACATTGATTTGTGGATATTGAATAATCCTTGCATCCTGGGATAAAGCCCACTTGGTCATGGTGTATGATCTTTTTAATGTGTTGTTGGATTCTGATTGCTAGAATTTTGTTAAGGATTTTGCATCTATGTTCATCAGTGATATTGGCCTGTGGTTTTCTTTTTTTGTGGCATCTTTGTCAGGTTTTGGTATTAGGGTGATGGTGGCCTCATAGAATGAGTTTGGAAGTTTACCTTCCTCTGCAATTTTCTAGAAGAGTTTGAGCAGGATAGGTGTTAGCTCTTCTCTAAATTTTTGGTAGAATTCAGCTGTGAAGCCATCTGGACCTGGGCTTTTGTTTGCTGGAAGATTTCTGATTACAGTTTCAATTTCCATGCTTGTGATGTGTCTGTTAAGATTTTCTATTTCTTCCTGGTCGAGTTTTGGAAAGTTGTACTTTTCTAAGAATTTGTCCATTTCTTCCACGTTGTCCATTTTATTGGCATATAATTGCTCATAGTAGTCTCTTATGATCCTTTGTATTTCTGTGTTTTCTGTTGTGATCTCTCCATTTTCATTTCTAATTTTATTGATTTGATTTTTCTCCCTTTGTTTCTTGATGAGTCTGGCTAATGGTTTGTCAATTTTATTTATCCTTTCAAAGAACCAGCTTTTGGCTTTGTTGATTTTTGCTATGGTCTCTTTTGTTTCTTTTGCATTTATTTCTGCCCTAATTTTTAAGATTTCTTTCCTTCTACTAACCCTGGGTTTCTTCATTTCTTCCTTTTCTAGTTGCTTTAGGTGTAGAGTTAGGTTATTTATTTGACTTTTTTCTTGTTTCTTGAGGTGTGCCTGTATTGCTATGAACTTTCCCCTTAGGACTGCTTTTAAAGTATCCCACAGGTTTTGAGTTGTTGTGTTTTCATTTTCATTAGTTTCTATGCAAATTTTGATTTCTTTTCTGATTTCTTCTGTGATTTGTTGGTTATTCAGCAGCGTGTTGTTCAGCCTCCATATGTTGGAATTTTTAATAGTTTTTCTCCTGTAATTGAGATCTAATCTTACTGCATTGTGGTCAGAAAAGATGCTTGGAATGATTTCTATTTTTTTGAATTTACCAAGGCTAGATTTATGGCCCAGGATGTGATGTATCCTGGAGAAGGTTCTGTGTGCGCTTGAGAAAAAGGTGAAATTCATTGTTTTGGGATGAAATGTCATATAGATATCAATTAGGTCTAACTGGTCTATTGTACCGTTTAACGTTTATGTTTCCTTGTTAATTTTCTGTTTAGTTGATCTATCCATAGGTGTGAGTGGGGTATTAAAGTCTCCCACTATTATTGTGTTATTGTTAATTTCTCCTTTCATACTTGTTAGCATTTGTCTTACATATTGCTGTGCTCCCGTGTTGGGTGCATATATATTTATAATTGTTATATCTTCTTCTTGGATTGATCCTTTGATCATTAGGTAGTGACCATCTTTGTCTCTTTTCACAGCCTTTGTTTTAAAGTCTATTTTATCTGATATGAGTATTGCTACTCCTGCTTTCTTTTGGTCCCTATTTGCATGGAAAATCTTTTTCCAGCCCTTCACTTTCAGTCTGTATGTGTCACCTGTTTTGAGATGGGTCTCTTGTAGACAACATATATAGGGGTCTTGTTTTTGTATCCATTCAGCCAGTCTTTTTCTTTTGGTTGGGGCATTCAACCCATTTACATTTAAGGTAATTACTGATAAGTATGATCCCATTGCCATTTACTTTATTGTTGTGGGTTCGAGTTTATACACTGTTTTTGTGTTTCCTGTCTAGAGAATATCCTTTAGCATTTGTTGGAGAGCTGGTTTGGTGGTGCTGAATTCTCTCAGCTTTTGCTTGTCTGAGAAGCTTTTGATTTCTCCTTCATATTTGAATGAGATCCTTGCTGGGTACAATAATCTGGGCTGTAGGTTATTTTCTTTCATCACTTTAAGTATGTCTTGCCATTCCCTCCTGGCTTGAAGAGTTTCTATTGAAAGATCAGCTGTTATCCTAATGGGAATTCCCTTGTGTGTTATTTGTTGTTTTTCCCTTGCTGCTTTTAATATTTGTTCTTTGTGTTTGATCTTTGTTAATTTAATTAATATGTGTCTTGGGGTGTTTCACCTTGGGTTTATCCTGTTTGGGACTCTCTGGGTTTCTTGGACTTGGGTGATTATTTCCTTCCCCATTTTAGGGAAGTTTTCAACTATTATCTCCTCAAGTATTTTCTCATGGTCTTTCTTTTTGTCTTCTTCTTCTGGGACCCCTATGATTCGAATGTTGTAACATTTAATATTGTCCTGGAGGTCTCTGAGATTGTCCTCATTTCTTTTAATTCGTTTTTCTTTTATCCTCTCTGATTCATTTATTTCTACCATTCTATCTTCTAATTCACTAATCCTATCTTCTGCCTCTGTTATTCTACTATTTGTTGCCTCCAGAGTGTTTTTAATTTCATTTATTGCATTATTCATTTTATACTGACTCTTTTATTTCTTCTAAGTCCTTGTTAAACCTTTTTTGCATCTTCTCAATCTTTGTCTCCAAGCTATTTATCTGTGATTCCATTTTGATTTCAAGATTTTGGATCAATTTCACTATCATTATTTGGAATTTTTTATCAGGTAGATTCCCTATCTCTTCCTCTTTTGTTTGGTTTGGTGGGCGTTTATCCTGTTCCTTTATCTGCTGGGTATTCCTCTGTCTCTTCATCTTGTTTAAATTTCTGAGTTTGGGGTGTCCTTTCTGTATTCTGGCAGTTTGTGGAGTTCTCTTTATTGTGGTGTTTCCTCGCTGTGTGTGGGTTTGTACAGGTGGCTTGTCAAGGTTGCTTGGTTAGGGAAGCTTGTGTCGGTGTTCTGGTGAGTGGAGCTGTATTTCTTCTCTCTCCTTTCGAAGACTTGGGTTGCTTTTCTGGGTGCCTGATGTCCTCTGCCAGCTTTCAGAAGTTGTTTTGTGGAATTTACTCGGCGTTTAAATGTTCTTTTGATGAATTTGTGGGGGAGAAAGTGTTCTCCCCATCCTACTCCTCTGCCATCTTATCTCCTCCTCCGATATCTCTGCCTTTTCATTTTGATTAGCTTTCTGTGACTGTGGTTTTCATTCTGGAGACTGCCGGATTATATCCCTTTTTGCTTTTATGTCTACCATCTAGTTCAGTTCAGTTCAGTTCAGTCACTCAGTCATGTCCGACTCTTTGCGACCCCATGAATTGCAGCACGCCAGGCCTCCCTGTCCATCACCAACTCCCGGAGTATACTTAAGCTCATGTCCATCGAGTCAGTGATGCCATCCAGCCATCTGATCCTCTGTCATCTCTGTCTTCTCCTGCCCCCAATCCCTACCAGCATTGGGGTCTTTTCCAATGAGTCAACTCTTTGCATGAGGTGGCCAAAGTATTGGAGTTTCAGCTTTAGCATCAGTCCTTCCAGTGGACACCCAGGACTGATCTTTAGGATGGACTGTTGGATCTCCTTGCAGTCCAAGGGACTCTCAAGAGTCTTCTCCAACACCACAGTTCAAAAGCATCAGTTCTTCGGTGCTCAGCCTTCTTCATAGTCCAACTCTCACATCCATCCATGACCACAGGAAAAACCATAGCCGTGACTAGACGGACCTTTGTTGGCAAAGTAATGTCTCTGTTTTTGAATATGCTATCTAGGTTGGTCATAACTTTCCTTCCAAGGAGTAAGCGTCTTTTAATTTCATGGCTGCAGTCACCATCTGCAGTGATTTTGGAGCCCCCCAAAATAAAGTCTGACACTGTTTCCACAATTTCCCCATTTATTTCCCATGAAGTGATGGGACCGGATGGCATGATCTTTGTTTTCTGAATGTTGAGCTTTAAGCCAACTTTTTCAGTCTCCACTTTCACTTTCATCAAGAGGCTTTTTAGTTCCTCTTCACTTTCTGCATATCTGAGGTTATTGATATTTCTCCTGGCAATCTTGATTCCAGCTTGTGTTTCTTCCAGTCCAGCGTTTGTCATGATGTACTCTGCATATAAGTTAAATAAACAGGGTGACAATATACAGCCTTGACGAACTCCTTTTCCTATTTGGAACTAGTCTATTATGGTGGGGCTAATAGCAATCTCCAAGAAGGCTTACACCAAACTGCCCCTCTAGGGATTGTTGCTGCCAGTACCTCTATTTCCATGATGTGCCATCCCTCCAGAGGAGACCCACCCCCCTCACCCCGGCAACACTTGCAGGTGGGTCTGGCTCAGTCACTTGTGGGGTTACTGCCCCTTTCCTGTAGTTCCTGGTGCACACAAGATTTTGTTTGTTATTTTGTTCCAATAGTGGAGTCTTTGTGTCCTCCAGTTCTGTGGAACTCCTGTGATCCATTCCCACTATCCTTAAAAGTCAGATTCCCTGGGGATTCCTAATCACTTTGCTGGATCTCCAGACTGGGAAGCTTGATGTGGGGCTCAGAATCTTCCAACAGTGTGAGAATTTCTTTGGTATTATTGTTCTCCAGTTTGTGGCTTGCTCACCTAGTAGATATGTTATTTGATTTTATCATGATTATTGTTCTTCCTTGGTAGCTCAGATGGTAAAAATCTGCCTGCAATGTGGAAGACCTGGGTTTGATCCCCAGGTCAGGAAAATCCCTGAGTTTGGAAGATCTTCTGAAGAAAGTACTGGCAACCCATTCCAATATTCTTGCCTGGAAAATCCCATGGACAGTGGAGCCTGGCGGGCTACATTCAGTGGGATTGCAAAGAGATGGACACAACTGAGCAACTAACACTTTATGCCCTATCATTTCATTGCAGCTTTTCCTTTGTTGTTGGATGTGGGTATCATTTTTTGGTGGGTTCTAGCATTCTACTGTCAATAGTTGTTCAACAGCTAGTTGCAATTTAGATGCTTTCACAGGAGATGACTACACATCCTTCTACTCTGCCATCTTGAAACAATCTTCTGCAATATATATTTTTTGACAAGAGGAATTCTAAGACATATCTTCTGCTTAAAAGGTGTAAAATATTTCTTTTTTATTTTAAATTAGTTAATTTATCTGAATTGGAGGATAATTATTTTACAATATTGTGGTGGTTTTTGCCATACATCAACACGAATCAGCCAGATGCACAAGTGTCCCCCCATTCTGAACCCCTCTCCCACCACCCTACCCTATCCCTCTGGGTTGTCCCAGAGCACCAGCTTTGAGTTCCCCGCTTCATGCATTGAACTTGCACTGGTCATCTATTTTAAATGGTAATATACATGTTTCAATGCTATTCTCTCATATTGTCTCACCCTCGCCTTCTCCCACATAGCCCAAACATCTGTTCTTTACCTCTGTGTCTCTTTTGCTGCCTTGCATATAGGATCATCATTACCGTCTTCCTAAATTCCTTATATATGCATTAATATACTGTATTGGGGTTTCTCTTTCTGGCTTACTTCACTCTGTGATAGGCTCCAGTTTCATCCACCTCATTAGAGCTGACTCAAATGCTATACTTTTTTATAGCTGAGTAATATTCCATTCCTTATCCATTGTCTGCCGATGGACATCTGGGTTGTTTCCATGTTCTAGCTATTGTAAACAGTGCTGTGATGAACATTGGGGTACACGTGTCTCTTTCAATTCTGGTTTCTTCGGTGTTTATGCCAAGCAGTGGGATTGCTGGGTCATATGGCAGTTCTATTCCCAGTTTTTTAAGGAATCTCCACACTATTCTCCATAGTGGCTGTACTAGTTTGCATTCCCACCAACAGTGTAAGAGGGTTTCCTTTTCTCCACACCCTCTCCAGCATTTATTGCTTGTAGACTTTTGGATTGCAGCCATTCTGACTGGCGTGAAATGGTACCTCATTGTGGTTTTGATTTGCATTTCTCTGATAATGAGTGATGTTGAGCATCTTTTCATGTGTTTGTTAGCCATCTGTATGCCTTCTTTGGAGAAATGTCTATTTAGTTCTTTGGCCCACTTTTTGATTGGGTCATTTATTTTTCCGAAATTGACCTGCAGGAGTTGCTTGTATATTTTTGAGATTAGTTTGTCAGTTGCTTCATTTGCTATTATTTTATCCCATTCTGAAGACTGTCTTTTCACCTTGATTGTAGTTTTCTTTGTTGTGCAGAAGCTTTTAAGTTTAATTAGGTCCCATTTGTTTATTTTTGCTTTGATTTCCAATATTCTGGAAGGTGAGTCATAGAGGATCCTGCTGTGATGTATGTCGGAGACTGTTTTGCCTATGTTCTCCTCTAGGATTTTTATAGTTTCTGGTCTTACGTTTAGATCTTTAATCCATTTTGAGTTTATTTTTGTGTATGGTATTAGAAAGTGTTCTTGTTTCATTGTTTTACAAGTGGTTTACCAGTTTTCCCAGCACCACTTGTTAAAGAGATTGTCTTTAATCCATTGTATATTCTTGCCTCCTTTGTCAAAGATAAGGTGTCCATAGGTGTATGGATTTATCTCTGGGCTTTCTAGTTTGTTCGATTGATCTATATTTCTGTCTTTGTGTCTTTGTGGCTTTGTAGTAGAGCCTGAAGTCAGGCAGGTTGATTCCTCCAGTTCCATTCTTCTTTCTCAAGATAACTTTGGCTATTCGAGGTTTTTTGTATTTCCATACAAATTGTGAAATTATTTGTTCTAGCTTTGTGAAAAATACCATTGGTAGCTTGATAGGAATTGCATTGAATCTATAGGTTCCTTTGGGTATATACTCATTTTCATTATATCGATTCTTCTGATCCATGAACATGGTATATTTCTTCATCTATTAGTGTCCTCTTTGATTTCTTTCACCAGTGTTTTATAGTTTTCTATATATAGGTCTTTAGTTTCTTTAGGTAGATATATTCCTAAGTATTTTATTCTTTCCGTTGCAATGGTGAATGGGATTGTTTCCTTGATTTCTCTTTCTATTTTCTCATTATTAGTGTATAGGAATGCAAGGTATTTCTGTGTGTTGATTTTATATCCTGCAATTTTACTATATTCATTGATTAGCTCTAGTGATTTTCTGGTGGAGTCTTTAGGGTTTTCTGTGTAAAGGATCATGTCATCTGCAAACAGTGAGAGTTTTACTTCTTCTTTTCCAATTTGGATTCCTTTTATTTCTTTTTCTGCTCTGATTGCTGTGGCCAAAACTTCCAAAACTATGTTGAATTGTAGTGGTGAAAGTGGGCACCCTTGTCTTGTTCCTGACTTTAGGGGAAATTATTTCAATTTCTCACCATTGAGGATAATATTGCTGTGGGTTTGTCATATATAGCTTTTATTATGTTGAGGTATGTTCCTTCTATTCCTGCTTTCTGGAGAGTTTTTATCATAAATGGATGTTGAATTTTGTCAAAGGCTTTCTCTGCATCTATTGAGACAATCATATGGCTTTTATTTTTCATTTTGTTTATGTGGTGTATTACATTGATTGATTTGCAGATACTGAATAATCCTTGCATCCCTGGGATAAAGCCCACTTGGTCATGGTGTATGATCTTTTTAATGTGTTGTTGGATTCTGATTGCTAGAATTTTGTTAAGGATTTTTGCGTCTCTGTTCATCAGTGATATTGGCCTGTAGTTTTCTTTTTTTGTGGCATCTTTGTCAGGTTTTGGTATTAGGGTGATGGTGGCCTCATAGAATGAGTTTGGAAGTTTACCTTCCTCTGCAATTTTCTAGAAGAGTTTGAGTAGTATAGGTGTTAGCTCTTCTCTAAATTTTTGGTAGAATTCAGCTGTGAAGCCATCTGGACCTGGGGTTTGCTTGCTGGAAGATTTCTGATTACAGTTCCAATTTCTGTGCTTATGATGGGTCTGCTAAGATTTTCTATTTCTTCCTGGTTCAGTTTTGGAAAGTTGTACTTTTCTAAGAATTTGCCTATTTCTTCCCCGTTGTCCATTTTATTGGCATATAATTGCTGATAGTAGTCTCTTATGATCCTTTGTATTTCTGTGTTTTCTGTTGTGATCTCTCCATTTTCATTTCTAATTTTATTGATTTGATTTTTCTCCCTTTGTTTCTTGATGAGTCTGGCTAATGTTTTGTCAATTTTATTTATCCTTTCAAAGAGCCAGCTTTTGGCTTTGTTGATTTTTGCTATGGTCTCTTTGTTTCTTTTTTTTTTTTTTTTTTTAATTTTATTTTTAACCTTTACAATATTATATTAGTTTTGCCAAATATTGAAATGAATCCGCCACAGGTATACCTGTGTTCCCCATCCTGAACCCTCCTCCCTCCCAATACCCTCCCTCTGGGTCGTCCCAGTGCACCAGCCCCAAGCATCCAGTATCGTGCATCGAACCTGGATTGGCTACTCGTTTCATACATGATATTATACATGTTTCAATGCCATTCTCCCAAATCTCCCCACCCTCTCCCTCTCCCACAGAGTCCATAAGACTGATCAATACATCAGTGTCTCTTTTGCTGTCTCGTACACAGGGTTATTGTTACCATCTTTCTAAATTCCATATATATGCGTTAGTATACTGTATTGGTGTTTTTCTTTCTGGCTTACTACACTCTGTATAATAGGTTCCAGTTTCATCCATCTCATTAGAACTGATTCAAATGTATTCTTTTTAATGTTTGTTTTGCATTTATTTCTGCCCTAATTTTTAAGATTTCTTTCCTTCTACTAACCCTGGGGTTCTTCATTTCTTCCTTTTCTAGTTGCTTTAGCTGTAGAGTTAGGTTATTTATTTGACTTTTTTCTTGTTTCTTAAGGTATGCCTGTATTGCTCTGAACTTTCCCCTTAACACTGCTTTTACAGTGTCCCACAGGTTTTGGGTTGTTTTGTTTTCATTTTCATTCATTTCTATGCATATTTTGATTTCTTTTTTGATTTCTTCTGTGATTTGTTGGTTATTCAGCAGCGTGTTGTTCAGCCTCCATATGTTGGAATTTTAAATAGTTTTTCTCCTGTAATTGAGATCTAATCTTACTGCATTGTGGTCAGAAAAAATGCTTGGAATGATTTCATTTTTTTTTTTGAATTTTTCAAGGCTAGATTTACGGCCCAGGATGTGATCTAACCTGAGAAGGTTCCGTGTGCGCTTGAGAAAAGGGTGAAATTCATTGTTTTGGGGTGAAATGTCCTATAGACATAAATTAGGTCTAACTGGTCTATTGTATCCTTTAAAGTTTGTGTTTCCTTGTTAATTTTCTGTTTAGTTGATCTATCCATAGGTGTGAGTGGGGTATTACAGTCTCCCACTATTATTGTGTTATTGTTAATTTCCCCTTTCATACTTGTTAGCATTTGTCTTACATATCGTGGTGCTGCTATGTTGGGTGCATATATATTTATAATTGTTATATCTTCTTATTTGATTGATCCTTTGATCATTATGTAGTTCCTTCTTTGTCTCTTTTCACAGCCTTTGTTTTAAAGTCTATTTTATCTGATATGAGTATTGATACTCCAGCTTTCTTTTAGTCTCTATTTGCAGTTCTATCTCTCTTTTTCCAGCCCTTCACTTTCAGTCTGTATGTGTCCCCTGTTTTGAGGTGGGTCTCTTGTAGACAACATATATAGGGGTCTTGCTTTTGTATCCATTCAGCCAGTTTTTGGTTTGGGTTTGGGGCATTCAACCCATTTACATTTAAGGTAATTATTGATAAGTATGATCCCGTTGCAATTTACTTTACTGTTTTGGGTTCGAGTTTATACACCCTTTTTGTGTTTCCTGTCTAGAGAATATTCTTTAGCATTTGTTGGAGAGCTGGTTTGGTGGTGCTGTATTCTCTCAGCTATTGCTTGTCTGTAAAGCTTTTGATTTCTCCTTTGTATTTGAATGAGATCCTTGCTGGGTACAGTAGTCTGGGCTGTAGGTTATTTTCTTCCATCACTTTTAGTATGTCTTGCCATTCCCTCCTGGCTTGAAGAGTTTCTATTGAAAGATCAGCTGTTATCCTTATGGGAATCCCCTTGTGTGTTGTTTGTTGTTTTCCCCTTGCTGCTTTTAATATTTGTTCTTTGTGTTTAATCTTTGTTAATTTGATTAATATGTGTCTTGGAGTGTTTTGCCTTGGGTTTATCCTGTTTGGGACTCTCTGGGTTTCTTGGACTTGGGTGATTATTTCCTTCCCCATTTTAGAGAAGTTTTCAACTATTGTCTCCTCAAGTATTTTCTCATGGTCTTTCTTTTTGTCTTCTTCTGGAACTCCTATGATTCTAATGTTGGGGCATTTAACACGGTCCTGGAGGTCTCTGAGATTGTCTTCATTTCTTTTAATTCGTTTTTCTTTTTCCCTCTCTGATTCATTTATTTCTACCACTCTATCTTCTACTTCACTAATCCTATCTTTTGCCTCTGTTATTGTACTATTTGTTGCCTCCAGAGTATTTTTTGATCTCATTTATTGCATTATTCATTATATATTGACTCTCTTTTATTTCTTCTAGGCCCTTGTTAAACCTTTCTTGCATGTTCTCAATCCTTGTCTCCAGGCTATTTATCTGTGATTCCATTTTGATTTCAAGCTTTTGGATCATTTTCACTATTATTATTTGGAATTCTTAATTAAGTAGATTCCCTATCTCTTCCCTTTTGTTTGGTTTGGTGGGCATTTATCCTGTTCATTTACCTTCTGTGTATTCCTCTGTCTCTTCATCTTGTTTATATTGCTGAGTTTGGGTGGTCTTTCTGCATTCTGGCAGTTTGTGGAATTCTCTTTATTGTGTAGTTTGCTCGCTGTGGGTGGGGTTGTACATGTGGCTTGTCAAGATTTCTTGGTTAGGGAAGCTTGTGTCGGTGTTCTGGTGGGTGGAGCTGGATTTCTTCTCTGGAGTGCAATGAAGTGTCCAGTAATGAGTTATGAGGTGTCAGTGGTTTTGGGGTTACTTTGGGCAGCCTCTATACTGGAGCTCAGGGTTGTGTTCCTGTGTTGCTGGAGAATTTGCTTGGTATGTCTTGCTCTGGAACTTGTTGGCCCTTGTGTGGTGCTTGGTTTCAGTGTAGGTATGGAGGCGTTTGATGAGCTCCTGTCAATTAATGTTCCCTGGAGTCAGGTGTTCTCTGGTGTTCTCAGGATTTGGACTTAAGCCTCCTGCTTCTGGTTTTCAGTCTTATTTTTACAGTAGTCTCAAGACTTCTCCTTCTATACAGCACCATTGATAAAACATCTAGGTTAAAGATGAAAAGTTTCTCCACACTGAGGGACACCCAGAGAGATTCACAGAGTTACATGGAGAAGAGAAGAGGGAGGAGAGAGTTAGAGGTGACCCGAATGAGATGAGGTGGAATAAAAAGAGGAGAGAGCAAGCTAACCAGTATGTACACTCCACAACTGGACCGCTCAGAGATGTTCATGGAGTTATACAGAGAAGAGAAGAGGGAGGAAGGAGACAGACGTTGCCAGGAGGAAAAAAGAGGGGATAAAAGGATAAAACACAGAGAGAGACAGATCCGGCCAGTAATCAGTTTCCTAAGTGTTCTCCACCGTCCAGAATACACAGAGATTCACAGAGTTGGTAGAGAAGAGAAGGGGGAGGGAGGAGATAGAGGTGACCTGGTGGAGAAAAAGGAGAGTCCAAAAGGGGAGAGAGCAGTCAAGCCAGTAATCTCGCTTCCAAGTAAAAGTGGGTACTGAAGATTGGGTTCTAAAAGGTACAAAATTGATAACAAATACCAAAAAGCAAAGATTAAAAATCTACAGTAGAGTGTGGAATTTAAAAAATACAATAGCAAAGAAAAGAAGAAAAAAGGAGAAAAAAAATAAAACAAAGTCACAAAAATTATAATATATATATATATAGTTTGCTTTTAAAAATAGGGTCTTTTTTTTTTTTGCAAATAGGAGGTTATAAAAGTGAAAATTAAAAGAGTAATAGAGGACTTAAAATTTTCAAAAAATTAAAAAAAGAATGATCGTAAAAATGGTAAAAATATATCTAGGACTTTCTCTGGTGGTGATGTGGGTATTGTGGGGTCATTTCATTTTTGGATAGTTCCTTGGTCTGGCTTATATTTCTCAAGATCTATAGGCCCCTTCCTATGTAGTCGGTACCAATGACAGGGTTTTAATCTATTGCACCTGTCATTTCCAAGGCGATTCCCTCTGTTTTAACTTCTTTTGTTTGCTGGTCTCTTCAGTGTCTGATTTCCACCCTGACACAAAGCAGGCAGTAGTGGACACCTTTTTTAGGCTCACTTGTTCAGTCACACTGTAGGGAGGGAGGGATGCTGCAAATAAATAACACTTGTGTGTGTTTGCAGTGCCTCAGCCACACTGGGCCTGCCCCCGCTCACGGGGCATGTACCCTCCCTGCCCACACTGTTCAGGCTCTAGGTTGCTCCACTGGGAACCATCCAAGGCTGGCCCTGGGCTGCATGCACCTCACAGGTCTAAGCTGATCAGGTTCAGGCACTCGGGTAGTCCTCAGAGGCACAGACTCGGTTGAGTCTGTTTTGTGCCCTTCCCAAGTCCGAGCAGCTCAGGTGATGGGCTGTTTGGTGAATGTGGTTGCTGTGACTTATCACCTCCCCCATCCCTGCCACTCGGTTTTCTGGGTGTACAACTGGCCCACCTTCTCAGGCAGATGTTGACCATCCAGAACGCCAAGAAGTCCTTGTTAGCAAAGAAGCCTGCTTACAGTTTTGTAGATAATGTCTCTCTGGGGCTGCGATTGCCCCCTTCTGGCTCTGGGTGCCTGTCACCAGAGGGGGATGATCTGCAGCTGGCTATCTCTGTTCAGCCCTTTGTTCTGTGTGCGGGCCTGGCGGTGTCTTAGGTTAGGGCTGGCTTTTCGCGTGGTAGTTATCCCACAGTCTGGTTTGCTAGACCAAGTTAGTTCGCTCAGTTTGCGCTCGGAGCATTCAGGCCAGATCCTTACTCTAAGCAATGCAGCCTGCGCCTCCCTGCCCAGCCCCTGCTTGCTAGTGGCCGGTGCAAGCATTTGCTCTGCTTCTCCGCTGGGGGAGTTACCATTGGGTTCGTAATCTGTGGGTTTTAATTATATATTTATTTTTCCTCCCGGTTATGTTGCCCTCTGTGCTTCCAAGGCTCACCACAGACTCAGCAGTGAGAGTGTTTCCTGGTGTTTGGAAACTTCTCTCTTTTTAAGACTCCCTTCCCTCAACAGAGCTCCATCCCTACCTCTTTTGTCTCTTTTTCTGCCTTTTGTATTTTTTCCCTACCTCCTTTCGAAGACAATGGGCTGCTTTTCTGGGTGCCTGATGTCCTCTGCCAGCATTGAGAAGTTGTTTTGTGGAATTTACTCAGCATTTAAATGTTCTTTTGTGAATTTTTTGGGGATAAAGTGGTCTCCCAGTCCTATTCCTCCACCATCTTAGGACTGCCTTCTGGCCTTACATTTAGATCTTTAATCCATTTTGAGTTTATTTCTGTGTGTGGTGTTAGAAAGTGTTTTAGTTTCACTCTTTTACATGTATTGGCCAGCTTCCCCAGCACCACTTGTAAAAGAGATTGTCTTTTCTCCATTTTATATTTTGTCCCCCTTTTCAAAGATAAGATGTCCACAGGTGCGTGGATCTATCTCTGGGCTTTCTATTTTGTTTCATTGATCTATATTTCTGTGTTTGTGCCAGTACCATACTGTCTTGATTACTGTAGTTTTGTAGTATAGTCTGAAGTCAGGAAGGTTGATTTCTCAGTTCCATTCTTCTTTCTCAAGACTGCTTTGGCTATTCGAGGTTTTTTGTGTTTCCATACAAATTGTGAAATATTTTGTTCTAGTTCTGTGAAAAATACCACTGGTAGTTTGACAGAAATTGCACTGAATCTATTGATTGATTTGTATAGTATACTCATTTTCACTGTATTGATTCTTCCAATTCATGGGCATGGTATATTTCTCCATTTATTTGTGTCGTCTTTGATTTCTTTCATCAGTCTCTTATAGTTTTCTATCTATAGGTTTTGTTTCTTTAGGTAGATTTATTCCTAAGTAATTCATTCTTTTCATTATGATGGTGAATGACATTGTTTTCTTAATTTTTTCTGTTTTTTTTTTTTTTTTCATTGTTCTTGTATAGGAATGCAAGGGATATCTGTGTATTAATTTTATATCCTGAAATTTACTATATTCATTGGTTAGTTCTAGTAATTTTCTGGTGGCATCTTTAGGGTTTTATATATAAAGGATCATGTCATCTGCAAACAGTGATGTTTATTTCTTCTTTTCCAATTTTGATTCTTTTTATTCGCTTTCCTTTTCTGATTGCTGTGGATAGGACTTTCAAAACTATGTTGAATAGTAGTGGTGAGAATGGGCACCCTTGTCTTGCTACTGATTTTAGAGGAAAGGCTTTCAATTTTTCAAAATTGAAGATAATGTTTGATGTGATTTGTCGTATATGGCTCTTATTAAGTTGAGGTATGTTGCTTCTATGCTTGCTTTCTGAAGAGTTTATATCATAAATGGGTATTGCATTTTGTCAAAGGCTTTCTCTGCATCTATTGAGATAATCATATTGTTTATTTTTCAATTTGTTAATATGGTCTATAACATTGATTGGTTTGTGGATACTGAGGAATCCTTGCACCTCTGAAATAAAACCAACTTGGTCATGATGTGTGATCTATTTAATATGTTGTTGGATTCTCTTCGGTAGGATTTTGTTGAGTATTTTTGCTTCTATGTTCATCAGTGATATTGGCCTGTAGTTTTCTTTTTTTGTGGTATCTTTGTCTGGTTTTGGTATCAGGGTGATGGTGGCCTCATAGAATGAGTTTGGAAGTTGACCTTTCTCTGCAATTTTCTGGAAGAGTTCGAGTAGGATAGGTGCTAGCTCTTCTCTAAATTTTTGGTAGAATTCCCCTGTGATCCCATCTGCTGCTAAGTCGCTTCAGTCATGTCTGACTCTGTGTGACCCCATAGAAGGCAGCCCACCAGGCTCCCCCACCCCTGGGATTTTCCAGGCAAGAACACTGGAGTGGGTTGCCATTTCCTTCTCCAATGCATGACAGTGAAAAGTGAAAGTGAAGTTGCTCAGTCGTGTCTGACTCTTATTGACCCCATGAACTGCAGCCTACCAGCCTCCTCTATCCATGGGATTTTCCAGGCAAGAGTACTGGAATGGGTTGTCACTGCCTTCTCTGTGATGCCGTCTAGTACTGGACTTTTGTTTGTTGGAAGATTTTTTATTACAGTTTAGATTTCCATACTTGTGATGGATCTGTTCAGATTTTCTATTTCTTCCTTACTGGTTCAGCTTTGGGAGCTTATACTTTTCTAAGAGTTTGTCCATTTCTTCCAAGTTGTCCATTTTATTGGCATAGAATTGCTCTCTGCAGTGTCTTATGATCTTTTGCATTTCTGTATTGTCTGTTGTGATTTCTCCATTTTCTTTTCTAATTTTGTTGATTTGATTTTCTCCCTTTGTTTCTCGATGAGTCTGGATAACAGTTTGTCTATTTTATTTATCTTCTCAAAGAACCAGCTTTTAGCTTGGATGATCTTTGCTATAGTCTGTTTCATTTCTTTTTCAATTATTTCTGCTCTGGTTTTTATGATTTTTTTCCCCTTCTACTTTGGGGTTTTTCTGTTCTTCTTTTGTGTTGCTTTAGGTGTAAACTTAGGTTGTAAATAAACAACATCAAATAAGATGTTTCTCTTGTTTCTTGAGGTAGGCTTGTATTGCTGTGAACCTCCCTCTAAGCACTGCTTTTACTGAATCCCATAGGTTTGGCATTGTTGTGCTTTTATTTTCATTTTTTTCTATGTATATTTTGATTTTACTTTTGATTTCTTCCATGATCCATTGTTTATTCACGTTTGTTGTTTAACCTCCATAGATTTGTGTTTTTTATAGTTTTTTTTTTCTTTTTTTTCCTGTAGTTGATATTCAGTGTTACCCTATTGTGATCAGAAAAGATGTTTGAAATGATTTCAAGTTTAAAAAATTTACCAAGGTCAGATTTGTGGCCCAGGATGTGACCTATTCTGGAGAATGTTCCATGTGCACTTAAGAAAAAGGTGAAATCCATTGTTTTTGGATGAAATGCCCTGTAGATAACCATTATGTCTAACTGGTCCATTATATCATTTAAAACTTTTGTTTCTTTGCTAATTTTGTGTTTCATTGGTCTATCCATAGCTGTGAGTTGGGTATTAAAGGCCTCCACTATTACTGTGTTACTGGTAATTTCCCCTTTCATACTTGTTTAACATTTGCCTTGTGTATTGAGGTGCTCCTATGTTGGGTGCATATATATTTATAATTGTTATGTCTTCTTCTTGGATTAATCCCTTGAGCATTATGTAGTGTCCTTCTTTGTCTCTTGTCATAGTCTTTATTTCAAGGTCTATTTATCTCATATGAGTATCACTGATCCTGCTTTCTTTAGGTCTTCTTTTGCATAAGATATTTTTTTCAGTCCCTCACTTTCAGTCTGTATGTGTCTCTAGGTTTGAGGTGGGTGTCTTGTAGACAGCATATGTAGGGGTTTTGTTTTTGTATCCATTCGGCCAGTCTTTGTCTTTTGGTCAGAGCATTTAACCCATTTACATTTAAGGTAATTGTTGGTAAGTATGATCCTATTACCATTTACTTTGTTGTTTTGGGTTCTTTTTTATAAACATTTTCTGTGTTTCCTGTCTAGAGAAGATCCTTTAGCATTTGTTGAGGATCTGGTTTGTGCTGAATTCTCTCAGCTTTTGGTTCTCTGTAAAGCTTTTGATTTCTCCTTCATATCTGAATGAGATCCTTGCTGGATAGAGTAATCTTGGCTGTAGATTTTTCATTCCCTTCTGACCTGAAGAGTTCCTATTGAAAGATCAGCTGTTGTCCTTATGGGGACCCCTTTGTGTGTTATTTGTTGTTTTTCCCTTGCTGCTTTTAAAATTTGCTCTTTGTGTTTTATTTTTGTTAGTTTGATTAGTATGTGTCTTGGGGTGTTTTGCCTTGGGGTGATCCTGTTTGGGACTCTCTGGGTTTCTTGACGTGGGTGACTATTATCTTTCTAATTTAGGGAAGTTTTTGACTATTATCTCCTCAAGTAATTTCACTTGCCTTCTTTTTGTCTTCTTTTGGAACACATATGGTTTTAATGTTGGGGCATTTAACATTGTCCCAGAGCTATCTGAGTTTGTCCTCATTTCTTTTAATTCTTGTTTCTTTTTTCCTCTCTGTTTCATTTCTTTCCACCATTCTATCTTCCATCTCACTTATCCTCTCTTCTGCCTCCATTATTCTACTGTTGATTCCCTCTGGAGTGCTTTTTTTTTAAAAATTTAATTTAATTTTTAAACTTTACAATATTGTATTGGTTTTTAATATGAGTTATTGCATGGTTCATTATTGATTGACTCTTCTTTATTTCTTCTAGGTCCTTGTTAAACATTTCTTGCATCTTCTCAATCCTTGTTTCTAGTCTATTTATCTGTAATTCCATTTTGGTTTCAAGATTTTGAATCATATTCACTATCATTATTCTGAAATCTTTTTCAAGTAACTCCTTATCTCCTTCTCCTTTTTTTTTTTTTTTTTTTTGTTGTTGGTTGGTTTTGGTTTGGTGGGCTTTTATCTTTATCATTTTCCTTCACCTGCTGAATATTTCTCTGCCTTTTCATTTTGTTAAGATTGCTGTGTTTGCATGCCCTTTCTGCAGGCTGGAATGTCATGGTTTCTCTTAATTGTGGAGTCTTCTCCCTGTGGATACGGTTAGACCAGTGGCTTGTCAATGTTTCCTGGATGTGGGAACTTTTGTCTGTCTCTGTTGGGTGGAACTGAATCTCTTTTCTCTGGAGTGCCATGAAATTTCCAGTAGTGAGTTTTGGGGTGTCTATGGATTTGATATGGCTTTGGATAGTCTTTCTTTTTATGTTCTGGATTGTGTTTCTGTTTTGCTGGAGAATTAGCGTGGTTTATCTTGCACTTGAACTTGTTGGCTCTTGGGTGGAGCTTAATTTCAGTGAAGGTATGGAGACTTTTGGGTGGGCTCTTGTGTATTAATGTTCCTTGGAGTCAGGAGCTTTCTGGTGTTCTAAACTTCTTGAGGTGAGACTCCTGTCTCTGGGTTTCAGTCCTGTCCTTACAGTAGCCTCAAGATATCTCCATCCATACAACACAGAAGATAAAACCCCTAGGTTAATTGTAAAACAACTCTTTACAGCCAGGGACACTCAGAGAGATTCACAGAGTTATATAGAGAAGAGGGAGGAGGGAGATAGAGGTGACCAGGAGGAGAAAAGTGAGAGTGAAAAGGCAAGACAGATATCAAACCAGTGATCAAATCACTAAGTGAAAATGGATACGAAGATTAGATTCTAAAAGATACAACATTGATAACAAATGTCAAAACGCAAAGGCTAAAAACCTAGAATAGAGGTTAGAGTCTCAAAAACACAATGTGAAAACACAAAACAAAATCGATCTCAATAATTGAAATACATATGGAATTTGTTTTTGAAAAATAAGCTTTTTAAAGACAGTTTTTTTTTTTTTTTTAAGTTAATAGTAAGCTATAAAGCATCAGACCTTGCTTCTATCACCAGTCACATCCACAGCTCAGTATTGTTTTTGCTTTGGCTCCATCCCTTCATTCTTTCTGGAGTTATTTCTCCACTGATCTCCAGTAGCATATTGGGCACCAACTGACCTGGGGAGTTCCTCTTTCAGCATCCTATCAATTTGCCTTTTCATACTGTTCATGGGGTTCTCAAGGCAAGAATACTGATGGACATCACCAGATGGTCAACATCGAAATCAGATTGATTATGTTCTTTGCAGCTAAAGATGGAGAAGCTCTATACAGTCAACAAAAACAAGACCAGAAGCTGACTGTGGCTCATATTATGAACTCCTTATTGCCAAAATCAGACTTAAATTGAAGAAAGTAGGGAAAACCACTAGACCATTCAGGCATGACCTAAATCAAATCCGTTATGATTATACAGAGGAAATGAGAAATAGATTTAAGGGCCTAGATCTGATAGAGTGCCTGATGAACTATGGAATGAGGTTCATGACACTGTACAGGAGATAGGGATCAAGACCATCCCCATGGAAAAGAAATGCAAAAAAGCAAAATGGCTGTATGGGGAGGCCTTACAAATAGCTGTGAAAAGAACAGAAGCAAAAAGCAAAGGAGAAAAGGAAAGATATAAGCATCTGAATGCAGAGTTCCAAACAATAGCAAGAAGAGATAAGAAAGCCTTCCTCAGCGATCAGTGCAAAGAAATAGAGGAAAACAGCAGAATGGGAAAGACTAGAGATCTCTTCAAGAAAATTAGAGATACTAAGGGAATATTTCATGCAAAGATGGGCTTGATAAAGGACAGAAATGGTATGGACCTAACAGAAGATATTAAGAATAGGTGGCAAGAATACACAGAAGAACTGTACAAAAAAGATAATCACAATCCAGATAATCATGATGGTGTGATCACTGACCTAGAGCCAGACATCCTGTAATGTGAAGTCCAGTGGGCCTTAGAAAGCATCACTACGAACAAAGCTAGTGGAGGTGATGGAATTCCCGTTGAGCTCTTTCAAATCCTGAAAAATGATGGGGGAAAGTGCTGCACTCAATATGCCAGCAAATTTGGAAAACTCAGCAGTGGCCACAGGACTGGAAAAGGTCAGTTTTCATTCCAATCCCAAAGAAAGGCAATGCCAAAGAATGCTCAAACTACCAAACAATTGCACTCATCTCACATGCTAGTAAAGTATTGCTCAAAATTCCTCAAGCCATGCTTCAGCAATATATGAACTGTGAACTTCCTGATGTTCAAGCTGGTTTAGAAAAGACAGAGGAACCAGAGATCAAATTGCCAACATCCACTGGATCATGGAAAAAGTAAAAGAGTTCCAGAAAAGCATCTATTTCTGCTTTATTGACTATGCCAAAGCCTTTGACTGTGTGGATCACAAGAAACTGTGGAAAATTCTGAAAGAGATGGGAATACCAGACCACCTGACCTGCCTCTTGAGAGATGTGTATGCAGGTCAGGAAGCAACAGTTAGAACTGGACATGGAATAACAGACTGGTTGCAAATAGGAAAAGGAGTATGTCAAGGTTGTATATTGTCACCCTGTTCCTTTAACTTATATGCAGAGTACATCATGAGAAACGCTGGGCTGGAAGAAGCACAAGCTGGAATCAAGATTGCCGGGAGAAATATCAATAACCTCAGATATGCAGATGACACCACCCTCATGTCAGAAAGTGAAGAGGAACTAAAAAGCCTCTTGATGAAAGTGAAAGTGGAGAGTGAAAAAGTTGGCTTAAAGCTCAACATTCAGAAAACTAAGATCATGGCATCCGGTCCCATCACTTCATGGGAAATAGATGGGAAACAGTGAAAACAGTGTCAGGCTTTATTTTGGGGGGCTCCAAAATCACTGAAGATGGTGACTGCAGCCATGAAATTAAAGATGCTTACTCCTTGGAAGGAAAGTTATGACCAACCTAGATAGCATATTCAAAAGCAGAGACATTACTTTGTCAACAAAGCTTCGTCTAGTCAAGGCTCTGGTTTTTCCTGTGGTCATGTATGGATGTGAGAGTTGGACTATGAAGAAGGCTGAGTGCCAAAGAATTGATGCTTTTGAACTGTGGTGTTGGAGAAGACTCTTGAGAGTCCCTTGGACTGCAAGGAGATCCAACCAGTCCATTCTGTAGGAATCAACCCTGGGATTTCTTTGGAAGGAATGATGCTAAAGCTGAAAATCCAGTACGTTGGCCACTTCATGTGAAGAGTTGACTCATTGGAAAAGACTGTGATGCTGGGAGGGATTGGGGGCAGGAGGAGAAGGGGACAACAGAGGATGAGATGGCTGAATGGCATCACTGACTCGATGGACGTGAGTCTGAGTGAACTCTGGGAGTTGGTGATGGACAGGGAGGCCTGGTGTTCTGCGATTCATGGGGTCACAAAGAGTCAAACACGACTGGGCAACTGAACTGAACTGAACTCAAACTATAAAGCTGAAAGGGTAATATAGAATTAAAAAATTTTTTAAATTAAAGTTATAATAGTAAAAAGATATCTAGAAATTTTCTTCAGCTGTTGTGGGTCATGTGGGGTTAGCTTATTGTTACAAAGTCCCTTTTACTTGCTTGTACTTGTTCTCAAGGTTTATAGTTACCCCTCAAATGCACAGAGTCAGCATTAGCTTCAGGTTTTAAGCTCTTGCTCCTGTCACTTCCAGGATGGTTCCCCTTCTTTGTGTATTTTGGCTTACTCTGTTTGCAAGTCTTTTCAGTGTTTAATTTCCACTCTGACATGGTGGTGCCAAAGTGGCCACTTATTTAGGCTCACTTGTTCAGTTGTGCTGTGGGGAGGGAGGAACACTGAAAACACATACGGATGGCATGTGTGGGGAGTGCTCACAGTGGATGGACCACACTGGTTTGCCACAGCCCAAGGTGGTCCACACTGCTCAGGCTCCAGGCTGCTCTGCAAGGGCACTGTCCCAAGTGGACCCTGTGTTGCATGAACTTCCCAGGTCTAAGCGACTCAGGTTCTTAGGTGCTCTGCAAGGGCACAGATCTAGATAGGCCGTGGGTTTTTTGCTCTTTTCAGGTTCAGGCCACTCAAGCGACTGGGTGCTTGGTAGGCGAATGGTCCTATGCGGTCTGTGCATCTTATGCATCTCCCTGGTTCCTGCCACTCGATATCCTGTGTGTGCTGTGAGGGCACGGTCCCAGGTGTTCCATTTGTCTCCTTTGGGGAGCTGATCTCAGGCTGTAATCCTGCTGGTCGATGCAAACTATCCAGGATCCCAGGAAGACATGGTTAGCAACTGGCAGCCTGCTCAGAGTTTGGTGGAAGATGCGATTTCTGGGGCTGAAATTTGGTAGCCCTTTGCCTTCTGACTCTGGTTGTTGAACACCTACCTCTCTGCCTCTGGGGAGGGAGGGTCCTAAATGGCAGCCAACTTGCTCTCCTTTGGTTCAGTAGGGCACAATCTTTTGTTCTGTGAGGACACCAGGGGTCACTGTGCAGTGTTAGAGCCTTTTGTGGGAAATGTTCTTTTTGTCTCTCTGGTGATCCTAAGGTTTGGGTTGCTATGTCACATCAGTCCTCTCAGATTGCTCTCAGGGCATTCAAACCAGTCCTTGCCCTAAGGAACAATGATGCAGCCCACACCTCCCTGCCTAGTCCCCAGTCGCTGCTGATAGATGGGAGTGTCTGAGCAGCTTCTCCACTGGTAGCTGTGGTTAGGCATGTATTGTGTGTGTGTGTGTGTGTGTGTGTGTGTGTGTGTGTGTTTCCTGTTCTATTGCCCTCTGAGATTCCAAAGCTCCCCAGTATCACACCTGTGAGAGGGCTTCCTATTATGTAGAAACTTTTCCTTCAAGACTCCCTCCCCAGGATGGCTCTGTGCCTAAATCCTTTGTCTCTCTTTTCATCTGTTTTATTTTGTTCTACCTCCATTTGAACAGATTGGGCTGCCTTTCTGGGTGCCTGGTGTCCTCTGCCAGCGTTCAGAAGTTTTTTTGTGGATGTTGTGCAACATTAAAATGATCTTTTGTTGAATTTGGTCTCAAAAGAGAAAGTGGTCTCCCAATCCTATTTCTCCACCATCTTGGGACCACCAGTAATAAATTTTTAAAAATTTAAAAATTCCAAATAAAAACAAAGAAGAGAAAAGAAAACCCTAAAAACATCGAAAAAGCAAGAGAGTTCCAGAAAAACATCAACTTCTGCTTTCTTGACTATGCCAAAGCCTTTAACTGTGTGGATCACAATACACTGTGGAAAATTCTGAAAGAAATGGGAATACCAGACCACCTGACCTGCCTCTTGAGAAACCTATATGCAGGTCAGGAAGCAACAGTTAGAACTGGACATGGAACAACAGACCAGTTCCAAACAGGAAAAGGAGTACATCAAGGCTGTATATTGTCACCCTGCTTATTTAACTGCTATGCAGAGCACATCATGAGAAACGCTGGGCTGGAAGAAGCACAAGCTGGAATCAAGATTGCCGGGAGAAATATCAATAACCTCAGATATGCAGATGACATCACCCTTATGGAAGAAAGTGAAGAGAAACTAAAAAGCCTCTTGACGAAGGTGAAAGTGGAGAGTAAAAAAGTTGGCTTAAAGCTCAACATTCAGAAAACGAAGATCATGGCATCTGTTCCCATCACTTCATGGGAAATAGATGGGGAAACAGTGGAAACAGTGTCAGACTTTATTTTTTGGGGGCTCCAAAATCACTGCAGATGGTGACTGCAGCCATGAAATTAAAAGACGCTTACTCCTTGGGAGGAAAGTTATGACCAACCTAGATAGCATATTCAAAAGCAGAGATATTACTTTGCCAACAGAGGTCCATCTAGTCAAGGCTATGGTTTTTCCAGTGTTCGTGTATGGATGTGAGAGTTGGACTGTGAAGAAAGCTGAGCACAGAAGAACTGATGCTTTTGAACTGTGGTGTTGGAGAAGACTCTTGAGAGTCCCTTGAACTGCAAGGAGATCCAACCAGTCCATCCTAAAGTGGATCTGTCCTTGATGTTTATTGGAAGGACTGATGCTAAAACTGAAACTCCAGTACTTTGGCCACCTCATGCGAAGTGTTGACTCATTGTAAAAGACCCTGATGCTGGGAGGGATTGGGGGCAGGAGGAGAAGGGGACTACAGAGGATGAGATGGCTGGATGGCATCACCGACTCAATGGGTATGGGTTTGGGTTGACTCCAGGAATTGGTGATGGACAGGGAGGCCTGGCATGCTGTGATTCATGGGGTCACAAAGAATCGGACACCACTGAGCGACTGAACTGACCTGAACTGGAAAACTACAAAAGGCCAACTAGAGTCAAAAGTATATAACAGAAATAAGTGTGATTAAAAAAAAAATTTTCCAAAAGTTTAAATAGATTTAATAGTACTGATAAAATCAACAACTACAATATCGGAGGAAAAGTAGGGGGAAAAAAGTGAAAAATATTCAGAATCAACTACAGAACAAGTCTTAAATATAAGAATAATAAACGTTTTTCTTGAGTATCTTCTGTCAGTGTCCTTTCCCTCTCTGGGAGTCACAATCCACCTTACTTCTCTAGGATGCCCTCCAGCAATGGACTGGTCTCTGCACCTCCTGTGAGGGCAGCTGATATTCTAATCTGGTTGTACTCCTGTGTGTTCTTGTCTCCAATGTCCACAGCTGTCAGACCTAGTGCATTTTCTTCTGTGAGAAATCATTGTCCTTTTATATATTCCATAGAGATAGAGTCTGACTAGTTGATTGTGTGGATTTAATCTGCAGCTTATACAGCTGGTGGGAAAATTTTAGGTCCTCTTCCTTAGCCAATTGCCCCTTGGTTTCCATTGTGGTTTTATCTCCACCTCTGTATGTGGATTGTCCACAGGGGTTTGCTCCTGAGGCTGCCCTGGAGGACTTGGATCTGCAACAGTGAGGGCCAGGTGTGGACATGGCACATTTGCTTAGGTCACAGGGGCCCTGGCAGCATTAGGTACTCAAGGGGGTTGGAGTCTAATGCAGAAGGAAATACATGGCAACCCATTCCAATATTCTTGCCTGGAGAATCCCATGGACAGAGGAGCCTGGCAGGCCATGATCCATGTAGTCTCAGAGAGTCGGACACAACTGAAGTGACTGAGCATGCACGCAGAAGGAAATATGGTGCTCTAGAAGGGCATGGCAACCTACCCCAGTATTCTCGCCTGGAGAATCCCCTGGACAGAGAAGCCTGGCAGCCCATAGCCCACAGGGTTGCAAAGAGTCAGACACAACAAAAGCAACCCTGCATGTTCAGACCCAGGACTTTTTCTAGCCTCTGGCAGCTCTGTCCCAGTGGGGACCATGTATGGATGTTGGGTGGTTGCTTGGATCATGGGGACCCTGGCAATGCTGGCTATGCTGGAGCACCAGTGGCTATTGTCACAGGAGATATGGTACTGTTGGGGTTTTTTCTAGCCTGTGGCTGCTCTGCCCAGTGAGGATTGTGCATGAAGCTGCTTGTGTCACGGGGACCCTGGTGGCACCAAGTGTGCAGGGACATGGACTGCCTCAGTCGCTGGAACTATGGCCCTATCAGTCTTTTCTAGCCTCTGGCAGCTGGCACTCAGAATGCCACTTTGGCTAGTTAGTCCTTCTCCATTGCTCAGCCTGTTCAGAAACTTAGAGGGCTCCACTAACTGGGATCCTTCTCTGTTGTTTGGCATGTCAGGCTTTTAGAGGGCTCCCCTGGCTGGGGTCCTACTCTGATTGGCATGTCAGGCACTTTAAGGGCCAGCCTCTCTATTGTTCAGCTGCTGGTGCAGGCATGAGGGAGAGAGTGGCTGCTATGATGGCTCCATCCTGATGGCTACACATGACTGTCTTGCCTCCATGGCTGCCTGCTTTTCCTTCACAGGCAGTTCCCACCACAGACTCCTCCCTCACATCCCCTTGGGCCACTCCCTCCAGTCAGCAACAGACCTCACCCTGGGATTGCTCCACAATCCAGCTCCGAGCTCCCAGCCGCTGTTTTTTTCTAGGGGACTTATGTATGGCTGCTGCAAGGATTGTCTGTGTGATTCTTATTCCATTAGGACTGTCACAGATCAGCTGCTTCACTCTCAGCCTCAAATGTTTCTCCTCCTCAAATTGTCCTGATATGGGGATCAGACCCCTGCTTCAGTTCCTTCATCTGCTGAGGGCAGTTCCAGTCCTACTAACTCTCCTCTTTCCCCCCTACTTCCTTCACCCTACTGAGTTTTGAGTGTTTCTACATATTCTTTTCCAGTTGTCAGGTACTCCTGCCTGCTTAGAGCTGGTGTTCTGCAAGCACTGCTCTGTCTGGAGGTGTAGTCCTGATGTATCCATGGAGAGAGATGTACTCCACGTCTACTTATGCCTCAGCCATTTTGTCCTCATCATAGAATATTGAGCATAGTTCCCTGAACAATACAGTAGGACCTTGTTGTTTATTCATCCTGTATATACTAATTTGGATCTGCTAATCTCAAACTCTCAATCATTCCCTCTCCAAGTCTCCCTCACTTTTGGCAACCACAAGTCTATTCTCTTTGGCTATGAGTTTGTTTCTGTTTCATAGATATTTTCAATTGTGTCATATTTTAGATTTCACATATAAGTGATACAATGGAATATTACTCAGCCATAAAAGGAATGAAATAATGCCATTTGCAGTCACATCATGGATGGATCTAGAAATTGCCATACTAAGTGAATAAGTTATAAAGAGAAAGGCAAATACCATATGATATAATTTATATGTGAAATCTAAAATATACATTTCTTTATTTCTTCATTCGCCTTTTATATTTTCCACTCTTCTGGTGCTCCTTACATGGAGTGTGCGTGGCATCACATATCTTATTGACTAAATCAGGTGAAATTCCTCTCAGGCACCTACTTCCCTGACTTAGTGGGAAATGTCTCAAAACTCCCTTCCTCTTTTCAACCATTAAGCTAGATAGGTATAAGAGTTAGTTATAAAATAAATTTGTTGATTGTAGAAACTAAAAAATTTAGAAAAAAAAAAAAGTCAAGTTAATTTTTAATATTTAGGTATATATCTTTATAGACTATATGGATGTATTTGTAGAAATAAATATAAACACAGAAACTAGGCTAAGACAGTAATATATATTTATTATTGTTGTTTAGTTGCTAAAGTGAAGGTAGCTCAATCATGTCCAATTCTTGGCAACCCCATGGACTGTAGCCTGCCAGGCTCCTCTGTCCATCGAATTCTCCAGGCCAGAATACTGGACTGGGTATCCATTCCCTTCTCCAGGGGATTACACGTTGTGTCCAACTCTTTTGTGACCCCATAGACTGCAGACTGTCAGGCTCCTCTGTCCATGTGATTTCCCAGGTAAGAATACTAGAGTGAGTTGCCATTTCCTTCTCCAGGGGATCTTCCCAACCCAGGAATCAAATCCATGTCCCCTGTATCACAGGTGGATTCTTTACCACAGAGCCACCAGGGAAGCCCAATATATATTTATGTATATAATTAGCATCATGCTATATTAAGAATTGTATGCTCATTGTAATTAAATTTCTGTAAGAAGAAATTTTCTGTCAATATACATTCTTTAGAAATGATTTTAATGTTTATTCCTAATTTATTTTTTTTTTCTTTTACTGTTAACCATTTGGGTTACTTGAGAATACTTTGAAAATTGTAGGTCAAGTATGTATATAAGAATTATCCTGATTACACTGTAACAGTCCCAGGAAGATTATAGTGCAACTTGAGTGTTGTCCTTTGTTGTGAAAAGATGGCCACAGTTTACATTAATATAGGAGTAAATTAACTAATAATAAAGAATAATTTATTTGAAAATAAATGCTTTGACACCTAAACAAGTCAGTTAACTTTTCTTAAAAGCCTGTTACAGGATAACTGTAGAATAACTACCCACTTTTTTCTAATGTACTTTTCTAAATGGTTTGTCCTGTCTAACTTTATCAGTCTAATAAGAATCTATGCTTCAGCTTCCTCACTTCTTTAGGCAGAAGTTCCTGTGAACACGTCAAATGCATGAGTGAATGGACAAATTGGCATAGTGGGAAAGCACACACACAAAAGTGAGATGATGGCTGACTGATTTCCCTGATTACTGAAGTTTTAATGAAGTGATAAAGCCCTTACTAAGGATTTTCTAAGTTTTATTAGAAGTCAATACTCTCTTTCTATTTGCAAAATAAGGGCAGCCCAAACTGATTCATAAAAGGGCAGTGTCATACTCAGTTTACAGTTGATGGTCGCTGTTAGTGCCAAATGAAGCAATAATGCACAGCACTGCTGAACATGCAAACAAAGCAAAGCAAAGCAAAACCAAATTAAACAAAACATTTTTAAAAGGGGAAGTGATCTCACGTGGCAAGCATGACAAAACAGTGAGACTGAAGCCAAAATAACTGAATCTCATTACTTCTTTAAAATTGTAGCCCTGAGTCTTCACTCATCTGGGCAGCTAATCTATAAAAAATGACTGAATCATGTTAATTCTCTTCTAATTTATGCCACAGCCTATCTTTCCAACAAGCATAGATCTGAAGAATAGGCTCTTTTCTTACTAAAGTATTTGTGTTTCACTTAAATTAATCCAGTTGACATCTTTTGTTCATTATGCCCACCTTATTGTTATATAATGTTACTTAATATTTACATATTAATATTAAATATATACACATTATCTCTAAACCTTAATTCCTATGATTTCCTCTTGCAGGATGCTCTTACATAGCTACACAACTGTGAATAGTTTTCAGCTGTTTCTGAAATCCTTTTCTTTCCCCCCTAAATCAATGAAATAAGAACAAAGAGGAAAATCAGGAAGAAAGTGACATAAGTCCTTTATTTCCCATGTTTCAGAATAACTCTTTGGTGACACAGCGTACTTAATGCTTTCTACTCTAGGCACATCAGAGTATTGCAGTTTACTTCTCTGCCCTGTAGAAAAATGTAGACAATTATAAATGCTCAAGAAAATTGCATAGTCTCTACTCTGCTACTAGTCCCAGAGTTTTTACTCTGCTTAAGAAAATTGCATGGTCTGTTACTCTTACTACATTTAGTAACTAGACTGTAAATAGCAGAGTCATTTGACATGAAAGTATATTAAATGATTTTGCATAGTCATTATCCCCAAGGAGGCAATTTCTATCTTAATCAACACAAAGTAGATTGCTGTTTTATCAATTGCATAAATTATTTTCAATCTTTGAAAAGAACTCGGGGGAAAAGGCCTTCATTATATTTTGCAAACGATTTATTTCAAAATTTACTAACAATATGGTATTTAGTGAATGTCATTTTTTAATACTCATGAAATGCATATTTGATTTCTTATAACTAATTAAAAATACAATTTGATATTTTTGAAATGCTGGCTTTTGCAGTAGGTTCATTCAGTGAGTGTTCCTCCTCTCAGAAATATATTTTTGGGAGTGGCCTTGGTGATTATGCTTGTTTAGGCAACATTAATGTTATTGTCCCCAGGCCAATTAATGTTGCCTGAGCAAGCATGATCACCAAGAAGATTCAATCAGGGATAGGCACATGACTTAGATTCTCTTTCACAGGAATTAGTAATTGTGATAAAAAGAAAATAGTTTCCTTAGTTTGCAGCAGAACTAGTATTTACACTTAGGAGATATGGCATAGTCATGTTTGCAGGGAAAATTGTGACACACAGAGCTTTGAAGACATACAGAAGGAAATTGAGACACAAGGCTATTTGGTCACAGAGAAGCTGAGACAATAGCTGCCTTAGTTTCTGAAAGCTTTTCAGTTTTTACTGAAACTCCTTCATGGTATGATTAACTCCTGGATCCTTATATATCCTTTTATTTTTTATATTCATTCAGAAGATGTTGTGTGGTTTATTTAGAACCTGAAGGACACTACAGCTGTAGAAATGATGGTATTTTTCATATTATATATATATATTTCAGTTCAAAATTTTCCATTTGGTTCCTTTGTCTTGGGTATTGTGCAACTTAGATTAAATGAATTCTTCTTTGCAGTTTCTCTTCCAGGGTAAATTTTCCAGACAATCTAGCTGCTTCACTAACCCAAACTTTGATTTCTGCTATATCAGGTAAGCAAGACCACTGTGCTCAAGGTGGCTTTCCCCTATTTTGATGAGAAAGTGTCTTCAAACAGAAAGCCAGAGACATCCTAGAACTTACTTCATGTTATATGCACAACTGAGGAATTGCAGTCTTGCACCTTTTATTCAGAGTCTGAAAGGAATTATTTTATATAACTTGTCCTGTTTAATAATCATGTATGCTGATTTATATTATGTACTTAGTCTGGGACCACTTAGCTTTTTATGAAAAACATCTAGACAGGCTTTATTGTAAGCTATTCCTTAAATTTTTCTGAAGTAAATTCATGGTATTGACTATATTTTTCATTTACCATCTTGCTTAATATTAGGTTTCTTCAAACATTTTTAGAATTATTTTAATAGGCTTAATGTAAGTCAAAGTTATTTTTATTACATTGGTCTCACTTTTGTTTCCTCTGTGCTGCTTTTACCCAACCCATGGGCTGCCTTTCCAGTACTAGCTATTGAAATGATATTTTGGGCTATCTGTCCTGTCATGATATCTCAGATCTAGACACAAAGATGATTACAAGGGTCTCTGTACATTCTTTATAAGCCTCCATTTCAGAATTATAACAGTGTGTAAATCACTTATCACTCACCCCACAAATACCTTGGTCTCCTTTACAGTGAACTTTACAATAGAACTCCTTTGCAGTAGAACTCAAAGCTACTACTACATGCTTGTGGATCTGAAGCCCAGTAGATAAGCCATTATTGTTCAACAGTAAGATTTTTCTAGTTTCTGGTTAACTGCTTTATACTTTATCTACTATTGTTATGTATTTGGAGCTAGTTCACTACAGTTCAGTCATTCAGTCGTGTCTGACTCTTTGGAACCTCATGGACTACAGCACACCAGGCCTCCCTGTCCATCACCAACTCCTGGAGTTTACTCAAACTTATGTCCATTGAGTCGGTGATGCCATCTAACAATCTCATCCTCTGTCGTTCCCTTCTCCTCCTGCCTACAATCTTTCCCAGCATGAGGATCTTTTTCAGTGAGTCAGCTATTTGAATCAAAGTAATAGAGTTTCAGCTTCAGCATCAGTCCTTCCAATGAGCACTCAGGATTGATTTCCTTTAGGATGGGCTGGTTGGATCTCCTTGAAGTTCAAGGGGCTTTCAAGAATCTTCTCCAACACTACAGTAAAAAGCATCAATTCTTCAGTGCTCAGCTTTCTTTATAGTCCAACTCTCACATCCATACATGACTACTGGAAAAACCATAGCATTGACTAGATGGACCTTTGTTGGCAAAGTCATGTCTCTGCTTTTCAACATGCTGTCTAAGTTGATCATAACTTTCCATCCAAGGAGCAAGCGTCTTTTAATTTCATGGCTGCAGTTACCATCTGCAGTGATTTTGGAACCCCCCCAAAAAATAAAGTCTGTCACTGTTTCCACTGTTTCCCTGTTTACCATGAAGTGATGGGACTGGATGCCATGATCTTAGTTTTCTGAATGTTGAGTTTTAAGCCAACTTTTTCACTCTCCTCTTTCACTTTCTTCAAGAGGCTCTTTAGTTCTTCTTCACTTTCTGTCATAAGGGTGGTGTCATCTGCATATCTGAGGTTATTTCTTCTGGCAACCTTGATTCCAGCTTGTGCTTCATCCAGTGCAGTATTTCTCATGATGTACTCTGAATATAAGTTAATGGCACCCCACTCCAGTACTCTTGCCTGGAAAATCCCATGGACAGAGGTGCCTGGTAGGCTGCAGTCCATGGGGTCGCTAAGAGTAGGACACGACTGAGCGACTTCACTTTGACTTTTCACTTTCGTGCATTGGAAGAGGAAATGGCAACCCACTCCAGTATTCTTGCCTGGAGAATCCCATGGACAGAGGAGCCTGGTGGGCTGCAGTCTATGGGGTCGCATAGAGTCGGGCACGGCTGAAGCGACTTAGCAGCAGCAGCAGCAGCAAGCATGGTGTTAATATTCACCCAAGGTAATGTATTCCTGTCCCTATTTGGAACCAGTCTGTTCCATGTTCACTTCTAACTGTTGCTTCTTGACCTGCATACAGATTTCTCAAGAGGCAGGGCAGATGGTCTGGTATTCCAATCTCTTTCAGAATTTTCCATAGTTTGTTGAGATCTACACAGTCAAAAGTTTTGGCATAGTCAATAAAGCAGAAATAGATGTTTTTTTGGGACTCTCTTGCCTTTTCAATGATCCAGCGGATGTTGGCAATGTGATCTCTGTTTCCTCTGCCTTTTCTAAAACCAGCTTGAACACCTGGAAGTTCAAGATTCACGTACTGTTGAAGCCTGGCTTGAAGAATTTTGAGCATTACTTTGATAGCACATGAGATGAGTGCAATTGTGTGGTAGTATGAGCATTCTTTGTCATTGCCTTTCTTTGGGATTTGAATGAAAACTGACCTTTTCTAGTCCTGCTGAGTTTTCCAAATTTGCTGGCATATTGAGTTCAGCACTTTCACAGCATCATCTTTCAGGATTTGAAATATCTCAACTGGAATTCCATCACCTCCACTAGCTTTGTTCGGAGTGATGTTTCCCAAAGGCCCAATTGACTTTGCACTCCAGGATGTCTGGCTCTAGGTGAGTGATCACAGCATTGTGATTATCTGGGTCATGAAGATCTTTTTTGTATAGTTCTTCTGTGTATTCTTGCCACCTCTTCTTAATATCTTCTGCTTCTGTTAGGTCCATACCATTTCTGTCCTTTATTGTGCCCATCTTTGTATGAAAAGTTCTTGGAGCTAAGCATGAAATAACTGAGGTATCATGACTAGAATACATTTCCAACTACCAGTCAGACATTTTTTCTCTGAAATTTCCATAATTTTAAATATGGGGTAGATTAAAAATTTTCATTTTTATATAGTTAAAGCAGAAAAAAAATCTTTAGATAGTATATCCTCATTATAAAGTATTACTTTGTATTTTTAAAATAAATAAAATAAAGATTTATGAAAGTGGGTACAGAGGGAACACATCTTAACACAAGAAAAGCTGTTTATAACAAATCCATAACAATACAATACTAAAGTGTGAAAAGATGAAAACTAAAACAACTCAAGGATGCCCACTCTCACCAATTCTCTTCAATATAGTATTGGGAGTCTGAGCCACAACAATCAGCTAATAAAAAGAACTCAAAGGTATTCAAATTGGGAAGGAAGAGGTAAAACTGTCAGTATATATGATGAAATGATACTATATATATATATGTAGAAATTCCCAAAAACCCTTGGAAAAAACTACAAGAACTGATAAATGAAGTTAGCAAGGTAGCAGAATACAAGATTAACATACAGAAATAAGTTGGATTTCTTTACACTAACAATGAAACATACGAAATAATCTCTTTTAAAAATACATCAAAAAATAAAATTCCTAGAGGAAACCTCACCAAGAAGTTGGAAGATTTATATGCTGAGAACTTATATTCATATATTGAGAAAGCATTAAAAAGGAAATTAAAGATGATTCAAAGAAATGGGAAGATATTCCATGCTCTTGAATTGGAAGAATAGTGTAAAAATCATAGAACTACTCAAAGCAATATAGAGATTTAAGTGATCCCTATCAAATTACTCAGGACAGTTTTCATAGAACTAGAACAAGTAATCCCAAAATTCATGTGAAACCAAAAAAGACCCAGAATTGCCAAGGCAATCCTGAGGAAAAAGAACAAGTCAGAAGGCATAACCCTCCCAGATTTCAGACACAGTAATCAAAAGCTACAGTTATCAAATGTTGGCACAAAAACAGACTCACAGATCAATGCAACAGAATAGAGAACCCAGAAGGAAACCTGCATGCTTATGATTAATTAGGAGGCAATAATGTGAATTGAGAAACAGTCTCTTCAGCAAGTGGTGTTGGGAAGTTGGGCTTCTGCAGGTAAATCAATCACGTTAGAACACACACTCATATCATTCACAAAAGTAAACCCAAAACAGCTTAAGGACTTCAACATAAGACATGACACCATATAACTCCTTGTTCTGTCGTTCAGTTGTGTCTGATTGTTTGCGACCCCATGGACTGCAGCACTCCAGGCTTCCATGTCCTTCACTATCTTCCATAATTTGCTCAAACTCACATCCATTGAGTCGACGATGCCATCTAACCATCTCATTCACTGTTGCCCTTTTCTCCTCCTGCCCTCAATGTTTCCCAGCATTAAAGATGTTTTCAGTGAGTCAGCTCTTCCCATCAGGTGGTCAAGTATTGGAGCTTCAGTATCAGTCCTTCCAATGAGAATATTCAGGGTTGATTTATTTTAAGATTGACTGGTTTGATCTCCTTGCTCTCCAAGGATCTCTCAAGAGTCTTCTCTAGCACCACATTTCAAAAGCATCAATTCTTCAGTGCTCAGCCGTCTTTATGGTCCAACTCTTACATCTATACGTGACTATTGGAAAAACTATAACTTGAGTAGACAGAGCTTCATTGTCAAAGTAATGTCTCTGCTTTTTAATACGCTGTCTAGGTTTGTCATAGCTTTTCTTCCAAGGAGTAAATGTCTTTTAATTTCATGGCTACAGTCACTCTCACAGTTATTTTGGAGCCCAAGAAAATAAAGTCTGTCACTGTTTCTGTTTTTCCCCATCTATTTGCCATGAAATGTTGGGAACCTATGCCATTATCTTAGATTTTTGAATGTTGGATTTTAAGCCAGCTTTTTCACTCTCTTCTTTCACTCTCATGAAGAAGCTCTTTAGTTCCTCTAAGCTTTCTGTCATTTGGGTGGTGTTATCTGCATATCTGAGGTTATTGGTATTCCTCCCAGCGATCTTGATTCCAGCTTCATCCAGCCCAGCGTTTTGCATGATGTACTCTGCATGTAGGGCTTACTGTGTAGCTCAGATAGTAAAGAATCTGGCCGCAATGCAGGAGACCCTGGTTTGATTCCTGGGTTGGGAAATTCCTCTGGAGAAGGGATAGGCTACCCAGTCAAGTATTCTTGGGCTTCCCTGGTGGTTCAGATGGTGAATAACCTGCCTTTAATGAGGGATACCTGGCTTCAATACCTGGGTTGGGAAGACCCCCCTGGAAGAGGGCATTGTGACCCAGTCCAGTTTTTTTTGCCTGGAGAATACCCATGAACAGAGGAACCTATTGGACTACAGTCCATGGGGTTGCAAAGAGTTGGACACAACTGAGCAACTAAGCACAGCACACATCACACTCTGCATGCAAGTTAAATAAGCAGGATGACAATAAACAGCCTTGTTATACTCCTTTCCAAACTTAGAATCAGTCCATGGTTCCATGTACGATTCTAACTGTTGCTTCTTAACCTGCATACATGTTTCTCAGGAGGCAGTTTAGATTGTCTGGTTTCCCATGTCTAAGAATTTTCCACAGTTTGTTGTGATAGCATAGTCAATGAAGGAGAAGTAGACGTTCTTTTGGAATTGCCTTGTTTTTTCTATGATCCAATGGATGTTGGCAATTTGACCTCTGGTTCCTCTGCCTTTTCTAAGCCCAGCTTGAACATATGGAATTTCTCAGTTCACATACCACTGAAGCCTAGCTTGAAGGATTCTGAGCAAAATCTTGCTAGCATATTAAATGAGTGCACTTTTATGGTAGTTTGAATATTGTTTGGCCTTGTCTTTCTTTGGTATTAGAATGAAAACTGGATCTTTTCCAGTCCTGTGGTCACTGCTGAATTTTCCAAATTTGCTAGCATATTTAGTATAGCACTTTCACAGCATCATCTTTTAAGATTTGAAATAGCTCAGCTAGAATTCTGTTACCTCCACTAGCTTTGTTTGTAGTATTTTTTCTTAAAGGCCCACTTCACTTCACACTGCAGGATGTCTGGTTCATACCATTGTGGTTATCCAGGTCATTAAGACCTTTGCTGTAGCAATCATAGGCAAAACATCTTCTGACATAGTTGCAACAATGTTTTCTTAGGCCAGTCTCCCAAGGTAATAGAAATAAAAGTGAAAATGAACAAATAGTAGCTAATCAAACTTATACTTTTTGCACAATAAAGGAAACCATAAACAAAATGAAAAGACAACCTTCAGAATGGGAGAAAATAGTTGCAAAAATGGAGCTGACAAAGGCTTATACAACTCAACAACAACAACAGCAAAACAACAACAAAAACAACCCAATCAAAAAGGGGAAGAAGACATAAATAGACATTTCTCCAAAAAAGACCTGCAGATGGCCAATAAGCACATGAAAATATGCTCAACATTGCTAATTATTAGACAAATGCAAATAAAAACTACACTGAGTCAGGACACTCTACATACATACACCCATGGCTGGTTCATGTCAATGTATGGCAAAAATTACTACAATATTGTAGTTAGCCTCTGATTAAAATAAATTAATTAATTAAAAAAAAAAGTACAGTGAAGTACCACCTCAGACCAGTCAGAATAGTCATCATTAGAACATCACCAAGTAACAAATGCTGTAGAGAGTGTAGAGAAAAGGGAATACTCTTATTTTGTTGCTGAGAATGTACATTGATGCAGCCACTATGTAAAACAGTATTGATATTCCTCAAAAACCTAAAAATAGAGTGGCCATATGATATAGCAATCTCACCCCTGGGCATATACCCAGACAAAACTATAATTCAGAAGGATACAGACACACTTATGTTCCTAGAAGCAGTATTTACAATAGCTAAGAAAGACATGAAAACAACCTAAATACCTAAATGTTTATCAACAGAATGGATACAGAAGATACTGTGTGTGTGCGTGTGTATGAGTATTATTTCATGAGATATTACTAAGCCATCAGAAAGAATCAAATAATGCCATTTTATATGAAGTAAGTCATAAGGAGAAAGACATATATCGTGTAATATCACTTATATGTGGAATCTAAAATAGAGTACAAATCAATGTATCTACAAAATAAAAATTGTCACAGATTTAGAGAACAGACTTGTGGTTGCCAAGAAGGAAGGGGTTGGAGTGATGGAATGGGACTCTAGGATTAGAAGGGGCAAGTAATTACATATATATGGGACACATATATGTATAACTGAGTCATTTTGCTGTATATAAGAAATTAATACAACATTGTAAATCAACTATTCTTCAATAAAAAATTTCAAAAAAAAGGAAGAGAATCATTATATGTAATGTAACTAAAAAGTTTTTAAACCCCAGAACACAATCACATTTTTTAATTAAATTTGTCTCCTTCCTTTCTGTACTCACAATGAAATAATATCAGAAAAGAATTGAAGTTTTGTTGAAATTGCTATCATATAACTTATGCTTTGAAATTGGTAAGCATGAACTTTATATTTATTTTTTAAAAAGGTATAGATAAATCAGAAGATAGTCATGATTTATTAATAAAGAAAGATACATTATATAGCATTTTTAGCAATTAAAAATCAGTACGTGTATACATGTGTGTGAACATGTGTACATATACTTTTTAATATATATATAAATTTACTTTAAATAAATTTATATAACAAAAATATGCATAAATCTGTTAACAGTGTTTGACTGTGGGTAGTGGCATTACTACCCTTCCCTTTCATGTATCACAGCCTTGTCATGGTAAAGGGGCTTGCATAATTCAATGAAGCTATGAATCATGCCATGCAGGATAACCCAAGATGCATGGATCATATTGAAGAGTTCTGACAAAATGTGGTCCACAGGAGAAAAAATTACAACCCACTCCAGTATTCTTGCTTGGAAAACTCCATGGACAATAAATATGAAAAGGCAAAAAGATATGATGCTGGGAGACGAGCCACCCTAGGTTGGAAGGTGTCCAATATGCCACTAGGGAAGAGCAGAGGGCAGTTACTAATAGCTCTAGAAAAAATGAAGTGGCTGGGCCAAAGCAGAAACGATGCTCTGTTGTAGGTGTGTCTAGTGGTGAAAGTAAAGTCTAATACTGTAAAGAGTAATATTGCATAGGCACCTGGAATGTTGAGCTTCCCAGGTGGTGCTAGTGGTAAAGAACCCACCTGCCAATTCAGGAGATACAAGTTACATGGGTTCGATCCCTATGTTGGGAGAATCCCTTGGAGAAGGGCATGGCAACCCACTTCAGTATTCTTGCCTGTAGAATCCCAATGGAAAGAGGAACCTGATGGGCTACTTTCCATAGGATCACACAGAGTCAGACATGACTGAAGTAACTTAGCATGGCACATCATCTGGAATATTAGGTCCCTGAATCAAGGTAAATTGGATATGATCAAGCAGGAGATGGCAAGGTTGAACATTGATATCATAAGAATCAGTGAACTAAAATGGATGGGAAAGGGTGAATTTAATTTAGATAACCAGTATATGAACTACTATGAGCAAGGATCCCTTAAAAAATGGAGTAGCCTTCATAGTCAACAAGAGACCGAAATGCACTACTTGGGTGCAATCTCAAAAATGACAGAATGTCCTTCATTCATTTCCAAGGCAAACCATTCAACATCATAGTAATCTAAGTCTATGTCGAACCACTGATGCCAAAGAAGCTGATGTTGATCAGTTCTATAAAAGCCTACAACACTTTCTAGAATGAACACCGAATTAAAAAAAAAAAAAAAAAGATATCTTTCTCATCATACAGGATTAGAATGCAAAAGTATAGACCCAAGAGATACCCATAATAACATGCAAGTTTGGCCTTGGAGTACAAAATAAAGCAGGGAAACTCAGATATGTTTCTAATAAGCAGCCATGTTTAAAAACAATTGGACTGTATGAGGATCATTTTCTTTTATCCTGTTTGTTTCACTTTTTCTATTTCATATTCACTGCTCCCATTTAATTTAGTCTATGTTTTTTCAATTTCTCCATCTCTCTCTCTTTTAATACAAATTTATTTATTTTAATTGGAGGTTAATTACTTTACAATACTGTATTGGCTTTTCCATACATCAACATGAATCTATCACGGGTGTGCACATATTCCCCATCCTGAACCCCGCTTCTAGCTCCCTCCCCATACCATCCCTTTGGGTCATCCCAGTGCACCAGGCCAGAGCATCCTGTATCATGCATCGAACCTGGACTGGAGATTCTTTTCACGTATGATATTACACATGTTTCAAAGTCATTCTCTCAAATCATCCCACCCTCACCCTTGCCCACAGAGTCCAAAAGACTGTTCTGTACATCTGTGTCTCTTTTCCTGTCTCGTGTACAGGGTTATCATTGCCATCTTTCTAAATCCATATATATGAATTAGTATACTGTATTGATGTTTTAATTTCTGGCTTACTTCACTTTGTATAATCGGCTCCAGTTTCATCCACCTCATTAGAACTGATTCAAATGCATTCTTTTTAAAGGCTGAGTAATAGTCCATTGTGTATATGTACCACAGCTTTCTTATCCATTCATCTGCTGATGGGCATCTAGGTTGCTTCCATGTCCTGGCTATTATAAACAGTGCTGCAATGAACATAGGGGTACATGTGTCCCTTTCAATTCTGGTTTTCTCCGTGTGTATGCCCAGCAGTGTGATTGCTGGGTCATATGGCAGTTCTAGTTCCAGTTTTTAAAGGAATCTCCAGACTGTTCTCCATAGTGGCTGTACTAGTTTGCATTCCCACCAACAGTGTAAGAGGGTTCCCTTTTCTCCACACCCTCTCCAGCATTTATTGCTTGTAGACTTTTGGATCACAGCCATTCTGACTGGTGTGAAATGATACCTCATTGTGGTTTTGATTTGCATTTCTCTGATAATGAGTGATGTTGAGCATCTTTTCATGTGTTTGTTAGCCATCTGTACGTCTTCTTTGGAGAAATGTCTGTTTAGTTCTTTGGCTCATTTTTTGATTGGGTCGTTTATTTCTCTGGAATTGAGCTTCAGGAGTTGCTTGTATATTTTTAAGATTAATTCTTTGTCAGTTGCTTCATTTGCTGTTATTTACTCCCATTGTGAAGGCTGTCTTTTCACCTTGCTTGTAGTTTCCTTTGTTGTGCAGAAGCTTTTAATTTTAATTAGGTCCCATTTGTTTATTTTTGCTTTTATTTCCAATATTCTGGGAGGTGGGTAATAGAGGATCCTGCTGTGATTTATGTCAGAGAATGTTTTGCCTATGTTCTCCTCTAGGAGTTTTATAGTTTCTGGTCTTACTTTTAGATACTTAATCCATTTTGAGTTTATTTTTGTGTATGGTGTTAGAAAGTGTTCTACTTTCATTCTTTTACAAGTGGTTGATCAGTTTTCCCCCCACCACTTGTTAAAGAGATTGTCTTTTCTGCATTGTATATTCTTGCTTCCTTTGTCAAAGATAAGGTGTCCATAGGTGCATGGATTTATCTCTGAGCTTTCTATATTTCTGTCTTTGTGCCAGTACAATGCTGTCTTGATGACTGTGGCTTTGTAGTAGAGCCTGAAGTCAGGCAGGCTGATTCCTCCAATTCCATTCTTCTTTCTCAAGATTGCTTTGGCTATTTGAGGTTTTTTGTATTTCCATACAAATTGTGAAATTATTCTCTCTGGCTCTGTGAAAAATACCGTTGGTAGCTTGATAGGGATTGCATTGAATCTATAGATTGCTTTGGGGAGTATACTCATTTTCATTATATTGATTCTTCTGATCCATGAACATGGTATATTTCTCCATCTATTAGTGTTCTCTTTGATTACTTTCACCAGTGTTTTATAGTTTTCTATATATAGGTCTTTAGTTTCTTTGGGTAGATATATTCCTAAGTATTTTATTATTTTCATAGCAATGGTGAATGAGATTGTTTCCTTAATTTTTCTTTCTGTTTTCTCATTATTACTGTATAGGAATGCAGGGATTTCTGTGTGTTGATTTTATATACTGCAACTTTACTATATTCATTGATTAGCTCTAGTAATTTTTTGGTGGAGTCTTTAGGGTTTTCTATGTAGAGGAATATGTCATCTGCAAACAGTGAGAGTTTTACTTTTTCTCTTCCAATTTGGATTACTTTTATTTCTATTTCTGCTCTGATTGCTCTAACCAAAACTGCGAAAACTATGTTGAATAGTAGTGGTAAAAGTGGGCACCCTTGTCTTGTTCCTGACTTTAAGGGAAATGCTTTCAATTTCTCACCATTGAGGATAATGTTTGCTGTGGGTTTGTCATCAGATCAGATCAGTCGCTCAGTCGTGTCCGACTCTTTGCGACCCCATGAATTGCAGCACGCCAGGCCTCCCTGTCCATCACCCACTCCCAGAGTTCACTCAGACTCACGTCCATCGAGTCAGTGATGCCATCCAGCCGTCTCATCCTCTGCCATTCCCTTCTCCTCTTGCCCCCAATCCCTACCAGCATCAGAGTCTTTTCCAATGAGTCAACTCTTCGCATGAGGTGGCCAAAGTACTGGAGTTTCAGTGTTGGCATCATTCCCTCCAAAGAAATCACAGGGCTGATCTCCTTCAGAATGGACTGCTTGGATCTCCTTGCAGTCCAAGGGACTCTCAAGAGTCTTCTCCAACACCACAGTTCAAAAGCATCAATTCTTCGGTGCTCAGCCTTCTACACAGTCCAATTCTCACATCCATACATGACTACTGGAAAAACCATAGCCTTGACTAGACGAACCTTTGTTGACAAAGTAATGTCTCTGCTTTTGAATATGCTATCTAGTTTGGTCATAACTTTCCTTCCAAGGAGTAGGTGTCTTTTAATTTCATGGCTGCAGTCACCATCTGCAGTGATTTTGGAGCCCAGAAAACTAAAATCTGACACTGTTTCCACTGTTTCCCTGTCTGTTTCCCATGAAGTGATGGGACCGGATGCCATGATCTTCGTTTTCTGAATGTTGAGCTTAAGCCAACTTTTTCACTCTCCACTTTCACCTTCGTCAAGAGGCTTTTTAGTTCCTCTTCACTTTATGCCATAAGGATGGTGTCATCTGCATATCTGAGGTTATTGATATTTCTCCCGACAATCTTGATTCCAGCCTGTTTTTCTTCCAGTCCAGTGTTTCTCATCATGTACTCTGCATATAAGTTAAATAAACAGGGTGACAATATACAGCCTTGACATACTCCTTTTCCTATTTGGAACCAGTCTGTTGTTCCATGTCCAGTTCTAACTGTTTCTTCCTGACCTGCATACAAACTTCTCAAGAGGCAGATCAGGTGGTCTGGTATTCCCATCTCTTTCAGAATTTCCCACAGTTTCTTGTGATCCACACAGTCAAAGGCTTTGGCATAGTCAATGAAGCAGAAACAGATATTTTTCTGGAACTCTCTTGCTTTTTCCATGATCCAGCAGATGTTGGCAATTTGATCTCTTGTTCCTCTTCCTTTTCTAAAACCAGCTTGAACATTAGGAAGTTCATGGTTCACATATTTCTGAAGCCTGGCTTGGAGAATTTTGAGCATTACTTTACTAGTGTATGAGATGAGTGCAATTGTGCGGTAGTTTGAGCATTCTTTGGCATTGCCTTTCTTTGGGATTGGAATGAAAACTGACCTTTTCCAGTCCTGTGGCCACTGCTGAGTTTTCCAAATTTGCTGGCATACTGAGTTCAGCACTTTCACAGCATCATCTTCCAGGATTTGGAATAACTCAACTGGAATTCCATCACCTCCACTAGCTTTGTTCGTAGTGATGCTTTGTAAGGCCCACTTGACTTTACATTCCAGGATGTCTGGCTCTAGGTGAGTGATCACACCATCGTGATGATCTGGGTCGTGAAGATCTTTTTTGTACAGTTCTTCTGTGTATTCTTGCCACCTCTTCTTAATATCTTCTGCTTCTGTTAGGTCCATACAATTTCTGTCCTTTATTGAACCCATCTTTGCATGAAATGTTCCTTTGGTATCTCTGATTTTCCTGAAGAGATCTCTAGTCTTTCCCATTCTGTTGTTTTCCTCTATTTCTTTGCATTGATTGCTGAAGAAGGCTTTCTTATCTCTTCTTGCTATTCTTTGGAATTCTGCATTCAGATTTTTATATCTTTCCTTTTCTCCTCTGCTTTTTGCTTCTCTTCTTTTCACAGCTATTTGTAAGGCCTCCCCAGACAGCCATTTTGCTTTTTTGCATTTCTTTTCCATGGGGATGGTCTTGATCCCTGTCTCCTGTACAATGTCACGAACCTCATTCCATAGTTCATTAGGCACTCTATCTATCAGATCTAGGCCCGAAATCTATTTCTCACTTCCACTATATAATCATAAGGGATTTGATTTAGGTCCTACCTGAATGGCCTAGTGGTTTTCCCTACTTTCTTCAACTTAAGTCTGAATTTGGCAATAAGGAGTTCATGATCTGAGCCACAGTCAGCTCCTGGTCTTGTTTTTGCTGACTGTATAGAGCTTCTCCATCTTTGGCTGCAAAGAATATAATTAATCTGATTTTGGTGTTGACCATCTGGTGACGTCCATGTATAGAGTCTTCTTTTGTGTTGTTGGAAGAGGGTGTTTGTTATGACCAGTGCATTTTCTTGGCACAACTCTGTTAGTCTTTGCCTTGCTTCATTCCATATTCCAAGGCCAAATTTTCCTGTTTCTCCAGGTGTTTCTTGACTTCCTACTTTTGCATTCCAGTCCCCTATAATGAAAAGGACATCTTTTTTGGGTTTAGTTCTAAAAGGTCTTGTAGGTCTTCATAGAACTGTTCAACTTCAGCTTCTTCAGCATTACTGGTTGGGGCATAGACTTGGATTACTGTATTATTGAATGGTTTGCCTTGGAAACAAACAGAGATCATTCTGTCGTTTTTGAGATTGCATCCAAGTACTGCATTTCAGACTCTTTTGTTGACCATGATGGCTACTCCATTTCTTTGAGGGATTCCTACCCACAGTAGTAGGTATAATGGTCATCTGAGTTGAATTCACCCATTCCAGTCCATTTCAGTTTGCTGATTCCTAGAATGTCGACATTCACTCTTGCCATCTCTTGTTTGACCACTTTCAATTTGCCTTGATTCATGGACCTGACATTCCAGGTTCTTGTGCAATATTGCTTTTTACAGCATCGGACCTTGCTTCTATCACCAGTCACATCCACAGCTGGGTATTCTTTTTGCTTTAGCTCCATCCCTTCATTCTTTCTGGGGTTATTTCTCCACTCATCTCCAGTAGCACTTTGGGCAACTACTGACCTGGGGTGTTTCTCTTTCAGTATCCTATCATTTTTGCCTTTTCATACTGTTCATGGGGTTCTTACGCAAGAATACTGAAGTGGTTTTCCATTCCCTTCTCCAGTGGACCACATTCTGTCAGATCTCTCCACCTTATGTTGAGGTATGTTCCTTCTATTCCTGATTTCTGGAGAGTTTTTAGCATAAATGGATGTTAAATTTTGTCAAAGGCTTTCTCTGCATCTATTGAGATAATCATATGGCTTTTATTTTTCAGTTTGTTCATGTGGTGTATTAACATTGACTGTTTTGTGGATATTGAAGAATACTTGCGTCCCTGGGATAAAGCCTACTTGGTCATGATGTATGATCTTTTAAATGTGTTGTTGGATTCTGTTTGCTAGAATTTTGTTAAAGATTTTTGCATCTGTGTTCATCAGTGATATTGGCCTGTAGTTTTCTTCTTTTGTGGCATCTTTGTCAGGTTTTGGTATTAGGGTGATGGTGGCCTCATAGAATGAGTTTGGAAGTTTACCTTCCTCTGCAATTTTCTGGAAGAGTTTGAGTAGGATAGATGCTAACTCTTCTCCAAATTTTTGGTAGAATTCATCTGTGAAACTGTCTGGACCTGGGCTTTTTTTTTTTACTGGAAGATTTCTGATTACAGTTTCAATTTCTATGCTTGAGATTGGTCTGTTAAGATTTTCTATTTCTTCCTGGTCCAGTTTTGGAAAGTTGTACTTTTCTAAGAATTTGTCCGTTTCTTCCACGTTGTCCATTTTATTGGCATATAATTGTTGATAGTAGTCTCTTATGATCCTTTGTATTTCTGTGTTGTCTGTTGTGATCTCTCCTTTTTCATTTCTAATTTTATTGATTTGATTTTTCTTCCTTTGTTTCTTGATAAATCTAGCTAATGGTTTGTCAATTTTATTTATCCTTCAAAGAACCATCTTTTGGCTTTGTTGATTTTTGCTATGGTCTCTTTTGTTTCTTTTGCATTTAGTTCTGCCCTAATTTTTAAGATTTCTTTCCTTCTACTAACCCTGGGTTTTTCATTTCTTCCTTTTCTAGTTGCTTTAGGTGTAGAGTTAGGTTATTTATTTGACTGTTTTCTTGTTTCTTAAAGTATGCCTGTATTGCTCTGAACTTTCCCCTTAACACTGCTTTTACAGTGTCCCACAGGTTTTGGGTTGTTTTGTTTTCTTTTTCATTTGTTTCTGTGTATACTTTGATTTCTTTTTTGATTTCTTCTGTGATTCATTGGTTGTTCAGCAGCCTGTTGTTCAGCCTCCATATGTTGGAATTTTTAATAGTTTTTCTCCTGTAATTGAGATCTAATCTTACTGCATTGTTGTCAGAAAACATGCTTGGAATGATTTCTTTTTTTTTGAATTTACCAAGACTAGATTTATGGCCTAGGATGTGATCTATCCTGGAGAAGTTTCCGTGTGTGCTCGAGAAAAAGGTGAAATTCACTGTTTTTGGGTGAAATGTCCTATACATATCAATTAGGTCTAACTGGTCTATTGTATCATTTAAAGTTTGTGTTTCCTTTTAAATTTTCTGTTTAGTTGATCTATCCATAGGTGTTAGTGAGGTATTAAAGTCTCCTGCTATTATTGTGTTATTGTTAATTTCCCCTTTCATACTTGTTAGCATTTGTCTTACATATTGCGGTGCTCCTACGTTGGGTGCATATATATTTATAATTGTTATATCTTCTTCTTGGATTGATCCTTTGATCATTATGTAGTGTCCTTCTTTGTCTCTTTTCACAGCCTTTGTTTTAAAGTCTATTTTATCTGATATGAGTATTGCTACTCTTGCTTTCTTTGATCTCTATTTGAGTAGAATATCTTTTTCCAGCCCTTCACTTTCAGTCTGTATGTTTCCCTTGTTTTGAGTGGGTCTCTTGTAGACAATGTATATAAGCATCTTGTTTTTGTGTCCATTCAGCCAGTCTTTGTCCTTTGGTTGGGGCATTCAACCCATTTACATTTAAGGTAATTATTGATAAGTATGATCCCATTGCCATTTGCTTTATTGTTTTGGGTTCGAGTTTATACACCCTTTTTCTGTTTCCTGTCTAGAGAAGATCCTTTAGCATTTGTTGGAGAGCTGGTTTGGTGGTGCTGAATTCCCTCAGCTTTTGCTTGTCTGTAAAGCTTTTAATTACTCCTTCATATTTGAATGAGATCCTTGCTGGGTACAGTAATCTGGGCTGTAGATTATTTTCTTTCCTCACTTTAAGTATGTCCTGCCATTCCCTTTTGGCCTGAAGAGTTTCTATTGAAAGATCAGCTGTTATCCTTATAGGAGTACCCTTGTTGTTATTTGTTGTTTTTCCCTTGCTGCTTTTAATATTTGTTCTTTGTGTTTGATCTTTGTTAATTTGATTAATAAGTGTCTTGGGCTGTTTTGCCTTCGGCTTATCCTGTTTGGGACTCTCTGGGTTTCTTGGACTTGGGTGATTATTTCCTTCCCCATTTTAGGGAAGTTTTCAACTATTATCTCCTCAAGTATTTTCTCATGGTCTTTCTTTTTGCCTTATTCTTCTGGGACTCCTATGATTCGAATGTTGGGGCTTTTAACATTGTCCCAGAGGTCTCTGAGTTTGTCCTCATTTCTTTTAATTCATTTTTCTTTTTTCCTCTCTGATTCATTTATTTCTACCATTCTATCTTCTACCTCACTAATCCTCTCTTCTGCCTCCATTATTCTACTGTTGGTTCCCTCCAGAGTGTTTTTGATCTCATTTATTGCATTATTCATTATATATTCACTCTTTTTTATTTCTTCTAGGCCCTTGTTAAACCTTTCTTCCATCTTCTTAATCCTTAATCTAGGCTATTTACCTGTGATTCCATTTTGTTTTCAATATTTTGGATCATTTTCAGTATCATTATTTGGAATTCTTTATCAGGTAGATTCCCCATCTCTTCCTCTTTTGTTTGGTTTGGTGGGCATTTATCGTGTTCCTTTACCTGCTGGGTATTCCTCTGTCTCTTCATCTTGTTTATGTTGCTATGCTTGGGGTGGGATTTCTGTATTCTGGCAGTTTGTGGAATCTTTTTATTGTGGAGTTTCCTTGCTGTGGGTGGGGTTGTATGGGTGGCTTCTCAGGGTTTCCTGGTTAGGGAAGCTTGTGTCAGTGTTCTGGTGGGTGGAGCTGGATTTCTTCTCTCTGAAGTGCAATGAAATGTCCAGTAATGAGTTATGAGATGTCACTGGGTTTGGAGTGACTTTAGGAAGCCTGTATATTGAAGCTCAGTGCTGTATTCCTGTGTTGCTGGAGAATTTGTGTGGTATGTCTTGCTCTGGAACTCGTTGGCCCTTGGGTGGTGCTTGCTTTCAGTGTAGGTATGGAGGCAGTTGATGAGCTCCTGTTTATTAATGTTCCCTGGAGTCAGGAGTTCTCTGGTGTTCTCAGGATTTGGACTTAAGCCTTCTGCTTCTGGTTTTCAGTCTTATTTTTACAGTAGCTTCAAGACGTCTCCATCTATACAGAACCATTGATAAAACATCTAGGTTAAAGATGAAAAGTTTCTCCATGGTGAGGGACACCCAGAGAGGTTCACAGAGTTACATGGAGAAGAGAAGAGGGAGGAGAGAGATAGAGGTGACCCGAATGAGGTGAGGTGGAATAAAAAGAGGAGAGAGCAAGCTAGTCTGTAATCACTTCCTTATGTGCTCCACAGTCTGGACCTCCCAGAGATGTTCACAGAGTTATACAGAGAAGAAAAGAGGGAGGAACGAGACAGAGGTGGCCAGGAGGATAAAGGGGGGAATCAAAAGGAGAGAGACAGATCCATCCAGTAATCAGTTTCCTAAGTGTTCTCCACTGTCCAGAACACAAAGAGATTCACAGAGTTGGGTAGAGAAGAGAAGGGGGAGGTTGGAGATAGAGGTGACCTGTTGGAGAAAGGAGAGTCCAAAGGGGGAGCGAGCAGTCAAGCCAGTAACCTCGCTCCAAAGTAAAAGTGGGTACTGAAGATTGGGTTCTTAAATGTACAAAATTGATAACAAATACCAAAAAGCAAAGATTAAAAATCTAAAGTAGAGGTTGGATTTTCGAAAATATAATACTAAAGAAGAAGAAAAAAAGCAAAGTCTCAAAAATTATAAAAAATATATATATATATGTGAAGTTTTCTTTAAAAAATAGGGTCTCTTTTTTTTTCCTTCAAAGTAATAGTAGGTTATAAAAATAAGAATTAAAGGAGTAATAGAGGACTTAAAATTTAAAAAGTACAGAATGATAGTAAAAATAGTAAAAATATATCTAGGGCTTCCTCTGGTGTTGTGGGCAGTGTGGGGTCAGTTCATTTTTGGATAGTTCCTTGATCCGGCTTATATTTCTTAAGATCTATGGGCCCCTTCCTATGTAGTTGGTATTAACTACAGGGTTTTAATCTATTGCACCTGTCACTTCCAAGGAGGGTCCCTCTGTTTTAGCTTCTGTTTGCTGGTCTCTTCAGTGTCCAATTCCCACCCTGACACAAGGGGGCGGTGGTGGAAACTTTTTTAGGCTCACTTGTTCAGTCGTGCTGTGGGGAGGGAGGGACGCTGCAAACAAATAACACTGGCATGTGCTCACAGTGTCTCGGCCACACTGGGTTTGCCCTCGCTCATGGTGTGTGTGCTTTCCCTGTCAACACTGCTTAGGCTCTGGGTTGCTTTGCCGGGAACTGTCTGAGGCTGGCCGTGGGTTGTATGCACTTCGCAGGTCTGAGCAGCTCAGGTTCAGGTACTTGGATAGTCCTCAGAGGTGCAGACTCGGTTGGGCCTGCGTTTTGTGCCCTTCAGGTCCGAGCAGCTCAGGTGTTTGGCGAGTGCGGTCGCCAGGACTTATCACCTTCCCCATCCCTGCGATTCAGTTTTCTGGGTGTACAACAGGCACACCTTCTCAGGCGGATGTTGACCATCCAGAATCCCAAGAAGTCTTGGTTAACAATGAAGCCTGCTTGCAGTTTGGTAAATAATGCCTCTCTGGGGCCATGATTGATCCCTTCCGGCTCTGGCTGCCTTTCACCAGAGGGGGATGGTCTGCAGCTGGCTAGCTCTGCTCAGTCTTTTGTTCTGTGAATGGGCCTGATGGTGTCTTAGGGTAGGGATTTTTGCGTAGCTCTAGTCAGTCTTTTCTTCTATGAGCGGACCTGGTGGTGTCTTAGGTTAGGGCTTTTTGCTTGGTAGCTATCCCACAGTCTGGTTTGCTAGCCCAAGTTAGTTCCTTCAGATTGCCCTTGGGGCATTCAGGCCCAGTCCTTACTCTAAGCAATGCATCCCGCGCCTCTCTGCCCAGCCCCCGGTTGCTAGTGGCGGATGCAGACGTCTGTACTGTTTCTCCACTGGGGAAGTTACCATTGGGCACATAATCTGTGGGTTTTAATTATTTATTTATTTCTCCTCCTGGTTATGTTGCCCTCTGTGGTTCCAAGGCTCACCACAGACTCAGCAGTGAGAGTGTTTCCTGGTGTTTGGAAACTTCTCTCTTTTTTAAGACTCCCTTCCTGGGATGGAGGTTCATCCCTACCTCTTTTGTCTCTCTCTCTCTCTTTTTTTTTTTTTTTTATAGTTTTTCCTACGTCCTTTCAAAGACAATGCTTTTCTGGGTGCCTGATGTTCTCTGCCAGCATTCAGAAGTTGTTTTGTTGAATTTACTCAGTGTTCAAATGTTCTTTTGATGAATTTGTGGGGGAGAAAGTGATCTCCCTGTACTATTCCTCTGCCATCTTAGGACCACCTCCTCTCTCTTTTTTTGATGTTCTTTTTCAAGCCTTTATCAAACATAGTAGTAAAGCTTTCATATACATATATATAAAATAATACATATCATGTATATATTTTAGAAAAGTTATGATTTTTGCTTAACTAAAAATTCTATGACATTTTGACCCCACATGTTTGACTTTGTATTAATAGAATTCTAGTTTCTAATTTAAAAAAATAGATATTCAACAGGAAACTCCAATACTTTGGCCACCTGATGTGAACAGCTCACTCATTGGAAAAGATCTCAGTGCTGGGAAAGAATTGAAGGGAAAAGGAGAATGGGTGACAGAGGATGAGACGGTTGATAGCATTGCCAACCCAATGGACATTAATTTTTTAAAATTAATTTATTTTAATTGGAGGTTACTTTACAATATTATGGTGTTTTTTTGCCATACATCAACATGAATCAGCCACAGGTGTACATGTGTCCCCCCATCCTGAACCCCTCTCACTTCCCTACCCACCCCATCCCTCTGGGTTACCCCAGAGCACTTGCACTGTCATCTGTTTTACATATGGTAGTATACATGTTTCAATGCTATTCTCTCAAATCATCCCACCATCACCTTCTCCCACACAGACCAATAGATTTTTGAGCAAACTCCCAGAGATAGTGAAGGACAAATGACTATGGCATGGAGTCACAAAGAATTGGACATGACTTACTGACCAAATAACAATAGAATGATCATATCTGACTCTTTGTGACCCCATGGACTATACAGTCCATGGAATTCTACAGACCAGAACACTGGAGTGTGGACCTTTCCTTTCTCCAGGAGATCTTCCCAATCCAGGGATCAAACCTAGGCCTCCTGAATTGCAGGCAGATTCTTTACCAGCTGAGCCACAAAGGAAGCCCAAGAATACTGGAGTGGGTAGCCTATCCCTTCTCCAGCAAATCTTCCTGACCTGCATTGCAGGTGGATTCTTTACAACTGAGCTATCAGGGAAGATTCGTAAGTGCCGAAAAATCAACAAGTCTTGAAATTTCCATTATGTTTTGCTAAAAACTATAATTATATTAGTAATTATAACTTTAATTTAAAAACCAATAACATTTACTATACACATGCAAGTTGTACAGCTTTAGCAACCACATATGAATGAGGAGCAGTGGCAAAACTTTTCTTCTATTCCTCTATAACACAGAGAGCTCAACCTGGTGCTTTGTGACAACCTGGGAGCGTGGGTTGGAAAATTGGAAAATTCAGCCATGGCCACAGGACTGGAAAAGGTCAGTTTTCAGTCCAATCCCAAAGAAAGGCAATGCCAAAGAATGCTCAAACTACTGCACAACTGCACTCATCTCAAACACTAATAAAGTAATGCTCAAAATCCTCCAAGCCAGGCTTCAACAATACATGAACTGTGAACTTCCAGATGTTCAAGCTGGTTTTAGAAAAGGCAGAGGAACCAGAGATCAAATTGCCAGCATCTGTTGGATCATTGAGAAAGCCAGAGAGTTCCAGAATAACATCTATTTCTGCTTTCTTGACTATGTCAAAGCCTTTGACTGTGTGGATCACAAGAAACTGTGGAAAATTCTGAAAGAGATGGGAATACCAAACCACCTGACCTGCCTCTTGAGAAACCTATATGCAGGTCAGGAAGTAACAGTTAGAACTGGACATGGAACAACAGACTGGTTCCAAATAGGAAAAGGAGTACGTCAAGGCTGTATATTGTCACCCTGCTTATTTAACTTATATGCAGAGTACATAATGAGAAACACTGGGCTGGAAGAAACACAAGCTGGAATCAAGATTGTCGGGAGAAATATCAATAACCTCAGATATGCAGATGACATCACCCTTATGGTAGAAAGTGAGGAAAAACCAAAGAGCCTCTTGATGAAAGTGAAAGAAGAGAGTGAAAAAGTTGGCTTAAAGCTCAACATTCAGAAAACAAAGATCATGGCATCTGTTCCCATCACTTCATGGGAAATAGATGGGGAAACAGTGGAAACAGTGTCAGACTTTATTTTTTGGGGCTCCAAAATCACTGCAGATGGTAAATGCAGCCATGAAATGAAAAGATGCTTATGACTTGGAAGGAAAGTTATGACCAACCTAGACAGCATATTAAAAAGCAGATGACTTTGTCAACAAACGTCCATAGAGTCAAGGCTATTGTTTTTCCACTGATCATGTATGGATGTGAGAGTTGGACTATAAAGAAAGCTGAGCACTAAAGAATTGCTGCTTTTGAACTGTGGTGTTGGAGAAGACTCGTGAGAGTCCGTTGGACGCAAGGAGATCCAACCAGCCCATTCTAAAGGAAATCAGTCCTGAATATTCATTGGAAGGACTGATGTTGAAGCTGAAACTCCAATACTTTGGCCACCTGATGCAAAAACTGACTCATTTGAAAAGACCCTGATGCTGGGAAAGACTGAAGGCAGGAGGAGAAGGGAATTACAGAGGATGAGATGGTTGGATGGCGTCACCAACACAACGGACATGAATTTGGGTAAACTCCAGGAGTTGGTGATGGACAGGGAGGCCTGGCCTGATGCAGTCCATGGGGTTGCAAAGAGTCGGACACGACTGAGCGACTGAACTGAATTGAATTGACTGAAAAAGGTGGGATGTGGTGGGGAGTGGGAGGGAGATTCAAGATGGAAGGGACTTATGTATACTTATGGCTGATCCATCCATGTTGTTGTTTGACAGAAGCCAATACAGCATTGTAAGGCAATTATCCTCCAATTTAAAATAAATCAAAAAAAAAAAACTTCTACTAAACACACGTAAAATGATTTCAATGAGAAAATCTTTATCATTCAGAAAAATTAACAAATTATATTTAAATATATATCATTAAGCAAAACTAGTCATGGATCTATGAAAACATTATTCAGCAATAAAATAGTAAGAATTTCTAGATGAAAACAGACATGATATATAAATAGTGTAGGAGTCCCCAGACTGCACCTTTCTCAAAAGACCAACAATTAAAGAGTTTTCTACAACAAAAACAACACTGGGAAGAGCTCTAGAGTCCATTTAAGAAGTTTCAGGCTCAAAAATCTCAGAATAACTGAACAAGAAGAAAAAGCAGACTGCTTCATCCCATTCCTCAAGCCAGCACTGCTCTAAGCCAAGAGAAAACTTCCCAGCTACAGAGGAATTTTCCTCATGGGAATGGTGGAGTGAGCAACCACCTCCCAAGTCATTCGTAGCACTGTGTGAAGGCCCCCCTTACTTTCACCCAACCTAGACTGGCAAAGCTGAGGTGTATAGAAACAGCTAGAAACAAGGGTAAAAAACAGGGGCTACTAGTAGCAGTCACTCAGAAAGAGTGGTCACATTTCACAGTGACCTGCTCTGCAAACAAACCCAGTGGCTTTCACCACTGAAGGAACCAACCCTGAAGATTTCACCAGCTTTGACCCCACAAGTATTAACATTTGCCATCTCAGTACCTCCCTACTTCCTGCTCCCCAGCCTCACTGGGGCCCAGAAACTGTATCAGCTGTCAGCCCAAGCCTCTGGAGCTGTACAAATACAAGACACTACTCTAGACCACTGTGGGTGACATTCACTACCTAGACATACTCAGAGCTAACCTCTCCAGCTGTGCACTGGCATGCCACTGACCTTCCACTTGTCTCCACCTTCCAGTGCAGTGTATGCCTCTGTGGGGAGACTGTGCAGCTGTAGGAGAACATGCCAATAGCCAAAGTCCCAAATCTGTCGTGGGCCTGGATCAGGCCTGTGTCTGTCACTGGGCTATACCACTGTAGCTAGGATGTCCAGCAACTGTCTTCCCCAGCCTTCTGTCTCTCAACAACCCCTAGTGCCATGCTCCCATGGCAATGTTACAAAACATTGCCAAGTCCATGTGCCCAATGCACAGTAAGGCCAAACAATAATAAAACATTGGAATTTGGAACAGAGAAAGGTTTATTACAGGGCCATGCAAGGAGATGAGTGGCTCATGTCCTAAAACCCCCAAAGTTACTGAAGGCTTTCAGCAAAGCCCTTTTAAAAGCAAAATGGGGAGAAAGGAGCATGGTTAGTTGCAAACTTCCTGGTGTCAGATCCTTTGTTCTTGAAGTCAGATCATGGTCAGGTAATGATGTTTCTGTAAATTTTCACCAAAGAATGTTATTATCTGTCCTGACAAGAAAGGGCAAGGTCCCAGGGTATAACTTTCACCCTCCAAGGTCCTGGGCCTGGCTAAGAGGAGGCAGCGCTCAATCGGCAGCTCACTCAGGACCAAGTCCCCAGACTCTGCTCAACTGTCATCCCTGAGAGAGCCAGGCATCCAACCCAACTTCAGGCGTGTCAAGCCACCCAAAGTGGGGAGACTTAAGTCCCACAGGTTACAACCCAGGCAGACTGCCACTGTTATTACATCACAGAGACCTTGATAGGGGAGAGGTTCACCATTTCCTGGGCCAAGGTTAGTGGGTGACCTTTGTGAAGGCTCTGAAGCCCTTGCAGGACACAGCTCCAAGCTTGTTATCTGGGTCCCCCAGCTCACCCACTAACCCAAGTCTGGGTGAGCTGGAGGGCCTCAGGGAGAAGGATAGCATCCACCTCTTACCTCATTCTCCACCTCGGGATCACCACTCCACTGTTGTCTGAATCCTCTCATTAACTGTCTTTTTTCTTAAGTGTTAGTTGCTTGTGGGCAGGGCCCACTTTTGTGCAATCCAATGGCTGAATAGGACTGCTAATGGTCCCATGGCAACCATTGCCTGGTAACAAGGTGCAGTGGGGTGGGAAGTGTAGTAATGGTCCACAGCAATGGCTCTGTGCTAAGGACTGGGTTCTGTCATGCTCTGTTACACTTGGACCTGGTGCCACTACACACTCTTGCACATGACACTCTGTACTATTAGACTCAGAGTCATAGCATGTTCAAACATGCCTCTGCCAACAGATAAATGTCTTCTCTTATTAAATTAGCTCATAAAGTCTGGAAGATGTGGCTGCTTCTTCAAATGTGCAAACACCTATGCAAATCTATAGGGATCACAAACAGTCAGGGAACATGATTCCACCAAATAAATACAAAGAAATGGAGATTCAGAAATTGCCTGAAAAGGAGTTCAAAATATTTGTTCTGAAGATGCTCAGAGATCTTCAAGAAAATGCAAATACAAATTAAAAAAAAAAACTGTAAAAATATAAACAGAAAAAATATAAGAGTGAAATGAGTTTATCTAAGAGATAAAAGTATGAAGAAGAACCAAAAAGAAGTTTTGGAGATAAATAATCCAAGGACTGAACTAAAAAATTCATAGAGAGTTTGAATAGCAGACTTGACTAAACAGAAGAAAGAATCAGTGATTTCAAGGACAGATCAATTAAAATTACCCAATCAGAAGTGCAAAAAGAAAAAAAAAATGGAATGAAGAATGAAAAGCAATGAAGAAAGCCTACATGACTTACAGGACTCCATTAGGAGAAGCAATTTTTTACATCACTGGTGGCTCAGAAGAAGAGAAAGAGGGAGGATAGGACACTTAAATAAAGAAACAGTGACAGAGAACTTCCCAAATCTGGGGATAGACTTGGACACCCAGGTTTGTGAAGCTAATAGGTCATCCCCAAATTTCAATACAAAATGACCTTCTGTAAAACATAATAAATTAAAAAAAAAAGAAACTATAATCAAAAGACAAAAAAATAAAGTTTTGAAAGAACCAAAAGAAAAAAAAAAACCTCTCATGCAAGGAAACACCCATAACACTATCAGCTGAATTCTCAGTAGTGGTCAGGAGGGAGTGGGATGATATTTTCAAAATGTAGAAAAAGAAAACTATGAATCAAGAATACTTTACCCCAAAAAAGTTGCCTTTCAGAAATGAAGGTGTGATACTCTTCCTAACAAACAGAACTAAGAGAGCTCATCATCACTAGAACTGCCTTACAGAAAATTCAAAAAGGAGTTCTTCAAACTGAGATGAAAGTACATTACTTTAATATAAAAACATATGGAAACATACAACACAGGCATGGACTCAGACTCATAATTTTCTAATATGATGGTGTGTTAAAGCACTTAATCCTCATATAAAGGTTAATGGACAAAAATATTAAAAATAGCTATAGTAACAAAGGATATAAAATATAAAAAGATCTAAGTTGTGACTTAAAAAACATAAAAGGAAGATTGGAGAAAGGCAGAAATTTGTATATGATTGAAGTTAAATCAGTATCAACATAAAAAAGACTACTGTGTCTATGAGCTATTTTTTGTAAGCCTCATGATAATCACAAAGCAATAACGTTACAGTAAATTTGCAAAAAATAAAGAAAAGGGAATCAAAGTAAACCACTTACAGGAAATAATATATTCACAAAGAAAGGCATCAAGAGAGGAAGAAAAGAACAGAGAACTACAAGACAACCAAAAACAATAAGATACATTACTAAGTCTTTACTAATAAAAATTTGCTCTAGTGGTAAATAGATCAAAATTTTCAGTCAAAAGACACAGAGTGACTGTATGGATTAAAACAAAACAAACAAACCAAAAACCAGACTCAACTGTATCATATTCACAGTGTCAATAATAGAAATTCTCAAGGAAATCAAAATGAATTGAATAAAATGAGACAAAATCAGCACTTGAAAGAATAATAAGATCATTCAGTAATAAGAGTTTTGAAATAAGCATAAAAAATGGAATTTAAATAAAAAAGTAAAATTTTATGTTTCATATCACTATATTATTATTATTGTAGAGTTGTATAATGATCATTGAATTGATACTGAACTTCTTCAGAAGTGAGAAAATGGTCATTAAGAGGAGAAATATCATTGTTAATAAATATAATTATCAAATATTTTGTATTAAAATGAAGTAAAAAAAGAGTACAGAATGTTGTTAGATTCATATATGTGAAAAGTGTCAGGATGAACAATAGCAACAAAAACTAAAGGCAAAATTAAGTACATGATTTCATACTTTATTTATGGAGTCCCTGTTAGTGCTAAGACTTACTTCAATTTAAAAATTAAATTGTTATTTATACATAGAGTTCAAAATGATTGAAGAATGTTTGTTGAAATATCATGTTAGTATTGTGTTAAATTTGCAAATAATTACCTATTTCTTTAAACAAGCATTTATGGAATGTCAAGAGGTTGATGCAAGATTCTTTTTGTGAGAAATTTTAACTAAAAAAAATTAACTCCAAAATCATCAAAAATGCAAAAGGCATAAAATTCTAATTATTACTTAATAAACCTCTACATTACTTTTTCCTAACTTTATCTGATATTTTTTACCATTCTTCATAGAACATTTTTTTGTTTGCTTTATTCATTTTTAAAATTTACATACAGTAATGAACTGTAAGTACATTACACTGAATGAAAGTAACCAGGCTCACAAGACAATGTACTGTATGATTCTACTTTTTGGAAAAGGTAAAATAATAGGAATATAAAGTGGGTCAGTGATTTTGAGGAACTGGTTGTATAAGGTATTCTGGGAGGTGATGGAGCTATTCCATATATTGATTGTTTTATGTCAAATTCAAGAACTGTACATTCTGAAGCAGGAAAAGTCCAGTTAAACCTGGAATATCTTATTCAGAAAATAAGAAAATTCTACAAGAATGATGTAAACATATCAAAAAACTTATGACCTTACTGAAAAGGGATCCTATTAGCAAAATTTGGCACAATTTGAATTTCAAAAACAAAAATAGTTATAATGAAGCATCAGTTCAGTTCAATTCAGCTGTGCAATCATGTCTGACTCTTTGCAAACCCATGGACTGCAGCATGCCAGGCTTCCCTGTCTATAACCAACTCCCAAAGCTTGCTCAAACACATATCCATTGAGTCAGTGATGCCATCCAATCATCTTGTCCTCTGTTATCCCCTTCTCCTCCTGCCTTCAGTCTTATCAGGTGGCCAAATTGGAGCTTCAGCATCAGTCCTTCCAATGAATATTCAGGGTTGATTTTCTTCAGGATTGACTGGTTTGATCTCCTTGCTCTCCAAGGGACTGTCAAGAGTCTTTTCCAGCACCACAGTTCAAAAGCATCAGTTCTTCAGCACTCAGTCTTTTTCAGGGTCCAATCCTCACTCGTATCTGTACATAACTACTGGAAAAACCATAGCTTTGATTATACAGACCTTTGCTGGCAAAGTAATGTCTGCTTTTTAATATGCTGTCTAGGTTTTTCATAGTTTTACTTTCAAGTAGCAAGTGTCTTTTAATTTCATGGCTGCAGTCACTGTCTGCAGTGATTTTGGAGCACAAGAAAATAAAATCTGCCACTGTTTCCACTGTTTCCCCATCTATTTGCCATGAAATGATGGGACAGGATGCATAATCATAATTTCTGAATGTTGAGTTTTAGACCAGATTTTTCACTCTCTTCTCTAACCCTCATCAAGAGGCTGTTCAGTTCCTCTTTGCTTTCTGCCATTAGAGTGGTATCATTTGCATATCTGAGGCTGTTAATATTTCTCCCAGCAAACTTGATTCCAGTGTGCTTCATCCAGCCCAGCATTTCACATGATGTACTCTGCATATAAGTTCAATAAGCAGGATGATAATATACAGCCTTGACATACTCCTTTCCCAATTTTGAAACAATTCGCTGTCCCATGTCTGATTCTAACTGTTGCTTCTTGACCTGCATCCAGGTTTCTCAGGAACCAGGTAAGGTGGTCTGGTATTCCCATCTCTTTAAAAATAATAGACTAAAAAAAATTGAAACAGTATTCTGACTATAAGACAAATAAATACTACAAACAAGAGTTGGTGTAAGACTAAATAAGTATTGAATAAGAAAAAACATAGCATTATAACTATCAAAATGTCATAAAAGATAGAACCACTGTATAATTGTACAAGGCATGGTAAATAATGAAGAAGAATATATGGAAGATAACTTGTGGTAAACAGAATGGAAACTATTAATCAAAATCCATTAAACTGCAAGGAAAATATACAGAGATTTAGCTAAAGGTTTGACCATAATTGACACTTCAAAATAAAATAAAAAAACACACTATCATAAATAAAATTAATTAATAGAATAAGTAGGCATAGTAAATATCAACCTGAAACAAGAAATGTATCTTATTTTATAGCATATGCCAATATTCATATGACCATTTACTTAGCTGCTCACAAAAAGAACCCCATGAAGCCTGGCATGTTACAGTCCATGGAGTTGCAAAGAGTCAGTTATAACTCAGCAAGTGAACAATTATGTATTTAATTCTAAACAATCTGTTAAAAAATGTTCCTCTAGCAAGTGAGTTTAAGAAGGTCACAGGATGCATGATTATTATGCAAAATAATGTATTATTATGCAAAAATTTATGTTTCTATATATCAGCAATGGTTAATTGAAATGGAAATAAATATAATACATCAAAAATAAAATACTTAGGTATAAGCCTATAAAAGTATGTGCTAGATGTATATGCTGAAAATTACAAAGACTGTTGAAAAAAATCAAAGAAGACCTAAATAAGTAGTATCTTTCTACTTACCTTATGTAGTCTAAACTTTTTCCACAGTTTTTTTGTGGTCCACAAAGTCATTGAGGCTTTAGTGTACTCAATGAAGAAATGAATGTTTTTCTGGAGTTCCCTTAGTTTTCCTATGATCCAGCAGTTATTGGCAATTTGCATTCTGGTTTTTCTGTCTTTTCTAAATCAGGCTTGTATACCTTGCTAGCATGTGAAATGAGCTTTTTTGGGGGGTATAAATTGGTGCTTATTTTTTGTGTGAAGTACAATGTATGAGTCAAGGTACTTTTCTTTGCCCTATGTATTTGTAATTATTTCAGCACCATTTGTTGAAAAACTGTCTTGCCTTACACCTTTTAAAAACAAATATTTGACCATATCACTGTTGGTGTGGGGCTTCCCTCATAGCTCGTTTGGAAAAGAATCTGCCTGTAGTATTCTGGCCTGGGGAATTCCATGGACTGTATAGTCTCTGGGGTCACAAAGAGTCAGACACGACTTAGAAACTTTCACTTACACTTTCTGTTGGTCTATTTGTGGACTCTATTCTGGTTTATGTTCTCTATGGGTCTATCTTTTCACCAATATCACACAGATTTCTGTAACTTTATAGTCTTGAAGGTTTCCAGCATTTTCTTCACTTTTAAAGCTGTGTTGGCTATTCAAGTCCATTTCCATATAAATTTCAGAATCACATTGTCACTATCTATAAATAGCTTTTTAGATTTTGATCAAGACTACTTCAAATATAAGTATATGTGTATATATGTATATTTATACTTATATTCATTACATTATGTAATTCTGTTAGAATACAGAATTATTCTGTATTATTCTGTTAGAACAGAATGGAGGAATGAATATATTCTCATTTTACATCTAGTAAAAAGAAACAACAACTAAATATAAGACATATATTTATATTCATTATATTATGTATATATATTCATTATATATATACACATATAATGTATATATATATTCATTATATATACATATATAATGTATATATATATTCATTATATATACATATATAATGTGTATATATTCATTATATTATGTAATTTGTTAGAATACAGACTTATTCTGTATTATTCTGTTGAACAGAATGGAGGAATGAATATAATCTCATTTAACATCTAGTAAAAAAAAAAAAAAAAAACTAAATATAAGACATAGATGTATTCTTACTTTTACTATATTGACTACAATATATTAATTTATAAATTAAAAGTAAAACACTTGTGAGTGGAAATAATAAAATTAAATAATAAAATAATCTTAATAAAATAACAAATTGAAGAAAAAATTAAGAATATATTTCAAAGGATGAAAATAGTGAATATAAATACAGTGTATACAACTAAAACATTTCTATTAGAAAATAAAAATAATAATTTGCATTCTTTTATTTTGAATAGACAAAATTAATCAGTTATGAAAAAGTTTATTGTTTCAAATTTAAAGAATATGAACATAAGTATAATAAACTTGAAAATCAAGATGAGAATGATAAGCTTATAGTAAATTTTAGTATGAAATCTACAGAACTAAACTGGAAAACTCACAGAGAACTATTTCAGTAGCAAATTGAAAAAACATCCAAGAGCTACTCTCAACCACAGCTGGGGAAGGAAATCAGTTAAATTTGACGACTCTTTAGAGAAATATTTTAAGCTTTCAAATTTATGATGTTAAAAAGCTTATAAAAATTCTGAAATTGTTATTTCATAACACAAATGTGTTTGTTTACTCAAATTCATTTAGTGCCAAAGAGTCTATCTCAATTATGAACATAAGTGTGAAAAATTTGCTTTTAAAATGATATACTAACATAGAAAATTTAGTTTTACAATATAAAATATCCCACTATAGCTAAACAAACTTCCTGAGAAATCTGTGTATAGCTAAACAGATTTGCTGAGAAATCTGTATGTAGGTCGAGATGCAACAGTTAGAACCGGATATGGAATAACAGACTGGTTCCAAATCGGGAAAGGAGTACGTCAAGGCTGTATTTTGTCACCCTGCTTATTTGACTGATATGCAGAGTACATTATGTGAAATTTGGGGCTGGATGAAGCACAAGCTGGAATCAAGATTGGCAGCAGAAATATCAATAACCTCAGACATGCACCATACTTATGGCAGAAAGCAAAGAAGAACTAAAGGGCCTCTTGATGAAAGTGAAAGAGGAGAGTGAAAAAGTTGGCCTAAAACTCAACATTCAGAAAACTAAGATCATGGCATCTGGTCCCATCACTTCATGGCAAATAGATGGGGAAACAGTGGAAAGTGAGAAACTTTAACTTTTTGGGCTCCAAAATCACTGCAGATGGTGACTACAGCCATTAAATGAAAAGACGCTTACTCCTTGGAAGGAAAGTTATGATCAACCTAGACAGCATATTAAAAAGAAGAGACACTACTTTACCAACAAAGGTCCATGTAGTCAAAACTAGTTTTTCCAGTAGTCATCTATAGATGTGAGAGTTGGACTATAAAGAAAGCTGAGTACTAAAGAATTGATGCTTTTGAACTGTGGTGTTGGAGAAGATTCTTGAGAGTCCCTTGGACTGCAAGGAAATCCAAGCTGTCCATCCCAAAGGAAATCAGTCCTGAATATTCATTGGGAGGATTGAAGCAGAAGCTGAAACTCCAATACTTCGATGAGAAGAGCTGACTCATGGAAAATACCCTGATGCTGGAAAAGACTGAAGGCAGGAGAAGGGGATGATAGAGGATGAGATGGTTGAATGGCATCACCGAATCAATAGACTTGAGCTTGAGCAAGCTCAGGGATTTGGTGATGGACAGGGAAGCCTGGCATGATGCAGTCCATGGGGGTCACAAAGCGTTGGACATGATTGAGTGAAGCAAGGTGACAATATACAACCTTGACATACTCCTGTCCCGATTTTAAATCAGTCCGTTGTATACATGTCTGGTTTTAACTGTTGCTTTTTGACTTGTAAACAGATTTCTCAGGAGGCAGGCAGGTATGGTGGTCTTGTATTCCCCTCTCTTTCAGAATTTCCCATGATTTGTAGTTGTCCACACAGTCAAGGCTTTAGTGTAGTCAATGAAGGAGAGGTAGATGTTTTTCTGGAATTCTCTTGATTTTTCTATGAATCAATGGTTGCTCGCAATTTGATTTCTGGTTCCTCTGCCTTTTCTAAATCCAGCTAGAACATCTGGAATTTCACAGTTCTCATACCGTTGAGGCCTGGCATGCAGTACTAGTTCAATGAAATCAAGTTAAAACAATATATGAGTGAAAAGATAGAACTGAATAAGAAAGAAAACTCTTATATCAGAGATTCTTGACCTAATAAAAGTCTAAATGACAATTACAGGAGGCACTGAAATTACTGACATTCCTCTTTGAAAAACACTCATGGATTTATGTTCTATGCACTATATTTATAGTAATAAAGGATTATAAAGTATTTTTCTAATATCAACATAAGAAAATATTGATGAGCTATCCAAACTGTATTATTGAAAAAATAATAATATATAAGAATCTACAAATGAACATGTCTACTTTGATAATTCTATTGAAAAACATCAGATAGACATACATGTAAGAAACTAAAATTTGCATTGGGTCCTTCTTTCTGTTATATCTACTATAATACAGGGAAAGGCTACAAACATCTGTTTCAAATTCTCCCATTAAAAATTTTACATGAAGATTCAGTAAAAATTCAATAGAAAGGAAAATATGCACATGTAATTTCTTTAGGAATAAGTTCTGATCTAATTTTAGAATTCTGGGGCATCTGTTGATATGTTTGTTTCTAATGTTTTTAATATTTACACTCAACACTGATCTTCATTCGGAGCCCAGGAATTGCTTAAATATGATGGGATAAACATTTTTTAAGCAGTGACCTAGAATCCTGAAAGTTGAGAGAACTCCAAAAGATTATAACTTATCTTTTGACAGATTTAATGTAGTGGGTTGGATGGAGCGTCTCCCCCACTCCACAAACCAAATTCTTGTCTATCCAAGAATTTCAGACTCTGATCTTATTTGGAAATGGGAGCTTTGCAGATGTAATTATTTAAGGATCAAGATGAACCCATGGGCTTCCCAGGTGGCACTAGTGTTAAAGAACCTGCCTGCCAATGCAGGAGATGTAAGAGATGAGGGTTTGACCCCTGGATTGAGAATACCCCCTGGAGGAGGGCATAGCAACCTACTCCAGTATTCTTGCCTGGAGAATCCCATGGACTGAGTAGCCTCCCGGAATACAGTCCATAGGGTCCCAAAGAGTCAGACAAAACAGAAGCCACTTAGCACACACCCATGCAAGGTGAACTCATGCTGGTTTAGGGTTGGCCCTAAATCCAATGAAAAAGACATTAATAGGCAGGGGGAGAAGGCCACTTGAAGACAGAGACAGAGATTAGAGTGATGCGGCCAAGGACCCACAAAGAGCTGGTAGAGGCAATGAAATATTTTCCCTAGTACCTTTAGAGGTAGTGTGATTCTGCCAATACCTTGACTTCTGTCCTCCAGAACCATGAAAGGATAAATCCCTGTTATGTTTGCAGCAATTTGTTTCAGCAGCCACAAGAGACTAATACAATGCCCATGATCTACTCCAGTGTTTCACAGATGCAAATTTAATCTGTAGGCAGGTGTTCATGTCTGTTGAATTGGTGATGTGATCCAACCATCTCATCCTCTGTTGCCCTTTTCTCCTGCCTACAATCCTTTATAACATCAGGGTCTTTTCCAATGAGTTGGCTGTTCACATCTGGTGGTCAAATTATTAAAGCTTCAGTTTCAGCATCAGTCCTTCCAATGAGTATTCAGGATTTATTTCCTTTAAGATTGACTGATCTCATTGTTGTCCAAGGGACTCTCAAGAGTCTTCTCCAGCACCACAGTTTGAAAGCATCAATCCTTCAGCCCTCTGTCTTCTTTATTGTCCAGCTCTCACACCCATACATGACTGCTAGAAAGACTATAGCCTTGACTATCAGGATTTTGTAGGCAAAGTAATGTCTTTGCTTTTTTAGCATACTGGCTAGTTTGACATAGCTTTTCTGCCAAGAAGCAATCGTCTTCTTATTTCATGGCTACAGTCACCATTCACAGTGATGTTGGAGCCCAAGAAGGGTAAATCTGTCACTACTTCCACCTTTTCCTCTTCTATTTGCCATGAAATGATGGGACTGGATGCCATGATCTTAGTTTTTTTTCATGATCTGAGTTTTAAGCCAGCTTTTTCACCCTCATTAAGAGGTTCTTTAGTTCTTCTTCGCTTTCTGCCATTAGAGTGGTATCATCCCCATATCTGAGGCTGTTGATATTTCTCCAGGCGGTCTTGATTCCAGCTTGTAATTCATCCAGCCTGTCGTTTCACATGACATGATCTGTGTATGAGTTAAATAAACAGGGTGACAATAAACAGCCTTGTTGTACTCCTTTCTCAATCCTGAACCAGTCAGTTGTTCCATATAAGGTTCTAACTGTTTCTTCTTGAACAGCATACAGGTTTTTCAGGAGACAGGTAAGATGTTCTGGTTTTCTCATCTCTTTAAAAGTTTTCCACAGTTTGTTATGATCCACACAGTCAAAGACTTTAGAGTACTCAATGAAACAGAGGGTTTTTTTTGGAAATTCCTTGCTTTTTCTATGATTCAGCAAATGTTGACAATTTGATCTCTGGTTCCTATCCCTTTTCTAAACCAAGCTTGAACATCTGGAAGTTCTTAGGTCACATGATGCTGAAGCCTAGCTTGGAGGATTTTGAGCATAACCTTACTAGTATGGGAGATGAGTGCAATTGTCCAGTGGTGTAAACATTCTTTAGTACTGCCCTTCTTGGGAATTTGAATGAGGATTGATCTTTTCCAGTCCTGTGGCCACTGCTGGGTTTTCCATATTTGCTGACATATTGAGTGCAGCACTTTAACACCACCATCTCTTAGGATTTTAAATAGCTCTGCTGGAATTATATCACCTCCACTAGTTTTATTGGCAAAAGTGCTTCCTAAGGCCCACCTGACTTCATACTCCAGAATGTCTGGCTCTAAGTGAGTGGCCATACCATTGTGGTTATCTGGGTCATTAAGATATTTTATGTAGGGTTATACTTTGTAATCTTGCCATCTCTTCTTGATCTCTGCTGCTTTCGTTAGGTCTTTACTGTTTCTGTCATTTATTGTGCCCTTCTTTGGATGAATGTTGCTTTGATATTTCCAATTTTCTTGAAGAGATCTCTAGTCTTTCCCTTTTATTGTATTCCTCTATTTCTTTGCATTGTACATTGAAGAAGGCTTTCTTGTCTCTCCTGGTTATTCTCTGGAACTCTGCATTTAGTTTGGGTGTACCTTTCCCTCTCTCTCTTGCTTTTAACTTCTTCTCTTTCCTTGGCAATTGTAAAGCCTCCTCAGACAACCACTTTGCCTTCTTGAATTTCTTTTTCTTTGGGATGGCTTTGTTTACTGCCTCCTGTAAAATGTTACAAACCTCTGTCCATAGTACTGCAGGCACTCTGTTTACAGATCTAATCCCTTGAACCTATTTATCATCTCCACTGTATATTCATAGGGGATTTGATTTAAGTCACCTGATTGGCCTAGTGGTTTTCCCCACTTTCTTTAAGCCTAAAGTTTGCTATGAGGAGCTGATGATCTGAGACAGTCAGCTCCAGGTCTTGTTTTGCTGACTGTACATATCTTCTCCATCATCAGCAGCAAAGAATGCAATCAATTTGATTTCAATGTTGACTATTTGGTGATGTCCATGTGTTAAGTCATCTCTTGTCTTGTTGAAAACGGGTGTTTGTTATGACTAGTGCGTTCTCCTGACAGAATTATGTTAGCCTTTGCCCTTCCTCATTTTGTACTTCAAGGCCAAACTTGCCTATTACTCCAAGTATCTCTTGAATTCCTTCTTTCACATTCCAATTCCCTGTTGGAATGAAACAGAACTTTTTTTTGGGGGGGGGGGTGTTAGTTCTAGAAGGTCTTATAGGTCTTCATTGGAGAAGGTAATGGCAAGCCACTCCAGTACTCTTGCCTAGAAAATCCCATGGATGGAGGAGCCTGGTAGGCTGCAGTCCATGGGGTCACTACGAGTCAGACGCTACTGAGTGACTTCACTTTCACTTTTCACTTTCACGCAATGGAGAAGGAAATGGCAACCCACTCCAGTGTTCTTGCCTGGAGAATCCCAGGGACGGCAGAGCCTGGTGGGCTGCCGTCTATGGGGTCGCACAGAGTCAGACATGACTGAAGCGACTTAGCAGCAGCAGCAGCAGCAGCAGCAGCAGCAGCAGCATAGGTCTTCATAAAACTTCATAAAACTTGAGATTCTTCAGCATCGGTGGTTGAGGCATAGACTTGGATTACTGTGATGCTGAGTGGCTTGCCTTGGAAATGAACTGAGATCGTTCTGTCATTTTTGAGGTTGCAACCAAGTACCGCATTTTAGACTCATTGATTTTGAGGGCTACTCCATTTCTTCTATGGGATCCTTGCCCACAGTAGTAGATATAAGGGTCATCTGAATTAGATTCACCTATTCCTGTCCATTTTAGTTCACTAATTCCTAAGTCGTCAATATTTACTCTTGCCATCCCCTGCTTGACCATATCCAATTCACCTTGATTCATGGACCTAACAGTCCATGTTCCTATGCAATATTGTTCTTACAGCATTGGATTTTACTTTCATCACCAGACACATCCACAACTGAGCGTCATTTACACTTTGGCCCAGCCACTTCATTCTTTCTGGAGCTATTAGTCATTGTCCTCTGCTCTTCCCCAGTAGCATATAGAACACCTACCAACCTTGAGGGCTTATCTTTCAGTGTCATACCTTTGAGCTTTTTTATACAGTTCATGGGGTTCTCACCTCAAGTATACTGGAGTGGTTTGCCATTCCCTTCTCCAGTGTATCACATTTTGTCAGAACTCGTCACTACGACCCTTCTGTCTTGGGTAGCCCTACACAGCATGGCTCATAGTTTCATTGAGTTATGCAAGCCCCTTCACCATGACCAGGCAGTGATCCATGAAGGGGATTTAATACATCACTGAATCAATTGTAAATAATGTGTAATCGTGGTGCTAAAATTTTAATTCTTCTTCTTAAGTACGTATTTTTTGGGAAAAGTTAATTCAATAATTCAAACCTCTATTTCTTCATATCTTCTTCCTTTTAAATATATTTTAAGTTAATTTTAAAGTTTACAATTAAAAGTTTAAATTTAAAGTTTACAATTAAACTTCAAATTTAATTTGTCAAACCACAGACTCCCCTGGTGGGTCAGTGGTAAAGAATCCACCTGCAATGCAGGAGACACATGTTCAATCCCTACATCAGGAAGATCCCCTGGAGGAAGGCATGGCAATCTACTTCTGTTCTTGTTGGGAAAATCCCATGGACGGAGGAGCTGAGCAGGCGACTGTCCATGTGTAGCAAAGAGTTAGACACGACTGAATAGACTGAGCATGCACATACAGACTTTATAGATTACCTTTTTTTCAAAATGTGTTTTATTAATATCAATTTAGCCTTCACGTTTTACAAAATGTTATAATCGAAGTACTTTAAAAATTTTACACAAATGGTATTTTACCTTCTCTTGAAATCCACCAAAGAATAAAGAGCAAATTTAACCCTCCATATGCAACCCATCATAGGTAAGGTGATCTCTGCTGTCGCTTTACATATTGTATCCAAGAGTGACTTTATTTATTCCTTCCTAATACTTATTATATATGAAATGACTTATTCACACTTTTCCGTGCTTGCATTCTTTCCCTGCCTAAGGACCAGTAATTTTGGCTCTATCTGAGCTTCCTCGGGATTTTCCACATGGTCTACATGTTAAGGCCAAAAGGGTTCCAATATCACTCAACCTTTATGGGCTATTTTCCCCACCAACATATTGTATTAGGTTGACATCTAAAGGGTATGTAAGATTTATGGCTAATTCAATGGTCCAAAGCCCTAGTAGCAGAAATCTGTTAAGAAACGATCATATTATTTTAAGAAAACTATCTGGTCATGATTTGCTACCTTCAAAACCTACTAGACCAGATTATAAATCCTGTGAAAATTAAAACCAAAGTGACACTGATTACCAACCTTTTGACATCGATATAAACAAAAGAGATATATACCATTTAGAATACTGAAAGCCAGAGAAATGCCTTTTTTCTTTAAAACTGAAACATGTCAACATTTTCAGAAAGTATTCATATTGTTATTCTTATGGTTGTTTGGTGGTTTAGTCGCTAAGTTGTGTCCAACTCTTGTGACCCCATGGACTGTAGCCTGCCAGGCTCCTCTGTCCGTGGGGTTTCTCCAGAATTCTCAAGAATACTGGAGTGGGTTGCCATTCCCTTTCTAGGGGATCTTCCTGGCCCAGGAATTGAACCCAGGACTCCCGCATTACAGGCAGATTCTTTACTGACTGAGCTACAAGAGAAATCCATTATTCTTATATATGAGTCCAAAACAAAAAAGGACAACTATCATTCTCAATTTTTTCATCATATGAGGATAGAGAAATTTGTCATTGTTCCAGGGAGGGGGGCATTTTATCATTGAATCTCTGAGTTGCCAGTGGTTGAGCCCATATGTATGTGTTGACAAGGGCAAATCCAAGGGAAACTGCAAAGTAAAAATGTCCCTGCCTTAGGCTCCTAGAATACACAATGCAGAAGAAAGACGAGAGGACAGGATACTATGTAGAACAAGTGTGCACTTCACAACACAATCACCATCTCTTAAGCATCTGAGGGTTTATTTTATGAATAGGAACAACTGCTGGGCCCTGTCCCATCAAATGTCAGATATATGCCTGGAAAGATAATGTACCAGCAGAATTAAATAGTTCCCCATGGGTTCCTGGTATCTAGTATAAACATATTTTTAATCAATTGATTTTATTTTTTGTTACTCTAAGACTTGGTGGCAGTGCAAATTACTACTATGTTTTAGGATGTTTATGAGCTCTAATTTACACCGAGTAGATGTTTGGATCATAACCAAATTCCTTAATGTTCTTTTGAGATTCTTCATAATTTGGCCACTTTTTACAGCTTTCCTGACTCCTCATCTGACTTCAAGTTCTAGTAAATCTGAAACACTTTCAGCTAGGAAGAGCTGTGCTGGGTTAGCCAGACACCATTCCTGTCTTCAAGAAAATCAATGAGGATTATAATAAGTATAATAAAAGCTACATATATACAAGCACAGACCTAATTCAGTCTTGGGAGCATAGCAGGCTTCCAGGGAAAATGTCTAATATAGGAAGATAGTTAAATATTAGGGAATTGAGTTTGTGTGGACAAGTATTTTTTACAAAGAAAATAGCCTGTGCAGATCCCTGGAGATCAGAAGTTCCTACAAACATTCTTTAGCTTATCCTGAGTTTCAATTTGTTCACAGTGTCTAAAGTGCTAATTATCATGGGTATATGTGAGATGAGTTCTCAGTATAAGTTTTTCTCCTAGGTTCTAAGTTTCACAAGTTTACTATGCCCATACTAATTACAGAAAAATAAAAAACAAGTCTACAAAAATTAAGAATAGAATGATATATGTATCATTTTACAAACTGTTATTCCCTAAGTACAGTATTCTTCCTAAACTATAATGCCTGTTAATTGTTTTATTTCACTCACTGTTAAATTGTTCTCTATCTTCATTAGAATGAAGGCAGGTAGTCTCCATGAAAGATAAGTCTTTACATTAAACTTGGCTTTGAGCAGCTGTTTCTCTTCTGTAATCTTTTACATTTCATACAATTCAGGCTCACTGCTCTTCCAGACAATATCCTCATTCAAAAACACAAAAGCAAAGCAGGAAGAATGTTATGAACTGTCTGTTCTAAAAGCATTACATTTCTCCACCTTCATTTCAGCCTGATCCCTCTCATTTATCATCCCTGGCCTCATTACCAAGTTCTTCTAGTCACCCCTTATGCCACTAGAAAAATACATTGGATGAGAACTTGGCAAAATGTAGCTCTTCTTTAGCTAAATATACACGTGTGATACACAAATGTGTTCAGCAAAGAGGTAGGGTGAATGAACTTCACATGTACCACTGTGGCACATCTGTTCTCCACAAATTTCAATTGAGAAGAATTAGCTTGAAGCTGGTCCAGCAACTAGAAAGGTTTGTGTTCAATTATGGGTACTTTCTTTTGATTCACAATGAGAAATGTCACAAATATCTTACCCTTTTGTCACTCAGTTTTCCTCTTCTGTTAAACAGCTATGAAGCCTCCTGGTCTCCATTCTCCCACTGCTTGTGGTTCCTAATTTCTGTGTATAGTTTTCACTGACTTCAGTGCGTCCACTTAGGAAAGGAACTACACACAGGTGAAGAAAAAAAAAAAAAAAAAGAGGTTTTTGTGGTTTGCAGAACAAGTTGATTAGTCAGAATTTGAAGTACAGATATAATCTTTGTAAGTCTATTGTGAATGCCAAGTTTTGATGTTGAAATATGTCCACATTTTTACCTATCACTGTGGCATTTATTTTTTACTCCAAAAGATAAAATACCATGTTATAATTCTAGAGGTTTTTATAGGAAATATTAACATCCTTCAGTTTAGTTTTCTAACACATTTTCTTTGCTGAAGCTCTAAAGACACACACACAAAAAAGTCTTTTTTTTTTTAATTTCTACAGTAAATAACTTTTGATTCTAATTACCTTTGTGTGCTGCCTAATTGTGCTGCCTGATGTTTAAAAATAAAAGTAAAAATTTTGATGAAAATGAATCTGTGGCAATACTCTTCTTCTGAAGATCACAAATAAATCTATAAATACTTTTTCAACCATTTTTTATTTTCTAATTTGAAATGATACATCATATGAGAATTACAGACAATTGTTTCTTATGAAATTACTTCCCATATGAAGTTTAGTATCAGTTCTTACAAGTCATTTCCTATGACTTCTGAATCATTTGGAGAAGAGTTACACATCTGTACATAGTTAAGTGACCTAAATTACTTTAGCTTCTGATTCATCATGCCTCCTCCCTATTTTTATGTTTAGCTCCATCTTTTCCCAAACTTCAGTGTTAATATAGAGCAAGTTCATACATAGTCTCCAAACCTATAGCTTTCTTTTTTTGCTTCACCAAAGAGATTTTTGCATCTTTTCTCCTCCTAGCTGTCTCTTATTCAAGTTCTAATTATACAATCATGGCAAGCAAATATACAACATCTTAAAGCTGGAAATATGTATCAAAGTTGACTAGTTGCAACCTCATAAATAATGCATAAGTAGCCTTCTTAAATTCCCTGGCAAGTAAGGCAGACTCTGAACAGTGCCAAGACAGAGAGTCCACTAAATCACAAAGAAACTGATTTCTCATATTTCCAAATTAAGATATTTTACTTACTCTTCTAATGGGAGATTTTACTTGCTCTGATGGGAACAATCTCCCTCCAAGGCTTTGCACAACTTGCTTCCAAAATAATTTGTCTACTTTCAATGTCAAGTCAGCAAGACTTGTAGTCATTCTTATTCTTTTATCCATTTTATTTTTTTTCACAATTCTTATTGCTCCCTGACTTTACACTATAGATGTATTTGTTTATTTGTTGATGATGCACAGAATATAAACTTCAAGAAAGGAGGGACTATATTTTATTACCACAGAATCCCCAGTCCCTAGAATAATGCCTGGTATATAGTAGGTACCAGAAATATTTGTTGATAATTGAATATTGAACTTAAATGAGCATCCCTATAATTTTACCTACTAATCCAAGCTCTGCTTTTTGGAATCCAATAAGAGCAAACATTCTCCATGTGAATTGGTACAGCCATTATGGAGAACAGTATGGTGATTATATTAAAAACTAAAAATGGAGCTACCATATGATTCAGCAATCCCACTCCTGGGTATATTTAAGAAATAAACATACTTCAAAAAGATATATGCACTCCAGTGCTCAAAGCAGCTCTATACAGTGGACAAGACATGGGGAAACCTAAATGCCCATCAATAGATGAATGGATAAAGAAGATGTGGTACACATATGCAATGGAATACTACACAGCCATAAAAAAGAATGAAATAGTGCCTTTTGCAGCCACATGGATGGACCTAGAGATTATCATACTAAGTAGAGTAAGTCAGACAAAGAAAGAGTATATATCTTATTCCACTTATATTTGGAATCTAAAAAAAATAAACTTATTAACAAAACAGAACTGAGCTAGGGAACTTTAAAAGTAATAGAAAGGAGGATATTGAGTATCCATGAAGAACTCATTTAGAGGTATGAGATTAGACTCTGTGGACATCTCACAGTTTGGGGACTTTCTCTACTAATGTTTTATGGACCAAAAGGAGATGAGGGGAAGACACAGTGTTAATGGCCCAGGTCTGAGGCTGGGAAAGGTGGGTGCCTGACCTTTTAATGTAATTATGAGGGTGATATTCTGGTCATATGATACATGTTGAAAGGTAAATAGAGAAATTAAACAAGGAATATAAATTTTTGACACAGAAAACATTTTAAGAAGTTGAAGTATGCCCAGTAACTATTTACAATGATGGATGCATTAATATATATTCTTTATTCCTTTCCTCTATTCTTTATTACCAGTCTTGGCTTTCAAAGTATCTTAAAAACTTGCCCTACATTAAAATTATTTGTAAAATCTCACACTTCTTTGAGGTGTCTTGACTTTTTGGTTCTACTTCTTAGCATCTTTGTATGTGGAAAATTCTCTATTTCATATTTGAGTATAAATAAAATGTTACCAAAATGACTAAAATTGGGTATTGCATACTATCTTGCATACCTGGCATACCCCAGCTTATTTACAATCTTGTCCAAGTATCTTTCTTATTAAATGAGTATGTACTAAATCGCTTCAGTCATATCTGAGTCTTTGCGACCCTATGGACCATAGCCTGTCAAGTTCCTCTGTCCATGGAATTCTGCAGGCAAGAATAATGGAGTAAGTTGCCATGCCCTCCTCCAGAGACTTTTTCCGACCCAGGACTGAACCCATGTGTTATGTCTCCTGAATTGGCAGTTGGGTTCTTTACCATTAGTGCCATCTGGGAAACTCAAATGAGTAAAACTAATCCTGAATAATTGATAAAAATGGAGGATGATCGTAATGTGAATAAATTCTATCCACAAACCTGATTCTAGACAATGGTTTCAACTAGCTTGTCAACAAATATTGAGTAAATATTCCTAATTAGAAGAATTATTTGGATTTCAGTCACATCTGCTTACCAAAAAGGTAAGCCCATCCCAAAGAGCCCAGGGCAGAGCATAATAACACTCAGGGGCACACTTGCTGGTTCTGTCAGGCTTCCTCCCCCCAAAATCAAGTATACAAACATCTTCAGGTCTTGGTGATTGAGAAAATAATCTTCCTTAAGAGTTGTTTGACAGGTACATCTTCCCCATTATTTCATCCTCAACATGAAGTCTTCCTTTTCTTAATCTCCAAGTCTTTCTTTTCTATCAAATGCAACTTAGAGTAAAATCAGAAATAACCTCTGGGAATTCACTTAGACATCTCTCAAATAGATGACTGTCAGTGTCCTGCTTTGAAAGGACTTTTTATATTACTCTGCTTTAGATATTCAACTTTGTATTTCTTTAGATAAAGTGATAAAATGCATCCAATAACATTTTCCAGAAACAAGAGTTAATTTTAGGTATTCTTTCTGACAGTGTCCTAAAATGTTTATAATATAACCTGGGCAATTTTTAAGATCCATGATAGAACTTGGATTCCTAGGTAAGGATCCTTTGGTTACTTTTCCATTGCTATGTTGTTACATTATCACAGTATCACAAACTTTGTTTTTGTTGTTCTCCAGTCGCTCAGTCTTGTCCTATGGACTGTGGCATGCCAGGCTTCCTTGTCCTTCACCATCTCCTGGAGCTTGCTCAAACTCATGTCAATTGAGTCAGTGATGCCATCTAAACATCTTGTCCTCTGTCATCCCCTTCTCCTGTTTTCAATCCTTCTCAGCATCAGGGTATTTTCTAATAATTTGGCTCTTCACATCAGGTCATCAAAATATTGGAGCTTCACTTCAGTATCAGTTCTTCCAGTGAATATTCAGGACTGATTTCCTTTAGAATTGACAGGTTTGATCTCCTTGCACTCCAAGGGACTCTCAAGAGTCTTCTTCAACACCACAGTTCAAAAGCATAAATTCTTCAGTGCTCAGCCTTCTTCATGGTTCAACTCTCACATCCATACATGACTACTAGAAAACCATAACTTTGACTATACAGACCTTTGTTGGTAAAGTAATGACTCTGCTTTTTGATATGCTGTCTAGGTTTTTCATAGATTTTCTTCCAAGAAGCAAGTGTCTTTTAATTTTGTGGCTGTGGTCACCATTTGCAATGAAATTTTGGAGCCCAAGAAAAGAAAGTCTGTTACTGTCTTCATTGTTTCCCCATCTATTTACCGTGAAGAAATGGGACCAGATGCCATGACGTTTGTTTTTTGAATTTTGATCCTAAGCCAGCATTTTCACTCTCCTCTTTCATGAATTTAACAGCTTAAAACAAGATGAATTTATTAACTCAGTTTCCAAGTGTTAGGACTCCAGCACAACTTGCTGGTTCCTCTGCTTACAGTCTCACAAAGCTATAAAGTGCTAGCTATGGTTATGATTTCAACTGAGGCTTAAGGTCTTCTTCTAGGCTTCTTAGCTGTTGGTAGAATTCAGCTCCTTCGATTATAGGGCTGAAATACTATCTTTCTTTCTGGCTACTACTTGAGGCCCATCAACTTTAAGGAAGATGTTTATTCTCAATCACCAGGACCTGGGGATGTCTAGATGGTTGAATTCTAGAAGAGGAGGCCAGACAGAGCCATTCTCAGCTCCTTAAAGCTATCCATGGTTCTGTCATGGGCTCGTCTATACAATGTGGCACCTTATTCTCCAAGGCCAGCAGGGCAGCAATTCTTTTGCTTTTAATCTCCCCTTCTAGTCTGTTAAGACAAAATCTCCTATAAAACAATAAAATCACAGTAATGACTAGCCTGTCATATTCATAGGTCCCACCAACAATCAAGCAGGGTTGATTGTACTACAACAAATGATGGGAGCATGGTCCCAAGATGATGGAGGAATAGGACGGGGAGACCACTTTCTCCCCTACAAATTCATCAAAAGATCATTTGAATGTTGAGAAACTTCCAGAAAACAGCTTCTGAATTCTGGCAGAGGACACCAGGCACCGAGAAAGGCAGCCCAATCTCTTCAAAAAAGGTAGAACAAAATATAAAAGATAAAAACAGACACAAAAGAATTAGAGACAGAGACCCATTCTGGGGAGGAAGTCATGAAACAGAAGAAGTTGCCACACAATAGGAAACCCTCACAGGCATGTCAGTGGGGAGCTTTAGAATCTCAGAGGGCAATAGAACAGGACAAAAAATCAGAATATGCACCTAAGTGCAACTACCAGTGGAGAAGCTGCTCAGACTCTAATGTCCACCAGCAGTGAGTAGGGGCTAGTCAGGGAGGTGTGGGCTCAATTATTGGTCCTTAGAGTAAGGACTGGCTTAAATGTCCTGAGAACCATCTGAGGGAGCTAATGTGACATAGCAGCCCAAACCTTTGATCGCCAGAGAGACGAAAAGGAAAAGAACCTTTCTTGCAAAAGGCTCCAACACTGCACAGTGACCCCAGGTGTGCTCACTGAATAAAGGATTGTGCCCTAGTGAATACCAAAGGAGAGCAAGCCAGCTGCCATTTAGGGACTTCCCTCCCTAGAGGCAGAGAGGCAGGTGTGTGACAGCCAGAGCCCAAAAGCAAGGGGCTACTGCAATCTCAGCACTAGCACCAAACTGTGAGCAGGGTGCCAGTTGCTAACACATTTTCCTGGGATGGTTCACATCGAGAGAGTCAATTCCTAGGCAGATTGATAAGAAGTCCAGGGTCCCCAAGGGGGAGAAAGGGGTCTGGAGCTCTCGAAGTGGACATTGGGGGTCTGGAATTCTCAAGAAGGACAAAAGGACAAACTTTTTTTCCTCTACATTCCTTAGTCTTAGTTACATAACTCAATTAAACTCTGTACTAGGGATTGTACAACAACAATGTATCTGGCTGGAGGACAGTTTCTCCTTCCTGAAAACCTACTGACTAATCCTGATGTCTTAGAATGTATATTGTGGGAGTGGGTCTGGTAAAAATTCCACAAACTTGAGACTTTTTTTGATTCATTGTAACAACTAATTAAAAGGTATATAACTCCATTGCTAACACTAGCAAGGGGGTACTCTTTCTGACCCCTTCTGATGCCTATGTCAGAAGCTTTCTCTATCCCTTTTATACTTTAATAAAACTCTATTGCACAAAAGCTCTGAGTGATCAAGCCTCGTCTCTGGCCCAGATTGAATTCTTCTCTTCTGGAGGCCAAGAATCCCAGAGTCTTTTCGTGGGTCAGCAACAACCTTTCATCTTGGGGCTCATCTGGGATTCTTCAGGACAAGGTAAGGATGCTCGGAGCTCTAGTTCTTTGTTCTTCTAGCAAACACGTTTTCTGCTGTACTTTACTAACTCTACGGTGTGCTTGTGTGAATGAAGGACACACCCTGTGTGAAGCAAGTGAGGAGCCCTGCTCTGCACTTCCGTGGTGACCTCATACGGCTTATGGCAGAAACCTGTCCGAGGTTTATACCGACCTGCCAGTGCCAAGAGGCACCCAATGTCTCCTTCAGGGACCAGCCAGAAATCGGCAAAGTATGTGGATTGATCTCTCCTTTCTTGGTCAAACTTTTTGACCATTTCATAACTCCTTGGGAATTAGAAGTACTAACCTAATCTGTTGGATCATAGACTTTCAAGGGACTTGTGATCTATGCTGTTACTGTGTACTGTGACTTAGGTCCCAAACTTGGATTGGTAGTCAGGAAGTGCCTAGCCTCACTAGGAATCAGAAGTTCAGATGCTAGACGGATCTCTAGCTCCAAGAACATCTCTGAGGTAAAAGGTTACTCAGATTGGAACCACAATGGTTTTTTTTTTTTTTTTTTTTTTCCTTTGGTAATGCTAGCTCTTAGCGGACTAGAGGAGGCTTTTATAGTGGTATGGTGATGCTTGGAAGGGACATCTCAATTTTATGTTCGTACCAGTCTTAGTGTGGTCAGGAATATACTCAGGGTGGTGCACAGGCACTCAGGTGACAAATGTTTCCCCCAGCGGTCTTAGCTTGGGAGGCATTTTGGGAGGTTATTCTGATTGCACCCTGGGCGGTATCAGAGGAAAGCAAGGTTTTAATGTTGAGCTGGACATCAGACTGGGATGCCATCAGGTCTACCCCTGATGCATCCCCACCCCGTCTCCGTGGTAAAACCGGGAGGGATGAGTACGGTGCCTGTGCTGGTAAGGGACAGACTAAGTCCGACCAGGAAAGAAGAGCTTTGGTGTTTAGTCTGTCTACACCCCCATCTAGAGCAGGAGGGGATGCCTCCGTTAGAAAGATGGCTCTGCTCACTTCTTTTCTCTCTTACAGATGGGAGCTAACAATTCCAGCCTCACTCCTTTGAACTATATCCTGAAAAACTGGGATAGATTTGATCCCCAGAGCTTAAAGAAGACACATCTGGTCTTCCTATGTGATACTGCATGGCCAAGGTACCCATTGGAGGACGGTGATCTGTGGCTGGTTGGAGGGTCTCTTAATTATAATACTGTTTTATAATTAGACCGGTTCTGTAGAAAACAAGGGAAATGGGTAGAAGTAGCATATGTGTTGCCCTTTTTCTCTCTGCGAAATATGCCAGACTTATGTCCTTAGGGTATAGATTTAGGTGTGAAACCTTCAGCTCCCTCCTGTCCTCCTACTTTGCCCCCTACCTGGGGCTCCAAACTGAGCAAAGTCAGAGAACCCTCCCCCCTCCCCCCTCAAGAAGGGTTGCCTTTGTCTCAGTAAAAACCCAAACTGAGATTCAAACTGCCCAAGTAGAGGTCCAAACAACATGACCTCAGACTACTCTGGTTTCAGTAGAAACCCAAACCATCGAAATAAGAGATGAGATGGAGGACAGGAGACAAAGAGATAAGGAAAAGCAGGTTTCTCCAATCTGTCCCTGGGATCATATGCTCAGAACAGGTAGAGAGGCTGAGGAACAGCCACACAAGCTGTTGCCTCTTCATAAAGCACCCACTGGGAGAAATAATCAGTCTATGAGAGTTAATAAGCCCTTTTCTTATCAAGAAATACAAAGAATCAAGGAGGATCTTGGAGACTATTTACAAGACCCAGAAAAATATATTAGAGCCTTTAAAGGTGTTACTCTGCTTTATGACCTTACATGGAAGTATATGATGTATATCTTGGGACAAACGCTGACTCCCGACTCAAAGACTTGAGTTTTGGAAAAAGCGGTTGCTTATGGAGATGAATGGTTTTGTAATGAATCAGTAGGGAAGAGGGAGGACAAGATAACCGCCCTCCCGACTGGGAATCAGGTGGTCCCAACTACAGAACCAGACTGGGACTACAACACAGCTAAAGGAAGATGGGATCAGAGTCATTTTTTCAAATGTATTCTTGAAGGAATACATCTTTCTTACATGTATTCAGGCAGGCACGTGCTATGGAAAATTGGCAAACACAGAACAGGAGAAGAAGAAAGCTCCTGGTAAATTCCTAGATAAACTGAGAGAAGCCCTTTGCAGATTCACTGAGATTGATCCTGAAATTGAAGAGGGAAGAGTGATCTTAAAAGATAGATTTCTCATTCAGTCAGCTCCAGATATCCGCTGTAAGCTGTTAAAATAGGCGTATGGACCAAATCAGTCTTTAGATAATCTGTTACAACTGGTTCAAACAGTTTATTACGGTAGGCAACATGAGGAATAGAAAGAAATGCAGAAAGACAAAGGAACAGGCGGAAGCCCTCATAATTGTTGTAAGAACCGTTCTTAAACAACCTGAGAAAAATGCCCAGAGGGACCCAGGTGAAAAGGGATGGGTTTGCTATTACTGTGAAAGGGAGGGGCACCTCGAGCGGGATTGCCCTCAGGCATCCAAGCTGACCCCAGCTCCACATCCGGTCTGCAAGGGACCACATTGGAGGAGAGACTGCCCCCACAGGTGTAAGTTTCAGAGGTCAGACTCTCAAGACAATCAGGACTGAAGGTGCCCGGGGGTCCCCACACAAGCTCCCATCCTAATTACACCTGAGGAACCCCAGATATTAATAACTGTAGGGGGCCAATCTGTCGATTTCCTTTTAGATACTAGGGCAACATTCTCTGTGCTTACTGAAGCCCCTGGCCCACTTTCTTCTTGATCCGCTTCCGTAATGGAGTTGTCTGGACAAACCAAAAGGTGTTACTTCTGTTGTTCTGTAACTAGGACTCTGTGCTATTTTCACAAGAGTTTCTAATCATGCCAGTCTCCCTCACCCCTTTTGGGAAGGGATATACTGAGCAATATCCAGGCCTCCGTTTTCATGAATATGGAGCCCTCCCTTTCTCTCCCTTTAATTGAACAAAATGCAAACCCTAGAGTGTGGGATGTTGGAAAATCTGTGGGTCAAGGACGAAATGCTATTCCTATAGTTGTCAGGCTAAAAGACCCACACTTATTTCCACATAAGAAGCAGTATCCACTGAAATCTGAGGTGATGGAAGGGTTAAAACCCATCATCGAGAATTTAAAGGAGCGGGGGCTATTAATTCCCTGTTACAGTCCATACAACACTCCTATTTTGGGTATAAAGAAACCAAATGGTAAATGGAGACTAGTTCAAGATTTATGTATAATAAATGAGGCTGTAGTTCCTTTACACCCCGTGGTGCCTAATCCTTATACTCTATTGTCTGAAATTCCTGAATGAGCCAAATATTTCTCAGTAATTGATTTAAAAGATGCCTTCTATTCAGTCCCTTTGGAGGAGAAAAGTCAATTTCTATTTGCCTTTGAAGACCCTAGCAGCCAGCTTCTCAGTTAACCTCTCCAGCTTTGCCCCAGAGATTTCATGACAGTCCTCACTTATTTTGACAAAGTTTGTCACAGGATCTACAAAACTTTAATAGCTCTGAAGCAGTGGTACTACAGCAGGTAGATGATATTCTACTCTGTGCTGAGACAGGGGAAGCTTGTTCACAAGCCTCAGAAGATGTCTTAAACTTTCTGGCAGGCTGTGGTTACAAGGCATCAAGAGAAAAGGCTCAGCTTTGTCAACAATCAGTTAGATATCTGGGCCTAATCATATCAGGGGTCTTCAGAGTGACAATGGCTCCACCTTTAAAGCTGCTGTAACTCAGGGCGTATCTAAAGCCCTAGGAATAGAATATCACTTACACTGTTCCTGGAGACCCCAATCCTCAGGAAAGGTGGAAAAGGCTAATGACATTATTAAATCAAAAGACATCTGTGCAAATTAACTCAAGAGATTGAAGGACAATTGGATTAAAGTTCTACCCATAGCTTTAATGAGGGCTCGGCCTGCCCCCCAAAATATCCCCCTTTGAATATATTTATGGAAGGACTTTCTTGTGCACAGACATTGTTATATACCCTGAAGCCTTGGAATTAACTAATTATGCACCTCAGTTCTCAGCTTTTCAACAAGCATTAACAGAACTTCAGGAGATTACTCCTGACCCAGCCTCTGAGTCAAGCAAGCCTCTGTTTGAACCAGGAACCGAGGTTCTGATAAACACTTTGGGATCTGAGGGCCAATCCCTTGAGCCCCTTTGGGAAGGCCCTTACCAGGTTATTCTTTCTACTCCCACAGCTGTCAAAGTGCCAGGAATTGATTCGTGGGTACATCACTCTTGACTTAAGAGGTGGCACTCTGACCAGAACTAAGTGGCATCATTTTATGTCTTTACTTTCTATGCTCTGACTTTGTACTTTTCAGAGGGCTTGATAATCTATGTAAGCCTACATCTGCTGACTCCAAAAATCCTGAGTCTGCCATTTGACCCTCAGGATAATGCATTCCTGTCCTGGGCTCATTCCTATGCTGCATTCCACAATCAGTCTAATTCCTGGGTCTGCAGAGCACTCCCCTCCTCATCAATTGACAACCAGTCCATTCTGAAGGAGATCAGCCCTGGGATTTCTTTGGAAGGAATGATGCTAAAGCTGAAACTCCAGTACTTTGGCCACCTCATGCAAAGAGTTGACTCATTGGAAAATACTCTGGTGCTGGGAGGGATTGGGGACAGGAGGAGAAGGGGACGACAGAGGATGAGATGGCTGAATGGCATCACTGACTTGATGGACGTGAGTCTGAGTGAACTCTGGGAGTTGGTGGTGGACAGGAAGGCCCGGCGTGCTGCGATTCATGGGGCCACAAAGAGTCGGACATGACTGAGAGACTGAACTGAGCCGAACTGAACTGAACCGAACTGAACTGAACGTGGTGGATTTCTCCACTCAAAGAAAATGGCTTTCTTCAACTCTGTGATGACACCTAACAATCCTAAGATGGACTGATATAATTATGGACATAATGTAACTTTTAATTTTGATTAGGTTTTAACTTGGTTTAATTACTATTTTGACTTACATCTGTAACTGTAAAACAGGGCTTGTTTCTAACCGTCTGAAAGCTTTTAAGCTACAAATGGTTGTACAAGCTCCTACGAGTGCCACAGCCACCTCCAACTATTACTTGGGGCCCCTGGATCAGAAACCTTCAATATGAGGGTTAGGAGAATATGTTGTCTCACCAATTTAGGGACAGCACCCTTTATCAGCTCAGAAGCAATTGTGGAATAAGAATGACGCCCTTTTCCCTAGGCAACATAATTCTCCTAAAAGAAAAGCGGGGAATGAGAGAGTCAATTCCTAAGCAGATTGATAAGAAGTCTAGGGTCCCCAAGGAGGAAAAAGGGGTCTGGGACTCTCAAAGTGGAGATTGGGAGTCTAGTATTCTCAAGGAGGAGAAAAGGACAAAAAAATTTTTTTTTTCTCTCTACATTCCTTAGTCTTAGTCAATTACATAACTCAGTTTAAACTCTGTGCTAGGGATTGTACAACAACAATGTATCTGGCTGGAGGGCAGTTTCTCCTTCCTGAAAACCTACTGACTAATCCTGATATCTTAGAATGTATATTGTGGGAGTGGGTCTGGAGGATCTTTCTATTGTTAAATTCTAATCTTGTTATCCTAAAATGTAAATTGTGGGAGTGGGTCTGGTAAAATTTTCACAAACTTGAGACATTCTTTTGATTCATTGTAACAACTAATTAAAAGGTATATGACTCCATTGCTAACACTAGAAAGGGGGTACTCTTTCTGTCCCCTTCTAATGTCTAAGTCAGAAGCTTTCTTTGTCTTTTATACTTTAATAAAACTCTATTGCACAAAAGCTCTGAGCAATCAAGCCTCGTCTCTGGCCCCAGATTGACTTCTTCTCTTCCAGAGGCCAAGAATCCTGGCATCTTTTTGTGGGTAAGTACTGAGCGACTTCACTTTCACTTCTCACTTTCACGCATTGGAGAGGGAAATGGCAACCCACTCCAGTGTTCTTGCCTGGAGAATCCCAGGGACGGGGGAGGCTGGTGGGCTGCCGTCTCTGGGGTCACACAGAGTTGGACACGACTGATGCGACTTAGCAGCAGCAGCAACAACAAGTTTTCAACATCCACCAGGAGGATCACAGCCTGAGATCACCTTCACAGAGCAGATATATGACAACACTTGGAACGGTGCCCTTGCAACATACCTGGGAAAAAGGTAGCAGGGACTGGGGAGGTGCATAAGATGCACGGCCAACCTGGGACAGTGAGCTTACCAAGAACCTGGTCACCTTAGTGGCTTGGACCCAGTAAAGGTAAAAACCACACAGCTCATCTGGGTCTGTTCCCTTGTGGAGCATCGGAGACCCTGAGCACATAGACATGGGAAGTGCATGCAATGTAGGGCTCACTTGGGACAGTTCCTTTGCAGAGCGGGCTGGAGCCTGTGCAGTGTGGACCCATGAAGTACATGCTGCCTTGGGTTGAGGCAAACCCAGTGTGGTACATCCACTGTGAGCACTCCCCACACAAGCCAGCAGTATTTGTTTGCAGTGTCCCTCCCTCCCCACAGCACAGCTGAACAAGTGAGGCTAAATAAGTGTTCACCTTTGCACCCTCATGTCAGAGAAGAAATTAGACATTGAAGAGACTTGCAAATAAAGGAAGAAAAAAATAAACAAAGAAGGGGGAACCGTCCCCAAAGTGACAGGTACAACAGATTAAAACTGCAGTTAAGGCTGAGACTGTGCATTTGAGGGGCAACTATAGACCTTGAGAAAAAGTGCAAGCAAGAACAAGGGACTATCTGATGTTGAACTGACCCCACATTGTCCACAACGGCACCAAAGAAAGTCCTAGATATATTTTTACTTTTATCACTTATCAATTAAAAAAAATAATTTCATATTACTCTAACTTTCATTTTTGTATCATACTGATACCTTTAAAAAATACTGTTTTTAAAAGACAAATTCCACATATATATTTTCAATTATTGTGATCAATTTAGTTTTGTATTTTTATATTGTATCTTTGAGAACCTAACCTCTATTCTAGGTTTTTAGTCTCTGCTTTTTGATATTTGTTATCAATTTTGCACCTTTAAGAATCTAATCTTCAGTATCCATTTTCACTTAGGGATTTGATGACTGGTTTGATTGCTCTCTCCCCTTTTGACTGTCCCTTTTCTCCCCCTGGTCACCTCTGACTCCTTCCTTCCTCTTCTCTATATAACTCTGTGAATCCCTCTGGGGGCTCCTGGGTGTGAAGAGTTGTTTCACCATTAACTTAGGGGTTTTATCTTCTGTGCAGTATGGATGGAGAAATCTTGATGCTACTGTAAGAGGAGGACTGAAACCCAGAGGCAGGAGGCTCACCTCCAGAAGTTTATAACATCAGAGAAGTCCTGACTCCAGGGAACATTAATAGACAAGGCCCCACCCAGAAGTCTCCATACCTACACTGAAACAAAGCTCCACCCAAGAGCCAACAACTTCCATTGAAAAACATATCATGATAATTCTCCAGCAAAACAAGAACACAATTCTGAACTTTAAAAGACAGGCTTCCCAAAACCATACCAAATCCGTAGACACCCAAAAAACTCACTACTGGACACTTTATAGCACTCCAGAGAAAAGAGATTAAGCGTCACCCACCAAAGCACAGATACAAGTTTCCCCATTCAAGAAAACTTGACAAGACACTGGTAAAACCCTATCCACGGAGAGAAGACTCCACAATTAAGAGCAACCATGATATTCCAACCTTCAGAGAGGGCATCCCAAACACAGCAATTTAAACAAAACAAAAAGGTGAAGGAACATGATAAAAATCAAACAAAAGAGGAGGAGATAAGGGGTCTACCTGAAAAAGAATTCAGAATAATGATAGTAAAGAGGATCCAAAATCTTGAACACCAAATGGAGTTAAAGATAAATAGACTAGAGACAAAGATTTAAAAGATGTTAAGAAATGTTTAACAAGGAGCTAGAAGAAATGAAGAAGAGTCATCAATAATGAACCACGTAATAACTCATATTAATAACACTCTGGAGGGAATCAGCAGTTGTAGAATAACAGAGGCAGAAGAGAGGATAAGTGAGGTGGAAGATAGAATGGTGGAAAGAAATTAAGCAGAGAGACAAAAAAGGAAAAAGAATAAAAAAAAAATAAAGACAACCTCAGAGACCTCTGGGACAATGTTAAATGCCCCAACATTAAAACCATATATGTCCCAGAAGAAGAAGACAAAAAGAAAGGGCATGAGAAATCACTGAGGAGATAATAGCCAAAAACTTTCCTAAAATGGGAAAGATAATAGCCACCCACGTCCAAGGAACCCAGAGAGTCCCAAACAGGATCAACCTAAGGCAAAACCTCCCAAGATAAAACTAACAAAAATTAAACACAAAGAGCAAATATTAAAAACAGCAAGGGAAAAGCAACAAATAACACACAAGGAGATCCCCATAAAGATAATAGCTGATGTTATAGAAACTCTTTAGGTCAGAAGGGAATGGCAGGATATACTTAAAGTGATGAAAGAGAAAAACCTACAACCAAGATTACTCTACCCAGCAAGGATCTCTTACAGATATGAAGGAGAAATCAAAAGCTTAACAGACTAGCAAAAGCTGACAGAATTCAGCACCACCAAACCAGCTCTTCAACAAATGCTCAAGGATTTTCTCCAGACAGGAAACACAGGAAAGGTTTATAAAAATGAACTTAAAACAATGAAATAAATGGTAATGGGATCATACTTATCAATAATTACCTTAAATGTAAGAGGGTTAAATGCTCTGACCAAAAGACAAAGACTAGCTGAATGGATACAAAAACAAAACCCCTATATTTGCTGTCTATAAAAGACCCACCTCAAACTTACAAACTGAAAGTTGTGGGGGGGCAGGGGGCGTGGAAAAAGATATTTCATGCAAATGGAGACCAAAAGAAAGCAGAAGTAGCAATACTCCTATCAGATAAAATACACTTTGAAATAAAGACTGTGATAAGAGACAAGAAGGACACTATATAATGCTCCAGGGATCAATCCAAGAAGAAGATATAACAATTATAAGTATATAAGCACCCAACAATGGAACACCTCAATATGTAAGGCAAATGTTAAAAAGTGTGAAAGGGGAAATTACCAGTAACACAAAATAGTGAAGGCTTTTAATATCCAACTCACACCTATGGATAGATCAACCAAACACAAAATTAGCAAGGAAACAAAAGCTTTAAATGATACAATTGACCAGTTAGATCTAATTGCTATCTACAGGGCATTTCACCCCAAAACAATATATTTCACCTTTTTCTCAAGTGCACAAGAAATATTATCCAGGATAGGTCACATCCTGGGACATGAATATAACCTTGGCAAATTTTTAAAAATTGAAATAATTTCAAACATCTTTTCTAATCACAATGGGGTAAAATTAGATATTGAATACATGGGGGAAAAAAAAAAAAACTATAAAAAAACCCACAAACGTCTGGAGGCTAAGCAACAGACTTCACAGTAACCAAAAGATCATGGAAAAAATTAAAAAAAAAAGGAAATCAGAATATGCCTAGAAATAAATGAAAATGAAAACACAACAACCCGAAACCTATGGGATTCAGTAAAAGCATTGCTTAGAAGAAGGTTGATAGCAATGCAAGCCTACCTCAAGAAAAAAGACAAACATCAAATAGGCAACCTAATTTTACACCTACACCATCCAGAAAAAGAACAAAAGAAGAATCCCAAGGTTACTAGAAGGAAAGAAATGATAAAAATCAGAGAAGAATAAATTAAAAAGAAATGAAGGAGACCAAAGCAAAAATCAATAATGCTAAAAGCTGGATTTTTGAGAAGATAAATGGAATAGACAAACATTTTAGCCAGACTTACCAAGAAAAAAAAGGGAGAAGAATAAAATCAGTAAAATTAGAAATGACAATAGAGAAATCACAATAGACAACACAGAAGTACAAAAGATCATAAGAGACTACTATGAGTAATTATATGCCAATAAAATGGACAACTTAGAAGAAATGGGCAAATTCTTTAAGAAGTATAACCTTCCAAACTGAACCAGGGAGAAACAGAAAGTCTCAACAGACCCATCAGAAGAACAGAAATTGAAACTGTGATAAAAAATCTTCCAACAAACAAAAGCCCAGGAAGATGGCTTCACAGGTGAATTCTCCCAAGAATTTAGAGAAAGGCTAACACCTATGCTACTCAAATTCTTCCAGAAAATTGCAGAGGATACCAAGATCCCAAACTCATTCTATGAAGCCACCATCACCCTGATACCAAAGCCAGACAAAAATGCCACAAAAACATAAAACTGCAGGCCAATACCACTGATGAACATAGATGCAAAAAATCCTCAACACAACTTTTGCAAACAGAATCAAACAACATATTAAACAGATCATACATCATGACCAAGTGAGCTTTATTCCAGGGATGCAAGGATTTTTCTGTATTCCCAAATCAATTAATGTGATACATCATATTAACAAATTGAAAGATAAAAACCATATGATTATCTCAATAAATGCAGAGAAAGCCTTTGACGAAATTCAGCATCAATTTGTGATAAAAACTATCCAGAAAGCAGACATACAAGGAACATACCTCAATATAATAAAAGCCATATATGAGGAACCCACAGCAAACATTACCCTCAATGGTGAAAAAGTGAAAGCCTTTCCTCTAAAATCAGGACAAGGGTGCCCGTTCTCACCATTACTATTCAACATAGTTTTGGAAGTCCTAGCAACAGCAAGCAGAGAAGAAAAATAAATAAGAGGAATCCAGATTGGAAAAGAAAATGTACAGCCCTCATTATTTGCAGATGACATGATCCTCTACACAGAAAGCCTTAAAGACTCCACCAGAAAATTACTAGAGCTAGCCAATTAGTATAGTAAAGTTGCAGGATATAAAATTAATACACAGATATCCATTGCACTCATATACACTAACAATGAAAAAACAGAGAAATTTAGAAAAATCCCATTCACCATTGCAACAAGAAAAATAAATTACTTAGGATTACATTTACCTAAAGAAACAAAGGACCTAAATATAGTAAAGTATAAGACACTGATGAAAGAAATCAAAGATGACACAAATAAATAGAGAAATATAGCATGCCTATGGATTAGAAGAATCAATGTAGCAAAAATGAGTATACTACACAAAGCAATCTATAGATTCAATGAAATCCCTATCAAGCTACCAATGGTATTTTTCACAGAACTAGAGAAAATAATTTCACATTAGCATGGAAACACAAAAAACTTCAAATAGTCAAAAGCAATCTTGAGAAAGAAGAATGGAACTGGTAGAATCATCCTGCCTGATTCAGACTATATTACAAAGCTACAGTCATCAAGACAGTATGGTACTGGCACAAAGACAGAAATATAGATCAATGGAAGAAAATGGAAAGCCCAGAGATAAATCCACAAACCTATGGACAACTTATCTTAGACAAAGGAGGCAAAAATATACAATGGAGAAAAGACAATCTCTTTAACAAGTGGTGCTGGGAAAACTGGTGAATCATGTGTAAAAGAATGAAACCAGAACACTTTTTAACACAATACACAAAAATAAACTGAAAAGGGATTAAAGATCTAAATGTGAGACCAGAAACTATAAAACTCTTAGAGGAAAACATAGGCAGAACCTTCTCTGACATAAATCACAGCAAGATCCTCTATGATCCATCTCCCAGAGTAATGGAAATAAAAAAAAGAAAAACAAATGGGACCTAATTAAGCTTAAAAGCTTCTGCACAACGAAGGAAATTATAAGCAAGGTGAAAAGGCAGCCTTCAGAATGGGAGGAAATAATAGTAACTGGAGCAACTGACAAAGGATTATTTTCCAAAATATACAAGCAACTCATGCAGCTCAATACCAGAAAAATGAACAATACAATCTAAAATTGGGCCATACATTGACATGAATCAGCAATGGGTACACATGTGTCCTCTCATCCAGAACCTCCCTCCCACCACCATTATCAGTTCAGTTCAGTCACTCAGTCATGTCTGACTCTTTGGGTCCCCATGAATTGCAGCACGCCAGGCCTCCCTGTACATCACCAACTCCCAGAGTTCACTCAAACTCACGACCATTGAGTCAGTGATGACATCCAGCCATCTCATCCTCTGTCATCCCCTTCTCCTCCTGCCCCCAATTCCTCCCAGCATCAGAGTCTTTTCCAATGAGTCAACTCTTCGCGTGAAGTGGCCAAAGTATTGGAGATTCAGCTTTAGCATCAGTCCTTCCAATAAACATTGAGGACTGATCTACTTTAGGATGGACTGGTTGGATCTCCTTGTAGTCCAAGGGATTCTCAAGAGTCTTCTCCAACACCACAGTTCAAAAGCATCAATTCTTTGGTGCTCAGCTTTCTTCACAGTCCAACTCTCACATTCATACATGCCCACTGGAAAAACCATAGCCTTTACTAGACGGACCTTTGTTGGCAAAGTAATGTCTCTGCTTTTGAATATGCTATCTAGGTTGGTTATAACTCTCCTTCCAAGGAGTTAACATCTTTTAATCTCATGGCTGCAATCACCATCTGCAGTGATTTTGGAGCACCAAAAAATAAAGTCTGACACTGTTTCCACTGTTTCCCCAACTATTTCCTTTGAAGTGATGGGATTAGATGCCATGATCTTCATTTTCTGAATGTTGAACTTTAAGCCAACTTTTTCACTCTTCTCTTTCACTTTCATCAAGAGAGTTTTTTTTTTTTTTTTCTGCCATAAGGGTGGTGTCATCTGCATATCTGAGGTTATTGATATTTCTCCTGGCAATCTTGATTCCAGCTTGTGCTTTTTCCAGCCCAGTGTTTCTCATGATGTACTCTGCATAGAAGTTAAAAAAGCAGGGTGACAGTATACAGCCTTGACATACTCCTTTTCCTATTTGGAATTAATCTGTTGTTCCATGTCCAGTTCTTACTGTTGCTTCCTGACCTGCATACAGATTTCTCAACAGGCAGGTCAGGTGGTCTCGTATTCCCATCTCTTTAAGAATTTTCCACAGTTTGTTGTGATCCACACAGTCAAAGGCTTTGGCATAGTCAATAAAGCAGAAATAGATGTTTTTCTGGAACTCTCTTTCTTTTTCCATGATCCAGCAGATGTTGGCAATTTTATCTCTGGTTCATCTCCCTTTTCTAAAACCAGCTTGAACATCTGGAAGTTCATGGTTCACATATTTCTGAAGCCTGGCTTGGAGAATTTTGAGCATTACTTTACTAGCGTGTGAGATGAGTGCAATTGTGCAGTAGTTTGGGCATTCTTTGGCATTGTCTTTCTTTGGGATTGGAATGAAAAGTGACCTTTTCCAGTCCTGTGGCCACTGCTGAGTTTTCCAAATTTGCTGGCATATTGAGTGCAGCACTTTCACAGCATCATCTTTCAGGATTTGAAATAGCTCACCTGGAATTCCATCACCTCCACTAGCTTTGTTCATAGTGATGCTTTCTAAGGCCCACTTGACTTCACATTCCAAGATGCGAAGGTGAGTGATCGCTCTAGGTAAGTGATCACACCATCGTGATTATCTTGATCATGAAGATCGTTTTTTACAGTTCTTCTGTGTATTCTTGTCACCTCTTCTTAATATCTTCTGCTTCTGTTAGGTGCATACCATTTTTGTCCTTTATCAAGCCCGTCTTTGTATGAAATGTTCCCTTGGTATCTCTAATTTTCTTGAAGAGATGAGATCTCTAGTCTTCTACCATAATATTGTAATGTAATTATTCTCCAATTAAAATAAATTAATTAATTTTGAAAGTGGGCCGAAGAACTAAGTCGACATTTCTTCAAACAAGACATACAGATGGCTATGAACACATTGAACGATGGTCAACCTCACTCAATATTGGAGTAATGCAAGTCAGATACACATAGAAGTACCATCTTCCACTGGTCAGAATTGCTGCCATCAAAAAGTCTACAAACAATAAATTTTTGAGAGTGTATGGAGAAAAGAGAACTCTCTAACACTGTTGGTGCAAATGCAAACTGGTACAACTATTATAAAGAACAGATTCCTGTTCTTTATAATAAAAAAACAACTTTAAAATAAAACTTAAGATAAAAAGTGGAGATTCCTTAAAAAAACTGGAAACATAACTGCCATGTGACCCAGCATTCCCACTTCTGTTCATAAACACTGAGGTAATCAGAAATGAAAGAGATACATGTCCAATGTTCGTTGCAGTACTGTTCATAATAGCTAGGACATGGAAGCAACTTAGATGTCTATCAGCAGATAAATGGATAAGGAAGTTGTGGTATATATACACAATGGAATATTACTCAGCTATAAAATGGAACACAGGAGTCAGTTCTAATGAGGTGGATTAAACTGGAATCTATTATACAGGGTCAAGTAAGTCAGAAAGAGAAACACCAATACAGTATATTAATGCATATATATGGAATTTAAAAAGACAGTAACAATAGTTCTATATGCTAGGCAGCAAAAGAGAAAGATGTAAAAACAGACTGTTGGACTATGTGAAAGAAGATGAGGGTGGTATGATTTGAGAGAATAGCATTGAAACATGTATATTACTGTATGTTAAATAGATGACCAATGCAAGTTTGATACCTGAAGCAGGGCACTTAACCCAGAGGGATGGGGTGGGGAGGGAGGTGGGATGAGTTCCAGGATGGGGTGGGGAGACACATACATACTCATGTCTGATCCATGTCGATATATGGAAAAACCACCAAGTATCATAGAGTAATTATCCTCCAAATACAATAATTTAAATAAATGACTAAATAAAAGTGTATTATTATTATTTGTACATTTATTCCTTTGTTTGCTTTTCTACTCTTATTTTCCTATTGCAATTAATGTTTAATATATATAAATCTTCTTTATCTACCACTATTTAACTTAGCATTTCTATTCTTTCGTTTTCTAACCATAGGGTTAGATTGTTTTGTTTTAATTGCTTTATTCCCCAGTTGACACTTTGCCTAATTTTGTTTTCCAGTTTATTTTTTATTTTACTTTTTAACTTTACAATATTGTATTGGTTTTGCCATATATCAAAATGAATCTGCCACAGGTATACATGTGTTCCCCATCCTGAACCATCCTCCCTCCTCCCTCCCCCTACCATCCCTCTGGGTCGTCCCAGTGCACCCGCCCCAAGCATCCAGTATCATGCATCGAAGTAGTTTTAATTAGTTTTTTTCTTAACTGTTGGATATCATTTTTGGTTTCCTTTGTTTGCTGGCTTTCTCTATTGTATTTTGTTTATTGGGCTGTTTTGGTTTTGCTTATGGGTGTATATGTATGTGCATATATTACATGACTTTACTTATTTGCCTCATTTTGTAATTGGCATATGTCTGGGGGTGTGCCTTCTGTATCTCATTTTTGTGAATTTGCTTCAATCCTGTTTAACTCCATATCAAACCACCTGTGGAATCTCTTTTCCTGGCCAGAGATCAAGCAATGAGCCTTTGGAGTGGGAGCACTGACTCCAATACCCTACACTAACAGAGAACGCCTAACCCTAGGGAGTATCAAATAGTGAGAACTCCCACAAAGGCAACAACTTGCATACAAGGCCTGGCATTACACAACTGCCAGTAGACACTTGTGCAGGATGCCCCATCCAAACAAGCAAGACAAAAATAGAAACCTAATCATCAGCAGACAAGATTACCACCTCACTCAACCCTGCCCATCAGAGGAAAAAAACACAACAACTCACCTCCTCCCACCAGAGTGTAAACACAAATCACACCCTATGTGGAGCTTACACAAAACACTGGACCAACCTTATAAGGGCAGAAACCAACAGGAAGAAAGAATTTGACTATGAAGCCTGGGAAAGGGAGGCTTTAACAATAAGTTTTAAAATAATAATAGTAATAAAAAGACAGAAATACTGCACAAAGGAACAACCTAGAGACACAGAAGTCTAAATAAATGAAGAGGAAATAGGCAAACTACCTGAAAAAGAGTTCAGAATAATAAAGCAAAGATGATCCAAAACGTCAAAAATAGAACAGAGAAAATGCAAGAATCAATTAGCAAAGACCTAGAAGAAATAAAGAATAAACACAGAGAGACAAGCAACACAATTACTGAAACTAAAAATACTCCAGAAGGAATCAATAGCAGAATATCTGAGGCAGAAGAATGAATAAGTGAGTTGGAAAATAGAATAGTGGAAATAACTGCTGAAGAGCAGAATAAAGTAAAAAGAATGAAAAGAACTGAGGATAGTCTCAGAGACCATTGAGACTATATTAAATGCACCAATACTTGAATTATAGCGTTCCCAGAAGAAGAAGGAAAAAAAAAAGATATGGGAAAATTTTTTTAAAGATTATAATTGAAAATTTCCACTACATGAGAAAAGAAATAGTCAATCAAGTCCAAGAAGAGCAGAGTCCTGTACAGGATAAACCCAAGGAGAAACATGCCAAGACACATATTAATCAAATTAACAAAGATTAAACACACAGAAAGAATATTAAAAGCATCAAGAAAAAAGCAACAAGTAACATACAAGGGAAACCCCATATGTTTAACAGCTGATTTTTCAGCAGAAGCTCTGCAAGCAATAAGGGAATGGAACGATATATTTAAAGTACTGAGAGGAAAACATCTACAATCAAGATTACCCTACCTGCAAAGATCTCATTCAAAATTGATAAAGAAGTCAAAAGCTTAACAGAGAACAAAAGATAAGAGAATTTAATACCACCAAACCAGCTTTACAACAAATGGTAAAGGGACTGATGTGGTCAGGAAATAAAAGAGAAGGAAAAGATCTACAGAAATAAGCCACAAACAATAAAGATAATGACCATAGAAATATATATATATATCAATAAATATTTTAAATTTAAATGGATTAAATGTTCCAGCCAAAAGACACAGATTGCCTGAATGGATATAAAAACAAAACCCAAATATATGCTGTCTACAAGAAACCCACTTCAGACATCAAAACACATATGGACTGAAAGTGAGAGGATGGAAAAATATAATCCATGAAAATGGAAAATCAAAGAAAGCAAGAGTAGCAATCCTGATATCAGACAAAATAGACCTTAAAATAAAGAATAGTACAAGAGACCATGAAGGACACTACATAATGATCAAGGGATCAGTCCAAGAGGAAGACATAACAATTGTAAATATCTATGCACCCAACATAGGAGCACGTCAGTACTTAGGACAAACACTAAAAGACATAAAATGAGAAACAGATAGTAACATAATAATAGTAGAAGAGTTTAACATCCCACTTACAAATATGGACAAATCATCAAAATAGAAAATTAACAAGGAAATACAAGCCTTAAATGACACATTAGGACTGCTGGAACTCACTGATAACTTCAGGACATTCCATCCAAATGCAGAATACACTTTCTTCTCAAGTGTACATGGAACATTCTCCAGGATAGAGCATATCTTGGGTCACAAGTCAAGCCTCAGTAAATTTAAGGAAATTGAAATCATATCAAGCATCTTTTCTGAGCACAACACTATGAAACACTATGAAAGCCTCAGTAAATTTAAGAAAATTGAAATCATATAGGGCATCTTTTCTGACCACAACACTATGAAACTAGATATCAATTACAAACAACAACAACAACAAAAAAAACCCTGTAAAAAAAACACAAGCACATGTATATGAATACATTTCTAAATGGACAGGTTACTGAAGAAATCAAAAGGGAAATAAAAAAAAATTCCTAGAAACAAATGACAAATGAAAACAAGACAACTCAAAACCTACGGGATGCAGCAAAAGCAGTTCCAAAAGGGACAATTATAGCAATACGATCCTTCCTCAAGAAATAAGAAAAACATTGACTAGACAACCAAAATTTACACTTAAAACAATTGTAAAAAGAAGAACAAAAAAACCCCAAAGTTAGCAGAAGGAAAGAAATCGTAAAGTTCAGAGCAGAAATAATTGAAAAAGAAATGAAAGAAACAATAGTAAAGATTAATAAAGCTGAAAGCTGGTTCTTTGAGAAGATAAATTAACAAAACTTTTAGCCAGACTCATCAAGAAAAAAAAAAGAAGAATCAAATCAACATAATTAGAAATGAAAAAGTAGAGGTTACAACAGACAATGCAGAAATACAAATGATTATAGCAGACTATTATTAGCAACTATATAGCAAGAAAATGGACAACCTGAAAGAAATGGACAGATTCATAGAAAAGTTCAATCTTCCAAGACTGAACCAGGAATAAATAGATATCATGAACAATCCAATTACAAGCACTAAAATTGAGAGTGTTATCAAAAATCTCCCTAAAAACAAAAGCCCAGGACCAGATGGCTTCACAGGTGAATTGTATCAAATGTTTAGAGAAGAGTTAATGCCTATCCTTCTAAAATTCTTTCAAAATGTTTCAGAGGAAGGTAACGTCCAAACTCATTCTATGAGACCACCATTACCCTGATACTGAAGCCATACAAAGACAACACAAAAAAGAAAATTACAGGTCAATATCACTGATGAACATAGATGCAAATATCCTCAACAAAATTCTAGCAAACAGAATTCAACAGTACATTAAAAAGCTCATACACCATGATCAAATCAGGTTTATTCAACACGTGCAAGGATTCTTTGATATATACAAATCATTCAATGTGATACACTATATTAACAAATTGAAAGATAAAAATCATATGATAATTTCAATAGTTGCAAGAAAATCATTTGACAAAATTCAGCACCTATTTATGATACAAATCTTCAAAAAATGGGCATAGAAGAAAACCTGTCTTAACACAGTAAAGGCCATATACAATAAGCCCACAGTAAATATTATTCTCAATGGGGAAAAACAGAAAGCATTGCCTCTAAGATCAGAACAAGACAAGGGTGTCCACTCTCACCACTATTATTCAACATAGGTTTGGAAGTCCTAACTGTGGCAATAGGAGAAGAAAAAGAAGTAAAAGGAATACATATTGAAAAAGAAGTAAAACTCTCACTGTTTGCAGATGACATGATACTATACAAAGAAAACCCTAAAGATACTATCAGAAAATTACTAGAGCTAATTAGTGAATTTAGTAAAGTCACAGGATACAAAATCAATACACAGAAATCACTTGCATTCCTATATGCTAACAATGAAAAATCAGAAAGAAAAATTAAGGAATCAATCCTATTCACCATTGCAACAAAAAGAATAAAATATCTAGAAATAAACCTACCTAATGAGACAAAAGAACTGTATACATAGAAGTATAAAACACTGATGTTTTATACTTTTTTAAATATATGTTCAAGTCAAAGGTGACATGAACAGAAGGAGAGATATTACATGTTCCTGGGTTCAAATAATCATTATTGTGGAAATGTCTATACTACCAAACACAATGTACAGATTCATCTTAATCCCTATCAAATTACCAGTGGGGGTAATTTTTCACAGAATTAGAGCAAAAATTTTCACAGTTTATGTGGAAACACAAAAGACTCTGAATAGCTAAAACAGTCTAGAGAAAGAAGAATGGAACTGGAGGAATCAACCTTCCCTGGCTTCAGATTATATTACAAAGCTGCAGTCATCAAGACAGTATGGTATTGGCACAAAAACAGAAATATAGACCAATGGAACAAGATAGAAAGTCCAGAAATAAACCCATGCACCTATGGGTACCTTATTTTTGACAAAAGAGGCAAGAATATACAATGGGGCAAAGACAGCCTCTTCAATAAATGGTGCTGGGAAAACTGGACAGCTACATGTGAAAGAATGAAATTAGAACACCTCCTAACACCACACACAAAGATAAACTCAAAATGGATTAAAGACTTAAATGTAATACCAGAAACTATAAAAATCTTAGAGGAAACCATAGGCAGAACACTCGATAACATAAATCAAAGCAAGATTCTCTATGACCACCCCCTAGATTAACAAAAATAAAAACAAAAGTAAACAAATGGGGCCTGATTAAACTTAAAAGCTTTGCACAGCAAAGTAAAATATAAGCAAGGTGAAAAGACAACCCTCAACATGGGAGAAAATAATAGCAAATGAAACAATTGACAAAGGATTTGTTTCCAAAATATACAAGCCCTCATACAACTCAATGCCAGAAAAGCAAATAACCCAATCAAAAAGTGAGAAAAAGTCCTACACAGACATTTCTCCAAAGAAAACATACAGATGGCTAACAAACACATGAAAAGATGCTCAACATCTCTCATTATTAGAGAAATGCAAATCAAAACCACAATGAGATGTCACCTCACACCTGTCAGAATGGCCATCATCAAAAAGTCTACAAACAATAAATGCTGGAGAGGGTGTGGAGAAAAGGGAATGCTCTTGCACTGTTGGTTGGAATGTAAATGGATACAGCCACTATGGAAGACTATATGGAGATTCCTTTAAAAACTAGGAATAAAACCACCATATGACCCAGCAATCCCACTCCTAGGCATATACCCTGAGGAAACCAAAATTGAAAAAGACACATGTATCCCATTGTTCATTGTAGCACTATTTACAAAAGCTAGAACATGGAAGCATCCCACTCCAGTACTCTTGCCTGGAAAATCCCATGGATGGAGGAGTCTGGTGGGCTGCGGTTCATGGGGTTGCTAAGAGTCGGACACAACTGAAGTGACTTAGGAGCAGCAGCGGAACTTGAAAGCAACCTAGATGTCCATGGACAGATGAATGATAAAGAAGTTGTGGTACATATACACAATGGAATATTATTTAGCCATAAAAAGGGACATATTTTTGTTAGTTCTGATGAGGTGGATGAACCTAGACCTTATTATACAGAGTGAAGTGAGTGAGAAAGAGAAAGATAAATATAATATTCTAATGTATGTATACAGAATCTAGGGAAATGGTACTGAAGAATTTATTTACAGGGCAGCAATGGAGAAACAGACATAGAGAATAGACTTATGGACATGGGGAGAGGAGAGGAAAGGGTATGGAAACAGTAACGTGGAAACTTACATTACCATATGTAAAATAGATAGCCAAGGCAAATTTGCTGTATGGCTCAGGCAACTCAAACAGGGGCTCTGTATCAACCTAGAGGTGTGGGATGGGGGGAAGATGTGAGTGAGGTTCAAAAGGGAGGGGATATATGTATACCTATGGCTGATTTCATGTTGAGGTTTGACAGAAAACAGCAAAATTCTGTAAAGCAATTATCCTTCAACAAGAAAATAAAAAAAAAAAAAAAAACATGAAGAGGAAAAAAAACTCTGGGACATTCTAATCATATTTCTGTTTGATAGCTGACTGTTCATATTTTGATGCTCCACCAAATCCTCATTCTCAAAATTTCAAAAAGCCAAGACCATAATCAAAGTCCCAAACCTGATTTCTTTTAATATTGGGTTGACCAAAATGTTCATTCGGATTTTATGGACTTTTGGCCAGCCCAATAATTACCATTCTTATTTTCAGTGTTGAAACTTCAGAATTATTTTTATGTCTTTCTACATCACTCCCTACATTGAACTACTCAATAAGCATTATCAATTTTTCCATTACAATGTTTCTCACATAAGACTCCAGAAACCTAGTTCAATATTTCATAACACATTTATGAATTATAAAAGTATCTCCTAATTGTTTCCTTCATTTCAAGTAATATTTGCTCTAGTGCAGTCATTTCCATATAGAAATAAAATAACTCTAAGTACTCAAAGTACTCAAAATGGTCCTCTAGATTTCAAGACAGAAAATCATAGATTTGTTTTACATTAATTTGATGCCTTAAAAATCAGAAAGAAGCTTATTTTTACCAATATTTAACATATATGTTGATGCTGGCTTCCAACTCAATTTATAAGTATATGATTATTTGACAATATTGGGAGACATGTTATCTTGAAGAAAGAGAGGAAGGGCCATAATATGGAGGAGTTGGAGCCTTCACTCTTCATTTTTCTTCAGTTTGCATTAGATATTGTTGTTTATTCATTCCAGTTCAGTTGACTTAAAGACTATATTGTTTACTTTTAAGGAAATGAATGATCAATATTGACCAAAGTCCCTAAAAATATGTTGATGTTGACTTAAAAATATTCACAATCTAAAAGGTGAGAGTGTTTTATTCAGTAAGAAATTTTAGGACTTCAAGTCCAGGAGATAGCACCTCAAGTAACCATGAAAGAATTGCTCTGAGGAGGCAGGGGGAAGAGGAAGGTTATATAGAAGTTTTTCAACAAAGAGTAGCTAGTCTGAATGTCAAAAGTTTTCTGTAAATTAAAGAAAACCAGATATCCCAAGTTAATCTATGTATGGGGAGATGTAAGAATCTGGGCTTACTTAAATCATTCCTTTGATATAAACCTCAGCTATCCTGGGCCAGTATCCTGTTTTCATATCCTGAGTTCCTCAGAACTCACAGTAGGGAGTGGCTGTAGTGTAATTACTGCTAGAAAGCAGACATTCTCCTTGCTGAGTTCCCTAAAGGCTCACCTGGTCATATTGGAGGGCTGCAATTGCTGATGACTATGACATCTTTGTTTACTGATATGGCAGGAAATATTCCATTTCTCTAAAGATGGAAAATTATATTATTATTGCAAATACAAATGGATTTTATGAAAATTCAGCATACACTTCTAAAAGTAGCACTTCTTCAGTCTATTACAAGATAAAAATGACATTAGATCAGATATAAGAAATTTTCCAAGTGTTGCTAACATTAGCAAAAATATTTAAATATATATTTATATCCAATACTGTTAATGATGATGTATATGTGCTTTGAGATAGTGGCTAGTGCTAATGCAAAGTATCACAATAAGAAATACATTGTAAAATAATATTTATGTCATTTAAATTTCATCTTTCTTAAATTTTTACTTTTGAATATACTTTATAATATGCATATATAGCACAAAAGGAAATGTATATACTTTCAACCAAATAATTATCTCTATATTAGAAAGTGTATAATCAAATAGTTTTTATTGAGTATATGATCAAAAAAGAGACCATTGTTCTAGTACATCTTTTGTATCACTTTGATTATGCTTTATGAAATACTATATAAGTCCTGCCACTTTCATGTTAAAAGTCTCCATAACTTTCCCATTGTTACTGAATAAAGTATAACACTTTAGCAAGGCTTCTAGTGTGTAGTTCCAGCTAATGTTTCCACCTTTTTTTTTTTTTTTTTTCCCATTTTCCATCAATTGTTTTCATGTTGGAAATCACCAATTATTAAGCTAGTTCTGCCCCCAAAGACTTTGATAATTTGATGTGCAAGCTATTAAATTACATAGGATTATTTAACTTATTTATCCCATTACCAAAAAGCCATATTTCTCAGAAACATCTGAATTTTTGGTTTGTTTTAAATATCAAAAGGTGTGTCAATACTGGGCTTTTACTCTTGAATTAATAGGAAGATAGAGCTGAGTAACAGATATTCCTTTTGAACTAAACGTGTATTCTCCAGGTCATCAAATTTTCAATCTCTCTCTTTTGTCTTTGTCATTCTAAGGCAAAATGTCAATTGATATTTCTCACCAGTTTTGGGTGTGGTAAAACAAAATACACAAGGATTGTAATGTGTTTTAAGAGAAATGGAAGAGTATGTATATGTATATGGAAGAGAAGCATTTCCTTTCATCTAGGCACTTGTGTCTCTTAGCACCTACTTCAGAAGAACTTATATAACTCAGAATTACATGAAGCACATTTAGACTTATTCTTGTGGTTTTATTCACACTGTTTTCTCTACTTGAGGAATTTCTTCTTTATCCTTTATAACTAAAAAATTCATGTAACACCTCTATTTTTTTTTTAATTATAGATACTTAGATTCTTCGAGTGACCATTCAGTCCTTTAATAACTAAGACTTTGCAAGATATTGGTTATGAGACATTGAAGGTCTCACAAAAGGTATACAAAGATCCCAAGTAGTCTTCAGTTCAGTTCAGTTCAGTCACTCAGTCGTGTCCGACTGTTTGCGGCCCATGAACCACAGCATGCCAGGCCTCCCTGTCCATCACCAACTCCCGGAGTTCACCCAGACTCTTGTCCATTGAGTCGGTGATGGCATCCAACCATCTCATCCTCTGTCGTCCCCTTCTCCTCCTGCCCTCAATCTTTCCCAGCCTTAGGGTCTTTACCCTTAAATTAAAAAAAGAGATCAGTTAAAGAAACAATAAAAACTGTGGTCCAGCTAAATTCAAAACCACAAAAAGATGTGGAAGGGTCATAAATGCCTGAGGTAGAGTTGCTATCTGAAAATTGATCTCTAGGCTGCATGGTAAAGGTAAATTTGGCCTTAAGCTCTGAAGTGAGACACTATAGGGAATGCTTATTGATTCTAGCTCAATGGTCTAGATAACTGCTAGAAATGGAAGAAGTAAATCATTTTTGCAAGAATGGTTCCCCACCTCCATTTAAAATTCCAAACAATTAACAGGTAGTAAAGTTCTATCCACCAAAGATCATAACATTAAAAAAAAAAAAAAAAGCCATTATTACAGAAAGTAATAGTTTTGGAAATTTGAACCAGAGATCAAATTGCCAACATCTCTTGGATGATTGAAAAAGGACTAGAGTTCCAGAAAAACATCTAGTTCTTTTTTATTGATTACACTAAAGACTTTGACTGTGGGCATCACAATAAACCATGGAAAATTCTTCAAGAGATGGGAAGAATCTCCTGAATTGCCTTCTGACCTGCCTCTTGAGAAATCTGTATGCAGGTCAAGAAGCATCAGTTAGAACTGGATATGGAACAATAGACTGGTTCCAAATTAGGAAAGGAGTACGTTAAGGCTGCATACTGTCACCCTGCTTATTTAACTTATGTGCAGAGTACATCATGAGAAATGCTGGGCTGGATGAAGCACAAGGTAGAATAAAGATTCCTGGGGGAAATATCAATAACCTCAGATATGCAGATGACACCACCCTTATGGCAGAAAGTGAAGAAGAACTAAAGACTCTCTTGATGAAAATGAAAGAGGAGAGTGAAAAAGTTGGCTTAAAACTCAACATTCAATGCCATTCTCCCAAATCATCCCACCCTCTCCCACAGAGTCCAAAAGACTGTTCTATACATCAGTGTCTCTTTTGCTGTCTCGTATACAGGGTTATTGTTACCATCTTTCTAAATTCCATATATATGTGTTAGTATACTGTATTGGTGTTTTTCTTTCTGGCTTACTTCACTCTGTATAATAAATTTAAATATATATATATATATACATACATACATACATACATACATATATATATAACAAACAACAAAAAAACTCAACATTCAGAAAACTAAGATCATGGCTTCTGGTCCCATCACTTCATGGCAAATAGATGAGGAAAGAAAGGAAACAGTGAGAGACTTTATTTGGGTGGGCTCCAAAATCACTGCAGGTGGTGACTGCAGCCATGAAATTAAAGACACTTGCTCTTTATAGAGCATATTAAAAGCAGAGATATTACTTTGCCAACAAAATTCTGTCTAGTTAAAGCTTTGGTTTTTCAGTAGTCATGTATGGATGTGAGAGTTGGACAATAAAGAAGGCTCAGCACTGAAGAATTGAACTTTTTTGAACCGTGGTGTTGGAGAAGACTCTTGAGAGTCCTTTGGACTGCAAGGAGATACAACGAGCTAATCCCAAAGGAAATCAGTCCTGAATATTCATTAGAGGGGCTGATGCTAAGGCTGAAGCTCCAGTACTTTGGCCACCTGATGTGAAGAACTGACTCATTGGGAAAGACCATGATGGTTGGAAATATGGGAGGCGGGAGGAGAAGGGGATGACAGAGGATGAGATGCTTGAACAGCATCACTGACTAGATGGACATGAGTTTGAGTAAGCTCCCCGAGTTGGTGATGGATAGGGAAGCCTGGTGTGCTGCAGTCCATGGGGTTGCAAGAGTCAGACACGACTGAACAACTGAACTGAACTGAACTAAACTGAATTACAGAAAGTAAGTAGAGGGGGACAAAAGCTAATAGATTTAGAGCTCTAAGGGATTCAGTTATTGTATTACTCAGATATAGAATATAGAACAGCTATGCATATAATGGTTAAAAAATAAAGGACATCATCACAAAAGTCATCCATCAAGTCTAGCATATTGGAAATTGACATACAACTTCAAAATACAAGTCGAACTTCTAAATATGAAAAATAATACAATTACTCCAATACACACACACACACACTCTCACATTTAAGAAGAAAAATAGCAGAATAGATAACTAAAAATAGAGTTAATGAAGTGGAAGATGAACCAGTAGAAATTACCAAAATAGCAGCTCACAAATGTAAAGATATGGAAATTAAAAAATAATTATGTGAAAATATATGGAGATTTTAATTTAAATGTCTTGCATAAGTCTAACAAAATTCACAAAAAGAGAATAAAGGTAATTTAAGGAGAAGCAGTTTTCAAGGAGATAATCACTGAAAAATTTTCCAGAACTCTTAAAAATAAGAATATACAGGTGAAGAAACCACACCCAAGCATCCAGAAATAAGGCCAGAACATGTAAAAAGAAACAATAATTATAATTACAGCACCTTAGAATACAGTGAATCCAGGTCTTCAAAGTTCTGAGACAAAATAATCTAGATTACCATATGATGTTAGATTTTCAGTAACTGTTCTAAGTAAGTTTTTTTCTACTTTTAACCATGTTCTTATATAGTCCTCTCCCACATTAACTCTAAGGTTGTTCTTGTGCTTTGATTAATATGATATTATCAAATTTGAAGCTTAAATGCCCTTGGGAATTGAAGCATAGCTTCCTGCTTCTGGGAACTCAACCTCTATAATATGAAGAAGTATAGGATAGCTCACTGAAGGATAAAAGCATGTGAACTCATTCCAAGTGAGATCCTCCCAGGTCAATTGTGGCAAAATAATACCCTTACAACCCTGCCAAAGATGTCCACATCCTAATCTATGGAATACGTGGGTATATTATCTTACTAAGCAAAAGGGACCTTGCATTCAGATGTGATTATATTAAAGGCCTTGAAATGGAGATGTTATCCTGGACTATTTTAGTGGCCTAATGTCATCACAGGATCTTTAAAAGAGTCAAAGCAAATCTAGTTCAGTTCAGTCACTCAGTAGTGTCCAACTCTTTGTAACTCCATGGACTGCAGCACGATAGGGCTCCCTGTCCATTGCCAATTCTTGACATTTACTCAAATTCATATCCATTGAGTCAGTGATGCCATCCAACCATCTCATCCTCTGTCATCCCCTTCTCCTCCTGCCTTCAATCTTTCCTACCATCAGGGTCTTTTCCAATGAGTCAGTTCTTCACATCAGGTGGCCAAAATATTGGAGCTTCAGCTTCAGCATCACTCCTTTCAATGAATATTCAGGACTGAGCTCCTTTAGGATGGACTGATTGGATATCCTTGCAGTCCAAGGGACTTTTAAGAGTCTTCTCCAACACCACAGTTCAAAAGCATCAATTCTTTGGCACTCAGCCATCTTTCTGGTCCAACTCTCACATCCATACATGACTGCTGAAAAACCACAGCTTTGACTAGACAGAATTTTGTGGGCGAAGTAATGTCTCTGCTTTTGAATGCTGTCTAGATTGGTCATAACTTTCCTTCCAAGGAGTAAGCGTCTTTTAATTTCATGGCTGCAGACACCAGCTGCAGTGATTTTGGAGTCTCTCAAAATAAATTCTGTCACTGTTTCCACTGTTTACCCATCTATTTCCCATGAAGTGATGGGACCAGATGCCATGATCTTAGTTTTCTGAATGTTGAGTTTTAAGTCAACTTTTTCAATCTCCTCTTTCACTTTCATCAAGAGGCTCTTTAGTTCCTCTTCAGTTTCTGCCATAAGGGTGGTGTCTTCTGCATATCTGAGGTTATTGACATTTCTCCTGGCAATCTTGATCTCAGCTTGTGCTTCATCCAGCCCAGCGTTTCTCATGATGTACACTTCATATAAGTTAAATAAGCAGGGTGACAATATACAACCTTGACATACTCCTTTCCCTATTTGGAACCAGTCTGAAGTTCCATGTCCAGTTCTAACTGTAGCTTCTTGACCTGCATACAGACTTCTCAGAAGGCAGGTCAGGGGGTCTGGTATTCCCATTTCTTTCAGAAATTTCAACATTTTGTTGTGATCCACACAGTCAAAGGCTTTGTCATAGTTAATAAATCAGAAATTGAGATGTTATCTGGATTATCTGAGTGAGCCTAATGTCATTACAGGATCTTGAAAAGAGTCAAAGCAAGAGATGACAACAAAAGCAGAAATGAGAGAGACAGACATAAAGGGTGTGAGGAGAAAAGAGATTTGAAGATACTACACTGCCATACTGCTGGCTTTGAAGAGAGGAAAGATCCACAAGGCAAGGAATACATTCAACATCTAGAAACTGGAAAAATAAATAAATAGATTCTTCCCTAGAGCCTCCAGAAGGATTCATCTCTATTAACACACTGATTTTGTATAATACATTCATTTTGGAGTTATTATGACACAATAAATTGGGGTTATTTACAATAACTGCTTGTATTGGTTTTTCCAGCTAAAATGGAAAACTAATACATAACTGTTTCCCAACCATAGAGAGACAATTTTTCCTCCAAGGGGACATTTATCTGGAGATATTTTTGCTTGTCACAGTTTTGGGTGTTCTGATACCCTGGAATGTGAAGTCAAATGGGCCTTAGAAAGCATCACTATGAACAAAGCTGGCGAGGGTGATGGAATTCCAGTTGAGCTATTTCAAATCCTGAAAGATGATGCTGTGAAAGTGCTGCACTCAATATGCCAGCAAATTTGGAAAATTCAGCAGTGGCCACAGGACTGGAAAAGGTCAGTTTTCATTCCAATCCCAAAGAAAGGCAACGCCAAAGAATGCTCAAACTACCGCACAATTGCACTCATCTCACACACTAGTAAAGTAATGCTCAAAATTCTCCAAGCCAGGCTTCAGCAATACGTGAACCGTGAACTTTCTGATGTTAAAGCTGGTGAGGAACCAGAGATCAAAATGCCAACATCCGATGGATCATGGGAAAAGTAAGAAAGTTCCAGAAAAACATCTATTTCTGCTTTATTGCCTATGCCAAAGCCTTTGACTGTGTGGATCACAAGAAACTGTGGAAAATTCTGAAAGAAATGGGAATACCAGAGCACTTGACCTGCCTCTTGAGAAATCTGTATGCAGGTCAGGAAGCAACAGTTAGAACTGGACATGGAACAACAGACTGGTTCCAAATAGGAAAAGCAGTATGTCAAGGCTGTATATTGTCACCCTGCTTATCTAACTTATATGCAGAGTACATCATGAGAAATCCTGGACTGGAAGAAACACAAGCTGGAATCAAGATTGCTGGGAGAAATATCAATAACCTCAGATATGCAGATGACACCACCCTTATGGCAGAAAGTGAAGAGGTACTAAAAAGCCTCTTGATGAAAGTGAAAGAGGAGAGTGAAAAAGTTGGCTTAAAGCTCAACATTCAGAAAACTAAGATCATGGCATCTGATCCCATCACTTCATGGGAAATAGATGAGGAAACAGTGGAAACAGTGTCAGACTTTATTTTTGGGGGCTCCAAAATCACTGCAGATGGTGACTGCAGCCATGAAATTAAAAGACGCTTTTGGAAGGAAAGTTATGACCAACCTAGATAGCATATTCAAAAGCAGAGACAAGGTTCATCTAGTCAAGGCTATGGTTTTTCCTGTGGTCATGTGAGAGTTGGACTGTGAAGAAGGCTGAGCGCCAAAGAATTGATGCTTCTGAGTTGTGGTGTTGGAGAAGACTCTTGAGAGTCCCTTGGACTGCAAGGAGATCCAACCAGTCCATTCTGAAGGAGATCAGCCCTGGGATTTCTTTGGAGGAAATGATGCTGAAGCTGAAATTCCAGTCCTTTGGCCACCTCATGTGAAGAGTTGACTCATTGGAAAAGATTGTGATGCTGGGAGGGATTGGTGGCAGGAGGAGAAGGGGACGACAGAGGATGAGATGGCTGGATGGCATCACTGACTCGATGGACGTGAGTCTGAGTGAACTCCAGGAATTGGTGATGGACAGGGAGGCCTGGTGTGCTGTGATTCATGGGGCCGCAAAGAGTTGGACACAACTGAATGACTGAACTGAACTTAACTGAACTGATGTCATTGAAAAGATAGAAACAATGGATACTGCTAAATATCTTATAATACATAGAAGAGCCCTATGAAACATAATATTGTTAAGGTTTGTTAACCCTACCCTAGACCAACAAGCTCATGTTGATCCACAAACTGAATGAACCCCAAATAGGACCAGCAGAAGAGCCATCCAACTGAACACAGACTAAATTGAAGACTCAAAATCAACACCAAATAAAATAAATTGTTTTTTGCTATACAGCAGTATATAACTGACACACACAGCCAGAAAAATCATTTTATGAAAAATTAGACTAGAAAAAAGACACTTTCAGATGAATCAGTTCAGTTCAGTTCACTCGCTCCATTGTGTCTGACTCTTTGTGATGCTATCTGATCCTCAAACATCTGCATATTAATTCACATTCTACTTTTGTTTATGATTTTATTTCTGTTGTTCTATCACCATATATGTCATTTTTATTAATTTATAAAGAAATCCACAGATAGATATATATATATATATATATATATATACACACCCATTTAACATTTTACTTATTTGCTTACTATTATGTATGTCAGACTCTTCTTCTGACATCATTTGTTCATTCTTAAGAAGTTAATTTGGCATAGGTCTCATTGGTAATCTCACTTTTTATTTATCTGAAATTAAAAGACATTTGCTCCTTGGAAGAAAAGCTATGACAAACCTACACAGTGTATTGAAAAGCAGAGACATTACTTTGCCAACAAAAGTCTATCTAGTCAAAGCTATGTTTGTTTTTTTTTTTTTTCTAGTAGTCATGTATGGATGTAAGAGTTGGATCATAAAGAAAGCTGAGCACTGAAGAAACGATGCTTTTGAACTGTGATGTTGGAGAAGGCTCTTGAGGATCCCTTGTACTGCAAGGAAATCAAAACAGTCAGTCCTAAAAGAAATCAATCCTGAATGTTCATTAGAAGGACAAAAATTACCAAATGGGATGCAATGAAACTTAAAAGCTTTTGCACATTAAAGGAAACTATAAGCAAGGTGCAAAGATAACCCTCAGAATCAGAGATTATAATAGCAAATGGAAAAAATGACCAAGAATTCATTTCCAAAATAAACAAACAGCTCATACAACTCAATACCAGAAAAAATAAGCAACCCAATCAAGAAGTGGGAAAAAGACCTAAACAGACATTTCTCCAAAGAAGACATACGAATGGCTAACAAACACATGAAAATATACCCAACATTTCTCATTATTTGAGAGATGCAAATCAAAACTACAATGAGATATCACCTCAAACTGGTCAGAATGGCCATCATCAAAATGTCTACTAACAATAAACCCTGCAGAGGACATATAAAAAAGGGAATCCTCTTGCGCTCTTGGTAGGAATTTAAACTGATACAGCTTCTATGGAAGATAGTATGGAGACTCCTTAAAAAAACTAGGAATAAAACCACCATATGACCTAGCAATCCCACTATTAGGCATATACTCTGAGGAAACCAAAATTGAAAAAGACACATGCACCCAAATGTTTATTACAGAACTATTTATAATAACTAGAACATGTTAGTAACTTAGATGTCCACTAACAGATGAACCGATAAAGAAATTGTGATACATATATATGATGGAATATTAATCAGCCATAGGAAGGATTGCATTTGAGTTCATTCTGATGAGGTGGATTAACCTAAAATCTGGTATAGAGAGTGAAGTATCTCAGAAAGAGAAATATCGTATAAGGAAAGTTATGGCCAACCTAGATAGCATATTCAAAAGCAGAGACATTACTTTGCCAACAAAGGTTCATCTAGTCAAGGCTATGGTTTTTCCTGTGGTCATGTATGGATATGAGAGTTGGACTGTGAAGAAGGCTGAGCGCCAAAGAATTGATGCTTTTGAACTGTGGTGTTGGAGAAGACTCTTGAGAGTCCCTTGGACTGCAAGGAGATCCAACCACTCCATTCTAAAGGAGATCAGCCCTGGGATTTCTTTGGAAGGAATGATGCTAAAGCTGAACCTCCAGTCCTTTGGCCACCTCATGCGAAGAGTTGACTCATTGGAAAAGACTGTGATGCTGGGAGGGATTGAGGGCAAGAGGAGAAGGGGACACCAGAGGATGAGATGGCTGGATGGCATCACTGACTTGATGGACGTGAGTCTGAGTAAACTCCGGGAGTTGGTGATGGACAAGGAGGCCTGGCGTGCTGCAATTCATGGGGTTGCAAAGAGTCAGACACGACTGAGCGACTGATCTGATCTGATCTGAACACATATATATGGAATCTAGAAAGATGGCACCAATGAATTTATTTGCAAGGCAGTAGTGGAGAAACAGACATAGAGAAAAGACTTATAGACATGGAGTGGGGAGGAGGAAGGTGAGGGTGAAATTTCTGGAGAGAGTAACATGGAAACTTACATTATCATATGTAAAATAGATAACCAATGAAATTTACTCTATGATTCAGGGAACTCAAACAGGGGCTCTGTAACAACTGGATGGTCCAGATGTGTAGAGAGATGGGAGGAGGTTCACGAGGGAGGGGATATACATATAGCTATGACTGATTCATGTTGATATTTGGCAGAAAACAACAAAATTCTGTAATTATCCTTTAATTTAAAAAAATCCCATGATGAACTAGAATAAAGTGTATGAAAAAGAATATATATGTTGTATAACAACTGAGACACTTTGCTGTAGAGTAGATATTAACACACTGTAAATCAACTATACTTCAATAAATTAATAAAATAAAAACATAAATAGAGAACTAACAAGGAACTATTGAATAACATGGGGAAGTATACTAAAAATTTTGTAGTAACTTATAAGGGAAAGACTCTGTATATATTATTATTTATTAATATATATTAATTAATATAACTGAATCACTTTTCCACTTTGCTGTACACCTGATACTAACACATTGTTCTAAATCAACCATACTTTAATAATTTTAAAAAGAATCAGAAAACATCATTAGGATGGTAGCATGGGTCATTTCCAACCTTAGTTTCCCCTCACAGGAATATCAACTGGCAACTATCTATAGATAAAACATCACTGTGAAAATACCAGAACCTGGGAGTAAGGCTGAGTCAGCCTTCTGGAGCAATGAGACTGATGAAGAACTCGTTAGAAGGGTAAATAAAGCAATTTCACTGTGACCATATTGTCCCTCCTCATGACCGGCACAGTATTTCACCAACAGGGTGGTCCTGGGTCTATAGTTTCTCTGGTAGGAAGCAAACCTGATGTGGCTATTTAGCTGGAGGATGCTCTTGGGCCCTCCCTTAGGGATTACTCATGGGGGTTACTGGGGGGATCTGTATGACCTGACCACTGGGGATCAAAGAGAAATGGAGAAGTGGGCCAGGGCTCATGTGAACTAGTACTGACATCCTGACAGACCAAGTTCTTACTTACAGTGCTGTCTGAGTAGAGATCCCAGGCAGCAGCTCAGGCTATCTGCAGAGCCAAACTGGTGACCTTGTCTGGCCAGAGAGCTCAGCTGGAAGCATTGTCTGATTTAGCTCCCAACCAATGGCCGTATCAGCTATGGAGTCCATTCTAAGTCCCTGCCTGGGTAGAGAAGCAAATTTAAACCAATACCCAACTGCTGAATAAAATATCCAGTCCGAAACTTCGGAAAATATGGTCACAGATGTCCAGTAGCCATAGAGCACATCTTACAGCCTACTTGATCTTGAAGACCAGACTGCAGCCTGGCTCAACTTTGGGGCATAGCTGGTGTTTTGCCTGATACCAGAAGCTCCACCCATCTGAACATAGAGTATAGCCAAAAGCACTATCTAGTTGGGGAACACAGATTGAGGCCACACCAAACCAGGAATGATTGCAGAGACCAGCTACCAGGGATATTGCCCTGCCAGGGAGCACAGCCTGCAAAACAAGAGATGATTGGAGAAATTGAAGATGGCACAAATAAATGGAAATTGTTCATATATTGGAATAATTAGTATTGCTAAAATGTCCAAAATGACCTAAAGCAATCTAGATTCAATGTGAAAAGTGAAAGTGTTAGTTGCACAGTCATGTTCAACTCTGTGCGATTCCAGGGACTGTAGCCTGCCAGGATCATCTGTCTATAGAATTCTCCAGGCAAGAATACTGGAGTAGGTTGCCATGCCCTTCTCCAGGGGATCTTCCAAACCCAGGGATTGAACCTGGGTCTCTTGAATTACAGGCAGAGTCTTTACTGTCTGAACCACCTGGGAAGCCCAGATTCAATGTAATACCTATGAAAATTCCAATGGCACTTTTTTTTAACAGAAATAACAAATCATGCTAAAACTTGTATGAAACCAAAAAGACCCCAAATAGTCAATCTCGAGAAAGAAGAACAAAACTGGAGGCATCACACTTCTTGATTTCAAACTTTATAATAATCAAACAGTATGGTACTGCAAGCAAATAAAAGACAAAAAAACTACAACAGACACATAGACCAATGAAATAGAACAGAACTCAGGAATAAATTCATATATATAGTCAACAAATGTTTGACAATTATTCACAATATTCAAAAGGGAAAGAACAATTTGCTTAGTAAATGGTGCTAGGGAAACTGAAAACGCTCATGCAAAAGAATAAAACTAGACCTCTATCTTAAACCACTAAGACCTGAAAACTGTGTAATTCCTAGAAGAAAGTTCCTTGACATTGATCTTGGCAATTATCTTTTGTATATGACATAAGCAATAAAAGCAAAAATGAAGTGGGATTATATCAAACTAAAAAACTTCTGTACAGCAAAAGAAACAATTAATAAGTGAAAACTCACCATGAAGTGGAAGAAATTATTTGCAAACCATATATCCTCTAAGGGATTAATATTCAAAATATATAAGGAACTCACCCAACTCAATAACACAAAAATAATTTAAATTGGGCAGAGGAACTGAAGGGATGTTTTTCCAAAGAAGACATACAAAAGGGCCAGTTACATGAAAGGGTGCTCACCATCACTAATTATCAGGGAAATACAAATTAAAATCACAATGAGATATTATATGTGGAATGCAAAAAAAGCTAAAGTCACAAAACAGACAATATATTTGTGGTCAACAGAGGTAAAGATTAGGGGAAATGATTCAAGGTAGTCACAAAGTACAAACTCCTCTTATAAGAGGAATAAATTCTGGAGAGTACTGTAAAGAATGGCAACCACAATTAATAATGTGTGTGTGTGTTTAGTCACTCGATCATGTCCAACTCTTCTGTGATCTCAGGGACTGTAGCCTGCCAGTTTCCTCTGTCCATGGGGTTTCCTAGACAAGAACACTGGAGTGGGTTGCCATTTCCTTCTTCAGGGAATCTTCCCAACCCAGGGATTTAACCTACATCTCCTGCACTACAGGTGGATTCTTTACCACTGAACAACCAGGGAAGCCTACAGTTAGCAATACTGCATTGTACAGTTTGAAAATTGCTAAGAGAGTGGACCATAAAATTTCTCAACTCACATGCATACACATACTGTGAAGTTATGGATGAGTTAACTAACCTTATTATGTCATTATTACACAACATTTATGTATATCAAATCATGCTATATACCTTAAACTTATACAATATTATGTCAATTTTATTTCAATAAAGCTGAAAAACAGAATAAGAGAGTCTTAGAAAGTTAAGCTGGACCCCAATGTTGAGCAATGTGAGGATTGCTTAAAACTTTGTCTCTAGTTATTAGAACAAGTAGTCTCCTTTTATTTTTTACCAATGATTGGCTCTTAGATTAAAATGAACACTAATCTTTTGGATTTAGCAAATGCAGAGTTCTTTCTTCTCCTAACTGATATTATGAGGACTGCTGGCTTTGAGAATCATTGGTAATTGAAATTTGGAAGATGTTGCTTAAAATTCAATCATATTATAAAATTCTCATTATTAAAAGAAAAAAAAAAACCAACGAGGTACAATAATTTTGAGTAGGAATACCCAAATTGAACATTATTGATCATGAGGATTCTCATGTAGCATGAATTTGGATGATGAAAGTAAGGGAGCCCAGATTCCAGTTGAGATATGGAAGCATTTTATGTTCAGCTGTGAAATCCCTTGGTACTTTTTTCCCCTGAACCCTAGAATTCTTATCCATAGTGTTATTTGAAAATTTTCTGACTCAGAACTGTTTTAGACTTATAAAGATACAACATTATTTCTGAATAAGCTAGATATATACTTCCAACTTGATGCCCAATCAACTCTACAAAATTGAGATATTCTTCAATTCATTAAGGATATCATTGTATCACTTGAACTTAAGAGTGGCTCAAAGAAAATTTAATATCTGTTAAACAGAATGGTACGGTCCTAACAGAAGCAGAATATATTAAGAAGAGATGGCAAGAATACACAGAAGAACTGTACAAAGAGATCTTCATGACCCAGATAATGACAATGGTGTGATCACTGACCTAGAGCCAGATATCCTGGAATGTGAAGTCAAGTGGGCCTTAGAAAGCATCACTATGAACAAAGTTAGTGGAGGTGATGAAATTCCAGTGGAGTTATTCCAAATCCTGAAAGATGATGCTGTGAAAGTGCTGCACTCAATATGCCAGCAAATTTGGAAAATTCAGCAGTGGCCACAGGACTGGAAAAGGTCAGTTTTCATTCCAATCCCAAAGAAAGGCAATGCCAAAGAATGCTTAAACGACGGCACAATTGCACTCATCTCACATGCTAGTAAAGTAATGCTCAAAATTCTCCAAGCCAGGCTTCAGAAATATGTGAACTGTGAACTTCCTGATGTTCAAGCTGGTTTTAGAAAAGGCAGAGGAACCAGAGATCGAATTGCCAACATCTGCTGGATCATGGAAAAAGAAAGAGAGTTCCAGAAAAACATCTATTTCTGCTTTATTGACTATGCCAAAGCCTTTGACTGTGTGGATCACAATAAACTGTGAGAAATTCTGAAAGAGATGGGAATACGAGACCACCTGATCTGCCTCTTGAGAAATCTGTATGCAGGTGAGGAAGCAAAAGTTAGAACTGGACATGGAACAACAGACTGGTTCCAAATAGGAAAAGCAGTACGTCAAGGCTGTATATTGTCACCCTGTTTATTTAACTTATATGCAGAGTACATCATGAGAAACGCTGGACTGGAAGAAACAAAAACTGGAATCAAGGTTGCTGGGGGAAATACCAATAACCTCAGATATGCAGGTGACACCACCCTTATGGCAGAAAGTGAAGAGGAATTCAAAAGCCTCTCGATGAAAGTGAAAGAGGAGAGTGAAAAAGTTGGCTTAAAGCTCAACATTCAGAAAATGATCATGGCATCTGGTCCCACCACTTCATGGGAAATAGATGGGGAAACAGTAGAAACAGTGTCAGACTTTATTTTTCTGGTCTCCAAAATCACTGCAGATGGTGATTGCAACCATGAAATTAAAAGACACTTACTCCTTGGAAGGAAAGTTATGACCAACCTAGATAGCATATTCAAAAGCAGAGACATTACTTTGCCAACAAAGGTCCATCTAGTCAAGGCTATGGTTTTTCCTGTGGTCATGTATGGATGTGAGAGTTGGACTGTGAAGAAGGCTGAGTGCCGAAGAATTGATGCTTTTGAACTGTGGTGTTGGAGAAGACTCTTGAGAGTCCCTTGGACTGCAAGGAGATCCAACCAGACCATTCTGAAGGAGATCAGCCCTGGGGTTTCTTTGGAAGGAATGATGCTGAAGCTGAAACTCCAGTCCTTTGGCCACCTCATGCGAAGAGTTGACTCATTGGAAAAGACTGTGATGCTGGGAGGGATTGGGGGCAGGAGGAGAAGGGGACGCCAGAGGATGAGATGGCTGGATGGCATCACTGACTTGATGGACGTGAGTCTCAGTGAACTCCGGGAGTTGGTGATGGACAGGGAGGCCTGGTGTGCTGCGATTCATGGGGTCACAAAGAGTTGGACACAACTGAGTGACTGATCTGATCTGATCTGAAAGTGGATTAAATTCAACTATTCCAAAAACAGAATTATAATTTGTAAGAGATATCCTTTAACATTTTCTTGGCATGTATCAGGTAGTTTTGTACATCAAATTCATCCTGAGACCAAAATGTTTGAGAACTTCTGCTTGAGTTAAGTGCATTTACAGTGTGCTCACACCAGCCAGTAAAGACTATATACTTGCCCCAACCTCTTTTTGACATACCAAAAAGTTGGTTCTATTAAACTGTGACTCAACATTATAATCCTATGTTGGCCTGTGCTAAGACTTATGACAATAAACAGTCCTATGAAATTAATCATTTTATGGATTCAAACAAGTAATTGGAAAGATTTTGATGATTTTTATTCAAAGTGTACACTGTTTTGAGGTCCACTAGAGAAACTTCTGTGACAGTTCAGTATCATAAGAAATGTGATCTCACCTCAGTAAATGATTTGTCATTTTAGATACCAGGAGTTCTGCAGTTTATCATCTTTCTCTCTCTTTTCACTTTAATGTCTTGAAATCTTACTGTCTTTCCACCAAATGTTTACCCCCTCTTCTAGCCACCATTTTGCCTAATCTTTTGGCATGCATTTTCACATATTGATCATCTGGCTTTTTCTGACTTTTGTACTTTTATTTTGTCCCAATTTCTACATTTATTTCCCTCACATATATACACATACATTTTTTCAAGACAGGGAGTAAATGCATATGCACATAGACAAGTTTGAATAGAGTTCAATTTGACTCTCAAAGTTCTATTAGAGGATCATAGTTAGAGTTGTCCCTGGTTTGCTGATGAGGAAACTGAGTGCTGATTGATTTAACCAAGGCCACCTGCCTGGTAAAAATTTCTAGATCTTTGAATTTCAATTTCACATTCTTAAAATCACCACGTTACCCCTTTCTGGAGCTAACTTTTGAAGAAACCATCCGATTGAAGCCTCTTAACAATGGCACTCCACTCCAGTACTTTTGCCTAGAAAATCCCATGGACAGAGGAGCCTGGTAGGCTGCAGTCGATGGGGTCGCTAGAGTCGGACACGACTGAGCGACTTCACTTTCACTTTTCACTTTCATGCATTGAAGAAGGAAATGGCAACCCACTCCAGTGTTCTTGCCTGGAGAATCCCAGGGACGGGGGAGCCTGATGGGCTGCCGTCTCTGGGGTCACACAGAGTCGGACAGGACTGAAGCAACTTAGCAGCAGCAGCAGCAGCAACCCTTTAAGATGACCAAGCAGGTTCTCTGTTGTAAAATGAATCTTGCTGGCTCAACTGAGTTAATCCAGTTCCTTAAATTGCCAGAATTTGAGGAATGGGTAATTCCAACATTTTATGGTTCACATTATTATAGTTGTATCTATTCATGATTATAAAAATCCTAAATTATATGTTTATTTTGAAGTTTTATAAATGATAGCATACAAACTCTTGAAAAATTTTCTTGGAGACTTTAATTCTCCAGTAGCATAGTTATTACTACTATAGTAAGCTGCTTTCATTATTCCAATATGTCTCATATCAATTTATTGCTTGCTGTCTAGCAGATTAATACACAGGGTCTAAGATATGTTTTCATGATGAAAAAAATGTAAAGTAGGCAATTTGTAGCTTTCTTTTATTTAGAATACATAGTTAAGATAGAAAAATCATTGCTTTACCAATTACTTTTTTATTTGACATGAGCTAGCATATCTGCTAAGGTTACTTTTTCTTAAGCTATAGCTTTCTAAAACTCATTATAAACATTACTAAGACTCCTCCCTATTGGTAGCAACAAATGGAAAAAAGAGAAGAGTGAAGCACTCTGAAATTGAATTAGCAAAGAGGAGGAAAGGGATTCAATGCAGAAAACCATGTGGTAGCTTTTCTGCTATCATTTGGTAGGTGGTCTGATAGTTTTCCTAAAATAGTAATACAGTACAGCTTTTCCTAGAACTCCTAACAATGTTTACTGAACACATAATTTAATTTATTTTCTTTGATGGAGTCTGGACCATATTTAACCTTCATGAAGAATTCATAATTCTTATGACTCAGTATGTGAATGACTCAGTTTGAATTCTATATATCATGTGTAGGTGGTAGGACTTCCCTCATGGTGCAATGGTTAAGAATCTGCCTTGCAATACAGGCAACATGGGCTTGATCCCTGATCATGGAACTAAGGTCCCACATGCCCTGGGGCTATGGCACCCATACACTCTGGGGCCTCCAGGCTACAGGTAGAGAGTCTGTGTGCCTCATGGAAGATCCTGCACCCTGCAATTAAGATCCAATGCAATCAAATAAATAAATAATTTTGGGCTTCCCTGGTGAGCAGGATATAAGCCTTCTATTTGAGTTTGGATGCCCACTGATAAATCTGTTTCTGAAGAGTCAGTAAAATACATCCAAGTCTGACTATATTTGGTTAAATTGTAGAAATACTACTGTGATGTTTGGAGACCAAATCACTACAAGGTCAGCTGGACTTCCCAGCACATAACATTTTCCTTATTTGCATTGCTTTGGCTTTGTCACTTTGGATATTGGCATGGGAATCTGTTTGTTGTTTAAGAGTTTTTAGTTGCTTTTTTTTTTTCTCAACTTAAGTAATAGTCCTCTTTTGCTGATAGCTCTTTAGCTACTGTAAAAATAATTGTGTTATCATAAACAAAATTTTAGAATTTCATATTGGGATGGTGGATAATTAGAAGGTATTAAAAATTTGTTTCCACCCAAACACACCCATGTAAGTAGTTACAAAAGACTCAGGGAAACACAGAAGTAGAATTATTTTCCCTGTTCTACTTTTAAAAGTTTCTTAGTGGAATCAGATGCTTTTAATACATGTTTGAAAAGAGTCTTTCATTTAACCTCTAAAAATAAACAAACCACAATTCTGCTCCCCATTTTTTTCTCAACTTAATAATTTGTTCCAATTTTCCTACCTTTGAAGTCAGATGATTCAGCTCTCTTTTTTGGCTTAAAAATTTGGCTTGATTCAAATTTCAGAAGCTAATGCTTCATTCCTCAGTTTTCCTTATTTTTAAATCATTATAGTCTTCATAATGTTTTCTATCTAGTTTCTTTTCTGATTTGGATCTCTTTAAGTTTCCATTAGACCCATTCTCTCTTCTGTCTGTTTTCTTTTTTTGTATAAATCTCACTCTCCATTCCTGTTCTGAGGATATGAACCTTCTTTCTGATGAGTTCATAATCCCTTTCTAACATCCACCCGCTGTGTTCCATTTTATACTTCTAAGTCAGTAATGAGATCTTACTTAAAGCATAGCTCAGATCTCATATTTTAAAAGCACTTCTTCACCTAAGCTAGACTCTGACTCTGCTCTGGTGATATCTGGTTATTTCCATTCTAATCTACCTGCTTGAGTTGCTTCCTTCCTCCTCTGTCTGATTTGCATGGTTTCCCAATATAGTGCAGCCAACAGAAAATGGATTCCATACCTCTATGAATCTGAAGCTCAGTTCTGCCACAGCTGTATGGCCTTAAGCAAATTACTTAGCATCTGAATTTTCTTCCCTGCAAAATGGGGATGATAATAACTATATCACAACATTTTTTGGAATGATTAAATGAGAGCATACAATATAACTGCAGTTTTAGTCTGTGTAAAAATTTGGCAATGGTTTGTTGATGAAAATAGAAGTAGAAAATTAGAGTTGTATAATAAATTGCCAGTTTCCAAGAGATAATGCCCCTGGTAGCATGTCTTCTTCCTTTTTTCTCCCCCTATCATGCACATCCATTCCTTTTTTAAAAAAAGTAAAATCATGAAGTACTTCAACAGATTCAATTCCAGGGATGGACTCAGACCAGTTGATTGCTCACTGTGGGACCTTAGTGAGTTTGCAGTCTGTTCTTCTGTATGGTGTCATATTGCTCCAACTAGAAACAACATAGGGAAGTCAAACAATGTCCTGATACCTGGGCCTCGGACCTCTCTAATGATGATTCCATTTATTAGTAACTCTGGATGATATTTATAATTCTTTAAGAACTTTCTCCTTAAGGGATGCTAAGTTACTAAAAATGCATGCAAATTAGCTTGTATCTAGCTGTTTGGAAAATGTTTAATAAATGACTCATGGATTTTGTATTAAAGGACTTTCAATTTGACATAGTTCACTGCCTAGTGGTTTTAGTCACTAAGTCGTGTCCAACTCCTGTGACTCCCTGGACTATAGCATGCCAGGTTCCTCGGTCCATGGGATTTTCCAGGCAAGAATACTGGAGTGGGTTGACATTTCCTTCTCCATATTGAAGTGCATAAATATGATTCTCTACATCAATTTTCCCTCACTTTATTTGCAATAAATTAAGAGTAATCTAGAGCCAGACAACCTGGAATGTAAGGTCAAGTGGGCCTTAGAAAGCATCACTATTAACAAAGCTAGTGGAGGTGATGGAATTCCAGGTGAGCTATTTCAAATCCTGAAAGGTGATGCTGTGAAAGTGCTGCACTCAATAGGCCAGCAAATTTGGAAAATTCAGCAGTGGCCACAGGACTGGAAAAAGTCAGTTTTCATTCCAATCCCAAAGAAAGGCAATGCCAAAGAATGCTCAAACTACTGCACAATTGTACTCATCTCACACGCTAGTAAAATAATGCTCAAAATTCTCCAAGCCAGGCTTCAGAAATATGTGAACTGTGAACTTCCTGATGTTCAAGCTGGTTTTAGAAAAGGCAGAGGAACCAGAGATCAAATTGCCAACATCCGCTGGATCATGAAAAAAGCAAGAGCATTCCAGAAAAACATCTATTTCTGCTTTATTGACTATGCCAAAGCCTTTGACTGTGTGGATCACAACGAACTGTGGAAAATTCTTAAAGAGATGGGAATACCAGACCACCTGACCTGCCTCTTGAGAAATCTGTATGCAGGTCAGGAAGCAACAGTCAGAACTGAACATGGAACAACAAACTGGTTCCAAATAGGAAAAGGAGTATGTCAAGGCTGTATACTGTCACCCTGCTTTTTTAACTTCTATGCAGAGTACATCATGAGAAACACTGGGCTGGAAGAAGCACAAGCTGGAAGCAAGATTGCCAGGAGAAATATCAATAACCTCAGATATGCAGATGACACCACCTTTATGGCAGAAAAAGAAAAAAAAAAAAACTCTCTTGATGAAAGTGAAAGAGGAGAGTGAAAAAGTTGGCTTAAAGTTCAACATTCAGAAAACTAAGATCATGGGATTTGGTCCCATCATTTCATGGGAAATAGATGAGGAAACAGTGGAAGCAGTGTCAGACTTTTATTTTTTGGGGCTCCAAAATCACTGCAGATGGTGATTGCACCCATGAAATTAAAAGACACTCACTCCTTGGAAGGAAAGTTATGACCAACCTAGATAGCATATTCAAAAGCAGAGACATTACTATGTCAACAAAGGTCCGTCTAGTCAAGGCTATGGTTTTTCCAGTAGTCATGTATGGATGTGAGAGTTGGACTGTAAAGAAAGCTGAGCACCGAAGAATTGATGCTTTTGAACTGTGGTGTTGGAGAAGACTCTTAAGAATCCCTTGGACTGCAAGGAGATCCAACCAGTCCATTCTGAAGGAGATCAGTCCTGGGTGTTCTTTGGAAGGAATGATGCTAAAGCTGAAACTCCAGTCCTTTGGCCACCTCATGCGAAGAGTTGACTCACTGGAAAAGACTCTGATGCTGGGAGGGATTAGGGGCAGGAGGAGAAGGGGATGACAGGGGATGAGATGGCTGGATGGCATCACCGACTCGATGGACATGAGTTTGAGTGAACTCCGGGAGTTGGTGATGGACAGGGAAGCCTGGGATGCTGCAATTCATGGGGTTGCAAAGAGTCGGACACGACTGAGCCATTGAACTGAACTGAACTGAAGAGTAAATAATATTACCGTTTTATTGTGTTTACAGGCCACATAACCCTTTACATGTGTTTACTGAGCAAGTAGTAGTTGAAATTAATGTTTTTTTTGAAATTGAATTGGACCCACATAGTAACTGTAAGTGGTAATGGTTATTATCCCCCGTTTTTTATAGTTTTTATTCAACATAGGCAAGATTAGATATAAGTACATAAAAGTCCAAGGGAGGGCATGACAATTCACTCCAATATTCTTGCCTGGAGAATCCCATGTACAGAGGAGCCTGGCAGACTATAGTCCATGAGGTCACACAGAGCTGGACATGACTAAAGTGACTTAGCAGCATGCACAAAAGTCCCAGGTTAGTTCTTCAAATAGATCTCAGCAATTTTAGGTCAGCAGTTGAACAATTGGGGAAAAATGGCAAAACAAAACAAAACAAAACAAAGAAACCATTTTCAATAGAAGAGTCAGTCCTGCTTATAAGTTAGAGCTGGATTTGGGAAGAGCCTGGGATATAATTGATTATTAATCTGCTAAAAAAAATACTTAGCATTTTGTCCCAAGAGTTTTTTTCTTATAGATTTGGACCAAACATAAATAACTTCCTTATGGAATTGAAGATTTTCTTGTCTTGAGTGTAAAATGTTGTTTAATAAGAATTTTAAAAATTTAGATATAATTGACATGTAATGTTTTAATAGTTTCTGGTGTACAACATAATGATTTTATATTTGTATATATTGCAAGTTGATCAGAATAAGTCTAGTTAACATCTACTCATCATACATAGTTACAAGTTTTTCCCCATGATTAAATTTTTTAAGGTCTATTCTCCTGCAACTTTAAAATATACAATGCAGTATTATTAATTATGGGGCTACCCAGGTGGCTCAGTCGTAAAGAATCTGCCTGTCAAGGAGGAGGTGTGGGTTCAGTCCCTGGATTGGGACTATCCCCTGGAGAAGGAAATGGCAACCCATTCCAATATTCTTGCCTGAGAAATCACACAGACAGAGGAGCCTGGTAGGCTACAGTCCACAGGGTCACAAAAGAGTCACACATGACTAAATGACTAAACAACAACAAAATGTTATATATCCCTATGAGTTATTTATTTTATAGCTGTAACTATATACTTTTTAACTTTAAAAAATGTCATTTAATAAAGATTTGGTTTTGATCAATGGTTTGGTTATAGAGTGTTGCTTAGTTCTGTTTCATTCCCCGCCCCCCCCGCCCCAATCTGCCCTGTTATACATTTAGAAATTAGGTTTAAAAATCTCATTTTTTGGCAGGGAGGGTGACTCTTTGGAAAATGTTAAAGCGAGCTTAAATATACATTTTTAATTATTCATTAGTTCAGTTAAGTCTAGGTTGGTCATAGCTTTTCTTTCAAGGAGCAAGCATCTTTTAATTTCATGGCTGTAGTCATCATCTGCAGTGATTTTGGAGCCCAAGAAAATAAAGTCTGTCATTGTTTCCATTGTTTCCCTATCTATCTGCCATGAAATGATGGTATCAGATACCATGATCTTAGTTGTTCATTATTCATTTTTAGAACTGTTTAACTATGAAGAATCTTTCATGGCTTTATATTTTTCCTGTTTATAAATGATGATGAGTGAAAAACTTGATAATCAAAATTATAGCAACAATTACAGCAATGCAATTATAATGATTGCCATTTACTTACTAATTTAATTCAATTATTGACTTTTTAAATGTATGGGTGATAGCTGGTTAGTATGGCTATAGAATACTATCATTTCTGTTTTTGATGACAAACAATTTATGCAACAATAACAGTAATGTTTTCAGAAATATTACTGGTCCTTGGTTCTGGAAAAGGAGTTGTATTTTATGTAAGCACCACGGCAAATTACCTCATCATGTAGAATTTGCTTTATAATTAAAATGCCCTGAATCTTTACTTGTTTAAAAAGAGAGAAGGAAGGGTGTAAGAAAAAGATGAAAATATTACCTTCTGGAGTTCTGAATTAGGTGATAATAATAACAATAACAATTGAAAAATGCATGCTGAATATGACCATGTGCCAGATACTGTGCTAAGTATCTAAGCGTTATATATATATATATATATATATATATATATATATATATACATATATACATATATATACAGGACTGTACTTTCTGGTCTATGATTCTAACATTCAAAAAGTTTGTCTTAAGCTAAATTAGCAGGGAGATGAGATCTGAACTCATTTAGTGGCAAAAACCATCCTGAATGGACAGTGTTTAATTTATAATCTTAACTCATCCCACTTAAGGTAAATACTATAGGTTTTGCAGAAATGAAATATCGCACTTGGTTGCAGTGCTTTAATGACACAAGTCATATGTACTATGTTGTCTCCTTAAAAGAATAATCAAAGATCTAAGTTTTGACACACTACTCTCTATGAGAATTAGCAGTTATGTGCTAACCCATTTAGTTTTCACAATCACCTTATGAAGTTGGCACTATGATAATCTCCATTTTTGCAGAGAAAGATACTGAAATATGTCAATAATGAAATATTTAACAATAAGGGCTATATTAAAGTCTGTAATCTTCTGGTTGGAAAATTTGATGAAAAAAATTAAATATATCTTCCTTTATTGTTTTTAATTGGAGGAAAATTGCTTTACAATGTTGTGGTGGTTTCTGCATTCAAGAAAACAAATCAGCCATAATTATACATATATCCCGTTCCTCATGAGCCTCCCTCCCCTCCCCATATCCCACCCCTCTAGATCATCACAGAGTGCCAATCTCGGCTCCCTGTGTTATACAGGAACTTCTCACCACCTATTTAATTTACACATGATAGGGTATATACACTGATGCTATTTTTCCATTTCTCCCACTCTCTCCTTCCCACCCTGTGTCCACAAGTCTGTTATCTATATCTGCATCTCCATTTCTTTCTTGCAAATAGGTTCATCAATACCATTTTATAGATTCCATATATGTGTATTAATATATAATATCTGTTTTCTTTTTCTGACTTACTTCACTCTGTACAACAGGCCTAGGTTCATCCATCTCACTAGAACTGACTCATATTATTTATTTTTTATGGCTGAGCAATATTTCATTCTATATATGTACCACATTTTCTTTATCCATTATCTGTCTATGAATATCTAGTATGCTTTCATGTCCTAGCTATTGTAAATAGTATTGTAATGAACCTTGGAGGTATATGTGTCTTTTTCAATTACGGTCTCCTCAGGGTACATGAGGGTCAGGAAGGGCTGTGGTGAGGAGATAACCCTTGTTCAAGGTAAGGACCAGCGGCTGTGCTTTGCTGGAGCAGCCGTGAAGAGATACTCCACGCCCAAGATAAGAGAAACCCAATTAAGACGGTAAGTGTTGAAAGAGGGCATCAGAGGGCAAACACACTGAAACCATACTCACAGAAAACTAGTCAATCTAATCACACTAGAACCACAGCCTTGTCTAACTTAGTGAAAATAAACCATGCCCGTGCGGCAACCCAAGATCATGGTGGAGAGATCTGACAGAATGTGGTCCACTGGAGAAGAGAATGGCAAACCACTTCAGTATTCTTGCCTTGAGAACCCCATGAACAGTATGAAAATGCAAAATGATAGGATACTGAAAGAGGAACTCCCCAGGTCAGTAGGTGCCCAATATGCTACTGGAGATTAGTGGAGAAATAACTCCAGAAAAAATGAAAGGATGGAGCCAAAGCAAAAAGAATACCCAGCTGTGGATGTGACTGGTGATAGAAGCAAGGTCCAATGCTGTAAAGAGCAATACTGCATAGGACCCTGGAATGCCAGGTCCATGAATCAAGGCAAATTGGAAGTGGTCAAACAAGAGATGGCAAGGGTGAATGTCAACATTCTAGGAATCAGCGAACTAAAATGGACTGGAATGGGTGAATTTAACTCAGGTGACCATTATATCTACTACTGTGGGCAGGAATCCCTTAGAAGAAATGGAGTAGCCATCATGGTCAACAAAAGAGTCCGAAATGCAGTACTTGGATGCAATCTCAAAAACGACAGAATGATCTCTGTTCGTTCCCAAGGCAAACCATTCAATATCACAGTAATCCAAGTCTATGTCCCAACCAGTAACGCTAAAGAAACTGAAGGTGAATGGTTCTCTGAAGACCTACAAGACCTTTTAGAACTAACACCCCAAAAAGATGTCCTTTTCATTATAGGGGACTGGAATGCAAAAGTAGGAAGTCAAGAAACACCTGGAGTAACAGGCAAATTTGGCCTTCGAATATGGAATGAAGCAGGGCAAAGATCAATAGAGTTTTCCCAAGAAAATGCACTGGTCATAGCAAACACCCTCTTCCAACAACACAAGAGAAGACTCTATACATGGACATCACCAGATGGTCAACACTGAAACCAGATTGATTATATTCTTTGCAGCCAAAGTTGGAGAAGCTCTATACAGTCAGCAAAAACAAGACCAGGAGCTGACTGTGGCTCAGACCATGAACTCCTTATTGCCAAATTCAGACTTAAATTGAAGAAAGTAGGGAAAACCACTAGACCATTCAGGTAGGACCTAAATCAAATCCCTTATGATTATACAGTGGAAGTGAGAAATAGATTTAAGGGCCTAGATCTGATAGATAGAGTGCCTGATGAACTATGGATGGAGGTTTGTGACATTGTACAGGAGATAGGGATCAAGACCATGCCCATGGAAAAGAAATGCAAAAAAGCAAAATAGCTGTCTGGGGAGGCCTTACAAATAGCTGTGAAAAGAAGAGAAGTGAAAAGCAAAGGAGAAAAGGAAAGATATAAGCATCTGAATGCAGAGTTCCAAAGAATAGTAAGAAGAGATAAGAAAGCCTTCTTCAGCAATCAATACAAAGAAATAGAAGAAAACAACAGAATGGGAAAGACTAGAGATTTCTTCAAGAAAATTAGAGATACCAAGGGAAAATTTCATGGAAAGATGGGCTCGATAAAGTGCAGAAATGGTATGGACCTAACAGAAGCAGAAGATATTAAGAAGAGATGGCAAGAATACACAGAAGAACTGTACAAAAAAGATTTTCATTACCCAGATAATCACGACGGTGTGATCACTGACCTGGAGCTAGACATCCTGGAATGTGAAGTCAGGTGGGCCTTAGAAAGCATCACTATGAACAAAGCCAGTGGAGGTGATGGAATTCCACTTGAGCTCTTTAAGATCCTGAAAGATGATGCTGTGAAAGTGCTGCACTCAATATGCCAGCAAATTTGGAAAATTCAGCAGTGGCCACAGGACTGGAAAGGTCAGTTTTCATTCCAATCCCAAAGAAAGGAAATGCCAAAGAATGTTCAAACTACCACACAATTCCACTCATGCCACACATTAGTAAAGTAATGCTCAAAATTCTCCAAGCCAGGCTTCAGAAATATGTGAACCGTGAACTTCCTGATGTTCAAGCTGGTTTTAGAAAAGGCAGAGGAACCAGAGATCAAATTGCCAACATCCGCTGGATCATGGAAAAAGCAAGAGCATTCCAGAAAAACATCTATTTCTGCTTTATTGACTATGCCAAAGCCTTTGACTGTGTGGATCACAATAAACTGTGGGAAATTCTGAAAGAGATGGGAATACGAGACCACCTGATCTGCCTCTTGAGAAATGTGTATGCAGGTCAGGAAGCAACAGTTAGAACTGGACATGGAACAACAGACTGGTTCCAAATAGGAAAAGGAGTTCGTCAAGGCTGTATATTGTCACCCTGTTTATTTAACTTATATGCAGAGTACATCATGAGAAACGCTGGACTGGAAGAAACACAAGCTGCAATCAAGATTGCTGGGAGAAATATCAATAACCTCAGATATGCAGATGACACCACCCTTATGGCAGAAAGTGAAGAGGAATTCAAAAGCCTCTTGATGAAAGTGAAAGAGGAGAGTGAAAAAGTTGGCTTAAAGCTCAACATTCAGAAAATGATCATGGCATCTGGTCCCACCACTTCATGGGAAATAGATGGGGAAACAGTGGAAACAGTGTCAGACTTTATTTTTCTGGTCTCCAAAATCACTGCAGATGGTGACTGCAGCCATGAAATTAAAAATTGCTCAGTCCTTGGATGGAAAGTTATGACCAACCTAGATAGCATATTCAAAAGCAGAGACATTACTTTGTCCACAAAGGTCCATCTAGTCAAGGCTATGGTTTTTCCAGTGTTCATGTATAGATGTGAGAGTTGGACTGTGAAGAAAGCTGAGAGGCAAATAATTGATGTTTTGCACGGTGGTGTTGGAGAAGACTCTTAAGAATCCCTTGGACTGCAAGGAGATCCAACCAATCCATTCTAAAGGAGATAGGTCCTGGGTGTTCTTTGGAAGGAATGATGCTAAAGCTGAAACTCCAGAACTTCGGCCACCTCATGTGAAGAGTTGACTCACTGGAAAAGACTCTGATGCTGGGAGGGATTGGGGGCAGGAGGAGAAGGGGATGACAGAGGATGAGATGGCTGGATAGCATCACTGACTCGATGCATGTGAGTTTGAGTGGACTCCTGGAGTTGGTGATGGACAGGGAGGCCTGGCGTGCTGCAATTCATGGGGTCGCAAAGAGTTGGACACGACTGAGCGACTGAAATAATAATAATAACAGGGTACATGCCCAGTAGTGGGATTCCTAGGTAGTATGGTAGATTTATTTCTAGTTTTTAAGGTATTTCCATATTGTTCTCCATAATGGCTGTATCAGTTTACATTCTCACTAATAGTGTAAGAGAGTTTCCTTTTCTGCACATCTTCTTCAGCATTTGTTGTTTGTAGATTTTTTGATGATGGGTATTTTGACTGGTCAGAATTCTCCACCATGACCTGTCCTTCTTGGGTGGCCCTACACTATGTGGAGCACAAAAACTGTGGAAAATTCTTAAAGAGATGGGAATACCAGACCTCCTGACCTGCCTCCTGAGAAATCTGTATGCAGGTCAAAAAGTAAGTTAGAACTGGACATGCAATGACAGACTGGTTCCAAATAGGGAAAGGAGTATATCAAGGCTATGTATTGTCACGCTGCTTATTTAGCTCATATGCAGAGTACATCATGAGAAATGCTGGGCTGGATGAAGCACAAGCTGGAATCAAGTTTGACAGGAGAAATATCAATAATTTCAAATATGCAGATGACACCACACTTATGGCAGAAAGTGAAAAAGAACCTCTTGACAAAAGTGAAAGAGGAAAGTGAAAAAGTTGGTTTAAAACTCAACATTCAGAAAACTAAGATCATGGCATCTGGCCCCATTACTTCATGGCAAATAGATTGGGAAACAATGGAAACAGTGAGAGATTTTTATTTTGGGCAGCTCCAAAATTACTGCAGATGGTGACTGCAGCCATGAAATTAAAAGACACTTGCTTCTTGGAAGAAAAGTTATGACCAACCTAGACAGCATATTAAAAAGCAGAGACTTTGCCAACCTTTGCCAACAAAGGTCCGTCTAGTCAAAGCTATGGTTGATATACAGTAGTCATGTATGGATGTGAGAGTTGGACTATAAAGAAAGCTGAGTGCCAAGAATTGATGCTTTTGAACTGTGGTGTTGGAGAAGACTCTTGAGAGTCGTTTGGACTGCAAGGGGATCCAAGAAGTCCATCCTATAGGAAATCAGTCCTGAATATTCATTGGAAGGACTGATGCTGAAACTGAATCTCCAATATTTTGGCCACCTGATGGGAAGAACTGACTCATTTGAAAAGACCCTGATGCTGGGACAGATTGAAGGCACGAGGAGAAGGGGATGACAGAGGATGAGATGGTTGGGTGGCTTCGCCAACTCAATGGACATGAGTTTGAGTAAACTCTGGGAGTTGATGATGGACAGAGAAGCCTGGCATGCTGCAAGTCCATGGAGTCACAGAGTCGGACACGACTGAGGGACTGAACTGAACTGAACTAATTCTGACTGGCGTGAGGTGATACCTTATTGTACTTTTGATTTGCAATTCTCTAACAATTAGTGGTGTTGGGCATCTTTTCATATGTTTATTGGCCATCTGTACGTCTTCTTTGGAGAAATGTCTGTTTAGGTCATTTGCCCAATTTTTGATTGGGCTGTTTATTTCTCTGACATTGAGCTGTATAAGGTGCTTATATATTTTAGAGATTAATCATTTGTCCGTTGTTTTGCTGACAATTATTTTCTCCCATTCTTAGGCTTGTCTTTTTTCTTGTTTATTGTTTTCTTTGTCCTGCAAAATCTTTAAGTTTAATTAGGTCTATTTGTTCATTTTTTGTTTTATTTCCATTACTTTAGGAAATGGATCAATGAGGATCTTGCTGTGATTTATGTCAAAGAGTGTAATGCCTACATTTTCTTCAGAGTTTTTCTGTTTTTGGCCTTACATTTAAGTCTTTAATCCATTTTGATTTTAGTTTTGTGTATGGTGTTAGGATGGGCTTGATGAAGCACAAACTGGAATCAAGATTGCCAGGAGAAATATAAATAACCTCAGATATGCAGATGACACCACCCTTATGGCAGAAAGCAAAGAAGAACTAAAGAGCCTCTTGATGAAAGTTAAAGAGTGAAGTCGCTCAGTCGTGTCTGACTCTTTGAGACCCCATGTACTCTAGCCTACCAGATTCGCCGTCCATGGGATTTTCCAGGTAGGATACTGAAGTGGGTTGCCATTTCCTTCTCCAGGAGATCTTCCCAACCCAGGGACTGAACCCAGGTCTCCTGCATTGTAGGCAGACACTTTACCGTCTGAGCCACCAGGGCAGGGCTCAGTAAAAGAGGAGTGAAAAAGTTGGCTTAAAACTCAACATTCAGAAAACTAAGATCATTGCATCGTATCTCATCACTTCATGGCAAATAGATGGTGAAACAGTGGAAACAGTGACAGACTTTACTTTTGGGGGGTTCTAAAATCACTGCAGATGATGATTGCACCCATGAAATTAAAAAATGCTTGCGCCTTGGGAGAAAAGTTATGACCAACTTAGACAGCATATTAAAAAGCAGAGACATTACTTTGCCAACAAAGATCTGTCTAGTTAAAGCTATGTTTTTTCCAGTTGTCATGTATGGATGTGAGAGTTGGACTGTGAAGAAAACTGAGCACCAAAGAATTGATGCTTTTGAACTGTGGTGTTGAAGAAGACTCTTGAGAGTCCCTTGGACTGCAAGGAGATCCAAACAGTCCATTCTAAAGGAAATCAGTCCTGAATATTCATTGGAAGGACTGATGCTGAAACTCCAATATTTTGCCCACCTGATGCGAAGAACTGACTCCTTTGAAAAGACCCTGATGCTGGAAAAGATTGAAGGCAGGAGGAGAAGGGGATGACAGAAGATGAGATGGTTGGATGGCATCACAGACTCAATGGACATGAGTGTAAGCAAACTCCAGGAGTTGGTGATGGACACGGAGGCTTGTCATGCTGCAGTCCATGGGGTTCCAAAGAGCCAGACACAACTGAGTGACTGAACTGGACTGAACTGATGGTGTTAGGAAGTGCTGTAGTTTCATTCTTTCATTCACATTTTATACCTGTAGCTGTCCAGGTTTCATAGCAATACTTATTGAAGAGACTGTCTTTGTCTCCTTTGTCAAAGATAAGATGCCCATAGGTGTATGGGTTTGTCTCTGGGCTTTCTATCTTCTTCCATTAGTCTATCTTTTTTTTTTTTTTTTTTTTTGCCAGAACTGTACTGCATACTGTTTTGGTGACTGGTAGCTTTGTGGTATAGCCTGAAGTCAGGAAGATTTATTCCTAAAGATCTGATTTTCTTTCTCAAGATTGCTTTGGCTATTTGGGAACTTTTGTGTTTCCATAGTAATTGTGAAATTTTTTGTTGTAGTTCTGTGAAAAATGGCATTGGTAATTTGATAGGGATTGCATTGAATCTGTAAATTGTTTTGGGTAGTACAGTTATTTTCAAAATATTGATTCTTCTAATCCAAACATGGAATATCTTTCCCTTTGTTGGTGTCATTTTTTATTTCTTTCATCAGTGTCTTGTAGTTTTCTTCATACAAGTCTTTTGTCCCTTGAGGTAGAATTATTCCTAGGCATTTTACCATTTTAACTGCAATGATGAATGGGATTGATTACTTAATTTCTCTTTCTGATTTTTGTTAGTATACAGGAATGTAAAGGATTCAGTTCAGTTCAGTTGCTCAGTCATGTCCGACTCTTTGCAACCCCACGAACCACAGCACACCAAGCCTCCCTGTCCATCACCAACTCCTGGAGTCCACCCAAACCCATGTTCATTGAGCTGGTGATGCCATCCAACCATCTCATCCTATGTCGTCCCCTTCTCCTCCTGCCCTCATTCTTTCCCAGCATCAGGGTATTTTCCAATGAATCAGCTCTTCACATCAGGTGGCCAAAGTATTGGAATTTCAGCTTCAACATCAGTCCTTCCAACGAACACCCAGGACTGATCTCCTTTAGGATGGACTGCTTGGATCTCCTTACAGTCCAAGGGACTCTCAAGAGTCTTCTCCAACACCACAGTTCAAAAGCATCAATTGTTCAGCACTCAGCTTTATTTTTTTTTAATTTAATTTAATTTTATTTTTTAACTTCACAATATTGTATTGGTTTTGCCATATATCAAAATGAATCCACCACAGGTATACATGTGTTCCCCATCTTGAACCCTCCTCCCTCCTCCCTCCCCATACCATCCCTCTGGGTCGTCCCAGTGCACCAGCCCCAAGCACCAATAATATCAGCTTTCTTTGTAGTCCAACTCTCACATCCATACATGACTACTGGAAAAACCATAGCCTTGACTAGACGGACCTTTGTTGGAAAAGTAATGTCTATGCTTTTGAATATGCTGTCTAGGTTGGCCATAACTTTCTTTCCAAGGAGTGTCTTTTAATTATTTCTGAGTATTAATTTTATATCCTGTGACTTTATTTATTTATTTATTTTTGTTCAGTTGCTAAGTCATGTCTGACTCTTTGTGACCCCATGGACCTCTCTGTCCTCCACTATCTCCCAGAAATTGCTCAAACTCATGTCCATTGAGTTGTTGATGGTATCTAACCATCTCATTTTCTGCCTTCAATCCATTTGCCTTCAATTTTTCACAGCATGTGATTTTTCCTATGAGTTGGATCTTTGAATCAGGTGGACAAAGTATTGGAGCTTCAGCATCAGTTAACTGGTTTGATCTCCTTCCTGTCCAAGGAAATCTCAAGATCTTCTCTAGAACAACCATTCAAAAGCATCAGTTCTTCGGTGCTCAGCCTTCTTTATGGGATTCTTGAGGCTGGAATACTCAAGCGGATTGATATTTCCTCCTCCGGTAGACTACATTTTGCCAAAACTCTCTACTATGACCCTTCCATTTGGGACAGCCCTGCATAGCATGGGCCATAGCATCTTTGAGTTACACAAGACCCTTCACCATGACAAGGCTGTGATCCGTGAAGGGGATTTTTAGTTTTTTCTATGTATAGTACCATGTTATCTGCTAACAGTAATATGTTTACTTCTTCTTTTCTGTGTATTTCTGTGCTGTATGTCATAAGGACAAACTACCGTGGCAAGAGTGCACATCCTTGTCTTCTTCCTTAGAGGAAATGCTTTCATTTTTTCACCACTGAGAATAATGTTTGAAGTGGTTTTTTTTTTTTTTTTTTTAATATGGATTTATTTTGTTGAGGCCAGTTCAGTTCAGTCACTCAATCGTGTCTGATTCTGTGATCACATGGACTGCAGCATGCCAGGCTTCCCTATCCACCACCAACTCCTGGAGCTTGATCAAATCCATGTCCATTGAGTTGATGATGCCATCCAACTATCTCTTCCTCTGTCATTCCCTTCTCCTCCCATCTTCAATCTTTCCCAGCATCAGGGTCTTTTCAAATAAGTCTGTCCTTTGCATCAGTTGGCCAAAGTATTGGAGCTTCAGCTTCAGCATCAGTCCTTCCAATGAATATTCAGGGTTGATTTGCTTTAGTTGGATCTCCTTTCAGTCCAAGGGACTCTCAAGAGTCTTCTCCAGCACCACAGTTCAAATACATCAATTCTTTCGTGTTCAGCTTTCTTTATAGTCCAACTCTCACATCCATACAAGACTACTGGAAAAACCAGAGCTTTGACTAGACGGACCTTTCTTGGCAAAGTGTTGCCTCTGCTTTTTAATGTGCTGTCTATGTTGGTCATAGCTTTTCTTCCAAGGAGCAAGCGTCTTTTAATTTCATGGCTGCAGTCATCATCTGCAGTAATTTTGGAGCCCCTCAAAATAAAGGGCTCTGTTGTGGTAAGTTCCTTCTATGCCTACTTTCTCGAGAGTTTTATTATAAATAAATAATTTTGAATTTTGTTAAAACTTACTCTGTATCTACTGAGTTTATCACATGGTTTTTACTTTGTTAATATGGAATATCACATTGATTGATTTGCATATATATTGAAAAATATTTGCATTCCTGGGATAAAACTGACTTGATCATGTCATGTAATCTTTTTAATGTATTATTGGATTCTATTTGCTAGAATTTTTTGTGGATTTTAGCATCTATGTTCATTAGTGATACCAGTGTGTAATTTTTCTTTTTGGTGGTACCTTTGTCTTGTTTTGGTATCAGGCTTATGGGGCCTTGTAGAATGAGTTTGGTAATTTTCCTTCCTCTGTAATATTCTGGAAGATTTTGAACAGGATAGGTTTTAGCTTTTCTGATACGTTTGGAAGAATTAATCTGTGAAGCTGTCTTGTCTTTGGCTTTTGTTTTGTTGGAAAATTTTTTATCATAATTTCAATTTTAGTACCTGTGATTGGTCTGTTTATATTTTCTATTTTTTCCTGGTTCAGACTTGGAAGGTTGTACCTTTCTAAAAATTTGCCCATTTCTTCAAACTTTTCAATTTTATTGGCATATAGTTGCTCATAGTAGTCCCTTATGATTATTTGTATTTCTGTACTGTCTGTAATAACTTCTCCTTTTTTCATTTCTAAATTTATTGATTTGGGTCCTCTCCTTTTATTTCTTGATGAGTCTGGCTAATGGTTTATCAACTTTATTTATATTCTGAAAGAACCAGCTTTTAATCTTATTAATGTTTGCTATTGTCTCCATCATTTCTTTTAAATTTCTTTCTGCTTAGATCTTTGTGATTTCTTACATTCTACTGACTTTTGGGTTATTTTGTGTTTTTTTTTTTTTTTTTCTAGCTACTTTAGGTGTAAGGTTAGGTTGTTTATCTGATGTTTTTCTTGTTTCTTAAGATAGGCTTGTATTGCTATAAACTGCCTTTTTAGTACTGCTTTTGTTTCATCCTATAGATTTTGAGTTTTCACTTGTTTCTAGGTATTTTTTAATTCCCTTTAGTGACCTCTTGGTTTTTCAGAAATGTTGTCTAGCATTTATGTGTTTGTGTGTTTTACAGTTTTTTCCCCCCTCTATGTGATATCTAATCTTATAGCATTGTGATTAGAAAAAGATACTTGATACAATTTCAATATTTAAAAAATTACCAAGACTTGATTTTCTTTGAAGGGCAGTGCCACATCCAGCCTTTAGATTTGGCATGGCTTTGGGAAGCCTGTATGCTAAAATTACAAAAAATGTGATCTATCCTGGATTATGTCCCATGAACTTGAGAAAAAAGTGAAATTTGTTGTTTTTAGGTATGTCCTATGGATATCAATTAGGTACATCTGGTCCAATGTTTCATTTAAACCCTGTGCTGCCTTATGAGTTTTGTTTCTGGAGGATCTGTCCATTGCTATGAGTGGGGTGTTAAATCCCCCACGATTATTATGTTACTGTCAATTTCCCTTTTCATAGTTGTTAGCATTTGCCTTATGTGTGTTCCTATATTGGGTACATATATATTTATAATTGTTATATCTTCTTCTTGGATTAATGCATTAATTATTATGTGTGCTTCCTTGTCTCTTTTAAAAGTCTTTATTTAAAGTCTTTTTTTTTAATATGAATTTCCATTCGCATGAAATACCTTTTTAAATCCCCTCACTTTCAGTTTGTGTCTCTAGGTCTGAAGTGGGTCTCTTGTACAAAGGATATATATGGATCTTGGTTTTGTATCAATTCAGCCATTCTTTGTCTTTTGGTTGGAGAATTTACTTCATTTACATTTAAGGTGTAATTATTGATATGTATGATCCCATCACCATTTTCTTTATTGCTTTGGATTTATTTTTGTTGGTCTTTTCTTTCTCTTGTGTTTCTTGTTTAGAGAAATTCCTTTAGTATTTATTGTAAAACTGGTTTGGTGGTGCTGAATTCTCTTAACTTTTGGTTCTCTGCAAAGCTTTTGATTTCTCCATCAAACCTGAATGATAACTTTGCTGAGTAGAGTAATCTTGGTTGCATTTTTTTTCCTTTCATTACTTTAAATATATCTTGCATTCCCTTCTGACCTGCAGAGTTTCTGTTGAAAGATCAGCTCTTAGCCTTATGGAGATTCCCTTATATATTATTTCTTACTTTTCCCTTGTTGCTTTTAATTGTTTTCATTGTGTTTATATTTCATTAGCTTGATTAATATGTTTCTTGGCATGCTTCTCTTTGGGTTCATCTTGTATGGGAGTCTCTGGGCTCCCTGGACCTGGGTGGCTATTTCTTTTCCCATATTAGGGAAGTTTTCATGTATAATCTCCTCAAATATTTTCTTTCTTTCTTTTTTTTACTTTACAATATTATATTGGTTTTGCCATACATCAACATGCATCCGCCACAGGTGTATACATGTTCCCCATGGAATTTAGAAAGATGGTAATGACAACCCTGTATGAGAGACTCAAATATTTTCTTATATCCTTTCTTTTTCTCTTCTTCTTCTGGGACCTGTATAATTTGAAATTTGATGTATTTAATGTCACCACAGAGGTCTCTGTGGCTGTCCTCATTTCCTTTTATTTATTTTTTCTTTGTTCTGTTCTGCTCTAGTTATTTCTACCATTCTATATTCCAGCTCACTTATCTGTTTTTCTGCCTCAGTTATTCCACTATTGTTTTCTTAGTGTATTAAAAAAAAAAAACTCAGTTATTGTGTTGTTTATTGCTGATTGTCTGCTCTTTATTTCTTCTAGGTCTTTGTTTGACATTTCTTGTATCTTCTTGATCAGTGCCTCCAGTCTATTTATATGTGCCTTCATTTTATTTCCATGATTTTAGATAATTTTTACTGTCATTACTCTGAATTTTTTTTCAGGTAGATTGCCTCTTTCCTCTTATTTTGTTTGGCCTTGTGAATTTTTACCGTGTTCTTACTGCATGTTTCTGTCTTTTCCTTTTGTTTAATTGCCTGTGTTTGGGGTCTCCTTTCTGCAGGCTGCAAAGTCATAGTTCTTAATTATGGAGTCTACCCCCTATGGGTGGGGTTGGACAAATGCCTTGTGACAGTTCCTGGTTAGGAGGACTTGTGCCTGGATTCTGCTGGGTGGAGCTGGATCTTTTCTCTTTGAAGGGCAGTGCCACATCCAGCCTTTAGATTTGGCATGGCTTTTGGAAGCCTGTCTGCTAACATGCAAGGTTGTGTTCCTCTTTTACTGATAGTTTGGTATGAGGTATCCAGTTATTGGAGCTTGCTGGCTTTTGGGTGAGGCCTTGTTTTAGTGTTGAGATCTAGGCCTTTAGAAGAGCTCTTGTTGATCAGTGTTCCATGAGGTTGGGAGTTTGCTGATGGCCCAACGTCCTGGACTTAGGTCTCCTACCTCAGAGGTTCAGGCCCAGCCCCTTACTCTTGCCCCAATACTCCACAAGCCATATAGCACAGAAAAGAAAGAGATAGAGGAAAAATGAAAAAACAAACAAACAAAAAAATAGGAAATCAGCCAAATTTACAAACAAAAAAAGAATGGACAGAAAAAGCCCCAAGACAAATGGTAGAAGTAATACTCAACAGACAAGAACACCCGAAGAAACTCACACACTTAGAGAAAAGAAGAGAGTGAAAAGAGAAAAATAAGTATAAAAACTGTAACCAAAAAAGAAAAAAATCAAGCAAGCCAATTAAAAAAACCCACATGTGAAAATGAATACTAAAAATTAGACTAACAAAAATAAAACATTGAGAATATGGAAAAATGCAATATAACTAAAGAATACTGTAAAAATAGGGAAATAAATAAATCATTTGAAAATAAAATCTTTAAAAAAAGGAAAAAGTAAATTGTAAAAGTAAAAGTTAAAGAAATAATAAAGCAGAATATTAGAACGATATGCTATACACACACACACACACACACACACACACACATACACACACACTTTAGCTGCAAAGAATATAATCAATCTGATTTCAGTGTTGTCCATCTGGTCCATATGTAGAGTCTTCTCTTGTGTTGTTGAAAGAGGGTGCTTTATGACCAGTACATTCTCTTGGCAGAACTCTATTAGCCTTTGCCTTGCTTCATTCTGTACTCCAAGGCCAAATTTATCTGTTACTCCAGGTGTTTCTAGACTTCCTACTTTTACATTCCAGTCCCCTATAATGAAAAGAACATCTTTTTTTGGTGTTAGTTTTAGAAGGTGTTTTAGGTCTTCATAGAACAGTTCAACTTCAGCTTTTTCAGCATTACTGGTTGTGGCATAGACTTATATACTCCCTTAAATGTATAGTTTAATGAACTTTTACAAAGTGAACACAGACAACCATTACACAGATCAGGAATAGAAAATCAAGAATAGTCCAAAAGCCACCTTCATGTTCTTTTTGGTTACTAACTCCCATAGGTAACATGTCTCACCAAAACACTATTGGATTATCCATTCATTTTTCCCTTTTTAAGTTGAATATTAATTTCAAGTGTACAATATACTGCCTGAATATTTCATAGATTATACTTCACTTAAAGTTATTATAAAATATAGGCTATATTCCGTAGGCTGTACAATATATCCCTATAGGTTATTTATTTTATACATAATAGTTTATATCTCTTAACTTACCCCTGTTTGCTTTCCTCTCCTCACTGATAACCACTAGTTTATTCTCTGTATCTGTGAATCTATTTCTACTTTGTTATATTTATCATTTGTTTTATTTTCAAATTCCACATATAAGTGATAACATACAGTATTATTGTCTATCTGACTTCACTCACTAAGCATAATACCCTCCAGGTCACCCATGTTGTTGGAAATCACAAAATTTCTTTCTATGGCTGAGTAGTATTCCACTGTATATATGCCACATCTTTATCCATTCATCTGCTGATGAATACTTGGGCTGCTTCCATATCTTGACTATTGTAAATAATGCTGCTTTGGACCCAGGTGAGTATGTACCTTTTTTCTAATTAGTGTTTCTTTTTTCTCTGGATATATATATATATTCACCCAGGAGTGGAATTGCTGGACCATATGGTAGTTCTGTTTTTAGTTATTTGAGTAATCTTCATAATGTTTTCCATAGTTATTGTACCAATTTTCATTGCTACCAACAGTGTAAAGGGTTTCCTTTTCTCTGCATCTTTACCAACATTTGTTATTTGAGGTATGTTTGGTGATAGCATTCTGACAGATGTGAGGTGCTATCTCATTGTAGTTTCAATGTGTTTTTCTCTGATGATTTGTGATTTTGAACATCTCTTCATGTATATGCTGGCCCTGTATGTCTTTGGAAAAATGTCTATTCAGGTCTTTTGCCCACTGATAATTGAGTTCTTTGTTCTTTTGATATTGAATTTTATTAGTTGTTTATATATTTTGGTTTCAAACCCCTAAACAATCATATCATTTGCAAATATTTTCTCTAGTTCAGTAGGCAGTCTTTGTTTCATTAATGATTTCCTTTGCTGTGCAAAACTTTTAAATTTAATCAGATCCCATTTGTGAACTTTTGCTTTAGTTCCCTTTGCCTGAAAATGTACTAATATATATATATATATATATATATATATATATATATATATATGCAAAAATTATCAACAAAGTATTAGCAACTTGAATTTAATAATATATACAAAAGAACATATATCTTGATTAAATGGGATTTATTCTGGGGTTATAAGGATGATTCAGTATGAAACAAAATGGAGGATAAAAATCACATGACTATTTCAATAGTTGAAGAAAAACTTTGGACAAAATTCAGCATCCATTTATGATTTAAAACTCTCATCAAAATTGATATATAGAGAATGTATCTCAGCATAATAAAGTCCACTTATCACAAAACCATAGCTAACATCGTACTCAGTGGTGAAAAGCAGAAACCTTTTATCTAAAATCAGGAACAAGACAAAATATCCACTCTAACAACTTCTATTTAATGTAGAATTGAAAGTGTTAGCCACAGAAATCAGACAAGAAAAATAAACAAAAGGGAGGGAAGAAATAAAATTCACTACTTGCAGATGGCATGATACTTTATTTATAAAACCCTAAAGTTTGACTTTCATAAAGAGACAGAAAGAAAACTACTGTATTTAAAATCAAAACAAAAAGAATAAAATACCTGGGAATAAACTTAACCAAGTTTATTAACAAACTTCAAGTTAATAAACTTAAAATAAAAGTTTAATACAATTATGTAAAGTTTAAAAATAAAATAAAATTTAAAAAAAATAAATAAAAGTTTGAACTTAACTAGAAGTTAAGTTCAAACACTTAAATAACTTAAAAGTTAATAAACTTAAACCAAGGAAGTGAAAGTTTGATACTCTGAAAACTATAAAACACTGATGAATAAAATTGAAGATGATACAAAGAAAACGGAATGATATCCTGTGTTTCTGGTTTGAAAGAATTAATATTGTTATGTCAAACAATCTGTAGATTTAATGCAATTTAAAATAATCCTTAAAAAATAAGTGGTTTGGTGGTTTAGTCATTAAGTCGCTAGTGCACTGGGATGACCCAGAGGGATGGTATGGGGAGGGAGGAGGGAGGAGGGTTCAGGATGGGGAACACATGTATACCTGTGGCGGATTCATTTTGATATTTGGCAAAACTAATACAATTATGTAAAGTTTAAAAATAAAATAAAATTAAAATAAAAAAAAGTCATTTCTGACTCTTGTGACCCTGTTGACTGTAGCCTGCCAGGCTCCTCTGTCCATGGGATTCTCCAGGGAAGAATATTGGAGTGGGTTGTCATTCCCTCCTCCAGGGAATCTTCCCAACCCAAGAATCAAACCCAGGTCTCCTGCCTTGCAGGCAGATTCTTTACCAACTGAGCTACAAGGGAAGCCCCTAAATAAATAAATAAATAAATAAAAGCCTCTTGATAAAACTTTGTGTGAGACCTGTAGCTTTGTTTTCCTTCTTTAAGATTGTCTTGGCTATTGGGGGGGTTGTGTGTTTATTTTTGCATTTCTGTGTATAAATTTTGAATCATATGTTGAAGAACTACAGGAAAAAGAAGAAGAAACCTGTTAGGATTTTGGTTGGGATTGTCCTACATTTATAGATCTAGAGAGAGATGATATCTTTAAAATGCTGAAACCTGAATTGAAATTTGATTGTATTGTGAATGCACTCCTCCTACCATCTCACTCTGGCTGCTTCTTTGTCTTTGGAAGTAGGTTCCAGTCTTCTTTGTCAATTGTTATTCAGCAGTTAGTTGTGGTTTTTGGCACAAGTGAAAGAGGAGAGTGAAAAGTTGGCCTAAAACTCAATATTAAGAAAACAAAGATCATGGCATCTGGTCCCATCACTTCACGGCAAATAGGGAAATGGTGGAAGCAGTGGCAAACTTTATTTTGGGGGGCTCCAAAATCACTGCACATGGTGACTTCAGCCATGAAATAAAAAGATGCTTACTCCTTGGAAGAAAAATTATGACCAACCTACACAGCATATTAAAAAGCAGAGACATTACTTTGCCAACAAAGGTCCATTTAGTCGAGGCTATGGTTTTTCCAAGTAGTCATGTATGGATGTGAGAGTTGGACTATAAAGAAAGCTGAGCACCAAAGAATTGATGCTTTTGAACTGTGGTGTTGCAGAAGACTCTTGAGAGTCCCTTGGATTGCAAGGAGAACCAACCAGTCAATCATAAAGGAAATCAGTCTTGAATGTTCATTGGAAGGATTGTAATTGCTTCCAAAGTCAATAATTGCCCCCAAAGTCCACAGTCTCAAGCTAGTTGCTGGGATTTAATCTGCAGGAGTCAATTTCTCTCCTCTTCTTTGGTCACACTGTCCCTAGTGCTCAGCTTTTGTTTTGTTCCTATTTCTTCTTTTAGGCCACACTCTGGTGTTTGTTCTCTTCCCAGACATGAGGGGGTAAAAGTAAAAGCTTTTTAGGGCTCACTTTCTCAGTTGGGCTGGAAGCGGGGAGGTATACAGCAGGCACAGTTGGGGTGTGTGGTGTTTGCATGCTTGCTGTGAAGAATGGGGATGGGGTGCTGACCTCACGCTTCAGGGGTTGAACCTCAGTGAGGTTCTGTAGCCAAGACCTGCAGGAAGTCACCATAGTCTAAGACAGGTTGTATGCTTCCCTAGAGGAGTTGGCCTTAGGTTGTGGATCCCTTGGCAGAGCCAAGTTGCACAGGTTCCCAGGAAGGTGTGGACAGTGATCCACAGCTTGGCCACAGCTGTGACCCCTGGGGTGGAGACCACAGTGACCCCTTGTCCTCCACCCATGGTACCCAGTGGTGGCCTGTATTCCCCATTCTAGTTCACAAACTGCAGTCATGGATAGTCCTGCCTCTGACACTTGCAGCAGCTTTGGCATATATACTTCTGGGGTCACAGTCCACAGCTGTGGCTTGTCCAGCTTGGGCTCAGGCTTTTTCTGGACTCCCTCAGGCGATCTACTAGCTCCCTCAAAATATCTTCATGGCAATCAATCTCAGTGTTCTCACTGAGGTTCACCCCTGAAGCGTGAGCTCAGCACCCCATCCCCATTCTCCACAGCAAGCATGCAAACAGCATCTCAACTGAGCAGTGTTAGTCAGCAATGATCTCTATGGTGAATTCTGTCTGTTTTGCCTTCCAAGCATCTGTTGCTTTACTCATCTCTGAGGTTCCAGAGCTACCCCCACTCTCCCATCTCTGCCTAAGATGGGGTTTCTGAGTGTGTGGAAATTTCTCCTCCTTCACAACTCCCTCCCTGAGGCTTAGGTCCCTATTCCAAGTCCTTTGTCTCTTTAATTTCCTATGTCTTTGCACTACTTCGTTATGAGGAGAATATTTGCCTTTTTGAAACTCTAGAGTCTTCCTCTAGCATTCAGAATGTGTTCTGCAGGAGTTGTTCCACATACAGATGTATTTTTTGAAAGAACTGTGGGGAAGAGGGTTATCTACCCATCTTATTCCTTTGCCATCTTGAAAGTTCCCAGAAAAACTTTTTAAACTGTCATCCATCTTTATGATATATTTTAGATTCATCAGAGGAAAAGGGGGGTTTACCATGTAAGTACATGTTAAAACTTCAGGCTATATTACAATCCTGCTGTTCCTAGGACGTTTCAAATGGGATAAAATAAAAATTTAGAAATCTATTTCTTTTGGGTGACTCCTACTGCCAAAGTATGATGGTTATCTGCCACATGGAGCTCCATAATATAGTCATAGAACAGACAGCTCACACTGGAATCATTTCACTGACATTTAGCTTTGTTTTTGCTATGTATCCAGCAGCTATTATGAACTTTTAAATTATGAACTTTTAAATACAATATATTTATTGAAATTTGTTTAAATTATAGTATAGTCATGTTTTTAGATCCATTTCAAATATCTTTCTGAGTGTAATGAATACCATATTTAATGGCTTTACCAAGTTTCTTTCAGAGTTTAAAGTTTGTGTTTAAATAAACATAACTCAGTGATTAATTTCCCATATACTCTTATGATTTTTACATGATTTGTTGATCTTTGTATACTGATATATTTTATAGATAACAGCATTGCACTCATAAGTGTTTTGAAGAGAAACTATCAAAACCAACGTAGGCTGATCCTTGTCAAAGTTGCTGCCTTTGGCTCTTTTGCTAATTGTAAATGCAGTAGGATCTTTCCTTTGCCTTCAGAGGATGTCCATATAAAGGTTAATGCAGAACATCTAACCAATTATTGCAGAGAGTAGTCTCAAATCACACTGCTGCATGGGAAGAAGCCAACTGCCAAGTTGAAGGGTGATGTTATCTATAATGCACATGGTTTTTATTGTGTTAAGTTTCCCAGGAACGTGTGGAGGATAATGTAGTTTAATTCAGATTGCTTTGGAAAGTTGTAATTTTCCCTTAGCTGTTGTTGGTATTTAACATGTTTTGACTTGTGAAAAAAATTTAGAAGCAAAGACCTCAGTTAAATAGAGTTGGGAGACCAGAAGAGGGATCTCTCACACCTTGTGATGATAGATGAGCCCACAGGAAGAAGAATGACTCCTATTCTTTCCTGGCAATGACCCACCCAATGAAAATCCATACACTCTGCTCAGTACATCCCTCCTGACTTCCTTTTCCTCTCTTCAAAGTTGTTCTTTATCTCTTGTCATGTAGGAACTTGCACATAGCTCATCACGCTTGCAGACCCCAAATTGCAAATCTCTGCTGATCCCAAATAAATCAGTCTTTGCTGAAGTGTATTTGATTCAGGTCAACATATTGAATTATTTTAGATCCATATAAAAACTGCCAATGATTTGAGAAATTTTTCTGACCTACTGCAATCGTGTGGCGCACACTTTGAGTGTAGATGCCACCTTCCTTCCTACAATCATTTTGACATCTTCACATTGTCATAATAGGTTCATATTCACATATGTGTAAGGAATAGGAATCTCTGTGTTTCCTTTCTTTCCCTCAATTCTGTCTCCTGTGTGTGCATGTACTCAGGTACACACACATCCACACAAGCTTAGCTTTTTTTTTTTTTAATAAGCATGCTGGATTCTTCTTTTATTAAGTGCTGTTATTTGATACTTTTCCTTATATTTTGCAGAGAAAATTATTTTATCCTTTAAAAACATATTTATTTAAATTTTCTAACTTGGGGAAGAGCATGAGGCTAAAGGAAGCCATTATCTTTCTATGTCAATTAGGGTTGTTAAACTCTCATAACATGTGTTAAAAAATATGAAGAAATCACATGTGAATGACATGCTGCTTGTGTAGTGAGAGATTATTAATTTAGAAATTTATTGTTTTATTTTTTAATTAATTTATTGTAATTGGAGGCTAATTACTTTACAATATTGTGGTGGTTTCTGCCATACATTGACATGAATAACACATATACATGGGTATACATGTATCCCACAGTCCTGAAACCCCTCCCACCTCCATCCCCACCCTATTCCTCTGGGTTGTCCCAGACCACCAGCTTTGAGTGCCCTGCTTCACTCATTGAACTTGAACTGGACATGAGTTTTATCTACGGTAATATACACGTTTCAATGGTATTATTTCATATCGTCCCATGCTCTTCTCCTACACCATCCAAAATTTTGTTTTTTAACCTCTGTGTCTCTTTTGCTGTCTTGCATATAAGCTCATCATTACTGTCTTTCTAAATTTCATTTCAGTTCAGTTCAGTTGCTCAGTCGTGTCCGACTCTTTGTGACCCCATGACCCATAGCACTCCAGGCCTCCCTGACCATCACCAACTCCCGGAGTCCACCCGAACCCATGTCCATTGAGTCAGTGATGCCATCCAACCACCTCATCCTCTGTCATCCCCTTCTTATCCTGCCCTCAATCTTTCCCAGCATCAGGGTCTTTTTCAATGAATCAGCTCTTCACATCAGGTGGCTAAAGTATTGGAATTTAAGCTTTAACATCAGTCTTTCCAATGAACACCCGGGACTGATCTTTAAGATGGACTGGTTGGATCTCCTTACAGTATAAGGGACTCTCAAGAGTCTTCTCCAACACCACAGTTCAAAAGCATCAATTCTTCTGTACTCAGCTTTGTTTATAGTCCAACTCTCACATCCATACACGGCCACTGGAAAAATTATAGCCTTGACCAGACAAACCTTTGTTGGCAAAGTAATGTCTCTGCTTTTTAATATGCTGTCTAGATTGGTCATAACTTTCCTTCCAAGGAGTAAGTGTCTTTTATTTCATGACTGTAATCACTATCTGCAGTGATTTTGGAACCCAGAAAAAAAAAAAAAAGTCAGCCACTGTTTCCACTGTTTCCCCATCTATATGCATTAAAATACTACATTGGTGTTTCTCTTACTGGCTTACTTCACTCTGTATAATAGGTTCTGGTTTCATCAACCTCATTAGAACTGACTCAACTGCATTCTTTTCTATAGCTGAGTAACATTCCATTGTGTATATGTACCACAGCTTTCTTATTCATTTTTCTGCTGATGGACATCTAAGTAGCTTCCATGACCTAGCTACTGTAAACAGTGCAACACTGGTGAACATGTGTGTCTTTCAATTCTGGTTTCCTTGTTGAATATGCCAAGCAGTGGGATTACTGGATGGTATAGCAGTTCTATTTCCAGTTTTTAAAGGAATCTCCACACTGTTCTCCATAGTGGCTGTACTAGTTTGCATTCCCACCAACAGTATAAGAGGGTTTCCTTTTCTCTACACCCTCTCCAGCATTTATTGTTTGTAGACTTTTTGATGGCAGCCATTCTGACTGGTGTGAGATGGTACTTCATTGTTTGGATTTGCATTTCTCTGACAGTGAGTGATATTGAGCATTTTTTCATGTATTTATTAGCCATCTGTGTGTCTTCTTTGGAGAAATGTCTATTTAGTTCTTTGGCCCATTTTTTTTTTTTTTTTTGATTGGGTAGTTTATTTTTCTGGTATTAAACTGCATGAACTGCTTGTATATTTGGGAGATTAATTCTTTGTCTGTTGCTTCATTTAGTATTATTTCCTCCCATTCTGAAGGCTGCCTTTCCACCTTGCTTATAGTTTCCTTCATTGTGCAAAAGCTTTTAAGTTTAATTAGGTCCCATTGGCTTATTTTTGTTTTTATTTCCATTGCTCTGGGAGTTGGATCATAGAGGATCTTGCTGTGATTTATGTTAGAAGTGTTCTGCCTGTTTTCCTCTAAAAGTTTTATAGTTTCTGATCTTACATTTAGATCTTTAATCCATTTTGAGTTTATTTTTGTGTATGGGGTTAGAAAGTGTTCTGATTACATTCTTTTACACATGATTCACCAGTTTTCCCAGAACCACTTGTTAAAGAGATTGTCTTTACTCCATTGTATATTTTTGCTTCCTTTGTAAAAGATGAGGCATCCATAGGTGGGTGGGTTTATCTCTGGGCTTTCTATTTTGTTCCATTGATCTATATTTCTGTCTTTGTACCAGTACCAGACTGTCTTAATGACTGTAGCTTTGTAGTATAGTCTGAAGTCAGGCAGGTCGATTCCTCCAGTTCCATTCTTCTTTCACAAATTTGTTTGGCTATTTGAGGTTTTTTGTGTTTCCATGTTAATTGTGAAATTATTTATTCTAGTTCTATAAAAAATACTATTGGTAGCTTGACAGGGATTGCATTGACTCTAAAGATTACTTTGGGTAGAATACTCATTTTCACTATATTGGTTCTTCCAATCCAAAGCATGGTATATTTCTCCATCTATTTGTGTCACCTTTGATTTCTTTCAACAGTGTTTTATAGTTTTCTATATATAGGTCTTTGTTTCTTTAGATAAATTTATTCCTAAGTATTTTATTCTTTTCGTTGCAATGGTGAATGAGATTGTTTCCTTAATTTCTCTTTTTTCTTTTTCTTTCTTTCTTTCTTTCTTTTTTTTTTTTTTTTAGGAATGCAGGGGATCTCTGTGTTTTAGCTTTATATCCTGTAACTTTACTATATTCATTGGTTGGCACTAGTGATTTTCTGGTGGTGTCTTTAGGGTTTTCTATGTAGAGGATCATGTCACCTACAGACAGTGAGAGTTTTACTTCTTCTTTTCCAATCTGGATTTCTTGTTTTTTTTTTTTTTTCTTCTCTGCTTGCTGTGGCTAGGACTTTCAAAACTATGTTGAATAGTAGGGTAAGAGTGGGCACCCTTGTCTTATTTCTGATTTTAGAGGAAAGGCTTTCAACTTTTTTGCCTTTGAGTATAATGTTTGCTGTGGGTTTGTCATATTTGGCTTTTATTATGTTGAGGTATGTTCCTTCTATGCCTGCTTTCTGCAGAGTTTTATCATAAATGGGTGTTAAATTTTGTCAAAGGCTTTCTCTGCATCGATTGAGATAATCATATAGTTTTTTATCTTTCAATTTGTGAATATGGTGCATCACATTGATTGATTGGCAAGTATTGAAGAATCCTTGCATCCCTGGGATAAAGTCCACTTGTTCATGTGAATGATATTTTTAATATGTTTTTGGATTCTGTTTGCTAAAATTTTGTTGAGGATTTTTGCATCTATTTTCATCAGTGATTTTGGCCTGTAGTTTTCTCTTTTTGTGCCACCTTTGTCTGGTTTTGGTATGAGGGTGATGGTGGTTTCATAGAATGTGTCTGGGATTTTGCCTTCGTCTGCCATCTTCTGGAAGAATAGGATATGTGTTAGCTTTTCTCTAAATTTTTGGTAGAATTCACCTGTGAAGCCATCTGGTCCTGGGCTTTTGTTTGTTGGAAGATTTTTAATTACAGCTTCAATTTCCATGCTTGTGATGGGTCTGCTCAGATTTTCTATTTCTTCCTGGTTCAGTTTTGGAAGGTAATACTTTTCTAAGCATTTGTCCACTTCCTCCAAGTTGTCCATTTTATTGGCATATAATTACTCATAGTAGTCTCTTATGATCTTTCGTATTTCTGTGTTGTCTGTTGTGATTTCTCCATTTTCATTTCTAATTTTATTGATTTGATTCTTCTCCCTTTTTTCTTGATGATTCTGGTTAATGGTTTGTCTATTTTATTTATCTTCTGAAAGAACCAGCTTAAAATTTCTTGATCTTTGCTATAGTCTCCTTTATTTCTTTTTTTGATTTTTTATGAATTCTTTCCTTCTGCTTACTTTGGGGTTCTTTTCTTCTTTTTCTAGTTGATTTAGATGTAAATTTAGGTTGTTTATTTGATGCTTCTCTTGTTTCTTGAGGTAGGCTTGTATTGCTATGAATGTCTCTCTTAGCACTGCTTTTACTGAATCCCATAGGTTTGGGGTTGTATTTTCATTTTCATCTGTTTCTATGCATATTTTGATTTCCTTTTTTATTTCCTCTGTGATCTGTTGGTTATTCAGAAGCATGCTGTTTAGCCTACACATGTTTGTATTTTTGACATTTTTTCCCCCTGTAGTTGACATCTAAGCTTAGTGCATTGTGGTTAGAAAAGATGCTTGAAATGTTTTCAATTGTTTTCAATTTACAAAGACTAGATTTATCACCAAGGATGTGATCTAATCTGGAGTTCCATGTGCATTTGAGAAAAAGGTGAGTTCTGTTGTTTTTGGGTGAAATGCCCTATAGATATCAATTAGTTCTAACTGCTCCATTGCATCATTTGGAGCTTGTGTTTCTTTGCTGATTTTCTGTTTGGTTGGTGTATCCATAGGTGTAAGTGGGGTATAAAAATTCCCCACTATTATTGTGTTACTGTTAATTTTCCCTTTCATATTTGTTAGCATTTGCCTTACATATTGAGGTGCTCCTATGTTGGGCGCATCCATATTTATAATTGTTTTATCTTCTTCTTGGGTTGATCTTTTGATCATTATGTAGTGTCCTTCTTTGTCTCTTACTACAGTCTTTATTTAAACATCTATTTTATCTAATATGAGCATTGCTACTCCTGCTTTCTTTTGGTCCCCATTTGCATGAAATATCTTTTCCCAGCCCTTCAGTTTAAATCTGTATGTGTCCCTACGTTTGGGGTGGATCTCTTTTAGACAGCATATATATGGGACTTGTTTTTGTATCCCTTTGGCCAGTCTTTTTCTTTTGGTTAGAGCATTCAACCCATTTACATTTAAGGTAATTATTGATAAGTTTGATCCCATTACTATTTACTTTGTTGCTTTGGGTTAGTTTTTATAAACCTTTACTGTGTTTCCCATCTAGAGGAGATCCTTTAGCATTTGTTGAAGAGCTGGTTTGGTGGTGCTAAACTGTCTCAGCTTTTGTTTGTCTGGAAAGCTTTTGATTTCTCCTTCATACCTGAATGAGATCCTTGCTGGGTAGAGTAATCTTGGTTGCAGGTTTTTCTCTTTCTTCACTTTAAGTATGCCATGTCATCCCCTTCTGGCCTGAAGAATTTCTATTGAAAGATCAGCTGTTATCCTTATAGGGATCCCCTTGTGTGTTATTCGTTGCTTTTCCTTTGTTGCTTTTAATATTTGCTGTTTGTTTTTGATCTTTGTTAGTTTGATTAATATGTGTCTTGGGGTGTTTTGCCTTGGGTTTATCCTGTTTGGGACTCTTTCAGCTTCTTGAACTTGGGTGGCTATTTCCTTCCCCACATTAGTGAAACTTTCAACAGTCGTCAAGTGTTTTCTTAAGGTCTTTCTTTTTGTTTTCTTCTGGGACACCTATGATTCAAATGTTGGTGCATTTAACATTATCCCAGAGGTCTCTGATGGTGCTCTCAATTCTTTTTATTCTTTTTTTCTCTTTTCCTCTCTGCTTCATTTCTTTCGACTGTTCTATCTTCCACCTCACCTATCCTCTCTTTTGCCTCAGTTATTCTACTGTTGTTTCCCCCAGAGTGTTTTTTATCTTTGTTATTACATTATTTATTATTGATTGATTCTTCTTTATTTCTTCTACGTCCTTGTTAAACATTTCTTGAATATTCTGAATCCTTGTCTCTAGTGTATTTATCTGTAGCTGCATTTTGTCCTCAAGATTTTGGATCATCTTTGCTATCATTTTTCATTATTATTTTATCATTGCATAACATTTTTCAGGTAGACTCTCTATTTCCTCCTCCTTTGTTGATTGTGGGTTTTTATCATGTTTCTTCACCTTTTGAATATTTCTCTGCCTTTTCATTTTGTTTAGATTGCTGTGTTTGGGGTGTCGTTTCTGCAGGCTAGAAGTTCATGCTTTCTCTTAATTGTGGAGTCTGATCCCTGTGAGTGGGGTTAAACTAATGGCTTGTCACGTTTTCCTGGTTGGGGGAGCTGGAGTCTGTGTTCTGGTGGGTGGAACTGGATCTCTTCTCTCTGGAGCACAATGAAGTGTCCAGTAGTGATTTTTGGGGTGTCTGGGTTTAGCATTACTTCAGGCACCCTGTTTTTTAATGTTCAGGGTTTTGTTCCTGTTTTGCTGGAGAATTATCATTGTGTGTCTTGCACTGGAAATTTTTGGATCTTGGGTGGAGCTTGATTTCAGTGTAGGTGTGGAGGCTTTTGGGTGAACTTTTGTCTATTAATGTTCCCTGGAGTCAAGAGTTATTTGATGTTCTGAAGTTTTGGAGTTAAGCCTTCTGCCTCTGGCTTTCAGTCCTTCTCTTACAGTAGCCTCAAGTCTTCTCCATCCATACCACATAGAATATAAAATCCCTAGGTTTATTGGTGAAACAGTTCTCTACAGCCAGGAACAACTAGAGATTCACAAAGTTATATAGAGAAGAGAAGATGGAGGAGGGTGACAGAGGTGACCAGGTGGAGAAAAAGGAGTCAAAAGGGGACAGTGTGTTTTAGTCAGTAATCTAATCCCTAATTGCTCTCCATAGCTTAGAACACCCAGAGAGATTCACAGAGTTATGTAGAGAAAACAAGAGGGAGGAAGGAGATAGAGGTGTCTTGGAGGAGAAAAGTGAGAGTCAAAAGGGGAGAGAGCAATCAAGCCAATAATCAAATCCTTAAGTGAAAATGGATACTGAACATTAGATTCTTAGAGGTATAAAATTGATAACAAATATAAAAAATCAAATATTTGAGGGTTCAGGATGGGGGACACATGTATACCTGTGGCAGATTCATTTTTATATTTGGCAAAACTAATATAATTTTTAAAGTTTAAAAATAAAATTAAAAAAATCTAAACTAGAAGTTAGATGGTCAAAAATACAATATAAGAAAATACAAAACATAATCACAATAATTTTAAAAATATGGAATTTTTAATAGTTTTTTTGGAAAAGTAATAATAAGCTATGAAAATCAAAGTTAAAGGAATAATAAAGAACTAATTTTTTTAAAAAAATTAGAAAGTGATAATAGTAAAAATATATCTAGGAATTTCTCTGGAGCTGTGGTGGGCAGTGTGGGGTCAGTTCAGTGTCAGATAGTCCCTTGTTCCAACTTGTACTTGTTCTCAAGGTCTATAGGTGCCTCTCCAATGTCCCCAGTGTTAAATGCAGGGTTTTAATCTATTGCACCTGTTACTTCCAGAGCAGTTCCCCCTTCTTTGTTTGTTTTGGCTTCCTCTGTTTGCAGGTCTCTTCAGTGTCTAATTTCCACCCTGACACAAGGGGGCAAATGTGGCCACTTATTTAGGCTCACTTGTTCAGTTGTGCTGTGGGGAGGGAGGGACACTGCAAACAAATACCACTGGCATGTGTGGGGAGTGCTCACAGTGGATGGACCACACTGGGTTGGCCACAATCCAGGGTGGCATACATGTCCCAGGTGTACAATGCTCAGTCTCCGGAGTGCTCTGCAACAGCACTGTCCCAAGTGGCTCTGCATTTCATGTACTTCACGGATATAAGCCACTCAGGTTCTTGGGTGCTCTGCAAGGGCACAGACCTGGGTTGGCTGTGTATTTTGTGCCCTTCCCCGGTCCGAACAGCTCAGGTGACCAGTCTTGGCAAGCACACTGTCCCATGTGGGCTGTGCATCTTATTCATCTGCCCGGTCCCTGCCATTCAGTTCCCCAGGTGCACCACGACAGCACAGTCCCAGGTGTGGTGTGTGTCTCCTTTGGGATGCTGATCTCAGGGTGTGACAATCCTAGTGGATGTCAACCATCCAGGATCCCAGGAAGGCAGGTTAGCAAATGGGAGCCTGCTCACAGTTTGGTGGAAGACATGGTCTCTGGGGTTGAGATTGCAGAAACCCCCTTGCCTTCAGGCTCTGGCTGTCTCTTGCCTGCCTCTTTGTCTCTGGGGAGGGAGGGCCCTATACAACAGCTGGCTTGCCCTCCTTTGGTATTCATTCAATCCGTTGTTCTGTGAGTGCAACAGTGGTCACCATGTGGCAATAGAGCCTTTCATGGGAAAAGTCTTTTTTTTTTTGGTTTTGGTCTCTCTGGTGATCCTGTGGTTTGGGTTGTTGTCTCACATAAGCTTCCTCAGATGGTCGTCAGGGCATTCAGGCCCGGTCCTTACCCTAAGGATGAATGATGTGCCTCTCTGCCCAGCCCCCACTCACTGGTGGTGGACGCAAGTGTCTGGGCCACTTCTTGGTGGGCAGTTGCAGTTAGGCACGTATTTTTTGGGTTTTTTCTTTTTTTTTTATCCTGGTTATGTTTGTCCTCTGAGATTCCAAAACTCCCCACAGACACACTTGTGAGAGGATTTCCTACTGTGTGGAGATTTCCTCCTTCCCAACTCCTTCCCAACTCCCTCCCCAGGATGGGTCTCCATCCTTAAATCTTTTGTCTCAGTTTCTGTCTTTTATATTTTGTCCTACCTCTTTTTGAAGAGATTGGACTGCTTTCTGGGTGCCTGGTATCCTTTGCCAGCATTCAGAAGTCATTTTGTGAAAGTTGCTCAGCATTCAAATGATCTTTTGATGAATTTGTAGGGGACAGAGTGGTCTCCCCATCCAATTCCTCCACCATTTTGGGACTGTGCCCCAATTTAGAAGTTCCTTGATTGATTAAGGACAGTTATTGAAATTTTTTTAGTGAAGGAATGTATTCAGAATGGAGAAAATATTCTGCACCTGTTTCTTCAGCTTTTCCTCTGGGGAAAATTGAGAACTATTGATAATGAACTTAAAAGGATGAACACAGCTTTTTAAAAAATATAAATTGTGTATAGTCAATCAAGGCTCTCCTACTGAAGAAGAAAGAGGGTGAAACAGATAGTACCTAAGAAAACAGTGGGTTCTTTTCTCTTTGTCTCGAATCAAAAATCAATTTCAAGTTTATTTTTTCTTAAACTTGAAGCAATGGTCATTTCAAGATTGAGCAAAGATAGACACAGTTAAAATGCAAATTTCCAATGTTGTGTGACTAAATTGGGATGGGAGAGTAGATATTAGATTGGAGCACTAGATTTGCTCCAAAACCATGGCTTCTGAACTATGTGCTGAGGCATCTTAGGTGCTGAAAAAATTCCTAGGAATACTGTGGGATATTTTAAATTTTCAAGGGAAACATAAGAATACTCCATACCACTTGATCAGCACGTGATGCTTAATGTAGTTCACAGTTTCAACATTGGATCATGCTACTTTCTTTTTGTTGATGTCATGTCTTATGAAACTGAAGTTTCAGTGACTCCTACCTTGTTAAAAATGGAATTATTAGGCATTTATTTTGGCCTAGGGAGTGCCACAAAAAAAGTTACTGAAACACTAACGATGTCATAAACAGAGAAAGTTTGGAAACTTTGCTCTCATTCTTTCTCTGTATGTATAAGTATGCATGAATATATACCTATACACACAAATATAATACAAATATGTTAATAATAGTTAATATTTTAATATTTATTCTCATAAGTATTTTATAGAACATTATTAATAATTTGGGATATTAAATTATATTCTCCTTGAATCCTTAAATCATGTTTATAGAAAAAGTGAAGTGGCTCAGTCATGTCTGACTCTTTGCAACCCCATGGACTGTAGCCCACCAGGCTCCACCCATGGGATTTTCCAGGCAAACATACTGGAATGGGTTGCCATTTTCTTCTCCAGGGTTTCTTCCCGATCTGGGATTGAACCTGGGTCTCCCATGCTGCAGGCAGGCTCTTTACCATCTGAGCCATCAGGAAGCCTTGTTTATAGAAAGTCATTCTGTTAACATATAGATTGTAAGAACTTAGACTAAGCATTACTGTTCACTTAGTGCACTTAACCAAACTGCCCATTTACTGCTTTGAAAGAATATTACAGAACCTTTCAAACTAACATGGCTCTGAAGTGAGACCATATCTGCATTCCTTTGATTTTCTCATTTAGTTCTTGGGATGAAAAGAAGCTTAAACTTATTCAGTTGAGTAAATGTTTTCCCCATTTTCAGGAATTTACATTTAGAGGCTGCTCTACTTCAAGATCTCATGTTTTGACTTCTTTAGGTTATATATGAGTGTCAGGTTAGTGACTGAAATACTAATACTCATCTTTGGGTGAACAGTCTGAAAGCAATAAATTGGTGTCATAAGATTGTGTTTGCTCAGGGTATCACTTTGGTAATTCTTTCCCCAAATTCCCAAGTCCTAGTGGCTTGTGATTGAGTGGACAATTCCACATGTTGTAAACTAATTAAAGTATCTTGTTTGCCCCAAATATATCAATTCCTTTGATATATAAACTTTCTCTCTAAAAAAAATTGTATCATAAATTCTAGTTCTTTATAGCCTATGTTATGGTAGATCTGCCAAAATTATAATAGCAGCTTCAGTCACTGAATCAGAATGATTTTTGAAACTTGATTTATACCTATAAGTTTCACATAACTCTCAATGAGAACAGTCTCTAAAAACCTGTTTAGTTCTCCCTCTATCTACATGGCCCATTACCTTATTCTTAACACTCCCTTTGGCTACTCAGTTTTGACTTTCATATGTGATCTGACCACTGCTGAAAAGCTGAAGCCTTTGCTCCATGATGCCTGTTGATAGAGGAATGGGGAGCAGCTTTGGAAACTTTAAGATAGACTACTTCTCATAAACCAGTTTTTGTCTTGACACTGCTAGTCTCTGTTTCATAGCAGTGTCATCTTGACTCTCTAGGATTCTCTACTAAGACATTAGACAAAGGTCTTCTTCACTTTACACTTGAGGCCTTTGTCTCTCTGAACTTAAGACATACATATAATCTCAAGTGTTAGATGTTTCTTAGTCAAGTAATTTAGAGCACTGGTTTTCCAATATTTCAGTGTAGACTAGTTTTTAAATAACTTTTTACATAGTTCAAGTATATAAAGTAGAAAAAAATCAGAATTAGGTTGTTTTAAGTCATAGAAGTGACGGGCATGCCCTGATGCAGGCACGCGCCATAGTGCCGCCGAGAGGAGCCACCCCACGTCCGAGGTCAGGGGCAGAAGCCGGGAGGACCCCATGCCCTGAGGGCAGTGGCCAAGAGGAGTTACCCCACGTCCGAGGTCAGGGGCAGTGGCCGAGAGTACCAGACTGCGATGTCCCAGGAACAGCCGAGAGGAGCTACCCCGTGTCCGAGGTCGGGGGGGCGGCCGAGAGGAGATAACCAGCATCTGAGGTCAGGGGTGGCGACGAGAGGAGTTACCCCGCATCCAAGGTCAGGGGCAGCGGCTTGGAGGAGCTACCCCATGCCCCTAAGCCCGAGGCCAGGGGCGGCGGCCAGGAGGAGCTACCCCACGCCCCTAAGCGCGAGGCCAGGGGCGGTGGCCGGGAGGACCAACCCCACGTCCAAGGACCTGGGGCAGTTCGGGCACAGGAAGGCCTAGAGGAGCTATCCTACATTGAAGGTCAGGAAGGGCGGTGTACCCCTCATCCAAGGTAAGGAGCAATGGCTGCGCTTTGCTGGAGCAGCCATGAAGAGATACCCCACACCCAAGGTAAAAGAAACCCAAGTAAGACAGTAGGTGTTGCAAGAGGGCATCACAGAGCAAACACACTGAAACCATACTCACAGAAAACTGGTCAATCTAATCACACTAGGACCACAGCCTTGTCTAACTCAGTGAAACTAAGCCATACCCATGGGGCAACCCAAGACGGGTGGGTCATGGTGGAGAGATTTGACAGAATGTGGTCCGCTGGAGAAGGGAATGGCAAACCACTTCAGTATTCTTACCTTGAGAACCCCATGAACAGTATGAAAAGGCAAAATGATAGGATACTGAAAGAGAAACTCCCCAGGTCAGTAGGTGCCCAATATGCTACTGGAGATTAGTGGAGAAATAACTCCAGAAAGAATGAAGGGATGGAGCCAAAGCAAAAAGAATACCCAGCTGTGGATGTGACTGGTATAGAAGCAAGGTCCGATGCTGTAAAGAGCAATACTGCATAGGACCCTGGAATGTCAGGTCCATGAATCAAGGCAAATTGAAAGTGGTCAAGCAAGAGATGGCAAGAGTGAATGTCGGTATTCTAGGAATCAGTGAACTGAAATGGACTGGAATGGGTGAATTTAACTCAGATGACCATTATATCTACTACTGCGGGCAGGAATCCCTCAGAAGAAATGGAGTGGGCATCATGGTCAATAAAAGAGTCCAAAATGCAGTACTTAGATGCAATCTCAAAAACGACAGAATAATCTCTGTTCGTTTCCAAGGCAAACCATTCAATATCACAGTAATCCAAGTCTATGTCCCAACCAGTAACGCTGAAGAAGCTGAAGTTGAACAGTTCTATGAAGACCTACAAGACCTTTTAGAACTAACACCCAAAAAAGATGTCCTTTTCATTATAGGGGACTGGAATGCAAAAGTAGGAAGTCAAGAAACATCTGGAGTAACAGGCAAATTTGGCCTTGGAATATGGAATGAAGCAGGGCAAAGACTAAGAGAGTTTTGCCAAGAAAATGCACTGGTCATAACAAACACCCTCTTCCAACAACACAAAAGAAGACTCTATACATTGACATCACCAGATGGTCAACACCGAAACCAGATTGATTATATTCTTTGCAGCCAAAGATAGAGAAGCTCTATACATTCAGCAAAAACAAGACCAGGAACTGACTGTGGCTCAGACCATGGACTCCTTATTGCCAATTCAGACTGAAACTGAAGAAAGTAGGGAAAACCACTAGACCATTCAGGTAGGACCTAAATCAAATCCCTTATGATTATACAGTGGATGTGAGGAATAGATTTAAGGGCCTAGATCTGATAGATAGAGTGCCTGATGAACTATGGACCGAGGTTCGTGACCCTGTACAGGAGACAGGGATCAAGACCATTCCCCTAGAAAAGAAATGCAAAAAAGCAAAATGACTGTCTGGGGAGGCCTTACAAATAGCTGTGGAAAGAAGAGAAGTGAAAAGCAAAGGAGAAAAGGAAAGATATAAACATCTGAATGCAGAGTTCCAAAGAATAGCAAAAAGAGATAAGAAAGCCTTCTTCAGTGATCAATGCAAAGAAATAGAGGAAAACAACAGAATGGGAAAGACGAGGGATCTCTTCAAGAGAATCAGAGATACCAAAGGAACATTTCATGCAAAGATGGCCTCTATAAAGGACAGAAATGGTATGGACCCAACAGAACCAGAAAATATTAAGAAGAGATGGCAATACACAGAAGAACTGTACAAAAAAGATCATGACTCAGATAATCACAGTGGTGTGATCACTGACCTAGAGCCAAATATCCTGGAATGTGAAGTCAAGTGGGCCTTAGAAAGCATCACTACAAACAAAGCTAGTGGAGGTGATGGAATTCCAGTCGAGCTATTCCAAATCCTGAAAGATGATGCTGTGAAAGTGCTGCACTCAATATGCCAGCAAATTTGGAAAACTCAGCAGTGGCCACAGGACTGGAAATTCCAATCCCAAAGAAAGACAATTCCAAAGAATGCTCAAACTACCACACAATTGCACTCATCTCACACTCTAGTAAAATAATGCTCAAAATTCTCCAAGCCAGGCTTCAGCAATATGTGAACCGTGAACTTCCTGATGTTCAAGCTGGTTTTAGAAAATGCAGAGGAACCAGAGATCAAATTGCCAACATCTGCTGGATCATAGAAAAAGCAAGAGCATTCCAGAAAAACATCTATTTCTGCTTTATTGACTATGCCAAAGCCTTTGACTGTGTGGATCACAAGAAACTGTGGGAAATTCTGAAAGAGATGGGAATACGAGACCACCTGATCTGCCTCTTGAGAAATTTGTATGCAGGTCAGAAAGCAACAGTTAGAACTAGACATGGAACAACATTCTGGTTCCAAATATGAAAAGGAGTATGTCAAGGCTGTATATTGTCACCCTGTTTATTTAACTTATATGCAGAGTACATGATGAGAAACGCTGGACTGGAAGAAACATAAGCTGGAATCAAGATTGCTGGGGGAAATATCAATAACCTCAGATATGCAGATGACACCACCCTTATGGCAGAAAGTGAAGAGGAATTCAAAAGCCTCTTGATGAAAGTGAAAAAGGAGAGTGAAAAAGTTGGCTTAAGCTCAACATTCAGAAAACGAAGATCATGGCATCCGGTCCCACCACTTCATGGGAAATAGATGGGGAAACAGTGGAAACAGTGTCAGATTTTATTTTTCTGGTCTCCAAAATCGCTGCAGATGGTGACTGCAGCCATGAAATTAAAAGATGCTTACTCCTTGGAAGGAAAGTTATGACCAACCTAGACAGCATATTCAAAAGCAGAGACATTACTTTGTCCACAAAGGTCCATCTAGTCAAGGCTATGGTTTTTCCAGTGGTCATGTATGGATGTGAGAGTTGGACTGTGAAGAAGGCTGAGCGCCGAAGAATTGATGCTTCTGAGTTGTGGTGTTGGAGAAAACTCTTGAGAGTCCCTTGGACTGTAAGGAGATCCAACCAGTCCATTCTGAAGGAGATCAGCCCTGCGATTTCTTTGGAGGGAATGATGCTAAAGCTGAAACTCCAGTACTTTGGCCACCTCATGCGAAGAGTTGACTCATTGGAAAAGACTCTGATGCTGGGAGGGATTGGGGGCAGGAGGAGAAGGGGACGACAGAGGATGAGATGGCTGGATGGCATCACTGACTCAATGGACGTGAGTCTGAGTCAACTCCGGGAGTTGGTGATGGACAGGGAGGCCTGGTGTGCTGCGATTCATGGGGTCGCAAAGAGTCGGACACGACTGAGCGACTGATCTGAAGTCATAGCATAACCATTCATGCTCATTTTCTTCTCCAGAAATATTATCTCTCCTTCTCCATGTAAGGAACATAGGCCTTAAAGGGACATCTTTTGGAAAGAATATATTAAGACATGTTGTTGGTAAATTCAGAGAAGGATTTCATCTGATTTTAAGGAAAATTTCTATTTATTGAATATACAAACCATCTCTCTCTTAGAAACTTACCTGACGATTTAGTTTGGCAAAGATCAGGAGTTGGCAAGCAACCCTTGGGCCAAATCTGGCCCATCACCTGATAGTTCAAATAAAAATTTATTGGGATATACACATTTATGTGTCATGTATGGGTGGTCTCACACTACCTGGCAGAGTTCAGAAGAGACTGGGTATTCCACAGAGTCCAAAATATTTACCTGGCCATTTAAATTTTAAAAAATGCCATGAATATATTCCTTGGGAGCCATACATTTATCAGTCTATAAGTAAACAGTATATATTAACCTATACTTATGAATTACAAATAAAGTATAACAGCATATGTTAACCTACTACTTATGAGTTACAAATAATTAAGTAAGTAAAGATATTCAAGGAGCTGTTATGGCTTAAATTCAATTTTCACTATTTACACTTTAGAATACACTGGCATTTAAAGTTGACATTATCTTTCATTTTAATTTTATTCCTTTTTTGTTCTGATAAATTTTTTTTTCACAATTCTGGTTTATACCTCAAAAAAGTATGAAAAATTTCCACTGACATTCTCAATTTATAAAGGGCTTTGTATTAATATGTTATGAAAGTTACTTTGTAACAAGGAAGGAAATTCTCTCTTACCCAATCCAGTCTTTGAATAATTCCAGATCAATGTGTGTATGCAGTGTCCTTGCTTTTATCTAATATGAAGAAAGCTGATGGCCTCTGAAAGGCTTTCCAAGTTGGCCCAAGATGAAATAAATTCTCCTTAAAGTAAAATAAATGGTACCCTACAATACTATTGATATAATACATGCTACCAACAATGTCTTTCCATTTTTAATTATACATCATAGCGGAGGTCAACAGAAGAATTAGCTTTTGCTACTAAGAAAGATCTGAAAGAGATTTTACTTCATCTCTTTCTCTTTTAATGTAAAGCTCCCTCTAAGCCCTATTCTTTTAAAAATGCCAATAATAGATAATCTAAGTAAAGGTGAAATCGTTTGCTGACTTTCTTCAAAGAAAAGTGCTTCTTTAGTTGACTTAGCAAACTATTTCAAATTGACTAAAGGCTTGAACAAATATTTGATTGTTTTGGATCAATGATAATTTCTATTCTGTGAGCTTTAGCATGTAAAAGGATGTCAAGTCACTAAATACTGTGAATATTTGGATTAATTGATTTTCAACATTATATGGCCTAGGAGAAGCTACTGTGGACAGTAAAAAATTAGAAGGGAAGAAAATAAAACAATGTTAAAGAAGGAGAAACCCCCCTGGATAGGTATGACTAGAGGAAATCTTAGCATTATGTTGTGTTGGTCAGTCAGCTAGGCCTATTGGATAAATAACTCTATGTAGTACTCTGTTAAGTTACATTAGGACAATACTATGAGACCTGTGTGTGTGCGTGCTCACGTGTGTGTGTATAGGTGTAACTGAGACATGTAATATATGATAATCACATATTTGACACATTCAATGAACATTGCCATAGTCATGTGATTAATCTCAGGCTGTTTGGAAGTTTTATATATATGTGAGAGACTAGCATTATTGCAGTAATCAGCTGAAAATGTTCTAATATATCATCCCTGTGTTTGTTGATAGGACCTTTTTCTGTTGTAACTGATGGAACACTAACCCCAAATGGAATGTTAGGGTGGCAAGCAGAAAGCACAGATTTTTTTCCAACTTGTCTACTTTGAACTATTGTCCAAAATAAAATGTTTGTGGCACTCCTAGTGTTGTGATCATGACACATCAATTTGTCTTGATAACGAAACTGAGGATAGCTATTGAGTGAGCTATAAAACTAGTGAAAGACAGTGAAAGTGAAAGTGAAGTGAAGTCGATCAGTCGTGTCCAACTCTGTGCGAATCCATAGACGGCCTCCCACCAGGATCCCCCGTCCCGGGGATTCTCCAGGCAAGAACACTGGAGTGGGTTGCCATTTCCTTCTCCAATGCATGAAAGTGAAAAGTGAAAGTGAAGTCACTCAGTCATGTCCGACTCTTAGCGACCTCATGGACTGCAGCCTACTAGGCTCCTCCGTCCAATGGGATTTTCCAGGCAAGAGTACTGGAGTGGGGTGCCATTGCCTTCTCCTAGTGAAAGACAGTTCCTGCCCACAAAAGTCTTGGTCAATTCTTAGAACTAGTCTCTAAGTTACTCACTTTCTTCTCTAGTGAGTTAGAAATATCAAGGAGGGAAATAATTCAGGTCATACATGGAATCTAATAACTTCTGTTTTGAACAGTAATATCTCAATTTCAGGATGTTCTGTATGTGATATTAGTAAATATAGACTTTTTATGAAGACTGAAGAAATCACTAAATTTGATCTTTTGCTTTCTCTATACTTTCTAAACTACTAGACAAGGAGAGTATAATTTTGATGGAAGACATTGCATTAGAGATGTGATTTAGTATAAGTTTCTTACAAAATATCATACCATTGAATTAAATGCTTCTGAGCATATTAAACAGAATAAGTCTGTAATGACTCAAAAGAAGTATCCCAAGACATTTTATATAATGTATACCCATATTTAAATGAATATGATGTATACCACAAAATTTACATCCATATAAAATCAGTTATCTGGAAATTATAAACTTAAAGATCTATACTTTCACAAGAAAGAAAAAGTAATTAAATAATTTATTAGACAAAAGCCTCCAAATTATTATAATCAATTATAAAATTATTCTTCCAAATATTTTTTACCTATTTACAACAGCAATGGAGTCACAGACATAAAGAACAGACTTGTGGACACAGTGGGAAAAGGAGTGGGACAATTTAAGAGTAGCATTGAAACATTTCAGTCAGTTTAATATTACCGTATTAAAATAGCCAGTGTGAATTTACTATATGATGCAGGAAACTAAAATCTGGTACTCTGTGACAACCTAGAAGGGTGGAATGGGTGGGAGGTGCGGGGGGTAGTTCAAGCAGCAGGGGACACCTATGTACACCTATGTCTGATTCATGCTGATGTAGGTCAGAAACCAATACAGTATTGTAAAGCAATTATGCTCCAACTAAAAATACATATATATTTTTTTTATCCCAGTGCACCAGCCCCAAACATCCTGTATCCTGCATCGAACCTGGACTGGTGATTCACTTCTTATATGATATTATACATGTTTCAATGCCATTCTCCCAAATCATCCCACCCTCTCCCTCTCCTGCAGAGTCCAAAAGACTGTTCTATACATCTGTGTCTCTTTTGCTGTGTTATTTTAAAGATGGGGGTCTCCCTGAAAAAAAAAATAAAAATAAAATAAAATATTTAGACTTTGAAAAATACAAAAAAATAAATAAATAATTTTTTTAAAAAAGCAATTAAATTCTTTTATTAAATCAAGACTTCGAAATTCTCATCATGCATTTATTTAAATAAAAGTATTATGAATATGTATCTCAATATATACTTTTAAATTTATGATATACTATATATTTTAAATATAAATAAAGCTTGATTTTTTCTTCTTTTAAGATTAAGATAAGCATAGATAGATATTCTTTTTTTTTCACCCTAATAGATACTCTTGCATACCTTGCTTTAAAGACCACTGATTTGAACAACTAGGAAATAAGAGAAACCTACATTATACATTTTATTCTATTTGAAATTCTGTTAAATTGGCCACACAGTACATTTTTTTTTGTTGGATGCATTATAGATTTTCACGAGATGACTTGATTTCTGGTCCACATGGTTACTTCGTGGAGTTGACCTTCAAAACCTTGTCAGTATCTGTCATACAGGGTATAAAATTGTGTGGGCATATACATGCCTGTGCTTTTTCTCCTTTTAGATTTTCTTAATTTTAACCTTAAAATTCAATATTTTTTTGAAGTAATCCTTTGAGAACCTCACCAGCAGACATATTTCCAAATGCTCCAAAAGGTGGAGAGCAAGTTCCAGGGATGAACCTGGAAATGCCTTGAAATAGAAGTTAATCTCAGTTTCTTGCATTTTGGATTCCTCTTCTCTTCCTCAATTGTGTTCCTCATTTGAATCTCTTCACTGATGGCTCTTTCAGTCAGTTTTCAATCAATGGAGCATTTAGGAACTAGAGCTTACATCTTAGGTTTGTTGTTGTTGTTCAGTCATTCAGTTGTGTCCAACTGTTTGTGACTCCATGGACTGCAGCAAGTCAGACTTCCCTGACCTTCATCATCTCCCAGAGCTCAGTGATGCCACCCAACCGTCTCATCCTCTGTCGTCCCCTTCTTCTGCCTTCCATCTTTCTCAACATCAGGGTCTTTTCTAACGAGTCAGTTCTTCGCATCAGGTAGCTAAAGTATTGGAGTTTCAGCTTCATCATCAGTCCTTCCAATGAATATTCAGGACTGATTTCCTTTAGGATGAACTGGTTGTATCTCCTTATAGTCGAAGGGACTCTCAAGAGTCTTCTCCAACACCACAGTTCAAAAACATCAGTTCTTCAGTGCTCAGCCTTCTTTATGGTCCAACTCTCACATCCATATATGACTACTGGAAAAACCATAGCTTTGACTGTACAGGTTACAAGGGCTTAAAATATGAACTCTAGAACACCAAAGTCACTTAAAGATTCAAAGACAATAATAGTGAGAATTGAAAATTTTCACTACAATTCCCTCCTTCTTTTTCTTAAATTTCCACTAGAATGAAGTCCTTCAGAAAACATAGGGATTTTTCAAACTTTGAGATGGGGAGTAAGAGAAAGATTTGGCACAGACACAGAAAGGGCAAAATATCCACTTTATGACCTTGTTTTAGCACGTTATGTCTTTTAAATTTTTTACCTAAATCTGACCTGTATAACATAATGATTTGAGAAGATTTTTAAATAAATATAAATTCAAGTTATAAACTGACCCATCTTTGATATTTATATCCTTTAATAAAACACTAAATAATAAATCATTGTGCAAAATTAAGTACAAAGATATATTGTTGTCTTTCAAATAAAATATTTTGTGAATTTAAATTTTTGAAATAGAGTATCTTTTTTTTAATTATAGCCATGATAGATTTGCTTAGCATTTTTTCCCTTCTTTTCAGCCATGATTTTTTTTTCAGCCATGATTTTTTAAATTTATTTATTTTCAAATGAAGGATAATTGCTTTACAGTATTGTTTTGGTTTCTAGTAAACATCAGCATGAATGAGCTATAGGTCTACCTATGTCCCCTCCAGCTTGAGCATGCCTTCCACCTGCCTCCCCATCGCACCCTCTAGGTTGTTACCAAGCCCCAGTTTGAGTCCCCTGAATTTTACAGCAAATTTCCACTGGCTATCTAATTTAAAAAGTGAAAGTGAAGTCGCTCCATTGTGTCCAACTCTTTGCGACCCCATGGACTGTAGCCTACCAGGCTTCTCTGTCCATGGGATTTTCCAGGCAAGAGTACTGGAGTGGGTTGCCATTTCCTTCTCCAGGGGATCTTCCTGACCCAGGGATTGAACCCAGGTCTCCCGCATTGTAGGCAGATGCTTTACCATCTAAGCCACCAGGGAAGTCAATTTACATAGTGTAGTTTATGTTTCCATGTTATTCTTTGCATAGATCACAACCCCTCTTTCCACCCCCACTCCAGTCGAGTCCACAAGTCTGTTCTCCATGTCTGTGTCTCCATTGCTGCTCTGCAAATAGGTTCATCATTTCTACATTCCATAGAAATGGATTAGTATATAATATTTGTTTTTTTCTTTCTAACTTACTTCACTCTGTATAATAGGCTCTAGGTTCATCCACTTCATTAGGACTGATTCAAATGTATTCCTTTTTATGGCTGAGTAGTATTCCATTGTATATATGTACATAGCTTCTTTATTCTTTCATCTGTCAGTGGACATCTAGGTTGCTTCCTATCCTAGATATTTTAAATAGGACTGCAGTGAACATTGTATGTCCCTTTTTCAATTTTAGTTTCCTCAGGGTATATGTCTAGTAGTGGGATTGCTGGGTCATATGATAGTTTTATTCCTAGTTTTTAAGGAATCTCCACACTGCTTTCCATAGTGGCTATGTCAGTTTACATTCCAACCAATAGTGCAAGAGGGTTTCCTTTTCTCCAAATCCTCTTCAGCATTTATTATTTGTAGCTTTTTTTGATGATGGCCATTTTGACCAGTGTGAGTTGATGTCATGGTAGTTTTGATTTGCATTTCTCTAATAATGAGCACTGTTGAACACATTTTCATGTGTTTATTATCCATCTGTATGTCTTCTTTGAAAAAAATGTCTATTTAGGTTTTTTTCCCACTTTTTGTTGGGTTGTTTGTTTTTCTGGTACTGATTTGTATGAGCTGCTTATATATTTTGGAAATTAATCCTTTGTCAGTTCTTTTATTTGCTATTACAGTCTCCCATCCTGAGGGTTGTCTTTTTACCTTGTTTATAGTCTCCTTTACCTTAAGTTTAATTTGGTCCCACTTGTTTTTTGTTTTTATTCCCATTACTCTAGGAGATGGGTCATAGAGGATCTTGCTGTGATATATGTCATAGAGTGTTCTGCTTATGTTCCTCTAAGAGTTTTATAGTTTCTGGTCTTACATTTAGGGCTTTAATCCCTTTTGAATTTATCTTTGTGTATGGTGTAAGGAAGTGTTCTAATTTCATTCTTTTACATGTAGCTGTCCAGTTTTCCCAGCATCACTTATTGAAACTATTTGCCCCATTGTATATTCTTCCCTCCTTTGTCAAAAATAAGGAACCCATAGATGTGTCAGTTTATCTCTGAGCTCTTTATCTTGCTCCATTGGCCTATATTTTTGTTTTTGTGCCTGTACCATATTTTCTTGATGACTATAGCTTTATAGTATAGTATGAAGTCAGGAAGGTTGACTCCTCCAGTTCCATTTTTCTTTCTCAAGATTGCTTTGGCCATTCAGGGTCTTTTGTGTTTCAGTATGAACCATGAGATTTTTTTGTTCTAGATCTGTGGAAAACATCATTGGTAATTTGAAAGGGATTGCATTGAATCTGTAGATTACATTTGGTAGTATAGTCATTTTTGAAATATTGATTCTTTCAACTCAGGAAGATGGAATATCTCTCCATCTGTTTATGTCATCTTTGATTTTTTTTTTTTTCATCAGTGTCTTATATTATCCTTTATAGAGTTTTTTTGTTTCCTTAGGTAGATTTATTCCTAGGTATTTTATTCTTTTGTTGCAATGGTAAATGGGATTGATTTCTTAGCATCTAGTTCTGATATTTCATTGTTAGTGTAAAGGAATGCATCTGATTTCTGTGTATTGATTATGTATCCTGCGACTTTGCTAAATTCACTGATTAGCTGTAGTAATTTTCTGATGGTATCTTTAGGATTTTCTATGTACAGTATCATGTTGTCTGCAACCAGTGAGAGTTTTACTTCTTATTTTCCAATCTGAATTCCCTTTATTTCTTTTTCTTCTCCTATTGTTTAGCTAGGACTTCCAAAGCTATGTTGAATAAAAATGGTGAGAGTGGGCATCCTTTTCTTGTTCCTGATCTTAGGGGGAATGCTATAATGATTGCTGTGGGTTTATCATATATGACTTTTATTATGATGAGTTAAGTTCCTTCTATGCTCATTTTCTGAAGAGTTTTTTTTTTTTTTTTTTTACCATAAATGGTAAATTTATGGTTGAATTTTGAATTTTGCCAAGAAGGGTTTTCTGCCTCTGTTGAGATTATCACATGGCTTTTAATCTTTCAGTTTGTTAATATGAGGTATCACATTGATTGATTTGCATATATTGACGAATCTTTACATCCCTGGGATAAACAAAACTTGATCATGGTATATGATTTTTTAATGTGTTGTTGGATTCTGCTTGCTAAAATTTTGTTGAGGATTTTTGCATCTATGTTCATCAGTGATATTGACCTGTAATTTTCTATTTTTGGATGTTGTCATTGTCTGATTTTGGTATCAGGGTGATGGGGCCTCATAGAATGAGTTTGGAAGATTTCCTTCCTCTGCAATTTTTTGGGAAGAGTTCTAGAAGGATAGGGATTACCTCCTCTTTAAATGTTTAATAGAATTCACCTATGAGCCATCTGGGCCTGACTTTTGCTTTTGGGGAGATTTTTTTATTGTAGTTTTGATATCAATGCTTGTAATTGGCTTGTTCATAATTTCTATTTCTTCCTAGTTCAGTCTTGGAAGATTGAACTTTTCCAAGAATCTGTCCATTTCTTCCAGGTTGCCCATTTTATTCACATATAGTGGCTCATAATAGTCTCTTATGAGCCTCTGTATTTCTGCATTGTCCGTTGTGAAAGTCATTCAGTCGTGCCTGACTCTTTGTGACCCCACGGACTAGACAGTCCATGGAATTGTCCAGGCCAGAATACTGTAGTGGATAGCTGTTCCCTTCTCTAATGGATCTTCCCAACCCAGGGATGGAACCCAGTTCTTCCCCATTGCAGGCAGATTCTTTATGAGCTGAGCCACAAGGAAAGCCCAAGAATATTGGACTGAGTAGCCTGTTCTTTCTCCAGGGGATCTTCCTGACCCAGGAATCAAACTGGGATCTTCTGCATTGCAGGCAGATTCTTTACCAACTGAGCTATCATGGAAATTATTGTCTAGTGTAGCGTCTCCTTCATTTTTAATTTTGTTGATTTGCTACTTCTCCCTTTCTTTTCTGATGAGTCTGACTAATGGTTTGTCAGTTTTGTTTTTCCTCTCAAAGGACAAGCTTTTAGTTTTACTAATCTTTGTTATTGGTTTTTTTTTTTCATTTCTTTTTCATTACATAAAGGAAATAAAACTAAAAGCATAAATACAGCTCTGATCTTTACGAATTCTTTATTTCTAATAACTTTGGATTTTGTTGTTGTTGTTGTTCTTTCTCCAGTTGTTTTAATGTAAAGTTAGGTTGTCTAGTCAAAATTTTTCTTGTTTATTGAGGAAGGATGTATTTCTTAAACTAATTTATTTATTTAATTGGAGTCTAATTCAGTTCAATTCAGTTCAGTTCAGTTCATTTGCTCAGTCATGTCCAACTCTGTGCGACCCCATGAACTGCAGCATGCCAGGCCTCCCTGTCCATCACCAATTCCTGGAGTCAACCCAAACCCATGCCCATTGAGTCGGTAATGCCATCCAGCCATTGCATCCTCTGTTGTCCCTTTCTCCTGTCATCAATTTTCCCCAGCATCAGGGCCTTTTACAATGAGTCAGCTCTTTGCATCAGGTGCCCAAATTATTGGAGTTTCAGCTTCAAAATCAGTCCTACCAATGAACACCCAGGACTGATCTCCTTTAGGATGGACTGGTTGGATCTCCTTGCAGTCCAAGGGACTCTCAAGAGTCTTCTCCAACACCACAGTTCAAAAGTATCAATCCTTCAGTGCTCAGCTTTCTTTATACTCCAACTTTCACATCCATACATGACTACTGGAAAAATCATAGCCTTGACTAGACAGACCTTTTTTGGCAAAGTAATGTCTCTGCTTCTTAATATGCTGTCTAGGTTGGTCATAACTTTCCTTCCAAGGAATAAGCATCTTTTCATTTCATGGCTGCAATCACCATCTGCAGTGATTTTGGAGTCCAGAAAAATAAAGTCAGCCATGGTTTCCCCATCTATTTGCCATGAAGTGATGGGACTGGATACCATGATCTTAGTTTTCTGAATGTTGAGCTTTAAGCCAACTTTTTCACTCTCCTCTTTCACTTTCACCAAGAGGATCTTTAGTTCTTCACTTTCTGCCATAAGGATGGTGTTATCTGCATATCTGAAGTTCTTGATATTTCTCCTGGCAATCTTGATTCCAGCTTGTGCTTCCTCCAGCCCAGCGTTTCTCATGATGTACTCTGCATATAAGTTAAATAATCAGGGTGACAATATACAGCCTTGACGAACTCCTTTTCCTATCTGGAACCAGTCTGTTGTTCCATGTCCAGTTCTAATTGTTGATTCCTCTCCTGCATACGGTTTCTCAAAAGGCAGGTCAGGTGGTTGGTATTCCCATCTCTTTCAGAATTTTCCACAGTTTGTTGTGATCCACACAGTCAAAGGCTTTGGCATATTCAATAAAGAAGAAATAGATGTTTTTCTGGAAGTCTCTTGCTTTTTCCATGATCCAGCAGATGTTGGCAATTTGATCTCTGGTTCTTCTGCCTTTTCTAAAACCAGCTTGAACATCTGGAAGTTCATGGTTCATGTATTGCTGAAGCCTGGCTTGGAGAATTTTGAGCATTACCTTAGTAGCGTGTGAGATGAGTACAATTGTGCAGTAGTTAGAGCATTCTTTGGCATTGTCTTTCTTTGGGATTGGAATGGAAACTGACCTTTTCCAGTCCTGTGGTCACTGCTGACTTATTCCAGATTTGCTGGCATATTGAATGCAGAACTTTCATAGCATCATCATCCAAGAGGCTAATTACTTTACAATATTGTAGTGGTTTTTGCCATACATTGACATGAATCAGCCATGGGTATGAATGTATACTTGCTATAAACTTCCCTCTTAATGTGGGTTTAGCTGCATCCCATAGGTTTTGAGCTGTTATCTTCTCTAGGATTTTTAGAGATTTTTGATTTCTTCAGTAACCTGTTCATTATTTAGAAACATATTGTTTAATCTCCATATGTTTGTGTTTTTAACAGGTTTTTTTTTTTTTTTTTTTCCTAAGCCCTGATAATTGATATGTAGTCTCATAGAATTGTGGTCAGAAAAGATGCTTGATACAGTTTTAACTTTTTTTTGAATTTACTGAGGTTTGATTTCTGACCCAAGATGTGGTCCTGGAGAATGTTCCATGTACACTTGAGAAGAAAGTGTATTCTTATGCTTTGGGATGGAAAGCCCTAAAGACATCAATTAGTTCCATTTGGTTTAATGTTTCATTTGTGTTTCCTTATTAATTTTCTGTTTTGATGATCTGCCCATTGTTGTAAGTGTGATGTTAAAGTTCCTTACTGTTATTATGTTGATGTCAATTTCCCCTTTTATGTCAGTATTTGTTTTATGTATTGAGGTGCTCCTATGTTGGGTTCATAAATATTTACAGTTGTTATGTCTTCTTCTCAGATTGATCCCTTGATCATTATGTAGTATCCTTCTTTATCTCTTGTGATATTCTTTATTTTAAAGTCTATTTTGTCTGAAATGAGGATTGCCACTCCAGCTTTGTTTGATTTCCATTTGCATGGAAAATGTTTTTCCATCCCTTTACTTTCAGTCTGTCTGTGTCTCTAGGTCTGAAGTTGATTTCTTGTAGACAACATATATATGGGTCTTGTTTTTGTATCCATTCAGACAATCTGTGTCTTTTGGTTGGAGCAATTAATCCATTTACATGTAAATTAATTATTGATATATATGTTTCTATTGGCATTTTCTTAATTGTTTTGGGTTTGTTTTGTAGATCTTTCCTTTCTCGTGTTTACTGCCTATATAAGTTCCTTTAAGATTTGTTGTAAAGCTGGTTTAAGGGGACAACAGAGGATGAGATTGTTGTATGGTATCACTGACTCGATGGACATGAATTTGAGTAACCTCGGGGAATTGGTGATGGACAGAAAAGCCTAGTGTGCTGCAGTCAGTGGGGAAATGGCATGCTTCAGTCCATGTCTGCACTCAAAGAGTCAGACACGACTGGGTGATTGAACTGACTGACTGAAAGCTGGTTTGCTGTGTTAAATCTCTTAACTTGCTTGTCTCTAAAGCTTTTGAGTTTTCCATCAATTTTAAATGTGATCCTCGCCAGGTAGAGTGATCTTGGTTGTAGATTTTTCCTTTCAGTTCTTTATATATATGCTGCCATCCCCATCTGACCTGCAGAGTTTCCACTGGAAGATCAGCTGTTAATCACATGAGTTTTCCCCTATATGTTACTTGCTGGTTTTAATATTCTTTCTTTGTGTTTAATCTCTGTTAGTTTGATTATAATCTCAGTTAGAATGTCTCAAGGTGTTTCTACTTGGGTTCATCCTGTATAGAACTCTGCACTTTTTGGACTTTATTATTTCCTTTCCTGCACTGAGGAAGTTTTCAACTATAATCTCTTCCAATTTTTTCTCAATGCCTTTCATTTTCTCTTCTCCCTCCAGGACTCCTATAACTCAATTGTGGTGCATGTAATACTGTCCCAGAGGTCTCCGAGGTTATCCTCACTTCTTTTCCTTCTTTTCCCTTTATTCTGCTTTAAACTATTCTCTAACTAGTGGGAGTTCTCACTAGTTAATTCTCCCTGGGGTTAGGAATTTCCTGGTAGTCAAAAGTCTTGTTGTTAGTGCTTCCACTACAAAGGCTTAGGGCCCAATCTCTAGCCAGGGAAGTGAGATTCCACAGGTGGTTTGTTATGGCATTAAAGGGTATTAAAACAAACACACTAAAACATGAAACAAAAGGCAAACCCCAGACAAATGACAAATTCAAAATCAACGAATGTTAACAGACAAACAAACAAAAAATGGAGTATATGCACACACATACACACACAAACAAAATCAACAAATCAGAAAAATAAAGGAAAATAGAAGAGATTGACCCAGTGAGCAAAGGAAAGGAAAAATGATATCAACCACTTAAAAACAAAACTAACTAAAGCATAAACTGGAAAATAAAATCAAAGCAATGTGCCAACTGGGAAATAAAGCAAAAAAAGCAAAACAGACTAATAAACATGGTGAGTAAAAGAGAGAAAAAGAAGAAAAGAAAGAATAGAAAAGCAAAGTTAAATAGAGGTAGATGAAGAAGATTTATATACATTAAAGAATAAATGCAACAGGAAAAGAATTAGAAAAACAAGCTAAAGAATACATGTAGAAAAGTAATAATAATAAATTTTAAATAAAATTTTAAAAAGGAAAAAAAAAAAACCCTCAAAACTGTGAAAATAACAGTCAGAAGTGTTTAAATGAAAAAACTGTGATTAAAATTATTATCAAAAGCATAAATAGATTTAACAGTACTAATAAAATCAACAACTATAGCAATATAGGAGAAAAAAAGAAATAAGAAATAAAATTCAGAAGCAACTGTCAAAGAAGTTAAAATGTAAGAATAATAAATGTTTTGCTTGGATCTCAGCTGTCAGTATCCTTTCCCTCATTGTGAGTCACAGTCCACCTCACCTGTCTAGGACTCCAAATACTGGGCTGGTCTTTGGACCTGCTGCTCTGGGAGCAGCTCAGACTCTAATCTGGACCGACTCCTATATGTTCTGGCCTCAATGTCCACATCTGCAGTGCAAGTGTATTTTCTTTTGTGGGAACTCTCATTGTCCTTTTATATATTCTATAGACACAAAGTCTGACTAGTTGATTGTGTGGATTTAATCTGCATCTTGTACAGCTGGTGGGAAGGTTTTGGGTTCTCTTCCTTAGCCACTCCGTCCTTGGGTTTCAACTGTGGTTTTATTTCCACCTCAGTGTGTGAGTCATCCACAGGTGTTGCTCCTGTGGCTGCCCTGGAGGACTTGGGTCTACCCAGGGAGGACCAGGTGTAGAGGCGGTGCAGGTACTTGGATCGCAGGGGCCCTAGCAGCACAAGGTACTTAGAGGAGCTGGTGGCTAGGACAGCAGGAAGGATGGTGCTCTAAGGGTTTTTTCTAGCCTCAGGCTATAGGGGATAGAGCATGGAGGTGGCACAGGAGCTTGGATCACAGGGAGCCTGGCAATACCAGATACTCAGGGATACCAGCAGCTCTCATCACAGGCAGAATGGCGCTATTAGGATTTTCTTCTATCTTCTGGAAGCTTTGCCCCAGTGAGAGTTGAACATAAAGGTGGTGCTGCCATTTAGATAGTGGGAACTCTGGCAGAACTAGTGTGCAGGGACATCAACTGCCTCAGCCACAGCAGTTATGGGTCCTGTTAGAGTCTTTTTCTAGTCTCTTGCAGTTGGTGATCAGAAGGCTTCTTTGGCTGGTCCTTATCTGTTGCTTGGCCCTTTTTGGCAGTTATAGGGCCCCTGGGTTGGGATCCTTCTGTTGTTTGGTGCATCAGGCACTGAAAGGGCCACCTTGGCTGGGATCCTTCTCTATGGTTCAGTGTGTCAGGTGCTTTAAATGGCCTCCTTCTCTGGGGTCTTTCAGTTGCCTGGCTGACATGTGGGGAGAGAGAGGCTATAGTGATGACTCCACTTCCTGTGTGTGACTCAGCAGTATCGCCCTACGTCTGTTTGCCTGGCTTTCTTTCACATGCGTTTCCCACTGAGATCTCCTCCCTCAAGTCCCTGTGGGACATATCTTCACATTCAACAGCAGAGCTTGCCCTTGGTGGCTCTCCAATCTCAATGCTCAAGTCTGCAGCTGCTGCACTCTCTAGGGGACTTGTGTCCCTGTCTTGGAGAAGGAAACGACAACCCACTCTAGTACTCTTGCCTAGAAAATCCCATGGACCGAGAAACCTGTTGTCCATGGGGTCGCAAAGAGTCGGACATGACTGAGCAACTTCGCTTTCACTTTCTGGGGTACATATGGCTGTGGCAAGGGTTGTCTGTGTGATACTCATTCCATTCAGACTGTCACAGATCAGCTGCTTCACTCCCCAACAGCCTCAAATGTTCACCTCTGTCCCAAACAGTTGCCCCAATGTGGGGATCTGACCCCTGCTTCAGTTTCCTCACTCACCCAGGACCAAATCCAGTCCTACTCAGTATCCTCTTTTTTGTCCTCCTTCCTTTGTCCTACAGAGTTTTGCATGGTTCTATACATTCTTTATAGGCTATCCAATCACCAACTGCCAGAGACTAGAAAAAGACTCTAATAGGACCATAGCTCCTGCAGCTGAGGCTGTTGATATCCCTGCACACTTGGTGCTGCTAGAGTTCCCACTAACTAAGCAGGAGGAGAAGGGGACAACAGAGGATGAGATGGTAGGATGGCATCACTGACTCAATGGACATGAGTTTGAGCAAGCTCTGTGAGTTGGTGATGGATAGTGAAGCCTGGCATGCTGCAATCCAAGGGGTCACAGAGAGCTGGACAGGACTGAGTGATTGAACTGACTGACCGATATTTTCTTTTACAGTGGTCACATAATCTCGCATGCTCTCAGCTGGTGTTCTACAAGATCTTCTGTGTCTGGCAATGTATTCCTGATGTATCCATGGAGAGAGATGTACTGCACATCCACCTACTCCTTGCCATCTTGGGTCTCCTCATTTCCAGACATGGTTTTAGAAACACAAACTCTGACACGATTATAAAATTATAGACTAGAAATGATTAGGAATGGCCTTGAAGAGTAACTTTATTCCATTCCAGATAAGAATACACCCAAATAATTTCAGACAGAGTAACATCTACTCTGCTTTTAAATTCTGTCTCCTCTGCAGTGTGTTAAATGGTGGCCTTGAAAGGAGTTGTCCATGTCACAATCCCCAGAATCTGCGAATGTGACTTGATTTGGAAATAGGATCTTTTCAGATGTAATCAAGTTAAGAAGAGGTCATACTGAATTGGAGTAGACTCTTATAAAAAGAGAAATTTGGACACAGACTCAGTAAGGGGAATGCTATGTGAAGATAGAGATATCCAGGGGAGAACCTCTTGACAAGATGGAGGCAGAGATTGGAGTGATGCATCTCTAAGCCAAGAAATACCAACGACTGCTGTTAACTACCAGAAGCTGGGAGAAAGGAATGTAATGGAGTCTTTTCCAGAGTCTCTGGAGAGGGCACTGCCCTGTCAATACTTTGACTTTTAACTCCTAGCTTCCAAAATAGTAAGAGAATAAACCTTTCTTGTCGTAAGCTACCCAGTTTGTGGCAATATATATATATATTTTTTTAATGTCAACCATGGATGACTAGCACAACTTCTCAATTACCTAATTAGAATAACTTTCATAATTTCATGGTTTTGCCTAAGATTAGCTGTGGGTTATGTGTCAACTTTATACATGTCCCAACATGAAAAGACAGGATAGATGAGGAAAGTCAGTTTGGGTGTAGAAGAAGCATGGTGCAACAAAGTAAAAAAAAAAAAAAAAAAAGTCATTTAAAGACATATATATATATATATATATATTTTTTTTTTTTTTTTTTTGTCTACCAACTAGTGGACCTCTATTAGTGTAATGCCTCTCCTTTTTGTTCTAAGAACAAAGAAAGGGAAATTAGAAAATAAAAACTTGGTTTAAGCTCTCTAAATATTACATCTAAATATTAAATTTATTTTCCCTTGATTTGTTTTCTGTTTTCTAAAAGCTAAGCTGACTTTTTCTTCATTCTTGTATTATACTCAATACTAATCACAAACCTGCACTTTCCATTTCTCTTAAAAATATTAGTTACCTAAAACATTATTCAATCCCTGCTTCCAATTTTCAAATTGTAGTATAAATAAGAATCACTGGTGTATTATTACAAACTGCAGATTGTTTATTCATTGACTTTGATGTGAGACCAGTATTCTTTTATCAATTTATAACTCTAATGCTGGGATTTGTGTGTCACACTTTGGGAAACATGCTCTTGTACATCTGGCTCATCTGATGGCAGTGAGCTCTAGTGAAAAACCAAAGTATCCAGGCATTATGTCTCAATTATAATTCAAATTCCATTTTTCCTGAAACTAATTTATATGGTATTAAGCCTAATGCTTTTTTCTGTGACCCTGAGAATGAATGCTTATATATAGTTTTCCAGGTTCCTCAGCAGGTTGTTCTGTCTGCTTGACAGTTTTATTCATTTTCCTTGTTAGAGATTTAGGGGGAGTGGATAGGCTTGCCCCTCCCCCACCCAAACTCTCCTTATAATATACATACCCCTTCCATCAACTCTCCTCCTCACCCCAGCACCTCCCAGTGGTGGGGCATATGATCATTCTTCCAAATCAAGATTTGACATGTGAAAAATTACAAATAATTAACCAGAAAAATATTGAGCATGTTCACTATTTTTAGTTCAATGTACAGGAATCAGAGAATAGGTGATTGTATCTAGAATCTTATTTACTTTTTTATTCTCAATGTTCTATGGATACCTCTGGCAAAGAGCAGGTTTATAGATTCACTAGTTAATGGCAACCCACTGCAGTGTTCTTGCCTGGAGAATCCCAGGGATGGGGGAGCCTGGTGGGCTGCCGTCTATGGGGTCACACAGAGTCGGACACGACTGAAGTGACTTAGCAGCAGCAGCAGCTACAATTTCTTGACTTAAAATTTCTTGACTCTTATTGGGAATCATGAACTCCATTTTGATTTCAGATTTTTAAATGAAGATTAAATTTTTATTTAGATGCACTTGGAGATATTGTTTCAGCTGGCTAATATCTGACTCTTATCTTAGCACATGCTGAAACCAGAATTTCTAGCATTGGGTAGCTTGTTTCAGGAACAAAAAGGGCTGGTTATTTACCATTTTAATTTTCTCTGACTCTTGAGAAAAATCACTGCTTCAAAGTGCAAATTTAAAGGAAAAATTAAATTATAGCTAAGAGAGTACAAAATGTTGATATTTTTGATTGTTGTCTCCTGAGTTCATCCTAAAATAATTATTTTTCAGAAGATGATAAAAAAGACCAAGTTAGTTCATTTTTACTTATGTAGACTGCTGCTGCTGCTAAGTCCCTTCAGTCGTGTCCAACTCTGTGCGACCCCATGGACGGCAGCCCACCAGGCTCCCCCATCCCTGGGATTCTCCAGGCAAGAACACTGCAGTGGGTTGCCATTGCCTCCTCCAATGCATGAGTGAAAAGTGAAAGAGAAGTTGCTCATTCGTGTCCGACTCTTAGCGACCCCATGGACTGCAGCCTAACAGGCTCCTCCATCCACGGGGTTTTCCAGGCAAAAGTACTGCAGTGGGGTGCCATTGCCTTCTCCGACTTATATAGACTACAGTTCATATCAGATGAGATCAGTCGCTCAGTCGTGTTCGACTCTTTGCGACCCCATGAATCACAGCACACCAGGCCTCCCTGTCCATCACCAACTCCCGGAGTTGACTAGACGCATGCCCATCGAGTCAGAGATGCCATCCAGCCATCTCATCCTCTGTCGTCCCCTTCTCCTCCTGCCCCCAATCCCTTCCAGCATCAGAGTCTTTTCCAATGAGTCAACTCTTCACATGAGGTGGCCAAAGTACTGAGTTTCAGCTTTAGCATCATTCCTTCCAAAGAAATCCCAGGGCTGATCTTCAGAATGGACTGGTTGGATCTCCTTGCAGTCCAAGGGACTCTCAAGAGTCTTCTCAAACACCACAGTTCAAAAGCATCAATTCTTCAGTTCTCAGCCTTCTTCAAAGTCCAACTCTCACATCCATACATGACCACAGGAAAAACCATAGCCTTGACTAGACGAACCTTTGTTGGCATAGTAATGTCTCTGCTTTTCAATATGCTATCTAGGTTGGTCATAACTTTCCTTCCAAGGAGTAAGCGTCTTTTAATTTCATGGCTGCAATCACCATCTGCAGTGATTTTGGAGACCAGAAAAATAAAGTCTGTCACTGTTTCCATTGTTTCCCCATCTATTTCCCATGAAGTGATGGGACCAGATGCCATGATCTTAGTTTTCTGAATGTTGAGCTTTAAGCCAACTTTTTCACTCTCCTCTTTCACTTTCATCAAGAGGCTTTTTAGTTCCTATTCACTTTCTGCCATAAGGGTGGTGTCATCTGTATATCTGAGGTTATTGATATGTCTCCTGGCAATCTTGATTCCAGCTTGTGTTTCTTCCAGTCCAGCGTTTCTCATCATGTACTCTGCATATAAGTTAAATAAACAGGGTGACAATATACAGCCTTGATGAACTCCTTTTCCTATTTGGAACCAGTCTGTTGTTCCATGTCCAGTTCTAACTGTTGCTTCCTGACCTGCATACAGATTTCTCAAGAGGCAGGTCAGGTGGTCTGGTATTCCATCTCTTTCAGAATTTCCCACAGTTTATTGTGATCCACACAGTCAAAGGCTTTGGCATAGTCAATAAGGCAGAAATAGATGCCTTTCTGGAACTCTCTTGCTTTTTCTATGATCCAGCAGATGTTGGCAATTTGATCTCTGGTTCCTCTACCTTTTCTAAAACCAGCTTGAACATCAGGAAGTTCACGGTTCACATATTGCTGAAGCCTGGCTTGGAGAATTTTGAGCATTACTTTACTAGCATGTGAGATGAGTGCAAATATGTCGTAGTTTGAGCATTCTTTGGCTTTGCCTTTCTTTGGGATTGGAATGAAAACTGACCTTTTCCAGTCCTGTGGCCACTGCTGAGTTTTCCAAATTTGCTGGCATATTGAGTGCAGCACTTTCACAGCATCATCTTTCAGGATTTGGAATAGCTCAACTGTAATTCCATCACCTCCACTAGCTTTGTTCATAGTGATGCTTTCTAAGGCCCACTTAAATTCACATTCCAGGATATTTGGCTCTAGGTCAGTGATCACACCATTGTGATTATCTGAGTCATGAAGATCTTTTTTGTACAGTTCTTCTGTGTATTCTTGCCACCTCTTCTTAATATCTTCTGCTTCTGTTAGGTCCATACCATTTCTGTCCTTTATTGAGCCCATCTTTGCATGAATTATTCCTTTGGTATCTCTGATTTTCTTGAAGAGATCTCTAGTCTTTCCCATTCTGTTGTTTTCCTCTATTTCTTTGCATCGATTGCTGAAGAAGGCTTTCTTATCTCTTCTTGCTATTCTTTGGAACTCTGCATTCAGATGTTTATATCTTTCCTTTTCTCCTTTGCTTTTCACTTCTCTTCTTTTCACAGCTATTTGTAAGGCCTCCCCAGACAGCCATTTTGCTTTTTTGCATTTCTTTTCCATGGGGATGGTCTTGATCCCTGTCTCCTGTACAATGTCACGAACCTCATTCCATAGGTCATTAGGCACTCATCTAACAGATCTAGTCCCTTAGATCTATTTCTCACTTCCACTGTATAATCATAAGGGATTTGATTTAGGTCATACCTGAATGGCCTAGTGGTTTTTCCTACTTTCTTCAATTTAAGTCTGAATTTGGCTATAAGGAGTTCATGATCTGAGCCACAATCAGCTCCTGGTCTTGTTTTTGCTGAATGTATAGAGCTTCTCTATCTTTGGCTGCAAAGAATATAATCAATCTGATTTCGGTGTTGACCATCTGGTGATGTCCATGTATAGAGTCTTCTTTTGTGTTGTTGGAAGAGGGTGTTTGTTATGACCAGTGCATTTTCTTGGCAAAACTCTGTTAGTCTTTGCCCTGCTTCATTCCATATTCCAAGGCCAAACTTGCCTGTTACTCCAGGTGTTTCTTGACTTTCTACTTTTGCATTCCAGTCCCCTATAATGAAAAGGACATCTTTTTTGGGTGTTAGTTCTAAAAGGTCTTGTAGGTCTTCATAGAACCATTCAACTTTAGCTTCTTCAGCGTTACTGGTTGGGGCATAGATTTGGATTACTGTGATATTGAATGGTTTGCCTTGGGAACGAACAGAGATCATTCTGTCGTTTTTGAGATTGCATCCAAATACTGCATTTCGGACTCTTTTGTTGACCATGATGGCCACTCCATTTCTTCTGAGGGATTCCTGCCCGCAGTAGTAGATATAATGGTCATCTGAGTTAAATTCACCCATTCCAGTCCATTTCAGTTCGCTGATTCCTAGAATGTCGACATTCACTCTTGCCATCTCTTGCTTGACCACTTTCAATTTGCCTTGATTCATGGACCTGACATTCCAGGTTCCTATGCAATATTGCTCTTTACAGCATCGCACCTTGCTTCTATCACCAGTCACATCCACAGCTGGGTATTCTTTTTGCTTTGGCTCCATCCCTTCATTCTTTCTGGAGTTATTTCTCCACTGATCTTCAGTAGCATTTGGTCACCTACTGACCTGGGGAGTTTCTCTTTCAGTATCCTTCATTTTGCCTTTTCATACTGTTCATGGGGGTCTCAAGGCAAGAATACTGAAGTGGTTTGCCATTTCCTTCTCCAGCGGACCACATTCTGTCAGATCTCTCCACCATGACCCGCCTATCTTGGGTTGCCCCACGGGCATGACTTAGTTTTATTGAGTTAGACAAGGCTGTGGTTCTAGTGTGATTAGATTGACTAGTTTTCTGTGAGTATGGTTTCAGTGTGTTTGCCCTGTGATGTCCTCTTGCAACACCTACCGTCTTACTTGGGTTTCTCTTACCTTGGGCATGGGGTATCTCTTCACGGCTGCTCCAGCAAAGCGCAGCCATTGCTCCTTACCTTGGACAAGGGGTATCTCCTCACCGCCGCGCTTCCCGACTTTCAACATGGGATAGCTCCTCTAGGCCCTCCTGCTCCCACGCAGCCAATTTGTAATTTAAAAATTTCCACTTTATTGGAATGTCTTGGAATAATCACTTGACCTTGAAGTTTCCTAAAAGATTATGGATTAGATTATGAATTTATGCCTATGGAAAATAAATGCATTTTTCATTCATTTATTCATTAATGTACTCACCTACTTGATCAAAAGAGGATTTAATATTTACTTGATAAACTTGATCCAAAAGAGATTTAGTATGATGGTGGAAGTGGGATAGGGGGTGGGCTTTGTGGTCAGACCTGACTCTTTCACGTATTTATTTCATATGATGAATTAGTTAAATTTCTAAGCCTAATTTTCTTTATCTGCTAATGGAAGCTTAATAGTACCTGCTTCACTGAGTTGTTGTGAAGACTGAATGTATGTTATGAAATTAATAAATAATTCATGTTAATCATTAGTATGAGTTGTCAGGTTTTAATCACTTATTGTAGCAGGAAGAGGAAATGTCAGACATTAACTGTATATGGGGAGGCACTCCTCAGTCCTAGGCTCCCACTAGCCAACTTTCTGTCTCTATGGAGTTGCCTATTGTAGACATTTTATATAAATGGAATCACACCTATGAGGATGACAGCAAGCTTCAACACCTATTTGGTGGAAAGGGCTCTATTAAAGTTCATTTTGTTCATTCAAAGGGAATCTGAGAGGCTAGACCACATTCTCTAAGAAAACAGGTTTGAAATCCCAAGAATGGGTGAAGATCATGGCTTTCTGACAGCCAGAGGTAATGGAGGGAGAACTACCCCAGCAACTGCTGCAAGAGAGGAAAACAGTAGAAAAGAAGTCCAGGAATTTTTCCCTCTTCCCATATATTGATAAATCTGAACTTCATAAAAGAATTTCAGCTGGTACTCACATTAATGCTACAATGAGGAAAGAAAAGATGATCCCAGTAAAGTAGAGAACATGAGAACATTAAATTGTATTACTATGTATAAGGAACAAAATAACAAAAATGAGAAATAATTTATGCAACAAATATTTATTGAGTTCCTAATCTATTGTAGTTTTTGAAGATAATTCTGTTAAAGAAGATTACAAAAGGAAGAAAATTTCTTCTTTATAATATTTACATTCTAGTGAGCACATATGGAAATGGTAAAAGCATCAAAGGCAGTAAATGCATGTCAGGAGAGTGATGGAGGACGAATCTGAAGGTTGTAAGAGTGAGCTATGAGAAGATTAGGGGACAATGCATTTTGGGTGGAAGGGAAGAGTAAGCACGTCCTGAGCTAAGATTATGTCAATGTGGCTGAGTGGAGTAAGATGTTAAGGATGTGGAAGAAATCAGTTCAAAGAAGCAGGTTAAGACGTCAGAGGAAGAAAAGGAAAAATAAAGGTAAGAACAGAAATTGAAGTGAGGAATGGATATTTATACATAATTAACATTAAAATAAGTGGGATGGACTAGAATCTATGAACTCTTGAACAATAGTTTGTAGGTGTTTTGAAGATGAGGGTCACCACAAGGATATCATCAGTGGAAATGGAGATGAAGTAATGAATCTGAAATTATTCAAGAGAAAAATGGAAGGCTTGGTAAATTGGAGAATGAAATTAGAAGATGAATAAGAGAGGGCTGACCCAAAGACCATCTTAAAGTTTTTTCAATTGGGAGAGCTCTGTGGTTGTATCATTGATAGAGAACAAAGCTGATCGGAAGAAATAAGCATCAGTGTTGAAATGCTTAAGGATGAATGGGTGCTTAAGGATGCTTAAGGATGAATATTCCAGAGGAAATTTCTAATTAAAATGTTGGCCATTCACCAATACCCTCCTGGACCCCAGGAGTGGTCACAGGCCCTACATACTGCCTCCTGTGTCCCAGAAATGGTAAAATCAGGAGTGGTCATGATTCCCCACCAACTCACCTTTGAACTCTGGGACTGATCATTGGCCCTAGTCAACACCTATCCAAACTCCAGAAGTGCTTGTTAGCTGTCTCTACTCCCACCATGTGCCCTGGAGTTGCAGTTGAGTCAACCACTGGCAAGAGCCTTAAGACCAAGGACCAGCCACTGCATCTGCACATCCCCTACCAAGGGGATAGCAAGCAATCAGTACATGCTGAGTAAAGAGGCAGCAGGCGATCAAACTAAAAACAGCCCTCTATGCGATTATTGTATTAATATAAAATATATTATTATAAAATTATTGTAATATGAAATTATATATTATATAATTATATTTTATATTAAAATATATAATTTCAAATAATTATATTACATAACAATTATATTGTATATAATTATTGCATATATAATTATATTATAGATTAAATATAATAATTGTATATTAAATATATAAAATTATACATAATCATACATATAATTGTTATATATCAGTTCAGTTCAGTCGCCCAGTCATGTCCGACTCTTTGCAACCCCTTGAACCACAGCACGCCAGGCATCCCTATCCATGACCAGCTCCCAGAGTCCACCAAAACCCATGTCCATTGAGTTGGTGATGCCATCCAACCATCTCATTCTTTGTCGTCCCCTTCTCTTCCTGCCCTCAATCATATATATATAATATATAATAAATGCATATACAATTATATATAAAATATATAATATAAAATAAGTTAATATATAATATATTAATCCCACACAAGCACAGGGATTCCCTTCACATACAAATAGCCCTCTAAGACCATAGTAGATAACTATTTCTCATAAACTCACAGAGCAAGAGAAATATAAGTAAAATGATGAAGCAAGGGAATCACTCCCAGTTAAAAGACCAAGAGCATTTCCCTAAAGGAACAAATCATGAAGCAGACTTCTTCAGTTTAACTGATATAAAATTAAAAAGGAAATAATAAAAATATGGAAAGAAGTAAGAAAAACCATTGACAGAAATGCAGAGTACTATAAAAAGGAATTATAAACTATACAATATAATACTTACAAGGAAACTATACAAAAAAAAAAAAAAATCAGAAAAATTATTTGCAGAGATGAAAGCTGAGCTAAAGCTAATAGCAGATTGAATAATGCAGAAGAATAGATAAACAGCCTGGAAGATAGATAATGGAAATCACCTAATCAGGATATCAGACAGAAAACAAAATGAAAAAAAAAAAAAAGAGTTGACATAATATAAAGTGTGCCAGTCTACACATAATAGGGACTTCAAAAGGAAAACAAAGAGAAAAGGAGATTGAATATGTATTTGAAGATATGAAAACTTACCAAATCTAAGGCAGGAAACAGATATCCAGGAATAAGAAATACAAAGGGCCCCAAACATGATAAACCCAAATAGAGTGCACAAAAATCATATTGTAAAAAATGGCAAAAGTTAAAAAGAAGATTCTAAAGGCAAGAGAAAAGCAAGTGCTTTTTACAAGGGAACCTATATAAGGGTATAAACTTATTTCTCTACAAAAACATTGCAAGCCAGAATGGACTGGGAAGATATATTCAGAGTTGTGAAAGGGAAAAATCTGCAACCTATGCTACTCTGCCCATCAAGACTTTTAGATTATAAAGAGAGAGGACATTTTTTCAGACAAGCAAAAATTAAAGGAATACAACAAATCTAGATCTATCCAAAAGTAAATATTGAAGGGTATTCTCTAGACAATTAATAAGAATCTATAGGAAAGGGAAAAACAATTGACAAATAAATCACTCAAATAAGCCAGTACAGAGATTTAAAAAAATCAGAAGTGCTAACAATCACAATGAACAGCAAAGGATGAACCTGAAGTAAAAGAGGACATCAAAATAATAAAATGTGGGAAAGGAGAGTAAGAAAATGTAGACCACCTCTCCCCACCCACCCACCCGAACGTGCTTAAGCATATATAACTACTTGTCTAAAGCAAGTAGGTAAAAAAGGGGTGGGTGTTAGCATACTTGGAAAACAAGGTAAGAACAAATAAAAAATACACAATAGATTTATAAAGAAACAAAAAGAAAAATGTTATGGAAGAAAATCTTAAATCATAAAAGGAAAGGGACAAAGAAGAAATATAAGACCAATAAGAAAACAAGGTTTAAAATCTTAGTAAATATATATCCATCAATAGCTGCCTTAAATGTCACTGGATTAAATGCTCTAATCAAAAGACAAAGGGTGGAAGAATGGATGAGAAAACAAGAACCTATAATATGCTACTTACAAGAGACCCTCTTTAGGGCAGAGGACACACACATTGAAGGGATGGAAAAAGAGATTACATACAAATCAAAGTGACACAGTGGGAGTTGTAAGACTCATATTGGACAAAGAAGATTTTAAAACAAAGGCCATAAAGAAAGGTAAAGAAGGACATTAGATATGGTTAAAAGGATCAACAGAAGAAAAGGATTTTACACTCATAAAAATATATGCCCCTACTGAAGGAGCACCTAAATACAGAAAGCAAATACTAACAGATATAAAGGGAGAAATTTTCAGGAACACAGTAATAGTAGGACACTTTAACACCCCACTCACATCAATGGATGTATCTTCCAGATAGGGAATCGGAAAAGCAAAAGAAGTACTAATTATGCAACAGAACAGTTAGATTTGATATTTTCAGGACATTAGATTAAAAAAAAAAAGTGGAATACATATTCTTTTCAAGTGCACATGGAAGATCCTCTAGGATTGACCACATACTAGGGCACACAGGAAGCAGAAACAAAAATTAAGAATATAGAAATTGTTCCAAGCATCTTTTCTGATCAGAACAATATGAAACTTGAAATTAGCCACATGAAAAGAAATGAGAAAAAGAGTGATTACTTGGAGACTAAACAACATGTTACTAAAACACCAATAAGTCAACAATGAAATCAAAGAGGAAATAAAAAATTAAGTTGAGACAAATGACAATGAAAACAGAATCATACAAAATCTATGAAATGCAGCAAAAGCAGTTATTAGAGGAAAGTTCCTAGTAATACAAGCTTTCCTCAAAAAATGAGAAAAATCTAAAATAAACAATCTAAACTACAACTTAAAAGAAGAAGAAGAAGAATAAAAAACTAAATTCAACATAAGAAAGATAATAAATATCAGAAAGAAAATAAATAAAACAGAAATTTAAGAAACAAGAGCTTCTTTTTTGAAAGGATAGACAAGCTTGACAAACATCTGGCCAGGTTAACCACAAAGAAAAGAAAAAACACAAACAAAATAAGAAATGAAAAATGAGATATAACTACCACAGAACAATAAAAAATAAAAATAAAAAGGAGGGAGGGATACTCCCCAAGTTGCTCAGTGGTAAAGAATCTGACAGCCAATGCAGGAGACCTGGGTTGGAAAGATCTCCTGGAGGAGGAAATGGCAATTCAAGTATTCTTGCTTGGGAAATTCCATGCACAGAGGAGCCTGGCGGGCTATAGCTCATGGGATCGCAAAGAGTCAGACACAACTAAATAACAACCACCACAACAATAAATGCACAATTATATGCCAAAAAATTTATCAATGTAAGACACACTGACAAGTTTCTAGAAATATGCAGCCCACCAAAGTGAGTCAAAAAGAAACAGTTTGATCAGAGAAAGAACCTGTAACTTAAAAAAAACTTTCTACAAACAAAAGTCCAGTATCAGATGGCTTCACATGCAAAGTCTACCAAACATACCAAGGACTTATGCAGATCCTTCTCAAACTCCTTTTTAAAATTATTATTTATTCTTTTAACTTTTATCTCTATATTGGGGTATAGCCAATTAGCAATGTTGTAATAGCTTCAGATAAACAGCAAAAGGATTCAGCCATACATACTTATATATCTATTCTCCCCTAACTCCCCTTCCCTCAAGGCTGCCACATAATATTGAACAGATTTTCATGTGCTATAAAGTAGGTCCTTGTTGGTTATCAATTTTAAATATAGGAATGCCTACATGTGCATCCCAAACTTCTCAAACTCTTAAACAATTAAAGCGGAGGAAAAACTCTCATGGACATTGTATAAGGCCACCATTCAGTTCAGTTCAGTCGTTTAGTCATGTCTGACTCTTTGCGACCCCATGGACTCCAGCACACCAGGCTTCCCTGCCCATCACCAACTCCTGGAGCTTGCTCAAACTCACATCCATCAAGTCAGTGATGCCATCTAACCATCTTATTCTCTGTCATCTCCTTCTCCTCCTGCCTTCAATCTTTCCAAGCAACACGGTCATTTCCAATGAGTAGTTCTTCACATTAGGTGGCCAAAGTATTGGAACTTCAGCTTCAGCCCTTCCCATGAATATTCAGGGTTGATTTCTTATAAGATTAACTGGTTTTATCTCCTTGTAGTCTAAGCGACTTGCAAGAATCTTCTTCAACACCACAGTTCAAAAGCATCAATTATTTGGCACTCAGCTTTCTTTATAGTCCAACTCTCACATCCATACATGACTACTGGAAAAATCATAGCTTTGACTAGATGGAACTTTGTTGGCAAAGTAATGCCTCTGCTTTTTACTATGCTGTCTAGGTTGGTCATAGCTTTTCTTTTTTTTTTTTTTTAATTTATTTTTTCATAGCTTTTCTTCCAAGGAGCAAGTGTCTTTTAATTTCATGGCTGCAGTCACCATCTGCAGTGATCTTAGCCCCTTCTCTAAATAAATCCTGTCACTGTCTCTATTGTTTTTCCATCTATTTGCCATGAAGTGGTGGGACCAGATTCCATGATCTTAGTGTTTTGAGTGTTGAATTTTAAGCCAGGTTTTTCACTCTTTTCTTTCACTTTCATCAAGAGGCTCTAAAGTTCTTCGCTTTCTGCCATAAGTGAAATGGTGTCATGATATGGTGTCATCTGCATATCTGTGGTTGTTGATATTTCTCCTGGCAATCTTGATTCCTGCTTGTGCTTCATCCAGCCTGGCATTTCACATGATGTACTGTGCATATAAATTAAATAGGCAGGGTAAAAACATACAGCCTTGACGTACCCCTTTCCCCATTTGGAACCAGTCTGTTGTTGAAGCCACCATTACCCTGATGCCAAAACCAGACAAAGACATCACCAAAAAGAGAATTACACGTCAATATCTTTTAGAAGTATAGATGCAAATATTCTTAACAAAATATTAGCATACTGAATCCAACAGCACACAAAAAAGTTCATACACAATGACTAAGTGTGATTCATTCGAAGTTCATGAGGTGAGTTCAACATGTTCAAATAAATCAATGTGCTACACCACATAAACAAAAGACAAAAACTACACGATTCTCTCAATAGAAACATAAAAAGCTTTTCTCAAAGTTCAACATCCATTCATGGTAAAAAAATTTTACCACAGTGCGTGTGCATGGAACATATCTCAAAATAGAGAAAGCTGTTAGTGTCAAACCTATAGCCAACATAATATTCAATGGTGAAAAGTTGAAAGCCAATTCAGCCAAAATCTGAAACAAGAAAAGGATGCCCACTCTCATCACTTCTCTTCAACATAATATTAGAAGTACTAGCCATAGCAATCAGACAAGAAAAAGAAGTAAAAATCATCCAAATTGGATGGGAACAGGTAAGATTGTAATGATATGCACATGATGTAATACTATATATAGAAAACCCTAAAGAATCCACACAAAATCTGCTAGAACTGATAAACAAATTCAGAAACATAGTGGGATACAGAAGTTTGTTGTATTTCTTTATACTAACAAGAAAATATCAGAAAGGGAATGTAGTTTTTAAAATACCTTTTTTTTTTTTTAGATGTGATCTGTCAACTTTTTTTTGTTTGTTTGTTATTTACAAAGTATTAATTTCAGGATACAGCAAAGTGGTTCATATATAATATTCATATGTATATGTGTATATACATATGAATATGTATATATATATATGTATGTATATATATATGTATATACATATACATGAATATATATGTGTGTATATATATATATATATATATATATATATATATATATATATATACACTACAAACCCCAGTAATGGTATTGGCACAAAAAGAGACGTTCAGCAATGGAAGAAAATAGAGAAACCAGAAACTCACACAGTTATGGTCAATTAATTTTTGACAAAAGAAGCAAGAATATACACTGAGAAAAAGACAGTTTCCTCAGTAAGTGGTATTGGGAAAGTTGGGCAACTGCATGCAAATCAGTCTAATGAAGTTAGAACAAATCCTCTCAACAATATACAAAAATAAACTCAAAATGACTTAAAAACTTAAACATAAGAAATGACACCACAAAATTCCTAGAACACAGAAAAAATATTTTCTGACACAAACTGTGCCAACATTTTCTTAGATAAATCTCTTCTTCCAAAGCAGTAAAAATAAAAATGAAAATAAACAAAAAATAAACAAACTTACAAGCTTTGAACAGCAAAAGAAACCATAAAAAATAAAAAGACAGAGAACAAGGTGGTGGAGGAGTAGGTGGGCATGGAGTATATCTCTTTCCATGGATACATCAGGAACACACCTTCAGACACAGAAGTGAATGCAGAACACCAGCTGAGAGCAGACAAGAGTACCTGACCAGCTGAAAAGAATATATAGACCCACGCAAAACTCAGTAGGATGAAGGAACTAGTGGGTAAAGCAGGAGTGTTAGTAAGACTGGACCTGCAGGTGGGGGAACTGAAGCAGGGGTCCAATCCCCACATTGGGGCAATTGAGTCAGAGGAGAAACATTTAAGGCTGAGAGCAAAACAGCTGATCTGCAGCATTCCTAAATGGAATGAGAAGCAGATAGTCCTTACAGCAGCCATACATACCCCAGACAGCACAGTGGCTGGGAGTTGGAGTTTAGGAACTGTGGAGTAATTCCCAGATGAGGGCTGCTGTTGACTGTAGAGAGACAGATCGAGGGGATGTGAGGGAGGAGACTATGGTGTGAAATGCCTTTGGAGGAAAGCTGGGCAGCCATGAAAGCAAGGCTATACTGCTGAGTCACACATAAGGGTGGAGCCATCACCATAGCCTCTCTCCTTACACACACCAGCATTGGCAGCTGAATAGTAGAGAGGGTGGACAATCAAACACCTCCTTTAAGTGTCTGATGTGCCAAATAACAGAGAAGAACTGCAGGCAAGGAAGCCCTCTAAATGCCTGAAAGGGCAGAGCTACGAAGAAACACTGGCCAAAGAGGCCCTCTGATTGGCAACTACAAGAGACTCGAAAAAAGATTCTGATAGGGTCATAACCTGCAGTCAGAGGGAGTCCATGTCCCTGCACACTTGGCACTGCCAGGGTCCCCACAAGCCAAGCAGCTATGAAACCTTTGCTCAACTTTCACTGGGGCAGAGCTGCAACAGGCAAAAAAAGTCTTGCACCTATGTACACAGAGTCACTTCAGTAGTATCCTACTCTTTTCGATCCTGTAGACTGTGGCCTACCAGGGTTCTCTGTTGGGGGAGGGGGGCATTCTCCAGGCAAGAATACTGGAGTGTATTGGCCAATACCAGTTGCCATACCCATCTAGAGCACTATATTTCCTGCTTCCCTAGCTGCTAATTCCCCTGAGTACCTCATGTTGCCAGAACCCCTATGACCCAAGCGGCCGAACTACCTCCACACCTTGCCCTCACAGAGGAAGACCCAAGTTCTCCAGGGCAGCCTCAGGAGCAAACCCCAGTGGACGACCCACATGCAGAGGTGGAAATAAAACCACAGTTGAAACCCAGGGGCAGTGTGACTAAGGAAGAAGACCCAAAACCCTCCCACGAGCCGTACAGCTCCAGATTAAAGCCACATGATCAACTAGGTAGACTCTGTGTCTATGGAATGACCTTTTATATAAAAGGTCATTGAGATCTCCCACAAAAGAAAATGCACTAGTTCTGATAGCTGTGGACATTGGAGGCAAGAACACATTGGAGTAGGACCAATTAGACCAAGTAGGTCCAAGTAGGACCAATTAGAATCTGAGCTACCCCCACAGCAGGTCCAGAGCTCAGCACAGTGTTAGAGGGCATCCTAAGGAGGTGAGGTGGACTGTGACTCCTAGGAAGGGAAAGGACTCTGACAGCAGTGACTCAAGAAAAACATTTATTATTCTTATGCTTTGACTTGTTCTGTATATTCTTTTGGATTTTTTTTTCTCCCCCCTCCCCTAATTGTAGTTGTTGGCACTATGTGATCTAATTAAGATTTTGAGCTTTTTTTCTCCTTTTTTTCTCAGTCACATTTTTTATTGTTATAAACCTGTTCCTCTACATTGGGCTTTTGTAGTTCTGGGGAGTTTTCCTTTATTTACTTATTTTTCTTCTTTTAATTTCAATTTTTATTTTTTAAACCTATTACTATTTTTCTACATTTATCCCTTCATTTGCTTTTCTTACTGCTCTTTTCCCCTTGCAGTTAATCTTTAATATATAAATAAGAAAGCTGTGGTACATATACACAGTCAAATATTACTCAGCTATTAAAAAGAATGCATTTGAATCAGTTCTAATGAGGTGGATGAAACTGGAGCGTATTATACAGAGTGAAGAAAAACACCAATGCAGTATATTAATGCCTATATATAGAATTTAGAAAAATGGTAATGATGACCCTATATGTGAGACAGCAAAAGAGACACAGATGTAAAGAACAGACTTTTGGACTCTGTGGGAGAAGGTGAGGGTGGGATGATTTGAGAGAATAGCACTGAAACATGTATATTTTCATATGTGAAATAGATCATCAGTCCAGATTCCATGCATGAGACAGGGTGCCCAGGGCTGGTGCACTGGGATGACCCTGAAGGATGGGATGGGGAGGGAGGTCGGAGGGAGGTTTAGGATTGGGAACACATGTGTACCCATGGTTGATTCATGTGAATGTATGGCAAAAACCACCACAATATTGTAAAAGTAATCAGCCTTCAATTATAATAAATAAATAAATTAAAAAAATAATCTTTATCTACCTCTATTTAACTTTGCATATTTATTTTCTTTCTTTTCTTTCTTTCCTTTTCTCTCAACATATTTGTTAGTTTTATTTTCATTGCTTTATTCCCCAATTCCCCTTGCTTTAGTTTTGTATTCCAGTTTGTGCATGAGTTAGTTTTGTTCTGGTAGATATCATTTTTGATTACCTTTGTTTGCTGGTCAAGCTATTGTACTTTACTTTTGTTGGACTGTTTTGATTTTGCTTATGGGTGTTTATGTATATGTGTATATTTAGTCACACTTTTTATAGCTGTTATAAACCTCTGCCTCTACACTGGAACTTTGAAGTTCTGTGGAGTTTTCCTTTTTTTCTTCTTCCATTTTTCCCCCCTCTTTTTTATAATTTTAGTTTTTTTAACCTATTATATTTTTATACATTTATTCCTTTTCTTACCTTTCTTGCTATTCTTTTCCCCTTGCAGTTAATCTTTAATGTATATACATTTTCTTCATCTATCTCTATTTAACTATGCATATCCATTCTTTCTTTCTTTCTTTTCTTTCCTTCCTTTCCTTTCAACATATTTGTTAGTTTCACTTTCACTGCTTTATTCTCCACTTGGCACTTTGCTTTAGTTTTGCTTTCCCGTTTGTGCTTTAGTTAGTTTTGTTCTTAACTGGTAAATATAATTTTTGATTTCCTTTGTTTGCTGTGTCAAACTAATGTACTTTAATTATGTTGGACTGTTTTGACTTTGCTTATGGGTGTATATGTTTATGTGTATATTCCATTATTTTAATTACTATTGGCCTGATTTTGTAACTGGTGTTTGGGCTTCATCTTTTGTTTCTCATATTCGAATATTTGTTTTATTCTCACTTAGTGCCATAAAAAATCACTTGTGGAATCTTAATTCCTGACAGAGATCAAGCCCTGAGCCTTTGGAATGGGAGGACTGACTCCAAGATCTTAGACTACCAGAGAACTAACCCTAGGGGGTTTCAAACAGTGAGAACGCACACAATAGAAACCACTGGAATTCAATACCTGGCATCACACAACCACCAGTAGCACCCTGTGTAGGATGCCTCATCTAAACAACAAACAAATACAATGCAAATACAAACCCAATCATCAGCAGACAGGATTACCACTTCACTCAGGCTTGCCCATCAGAGGACAAACAAACTAACAAAAACTAACACAAATCTCACACTATTCGAACCCTACACAAACTACTGGATCAACCTTAAGAGGGCTGAAACCAAAAGGAAGAAAGAATTCAACCTTGAAGCTTGGGAAAAGGAGACCTCAAACACAATAAGTTAAAAAAAATAAAATAAAAAGGCAGAGATATACTACACAAATGAAGGAACAAACTAGAAACACAGAAGTCAAAACAAATGAAGAGGAAATAGGCAAACTATCTGAAAAAGAATTCAGAATAATAATAGTAAAGATGATCAAAAGCCTTGAAAACAAAATGGAAAAAATGCAAGAATCAATTAACAAAGGTCTAGAAGAATTAAAGAATAAGCATACAGTGACAAACAACACAATTACTGAAATTAAAAATACTCTAAAAGGAATCACTAGCAGAATATCTGAAGCAGAAGAACGAATCAGTGGGCTGAAAGATAAAATTGTGGAAATAACTTCTGAAGAGCAGAATAAAGTAAAAGGAATGAAAAGAACTGAGGACAGTCTCAGAGACCACTGGGACAATATCAAATGCACCAACATTTAAATTATAGGGGTCCCAGAAGAAGAGAAGAAAAGAAATGGTATGAGAAAATTTTTGAAGAGATTATAGTTGAAAAGTTCTCCAACATGGAAAAGGAAATATTTAATCAATCCAAGCGTCACAAAGAGTCCCATACAGGATAAACCCAAAGAGAAACACACTAAGACACATACTAATCAGACTAACAAAGACTAAACACAAAGAAAATATTAAAAGCAGAAAGGAAGAAGAAACAAGTAGCATACAAGGAAAACCCCATATGCTTAACAGCTAACCTTTCAGCAGAGACTCTGCAGGCTAGAAGGGAATAGCAGGTTATATTTAAAGTACTGAAGGGGAGAACTCTACAACCAAGATTACTGTACCCAGCAAGTATCTCATTCAAAATTGATGGAGAAATAAAAAGCTTTTCAGACAAGCAAAAGTTAAGAGAATTCAGTACCACCAAACTAGCTATACAACAAATGTTAAACAGACTTAGACTGTTTAACAGTTTAAGTTAAACAGACTAAATGTTAAACAGACTTAATAGAATTTCTTGTTAAACAGTCAAGAAATACAAGAGAAGAAAAAAGATTTACAAAATTAAACCCAAACAATTAAGAAAATGGCAACACGAACATACATATCAATACTTACTTTAAATGTAAATGGATTAAATAGTCCAACCAAAAGACATAGATTGACTAATGGATACAAAACAAGACCCATATATATGCTGTCTACAAGAAACCCACTTCAGACCTAAAGACACATAGGAGAGGTTGGGAAAAAAAAATCTTCTATGCAAATGGGAAGAAAAGAAAGCTGGAGTAGCAATCCTCATATCAGACAAAATAGACCTTAAAATAAAGACTACAAGAGATAAGTAAGGATGCTACATAATGATCAAGGGATCAATACAAAAGGAGGACACAATTGTAAACATCTACGCACCCAATATAGGAACACCTCAATGCATAAGACAAACACTAACAGACATAAAAGGAGAAATTGACAGTAACACAATGATAGTAGGAGACTTTAACACCCCACTCACAAAAGGAAAGATCATTAAAACAGAAAATTAATAAGGAAGTCTTAAATGATACATTAGATGAGATGGATCTCATTGATATCTTCAGGACATTCCACCCAAATGCAGAAGAATGCACCTTCTTCTCAAGTGCACATGGAACATTCTCTGCGATAGACCACATCTTGGGTCAAATATTTAAGAAATTTGAAAGCATATTAAGCATCTTCTCTGACCACATTGCTATGAGACTAGATATTAATTACAATTAAAAAATGCAAGAAACACAAATACATGGAGATTAAACACGTTTCTAAATAACCAGTAGGTTACTGAAGAAATGAAATAAGAAATCAAAAAATTTCTAGAAACAAATAACAATGAAAATACAACTCAAATCCTATGGGATGCAGCAAAACAGTCCTAGAGGGAAGTTTATAGCAATACAATCCTACCTCAAGAAACAAGGAAAACATTGAACAGACAATATAACTTTACACCTGAAACAACTTGAAAAAGAACAGAAAACCCCCAAAATTAGTAGAAGGAAATAAATCATAAAGATTGGAGCAGAAATAAATGAAACAATATTAAAGATTAATAAAACTAAAAGCTGGTTCTTTAAGAAGATAAACAAAATTGCCAAATCTTTAGCCAGTCTCATCAAGAAAAAAGGAATAATAATAATAATAAAAAAACTAGAAATGAAAAAGGAGAAGTTACAACAAACAATGCAAAAATACAAAGGATTATAAGAGACTATTATGAACAACTATATGGCAATTAAATGGATAACCTGGAAGAAATGGAAAGATTCTTAGAAATGTTTAATCTTCCAAGACTGAAACAAAAAGAAATAGAAACTATGAACAACCCAATTATAAGCACTGAAATTGAAGCTGTGATAAAAAATCTCCCCCCAAAACAGCCCAGGACCAGATGGCTTCACAGGAGAATTCTATCAAACATTTAGAGAAGAGCTAATGCCTATCCTTCTAAAACTCTTTCAAAAACTTTCAGAGGAAGAAACACTTCCAAACTCATTCTATGAGGCCACTATCACCCTGATACCAAAACCAGACACAGACAACACACAAAAAGAAAATTACAGGACATTATCACTGATGAACATAGATGCAAAAATCTTTAACAAAATTTTAGAAAACAGAATTCAGCAACACATCAAAAACACATCAACACCATGATCAAGTTGGGTTTATCCCAGGAATGCAAGGATTCTTCAATATACACAAATCAATCAATGTGATACACCATATTAACAAACTGAAAGATAAAAAGCATATGATAACCTCAATAGATGCAGAAAAAACCTTTGACAAAATTCAGCACCCATTTATTATTTAACCATTTAATTATGATTAAAACTCTTCAAAAAATGGGCATAGAAGGAACCTACCTCAACATAGTAAAGGCCATATATGATAAGCCTACAGCAAACATTATTCTCAATGGTGAAAAACTGAAAGCATTCCCCCTAAAATCAGGAACAAGACAAGGATGTCCACTTTCGTCACTATTATTCAATATAGCTCTGGAAATCCTAGCTACAGTAATCAGAGAAGAAAAAGAAATAAAAGGAATCCAGATTGGAAAAGAAGAAGTAATGATTTCCATGTTTTCAGATGACGTGAGACTGTACATAGAAAACCTTGAAGATAGCATCAGAAAATTACTAGAGATAGTCAGTGAATTTAGCAAAGTTGCAAGATACAAAATCAATACACAGAAATCATTTACATTTCTATATACTAACAGTGAAACATCAGAAAGAGAAATTAAGGAATCAATTCCATTCACTATTGCCAAAATAAGTAAATAAATATCTAGGAATAAACTTACCTAAGAAGACAAAAGAATTGTACACAGACAATTATAAGACACTAATGAAAGAAATCAAAGATGACATAAACAAATGGAGACATATTCCAAGTTCCTGGGCAGGAAGAATCAATATTGTGAAAACGACAGTACCACCAAATGTAATCTATAGATTCAATGAGATCCCTATCAAATTACCAATGGCATTTTTCACAGAACTAGAACAAAAAATTTTACAATTCATATGGAAATACAAAAGACCCTGATTAGCCAAAGTTGTCTTGAAAAAGAACAATGGACCTGGAGGAATCAATCTTCCTGACTTCAGATTATACTGCAAAGCTGCAGTCATCAAGACAGTATAGTACTGGCACAAAAACAGAAAAATAGACTAATGTAACAAGATAGAATGCCCAGAAAAATATCCATGCACCTATGGTTACCTTATTTTTGTCAAAGGAGGCAAGAATCTGCAGTGGGGCAAAGACAGCCTCTTCAATAAATGGTGCTGGGAAAACTGGACAGCTACATGCAAAGAATGAAATTAGAGCACTTCCTAACACCATACACAAAAATAAACTCAAAATGGATCACAAACCTAAATGTAAGACCAGAAAATATAAAACTCTTAGAGGAAAACATAGGCAGAACACTTGATGACATAAATCAAAGCAAGATCCTCTATGACCCACCTCCAAAGTAATGGAAATAAAAACAAAAGTAAACAAGTGGGACCTGATTAAACTCAAGAGCTTTTGCACAGCAAAGGAAACTATAAGCAAAGTGAAAAGACAACCCTCAGAATGGGAGAAAATAATAGCAAATAAAACAACTGACAAAGGATTAATTTCCAAAATATACAAGCAACTCACATAACTCAATGCCAGAAAAACAAACAACCCAATAAAAAAGTGGGGAAAAGACCTAAACAGAATTTTCTCCGAAGACACACAGATGGCTAACAAACACTGGACAAGATGTTCAACCTCTCTCATTATTAGAGAATTGCAAATCAAAACCACAATGAGATACCACCTCACACTGCTCAGAATGGCCAACATCAAAAAGTCTACAAACAATAAATGCTCGAGAAGGTGTGGAGAAAATGGAATACACTTGCACTGCTGGTGACTGGGAATGTAAATTGATACAGTCACTATGGAAGACAGTATGGAGATTCCTTTAAAAAACTAGAAATAAAATCACCATATGACCCAAAAATCTCACTCTTAGGTGGATATCCTGAGAAAACCAAAATTGAAAAAGACACATGTCTCCCAGTGTTCATTGCAGCACTGTTTACAATAGCTAGAACATGGAAGCAACCTAGATGTCCATTGACAGATAAATGGATAAAGTTGTGGTACATATACTCAATGGAATATTACTCAGCCATAAAAATGAATGCATCTGAGTCAGTTCTGATAAGGTAGATGAACCTAGAACCTATTATAGGGAGTGAAGTGAGTCAGAAAGAGAAAGGTAAATATCGTATTCTAACGTACATATTCTTGCCTTGAGAATCACAGGGATGGGGGAGCCTGGGGGCTGCCATCTATGGGCTCGCACAGAGTCAGACACGACTGAAGTGATTTAGCAGCAGCAGCAGTCTTTATCTTGGTGAAGGAAGTGGCAACCCACTCCAGGATTCTTGCCTGGAGAATCCTGTGGACAGAGGAGCCTGGTGGGCTGCTGTCCATGGGGTCACACAGAGTCGGACAAGACTGAAGTGACTTAGCATACATGCATGCATTGGAGAAGGAAATGGCAACCCACTCCAGCATTCTTGCCTGGAGAATTCCAGGAACAGAGGAGCCTAGTTGGCTGCCTTCTGTGGGGTCGCACAGAGTCGGACACAACTGAAGCAATTTAGCAGCAGCAACATACACATATGGAATCTAGAAAAATGGTACTGAAGAATTTATTTACAGGGCAGAATGGAGAAACAGACATAGAGAATAGACTTATGGACATAGGAAGAGGGGAGGAAAGGGTGAGATATATGGAAAGTGTTACATGGAAACTTACATTACCATATGTAAAATAGATAGCCAATGGGAATTTGCTGTATGGCTTACGAAACCCAAATAGGGGCTCTGTATCAACCTAGAGGGATGGAATGGGGAGGGAGATGGGAGGGAGGTTCAAAAGGGAGGGGATATATGTATACCTATGGCTGATTCATGTTGGAGTTTGACAGAAAACAACAAAATTCTGTAAAGCAATTATCCTCAATAAAAAATAAATTGAAAAAAAGAAAAAGGCAGCCCATAGAATGGGAAAAAAATATTTGCAAACAATGTGACTGACAAGGGCTTAATTTCTAAAATATTCAACAGCTCATTAAACTAACAACAACAGCAATAACCCAAATATCCAATCAGAAAATGATCATGAGATCTGAGGAGACATATCTCCAAAGAGGAAATTCAGATGGTCAACAGACATATGAAAAGATGCTCAGCATTGCTAACTATTAGAGAAATGTAGATCAAAACTACAATGATGTATCACCTGACACCAGTCAAAATGGCCATCATTAAAATGTCTACAGATAACAAATGTTGGAGAGGTTGTGGAGAAAACAGAAGCATCCTACACTGTTGGTGGGAATTTAAGTTTGTACAGCCGTTGTGGAAAACAGTACTGAAGTTTCTCAGAAAACTTAAAATAGACATACCATATGATCCAGCAATTCTACTCCTGAACATATATCCAGACAAAACTATAATTTAAAAAAGATACATGTACCCTTATGTTCATAGCAGCATTATTAATGTTAGCCATGACATGGCAACAACCTAAATAGCCATAGACAGATGAGTGAGAAGTACCTACATAAAATTGAATACTAATGCTAATGCTAAGTCACTTCAGTCGTGTTCGATTCTGTGCGACCCCATAGACGGCAGCTCACCAGGCTCCCCCATCCCTGTGATTCTCCAGGCAAGAACACTGGAGTGGGTTGCCATTTCCTTCTCCAGTGCAGGAAAGTGAAAAGTGAAAGTGAAGTCGCTTAGTCCTGTCCGACTTTTAGAGACAGCATGGACTGCAGCCTACCAGGCTCCTCCGTCCATGGGATTTTCCAGGCAAGAGTACTGGATTGGGGTGCCATTGCCTTACTCAGCCATAATAAAGAAGGGAATAATGTCATCTGCAACAACATAAATACAACTGAAGATTATCATACTAAGTAAAATCAGAAAGAGAAAGACAAATACCATATGATATAACTTAGATGTGGAATCTAAAAGATTATACAAATGCACTTATCAGTGAAACAGAAATAGAATCAGGGACATAGAGAACAGTGCAGTGGTTGCCAATGGATAGGATGATGGGAGAGGGTTGGATTGGGAATTTGTGATTAGCATATATAAACTGGCATATATAGAATGGATTAAGAACAAGGTCCTTTTGTATACCACAGAAGAATCATATTCAGTATTGTGTGATAAACTGTAATAGAAATGAATATGAAAATGTATTCACATATATAACTGAGTCACTTTGCTGTGCAGCAGTAAGCACGACTTTGCAATTCAAGTATACTTAAAAAAAAAAAAACTAGGTCATTTTTTAAAAAAATTCTGACAATAAAACAACGGAGAGAGAAATAACACTGTACTTAAAAGTTTCACAAAATAGGCCTATAGAAAGGAGCTATTGGAGATGGATAAATGCAGAACAATATCTTTTGGAAATTGGATGAGAATAAAATTCAGAATTCTGTACTGTGAATGAATTGGTAGATTATAGGATTTTAAATAAGATTAATTAATATAAAATTAATTTAAATAAGATTAATTTTGTTAATAGGATCTGGGTTTTCTAGATGTATTCATCCTTATGAATAGTTGACACACACAAATCTAGGACCACAATTTTTTTTTTTTTTTTTTTTTTTACTTTACAATACTGTATTGGTTTTGCCATACATTAACATGCATCCGCCATGGGTGTACATGTGTTCCCCATCCTGAACACCCCACTCACTTCCCTCCCCATACCATCCCTCTGGGTCATCCCAGGGCACCAGCCCCAAGCTTCCTGTATCCTGCATCGAACCTGGACTGGCTATTCGTTTCTTATATGATATTATACATATTTTAATGCCATTCTCCCAAATCATCCACCACCACCCCCCCCCCCCCCCCCCCCCGCCACACACACACACACACACAGAGTCCAAAAGACTGTTCTATACATCTATGTCTCTTTTGCTGTCTCACATACAGGGTTGTCATTACCATCTTTCTAAATTCCATATATATGCATTAGTGTACTGTATTGGTGTTTTTCTTTCTGGCTTACTTCACTCTGTATAATAGACTCCAGTTTCATCCACCTCACTAGAACTGATTCAAATGTATTCTTTTTAATGGCTGAGTAATACTCCATTGTGTATCTGTACCACAGCTTTCTTATCCATTCATCTGCTGATGGACATCTAGGTTGCTTCCATGTGCTGGCTATTATAAACTGTGCTGCAATGAACATTGGGGTACACGTGTCTCTTTCAATTCTGGTTTCCTCGGTGTGTATGCCAAGCAGTGGGATTGCTAGGTCATATGACAGTTCTATTTCCAGTTTTTTAAGGAATCTCCACACTGTTCTTCATAGTGGCTGTACTAGTTTGCATTCCCACCAACAGTGTAAGAGGGTTCCCTTTTCTCCACACCCTCTCCAGCATTTATTGCTTGTAGACTTTCAGATTGCAGCCATTCTGGCTGGTGTGAAATGATACCTCATTGTGGTTTTGATTTGCATTTCTTTGATAATGAGTGAGGTTGAGCATCTTTTCATTTGTTTGTTAGTCATCTGTATGTCTTCTTTGGTGAAATGTCTATTTAGTTCTTTGGCCCATTTTTTGATTGGGTCGTTTGTTTTTCTGGAATTGAGCTGCAGGAGTTGCTTGTATATTTTTGAGATTAGTTGTTTGTCAGTTGCTTCATTTGCTATTATTTGCTCCCATTCTGAAGGCTGTCTTTTCACCTTACCTATAGTTTCTTTTATTGTGCAAAAACTTTTAATTTTAATTAGATCCCATTTGTTTATTTTTGCTTTTATTTCCAATATTCTGGGAGATGGGTCATTAGAGGATCCTGCTGTAATGTATGTCAGAGAGTGTTTTGCCTATGTTCTCCTCTAAGAGTTTTATAGTTTCTGGCCTTATGTTTATATCTTTAATACACTTTGAGTTTATTTTTGTGTATGGTGTTAGAAAGTGAAGAAACTAAAGACCTATATATAAAAAACTATAAAACACTGGTGAAAGAAATCAAAGAGGACACTAATAGATGGAGAAATATACTATGTTCATGGATCAGAAGAATCAGTATAGTGAAAATGAGTATACTACCCAAAGCAGTCTATAGATTCAATGCAATCCCTATCAAGATACCAACAGTATTTTTCACAGAGCTAGAACAAATAATTTCATAATTTGTATGGAAATACAAAAAACCTCAACTAGCCAAAGCAATCTTGAGAAAGAAGAATGGAACTGGAGGAATCAACCTGCCTGACTTCAGGCTCTACTACAAAGCCACAGTCATCAAGACAGTATGGTACTGGCACAAAGACAGAAATATTGATCAATGGAACTAAATAGAAAGCCCAGAGATAAACCCATGCACCTAAGGACACCTTATCTTTGACAAAGGAGGCAAGAATATACAATGGAGAAAAGACAATCTCTTTAACAAGTGGTGCTGGGAAAACTGGTCAACCACTTGTAAAAGAATGAAACTAGAACACTTGATAACACCATGCACAAATTTCTTTGAATTTAATTTCAGGAACTCAGAATAAAACTGTAGTTTGCTAATAATTAGGTATATTCCTACTAACATAAATCAGAGGATGAATAATTTTATAAAACCAAACTGAAAGAAGAGATTGATGAGAAAACTGAAGTGATATAGAGAAGGTAAATCAGATTGCAGGCTACATGAGGCTCTGTGAGCTTCTGAGACACAACTTCATTTATCTGTTTATTCAACAAATGTTTACTATTTGTTAATCACCCATTATATGGTGGCCAGTGTACTATTTCTGATGATAGTGAAAAGAAGCAGAGAAATATGGCCTTGCTCTCATGAAGTTTAGTCTAAAACAGAAAGAAGATTTTAAACAAATAGTTATATAATTAATACTAACTATGTAGAACATAACAAGAGTAACCATTATGTTGTTTCATAACTTTTTCTATATAATCATGAGAATAATCTCCTCAGTATATTGTCTGTTAGTTTAATTTTTCTCTTAAAGGAAGATGCCAGCCCAATCAGTGTTTCAGAGTTAAGTTTATTACCCAAACCAGTTTTCCTAGTGTTACTAATCATGCTGGGATAATGGGCATAAAAGAGGATCACTGTCTTTAAAGGGTTGGGGAGAGAGGATTCAAAGTACAAAAAAGGGATGAGAAGGACAATGATAAATTTGTTAGGCAAGTGAGTGTTTTTCCTGTGACGAATCAAGGGGTAAAGAAAAGAATTGTTTAGAGAAGTCCAATGGGCTATATTAATAGTTAGGATTAATAATATGAGCCTAAAACAAAGGAAAAATTGAGTTGAGTAAATACCAAGGAAAATTTTCTAACAATCAAGACTGATTATAGAAGATATTGCCAGGGGAAAGAATTACTATTTTAGCCAATATGATCTCCTGTATTAAAAATTAAAATGGATACTATGCATGCATTGTATGTATATGTGTGTGTGTGTGTGTGTGTGTGTGTGTGTATATATATATATATATATATATATATATATGCTAATGCTAAGTCACTTCAGTCGTGTCTGACTCTGTGCGACCCCGTAGACGGCAGCCCACCAGGCTCCCCTGTCCCTGGGATTCTCCAGGCAAGAACACTAGAGTGGGTTGCCATTTCCTTCTCCAATGCATGAAAGTGAAAAGTGAAAGTGAAGTCCCTCAGCCGTGTCCGACTCTTAGCGACCCCATGGATTGCAGCCTAACAGGCTCCTCCGTCCATGGGATTTTCCAAGCAAGAGTACTGGAGTGAGGTGCCATTGCCTTCTCCGATATATGTGTGTGTGTGTGTGTGTGTGTGTGTGTGTGTATATATATCTCTCCTATAAGAAATATGGCTTCATCAGGAAAAGATAATCGAGCTGAGCAATCTTTTCTACCTCTAATTTTAATATCCTTGAATGTTCCAAAGTTTCTTTATTTTTTTTTTTAAAGCCAAAGAGCCCATCTTAGAGATTGTGGTCACTAATCTCACTTGAGATAGTGAAAATACTGAGACAAAGCACAGTTCAGATCATATCCTAGTTATAATCTGTTCACTTTGTTTCTGCCTAAAAAAAAAAAAGTAGAACCTATGGCTAAAAGGCCCAAGAGTTCATTCTTAAGAAATTAATTTACAAAAGACATAATTTTAAAAAAAATGTCTTCCTTGGGCACCACAGAAAAATCATCTTAGATAGCTGAGATATAAGAGCATATTTACAAAACAAGGAAAACTTATTTTTCCCAGAATGAGAAGGATAACAAGGCAGAATTCTAGCCTCTATAAATATTACATAATCCTTTTAATTGAAAAGAATAAAAATTCACTCGGGATAAAATATCTGGACTCTTGTCTCAGTTATTCTGTTAGTATAAACCTGGTCTCATCCATGTAGCAAGAAGAATTGGAAGCAAATTAAATGGTGCTGTTCACTCAGTGTAAGGTATTCTTTCTACCTTGGGGGGGAAGAGATGGGGAGTAGAAGACACTGAAGCCAGGGGCTCTGATTTAAAATGGAACATCTGACTCTTAAAGACCCCCCAGTACTTGTCAGAGATGTGAGCTGGATTTCAGTTAAGATTACATTTTGCTTGTCTAATGCCCCTAGAAATTTCAAGTGGGACCTTCATTTTCCACCAGAAATTAAACATGTGATGCTGTGTTTAATTAAACAGCTTCCAGTGTGGTAGTACACAGATGGTGGTGTTTCTGTGGTCAGTAATGTGACTTCACTAGAGGCCCATGCCAGTCACATTACCCAGGCTCATATTCTTGCCAGAGAAGTTTCTAATCTGAGATCTTCAGTAGAGCAAATAAATCTATCTTTAAGAAAGAAAGATGAATTTAGAAATGTAAGAAGACAGAGGGGGTTTTATTGGGGTTTTGTCTTTGTTTTAACAGGCTGAATTCCAAGGTAGCTCCTCAGTATGTATTCCAGGGAACCAATTTAGTCTGGATTGTCTATGCTTGCTCCTATTAAAAAAATTTATGTATTTATTTTACTTTATTGTATTGGTTTTGCCATACATTGACTTGAATCCACCATGGGTGTACATGTGTTCCCCATCCTGAACACCCCTTCCACCTGCCTCATCATCCCATCCCCCTGAGTCATCCCAGTGCACCAGCCCCGAGCACCCTGCATCATGCATCAAACAAAGCAATCTTGAGAGAGAAGCATGGAACTGGAGGAATCAACCTGCCTGACTCCAGTCTCTACTATGCTTGCTCCTTTTACAGGAACCTTGGAATCAGTATTGGTCTTGGTACAACAATGTCAATGATGGGAAGCATTCCAGGGATTTGGAAGAACTTGAACAATTAAATGGTCAGAGAATCCTCAGACACATTTTCTTTATTTACGGTTACTGAAAATATTCTCACTTAAACAATTTAATTGAGTAGAAATATGGTTAAGAATCAAGATATAAACCACCCGAGGTAAAAAATTGCTGTACTGAACTCAAGGCTAATATGGCATCCCCAAATTTTTATTATTCTTTTGAATGGATTCAAATAAGAATTTTAACAATAGGTATAATTCTGCCTCAGAAAATTGTCTAATTTTTTAAAAAATAAAAATCACTCTCATATTTTGAATCTAAGGTAAATAGAATGAGGCGTTTTGACAGAATATATTCTGATCAGTACAACATATTGTATATATATGAAAATGCAAGCTTTTTATAAACTACAGAGAGGATAACTTTACAAGCTAAAGTTGCAGAGAGGATATTATGATTGTCAAAAAAGTAGAATATTAAAAATTTTAATGTTGCCTATTTAAAAATTTATATTAGAGAAGAGAGAGAATAATATGGTAAAATTTGGAGCTAATTTCTCTATTGGTCCTCTTAGATAAACTATCTTTTAATGGTTTTAATGGTAATACTTCAGAGTATATTGAAATAAAAAGTCTTTCATCATTGGTTATTTGTGTCATCCTCATTTGTTGTAATAATAACGATATTGGCAATTACAGTAATCCTCGTAATTTCACATTATTGGTGACCTCAAAATATTAAATGAATACAAAATGGTATCATTGAATTGGTCAGTAAATGAGTCATTTTCTTATGCAGGAGAAAAGGTGCATTGTTTGGTTTGCTAGAGATTGATAAAGGAAGGAAAAAGACCAGCGCTTCTGCAACTTTTTTCTGCAATTTTGTTTTTTGTTTTTTTTAAAAAAGAAGAGTAATGCAAGTAGCCACTGACGTACTAAGCTATGAAATATAATCTAATACATCTTCAGGTTTAAGAAAAAAGAGAAAACTACTTAGTCATTCTGTTTTGAACAATGAAGGAAAAACTCAGAAAACAGCAAGAACTTGTTCCCTTATCAACTTTCCCTCATCCTTAGCACTGAGCTTTTTTTTTTTTTTTTTTGCTTTCTAGACAATTTCAGTGTCCTATCTTTTTGATTTTTTATACTGTTCATGGGGTTCTCAAGGCAAGAATACTGAAGTGGTTTGCCATTCCATTCTCCAGTCAACCACGTTTTATCAGAACTTCCCACCATCCTGGGTGGCCCTACACGGCATCTCATAGTTTCATTGAGTTAGACAAGGCTGTGGTCTAAGATCATGGCTACTTGTCACATTACTTCATGGAAAATAGATGGGGAAATAGTGACAGACTTTATTTTGGGGGGATCCAAAATCACTGCAGATGGTGACTCCAGCCATGAAATTAAAAGATGTTTGTTCCTTGGGAGAAAAATTATGACCAATCTAGACAGCTTATTAAAAAGCAGAGACATGACTTTGCCAGCAAAGTCTGTCTAGTCAAAGCTACGGTTTTTCCGGTGGTCATGTATGGATGTGAGAGTTGGACTATAAAGAAAGCTGAGCACTGAAGAATTGATGATTTTTAACTGTGGTGTTGGAGAAGATCTTGAGAGTCCCTTGGACTGCAAGGAGATCCAACCAGCCCATCCTAAAGGAAATCAGTCCTGAATATTCATTGGACGGACTGATGTTGAAGTTGAAACTCCAATACTTTGGCCACCTGATCTAAAGGACTGACTCATTTGAAATGACCCTGATGTTGGGAAAGATTGAAGGTGGGAGGGGAAGGGGATGACAGAGGATGAGATGTTTGGATGCTTACTAAGGCCCACTTGACTTCACAATCCAGGATATCTGGCTCTAGGTGAGTGATCACACCATCGTGATCATCTGGGTCATGAAGATCTTTTTTTGTATAGTTCTCTGTATTCTTGCCACCTCTTCTTAATATTTTCTGCTTCTGCTAGGTCCTTTTTGAGCCCATCTTTGCATGAAATGATCCCTTGTTATCACAAATTTTCTTGAAGAGTTCTCTAGTCTTTCACATTCTATTGTTTTCCTCTATTTCTTTGCAGTGATCCTTGAAGATTTGATTCAGCTCAAACTTGAATGGTCTCATGGTTTTCCTTACTTTTTTCAATTTAAGTCTGAATTTTGCAACAAGGAGTTCATGATATGAGCCACAGTCAGCTCCCAGTCTTGTTTTGCTGACTGTATAGAGCTTCTCCATCTTTGGCTGCAAAGAATATAATCAATCTGATTTTGGTGTTGGCCATGTGGTGATGTCCATGTGTAGTATCTACTTTGTGTTGTTGGAAAAGGCTGTTTTCTATGATTAGTGCGTTCTCTTGGCAAAACTCTATTAGCCTTTGTCCTGCTTCATTCTGTTCTACAAGGCTAAATTTGCCTGTTACTCCAGTTGTTTCTTGATTTCCTACTTTTGCATTCCAGTTCCCTATAATGAAAAGGACACCTTTTTTGGGTATTAGTTCTAAAAGGTCTTGTAGGTCTTCATAGAACCATTCCACTTCAGTTTCTTCAGCATTACTGTTCATGGCGTAGGCTTGGATTGCCATGATATTGAATGGTTTGCCTTGGAAACAAACAGAGATCATTCTGTCGTTTTAGAGATTGCATCCAAGTACTGCATTTCAGACTCTTTTGTTGACTATGATGGCTACTCCATTTCTTCTAAGGGATTCCTGCTCATAGTAATAGATATAATGGTCATCTGAATTAAATTCACCCATTCCAGTCAATCTTAGTTCGCTGATTCCTAGAAATGTCGACGTTCACTCTTGCCATCTCCTGTTTGACCACTTCCAATTTGCCTTGATTCATGGACCTAACATTAAAGGCTCTTATGCAATATTGCCCTTTACAACATCATACCTTGCTTCTATCACCAGTCACATCCACAACAGTGTGTTGTTTCTCTTTGACTCGATCCCTTCATTATTTCTGGAGTTATAGCTCCACTGATCTCCAGTAGCATATTGGGCACCTACCAACCTGGGGAGTTCATCTTTCAGTGTCCTATCTTTTAGCCTTTTCATACTGTTCATGGGGTTCTTGATCTGATAGACAGAGTGCCTGATGAACTATGGATGGAGGTTCATGACACTGTACAGGAGACAGGATCAAGACCATCCCCAGGAAAAAGAAATTCAAAAAAGCAAAATGTCTGTCTGAGGAGGCCTTACAAATAGCTGTGAAAAGAAGAAAAGTGAAAAGCAAAGGAGAAAAGGAAAGATATAAGCATCTGAATGCAGAGTTCCAAAGAATAGCAAGGAGAGATAAGAAAGGCTTCCTCAGTGATCAGTGCAAAGACTTAGAGGAAAACAATAGAATGGGAAAGACTAGAGATCTCTTCAAGAAAATTAGAGATACCAAGGGAACATTTCATGCAAAGATGGGCTCAATAAAGGACAGAAATGGTATGGACCTAACAGAAGCAGAAGATAATAAGAAGAGGTGGCAAGAACACATGAAACTGTACAAAAAAGATCTTCATGACCCAGATAATAATGATGGTGTGATCACTCACCTACAGCCAAATATCTTGGAATGTGAAGTCAAGTGGGTCTTAGGAAACATCCCTAAGAACAAAGCTAGTGGAGGTGATGGAATTCCAATTGAGCTATTACAAATCCTCAAATATGATGTTGTTAAAGTGTTATACTCAATATGTCAGCAAATTTGGAAAACTCAGCAGTGGCCACAGGACTGGAAAAGGTCAGTGTTCAGTCCAATCCCAAAGAAAGGCAATGCCAAGAATGCAATACCGCATAATTGCACTCATCTCACACACTAATAAAGTAATGCTCAAAATTCTCCAAGGCAGGCTTCAGCAATACGTGAACTGTGAACTTCCAGATGTTCAAGCTGGTTTTAGAAAAGGCAGAGGAACCAGAGGTCAAATTGCCAACATCCACTGGATCATCAAAAAAGCAAGAGAGTTCCAGAAAAACATCTATTTCTGCTTTATTGACTGTGCCAAATCCATTGACCGTGTGGATTACAACAAACTGTGGAAAATTCTGAAAGAGATGGGAATACCAGACCACCTGACCTACCTCTTGAGAAACCTGTATACAAGTCCAGAAGTAACAGTTAAAACTGGACATGGGACAACAGACTGATTCCAAATAGGAAAAGGAGTACGTCAAGGCTGTATATTGCCATCCTACTTATTAAACTTATATGCAACATATATCATGAGAAATGCTGGGCTGGAAGAAGCGCAAGCTGGAGTCAAGATTGCCAGAAGAAATATCAATAACTTCAGATATGCAGATTAAAACACCCTTATGGCAGAAAGTGAAGAAGAACTAAAAAGCCTCTTTATGAAAGTGAAAGAGGAGAGTGAAAAAGTTGGCTCAACATTCAGAAAACTAAGATAATGGCATCTGGTCCCATCACTTCATGGAAAATAGATGGGAAAGAGTGGAAACAGTGCTTGATTTTATTGTTTGGAGCTCCCGAATCACTGCAGATGGTGATTGTAGCCATGAAATTAAAAGATGCTTACTCCTTGCAAGGAAAATTATGATCAACCTATGCAGCATATTAAAAAGCAGAGACATTACTTTGTCAACAAAAGTCCCTCTAGTCAAGGCTATGGTTTTTCCAGTAGTGATGTATGGATGTGAGATTTAGACTATAAAGAAAGCTGAGTGCCAAAGAAATAATGCTTTTGGACTGTGGTGTTGGAGAAGATCTTGAGAGTCCCTTGGACTGCAAGGAGATCCAAACAGTCCATCCTAAAGGAGATCAGTCCTGGGTATTCTTTGGAAGTACTGTTGTTGAAGTGAAACTCCAATACTGTGGCCACCTGATGTGAAGAGCTGACTCATTTGAAAAGACTCTGATGCTGGAAAGGATTGCCAGCAGGAGGAGAAGGGGATGACAGAGGATGAGGTGGTTGGATGGCATCACTGACTCAATGGACATAAGTTTGGGTAAACTCTGGGAGTTGGTGATGGACAGGAAGGCCTGGTCTGCTGCAGTTCATGGGGTCGCAAAGAGTCAGACAAGACTGAGCAACTGAACTGACTGGATTAACTGACTGTTCCTTGAGGAAGGCTTTCTTATCTCTCCTTGTTAGTCTTTGGAACTCTGCATTCAAATGGGTATATCTTTCCTTTTGTCCTTTGTTTTTTGCTTCTCTTTTCACAGCTATTTGAAAGGCCTCCTCAGAGAGCCATTTTGCTTTTTTGCATTGCTTTTTCTTGGGGATGGTCTTAATCCCTGTCTCCAGTACAATGTCAGGAACCTCTGTCAATAGTTCTTTGGGCACTCTGTCTATCAGATCTAGTCCCTTAAATCTATTTCTCACTGTATAATCATAAGGGATTTGATTTAGGTCATACCTGAATGGTCTAGTGGTTCCCCCTACTTTCTACAAGTTAAGTCTGAATTTGACAATCAAGAGTTCATGATCTGAGCCACAGTCAGCTCCCCATCTTACTTTTGATGACTGTGTAGAGCTTCTCCACCTTTGGCTGCAAAGAATATAATCAATCTGATTTTGGCCATCTGGTGATATCCATGTGTAGTGTCTTCTCTTGTTCTCTTGGAAAAACTATGAGCCTTTGCCCTGCTTCATTCTGTACTCCAAGGCCAAATTTGCTTGTTACTCCATGTGTTTCTTAGAAACTCATTTATTGTTAGTTATTTATGGGAATCTTCCTGCTAGCTCAGATGGTAAAGCGTCTGCCTACAATGCCAGAGACCTGGGTTCGATCCCTGGGTCAGGAAGATCCCCTGGAGAAGGAAATGGCAACCCACTCCAGTATTCTTGCCTAGAAAATCCCATGGACTGAGGAGCCTGGTAGGCTACAGTCTACGGGTCCGCAAAGAGTTGGACACGACTGAGAGACTTCACTTTCACTTTCCATGTGTTTCTTAGAAACTCATTTATTGTTAGTAGTAAACTGACAGTGGTTTCTGCCATGAGTCTTTATAAAGAAGACATAGAAATGCGACAAATAGTATCCTTCCTGCATCCTTACCTATTGTGGGAATAATGAAGTATTATTATGGTCTGTCTAGCTCTGTATTTGAATGGCTATCTATGTGACCTCAGGAAACTTACTTAAACTTAATTTCTAAGTCCCACTTTTCACATTTTGTAAAGAGTGTCTTCCTCATACACTGAGGTGAAGATTAATTGAGATGATCCATATAATGTGGCATCAGGCAAACACTTAATAAATGTTAGCTTTTCCTAAGCTGTGGCTACTTGGGGATGCAAGGTACTTACTTCAGTGTTAACTTAAGTAACTCTGGTTATAAGTAATTTATAACTTATAATTTATAACCACATTTTATACTAATGTGAAGATTTGCAGTCTCAATTGCATGTTTTATGATTTGGGAGAATGGCATTGAAACATGTATAATATCATATAAGAAACAAATCACCAGTCCAGTTTTGATGCATGATACAGGATGCTTGGGGCTAGTGCAATGGGATGACCCAGAGGGATGGTATGGGGAGGGAGGTGGAAGTGGGGTTCAGGATGGGGAACACGTGTATACCCGTGTTGGATTCATGTTGATGTATGGCAAAAACAATGTAATATTTAAATAAATAAATAAACCACACACACAATTTTCATTTTTATCTTTTTTTTTTTTTTTTAACTTTCTATACAGACCATATTCTAAGCATCTGACATAAGTTGCAGAAAGTTTAGTGTTTATTTTTTTTCCAACTCCCAGGCTGGTAATGAGAACAAAAATTTGCAAAATAGCTGGTTTTGTCAAGTGCTGAGAAGGGAATTGAGGAGTTCCCAAAGTCAGCAAAGATGTGAATTAGGAGGTAATTCAGGTCAGCTAGGTAGACAATAAATGAATCCTTTTATTGTTTTTTTTCTCCCTTTCTGCAAATCATTTCCTCATTTTAAGTAAAGAAGGAAATAGAAGGCTGAGAACTTTGGCTGGAAATGGCTTTTTCAAAGCATTTTTCATAAGTGAGGAAAGGAACTGGGGGTTGCCAGCTTCTGTAGGAAGATCTGTGTGTCCACTACCACACAGAGATGAAAGAACCACATTTTCCTAAGTATTTTTCTGTGATTGGAATTACAAAGAGTGATGAATTTAAAAGGTCAGCAGTTGATGCTTGTTTTTTAGTGTAGTTCTGGCTGGAAAGGGTAAGTTCAGAGACTGAAACTTAACAAGTGAATTCTATGTCTTACACAGAAATAACTTCAATCAGAGCAAAGAATTTAGATGATCCATAAAATTTACTGAATAATCATTTTTTTTGTAACAAAATCTGCTAATCCATTTGACACTTTCTTAAGTAGATTACATTTTAACTCCTGAAACAATATAACATGACTTTCTTAATATATAATATAACTTTCTTAATTTTCTTTATTTTCTCAGAGTATGAAGTAGCATAAAACTAGTCCCTTTATCTTGCTCATAACAAAAGTTTTACTGGGTATAATACACATTACTTACTTTTGTTGTATCCCTTAGAACTTCTTTCTATAGGACATAACTTTTTGCTTTAGAAGGATCCTATCCATCTTTCCTTCTTCTGTTCTAAAGGAGAGAAAGTGATATGTGAAAACACTAGCTGAGTGAGGAGATCTTAGATTCTTATTCTAACTATGCCACTGGCTAATAGTATGATATTACTCATTCAAATAATTTATCTTTAATTTTTTGTCATATTTAAATTCTAGATAAATTAGTGATTGTACTTTAAAAACATAGAAACATTCTTTAATGTATAAGTATTCCTTGAGGTAAAAATTTTCTTTTTAAACTCAATATGTAAATTAGATAAAACCTGAATCCTCTTGTTGAAATGAGGTATCTTCTGTTCTACCAGCCACTATTTCCTCCTGCCTTTTGTTGCATTCCCTAAAGTATCTACAATGAACCTCTAGAGCAAAGTTTCTCAACGAACAATCCATGAAACATTGGTGGCCCCTGATGGTGTTTGGGAAGTTCATAAGAGTTTGAGTGATTTAGGAAAATAAAATGAAATGTTTGCACACATACATTTCATAAATTTGAAATACACCAATAATTATGCATAATATAGCATAATGCACAATACAAATACATAATACAGAAATGTCTTCATGTTCTGAATAATAACTATATTTCAAGGATTGTCTACATGGTATGACTCTACATCAATCTGTTTATATAAATTCTGCTCACATCATTTATGTATTATTTTTATTTATTGCTAACCATATTTTGTTGTTGTGATCATGAGTTGTATATATTCTGAATTCACACAGTGGATCAATGATTTAACTATACTGAAGCATTCAGTTAATGATAAAATAATAGTATCAATGATATAATTCAAAATAGTTCTATAATCATTAAGAATGAAGAATACTCCAGTTTCATGAATGTGAATCTTTTGCTTCTGGGACAAGTGAAACTGTAAGCATGATGATTTTATAAGAATAGCCAGAGCAAAAGCTTGACTAGGAAACATTTTCATGAATATTTGGAAATCAGACTTATTTACATTAATGGGCCATTTGATCCTAGTTTCTAGTGTGTTGTCTTTTATGAGACTTTTCCAAATAGTAGGAGGGAGTCATGGAAGGTTTTATGTAATCTCCAAAATCATATAGTGAAATCTCTGACAAATGAATTGAGCATATCTATGGGGAAAAATACAAATATTAGTGTAGTGTCACCAAAATGAAGAAAAGCTAAAAGTAGATTTAAAATTTTTGTCCTTATGCTAAAAACACATAAAGATACATTCTAGCTGAAAAGTTTATGAAACCATATTCAGAATTAGTGACAACATCATACTTGGAAAGAAAGCATAATAAACATTTTACAATATTATTTTATCATGTGTCAGTGGCATACTCTGAAAGAGAAATTAATACTATATGTCATGAGATAGGAATTTGTCTTAATTAGATGTGGTAACTAACATGAAGATTATGAATCAGTTTTGAATGTGTGTATGTGTATATATATATATATATATGACATATATATATATATATATATATATATATATATATATATATATATATATGACATTTGTGTATTAGAGAGAAGTGTTTGACAATTCTTTTGTTTATAATTTAAACCTCTTTGTGATAGTTAACATTATGTATCAACTTGATTGGGCTACCAGGCACCCAGATATTTGGTCAAACATTATTTGGGTGTATCTGTGAGGGAATTTTTTGGATATTAACATTTAAATCAATAGATGAGTGTGACCAAGATGGTCGAGCAAGAGGACATGGAACTCACCTCCCTGCCATGAACACATCAAAGATACATCTACATGTGGAAAATTCTTACTGGAAACTAACTGGAGACTGACAGAAAGTCTCTTATACAACCAAGGCTGTAAGAAAGATTCACATAAAAGTGAGTAGAAAGGAAAGAGAAGTGACCAGGTCAAGACCTGTGCCCCTGAGAGGGGATTCAGAAGAAAAGGGAGATTACATGGACAGAGTAGCTCCCTGGGAAGTGAGCAATTCCAATTGCATATTGTACAACACAGGGAAGTAGAGCCCCCTTGGCTGGTTGGAGGGATGGTGGGACTAACAGGACTACTGTAGGAAGCCTGGACACTGTTAATGCATGCATGCAGACTAGAACCCAAGGTGGGGCAGAGAGAGTAGACTGAAGACAGCACAAGTTCCTGAGTGGCTGCCTGTGTTCTCATGAGCACCCTGATGTGTACTCCAGCTTGAGATGAATGAATTCTCCAACCCCATTTGCCTCACATTACAGCTCCACACTGGAGCAAAGGCTGCCAAGACCGAGGAAAGAGTTTGGCCATGGAATGGAGAGGAGGCTCAGCCAGGAGGTGGCATCAGAGAAGGACAGGGGCAATAATTACTGGCACTTACAGAGGGGACACATTAGGAGCAGTTCAAATCTCTGACAGCGGCTGGACTACACAGTCCAATCCCAGCACACATCTAGATACCACGGGAGCCCCACTTGCCTGTGGTGTAGTTCCACCCTAGGGCAGAGGTAGCAGAGGCTGAGGGTCTGTGAGGGACAAAAGAGACATACCCAAATCGGATGGAGCAGATGGGGGCAACCATACCTGGCACATACAAAAGCACCATGTCAGAAGAAGCCAGGATTTCTGTCTATGGTTGGACCACAGAAGTCTGCATCCTATCACAAGTAAAGAGCCTGCACAGCCCCTTTTGTTCCAGCACTGCTACCTGCTGGAGTGAGGATGCTGGAACTCTGAGAAAGGAGAGCACACATTAAAAGGGAACTAAGCCAGCTCAGACCAAACCTTAGGTCTTCTGCTCCAACAATTTTGGATCTGATCCCCACTTCAGTAGGGTGGTAATGACCACTGAGTAGAGGGGAAACCCTGGCTCAAACTGGCTCTGGCTCAAATCCCTCCATCTCCAGTCTCACTCCTACAATGGTGATAGCTGCCAGCACTCCCTGGGGAAAGATTTGGCTTGTATTCATGTCAAATCCAGTTCTCCCATCAAAGCCACTGGGCACACACAGACTGTATAGAGATCCTCTCACACAAGGACACACTTTCAAAATCACAATAGGTATCTGTTTCACTTAATTTCATAGAGAGAGTAGTAAGCAAAATGAGATGACAGAGGGATTTGTTTCAATGAAAGAACCAGAGAAAACCCATAAAAAAACAACTAATGAAACAGAAATAAAAAACTGACCAATGAGTTCAAAGCATTGGTAATAAGAATGATAACCGAATCCAGTACAAAAATAGATGAACACAGTGAGAATTTTAGCATGAAACTTAGAAAATAATAATAATAATAAAAAAGAACCACTTAGTGGAACTAAAGAATTTAACTACTGAAATGAAAAACATTGGAAGGAATTAATAGCAGACTAAAAAGAATGCATTAGTGATCTAAAAATTAAAGGGAAACCACTCAATCACAACAGAAAAAGTAAAAACAAATAAAAAGATGAGAACAATTTGCAAGCACACCAACATTCACATGAAAAGATCTTAAAAGGAGAAGTGGGAGAAAATGGGATAGAAAATGTATTTCATGAAATTATGGGTCAAAAATCCTCAAACCTGGAGAAGAAAAGAAGCACAAAGGGTCCCAAACAAGATGAACCCAAGCAGACCCACACTAAGACATGTCATAATTGAAATGGTAAAAGTTAAATAATTCCAAGATAACAAAAGGAAAATGGTCATGTACAAGTGAACTCCCATAAGGCTATAAGCTGATTTTTCTGAAAAATCAAAGGGAAGAAGATAAAGATGCTAGAGAGGAGATAAAAATCATAAAATGTGGGGGAAGAGTAAGAACAATGTAGATTTCTTCACCTAGAATTCATTTGAGTCTATAGGACTACCAGTCTAAGGGAGTAGTTATACGAAAGTGTTAACATATTTGAAAAACAGAGTAACCACAAATCAAAAGTGTATAATTATATTTATAAAAATAAAAAAGAGCATAAACATTATACAAAAGAAAATCAAGACACAAAAGGAAAAGCAAAAAGAAAAACAAAGGACAAAGAAGAAATATACAGTCAATTGGAAAACAAGGTTTAAAATGGCAATAAACACCTATTTATCATTTATATTTATTAATATGTGTTTTGTATATTTAGCTGCTCATGAATATTAACAAATATAAAGGGAAAATTGATTCTTAATTCAGTTTTGATTAGCTATATGTTTCTAGAAACTTGTCCATTTCCTCTAGGTTGTTGAATTTGTTGGCATATAATTGTGCATAGTTTTCTTTTATGGTTTTTTGTATTTCTGTGCTATCAGTTGTTATGTCTCCTTTTTCATTTCTTATTTTGTTTATTTATGTTCTCTTTTCTTTTTGGTGAGCCTGGATAGCAGTTTCTCAATCTTGTGTATTATATATGGCTATAAGTGTAACAGTTTCTTCTTGTGTTAACCCCTTTATCTTTATAGAACCCCTTTCTTTGTGTTTTGTTATAGCCTTTGTTTTAAACTCTATTTCATCTCAAAGGAGTATTGATGGCCCCACTTTCTTTACATTTCATTTTGCATGAACTATCTTTATCCATTCACTTATTTCAATGTGTGTGTCTTTCCTGAAATAAGTCTATTATAGAGATTTTCTCTCTGTTTCTTTTTAATCCAATTTGCCACTCTATGTCTTTTGATTGGAGCATTTAGTCCACTGACATTTAAAATAATTATAGAAGGGAAGGGATTCAGGAGGGTGGAGTAGGAAGACATGGAGCTTACCTCTTCCCAAAAACATACCACAAATACATACACATATGAAATAATTCTCTTTGAAAATTAACTGAAAACTGGCAAGGTTTGATAGTTTCATAGGGAAGTTCTACCAAACATATAAAGAAGAGCTATTATTCATTCATCTAAAACTATTTCAAAAATTGAAGAGGAGTGTACACTCCTAAATGACACAATTATTCTGACAAAGATGCAACCAAAAAAAGAAGATAACTGACAATATTGCTGATGAACATAGATGTAAAAATCCTCAAGGAAATATTAGCAAGCTGAATTCAACATAAATTTAAAGAATGATATAACTTGATCATGGGATTTATTCAAGGATGATTCAGCATGTGCATATTCAATCAATGTGACAAGACTACATTAATAAAAGTGAAAAATAAAAATCATATTATCATTTTAGTAATCACAGAAAAAACTTTTGACAAAATTAGACATCATCCATTCATGATTAAAAATAAACTCTTATCAAAGTTGGTATAGAAGGAATATATCTTAGCAATATAAAGGTTATTTATTTATGACAAAGTCACAATTAACATCTTGATTGCAAAAAGATGAAGGCTTTTCTCTAAAATCAGGAATAAGATGAGAATGCCCACTTTCATCACATCTATTTAACATAGTATTGGAAGTTCTTTCCACAGCAATCAGACAAGAAAAAGAAATGAAATGCATCCAATTTGAAAGAAAAAAAAAAAAAAAAAAACCTGTCACTATTTGCAGATTTAATTACACTACATACAGGAAATCTTAAAGTTTTCACTAAAATACTACTTGAATCTCTAAATGTATTCACCAATTTTGCAGGATATAATATTAATTCACAGACATCTGCTACTTTTTTTTTCTTTTTTTAAAATTTTATTTTATCTAACTTTACAATATTGTATTGGTTTTGCCAAATATCAAAATGAATCTGCCACAGGTATACATGTGTTCCCCATCCTGAACCCTCCTCCCTCCTCCCTCCACATACCATCCCTCTGGGTCATCCCAGTGCACCAGCCCCAAGCATCCAGTATCGTGCATCAAACCTGGACTGGCAACTCATTTGTATTCATTAATAATAAGCTATCAGAAAGGTGAATTTGTTTAAAAATCCTATTTAAAATTGCATCAAAAATAAATATCCAGGAATAAATTTAATCAAGGAAGTAAAAAACCTATATGGTGAAAACTATAAAAATATTGAAGACTCTGCCAAGAAACAATAAGATATCCCCTGCTCTTTGATTTCAAGAATTTATATTGTTAAAATGGCCACACTTCTCAAAGCAATCCCATGACATATCCCACTGAACTAGAGCAAATAATCCTAAAGCTTATAGGGAATCAAAAAGACCCAGCATTTCCAAAGCAATCCTGAGGGAAAAAAAGGACATAGCTGAAGCTATAAACCTTCCAGACTTCAGACTACACTTCAAAGCTACAATAATCAAAACATCATGGCACTGACACAAAATGGACATATGCATCAATGGAACAGAACAAAAAGTCCAGAAATAAACCCATAGCTCTATCATCAATCTATGACAAAGTAGGCAAGAATATATTCTACAACCTCTCTTCAATAAGTCATACTGGGAAAGTTGGAGCCAGAACATTCCCTCACACCATATACAAAAATAATCTTAAAATGAATTAAAGAACTAAATATAAGACTGGACACCAAAATTCTTAGAAGATAACATAAGCAGAACATTCTTTGGTATAAATTATAGTGATATTCTGAGGGGGGGGGGTCTGTCTTCTAAAGCAAAAATAAATGGGAACTGATTAAAGTTAAAACTTTTGCATAGCAAACAAAACCAACAGTAACCTACTGAATGGGAGAAAATATTTGCAAATTATATGACCAATAAGGGATAATATTTAAAATATAAACAACTCATGTGACTCAATATAAAAAAAAAAATGAAAATGGACTAAAGACATGAATAGACATTTTTCCAAAGAAGACATACTGATTGTCAATGTCACATGACAAGATACTCAAAGATATTCAATATTTCTCTATTTATTAGAGAAATGCAAGGCAAAATCATAATGAGATGTCATTTCACATTTGTCTGAATGGTTATCATTAGAAAGTCTACAAATAACACATGTTGGTGAGAATGTGTAAAAAACAGAACCCTGGTACACTGTTGGTGGGAATGTAAACAATGCAGTCACTATGGAGAACAGTATGGAGTTTCCTTAATAAACAAAAAAATAGAGTTACCATATGATCTAGCAATGTCACTCAGGGGTATATATCTGAATGAAATGAAAAACAGTAAGCCTAAAAGATCCATGCACTCTGATCTTCATGGCAATATTGTTTACAATAGCCAGAATATGGAACCAACAATAGAACTATTTATCCATTAACAGATGAATGGATAAGGAAAATGTATATATACAATGAAATATCACTCAGCCACAGGAACATAAAAAATTCCAATGTTTGCAATAATGTAGATGAACCTAGAGAATATTATGCATAGTGAAATAAGTCAGGCAGAAAAAGAAAACTACAGTATATTATAACTTCTATGTGGACTGTAAAAAATAGAAGAAATTAATTAATATACCAAAAATAAACAGAATTAGAGATATAGAGAACAAATTAGTGTTTACCAGTAGAGAGAGGGATGGGGAAGGTGCAAGATATGGGTATGGACTGAGAGAAATAAGCTACTATTTATAAAATAAACAAGCAACAAATACATATTGTGCTACAGGAAAATATAAAGACCTCTCTTGCTAAAGTTGCCTTGGAAAACAACACTGGGAACCCCCTCCTCACCATTTATAACTACACTATGGTCATGGCAGAAGCCTAAAAGTGAGGTACAAAGTATGTTCTATGAGAAGTACATTATACTCCAAAGGACTACTTGAGTTTTCTAATTTATAGATAGAAATCTGGGGAACGTATGTAGGAATGGATATTAAGAATGTTAAATAAAGGTTGATAGAACATAAAGTTGGATCAAGTCCAATTGATTGATACAATATCACTACACACACTTTCCACATTTAATGTTTCAGTTTGAGGGATTTGAAAGGACTCAAAAATTTGTTTCATTGATTGATTGTAACATGGGCCAAAAGTAGGATCACAAACATGGACCAAAAGTAGAAATGCTAGGCCTGCCTTTGTTTAATGTAAAGGAAGAGATTCAAAGGTTCAGGAAGATCAGAATATTAAAATCGGTTTGTCCATTAAGACATACTTGCCCACTCCGGGAGAGTTCAGAAGGCAAACTTTTTTCCAAGACTGTGAGAAATAAATTTGTGAGGGGTGGTCTAACATCCAGTGTGAGCTATGGGATTCCTCTTCTTCTCAGGACAGACCTTATGTGGGAGCTGAAGACACTGAATCAGGAAACCTAAATGCATTGGAAGAAATTGGATCCCTAAGTGATAGAGGTTAAGTGGTGGTACTCAACCACCAAAGGCAAGGTGGATGTGGCTACTGTGATGGACAGCAGAGTTAAAACAGCATTCAGAGTAGTCTGAATAGACCTATGTGTTGGTTAGCTGATCATGGTGTTCTAAGAAGTAAAATAGATAAGAAACTTACTAAATTCTTACTTGATCTATGCAAGCAGAAAAGTTCGAGTTAAAGTGTACACAATTCTAACCTAAATTATGAAAACAGAGAGTCATGTCTCAGTCAATTTCTAGACTTGAGCCACTTTATAGACTTGGAATGCCTTGAATGAACAGAGACCAGATCTCCTTGAGGAAAGGCTCTGGAACACTGCTAAGATTTATACTGTTGCTCTTCTTTAGTTTTCCCTAAATAGACCTGTAGCTTTTTACCAAGGTAGCTATATTTTGGGGTAAAGGAAATAGATCTTTTAGAGACTACTAGACATAGGCTTTGAATTGACATCAATCCCAAGAGACTCAAAATATCATTGTATCAGTCAGCTAGTGGGGACTTTTGGAAACCAGAGGTCAGTACACTTTTAGTTCAGTTACATCTCAAAGTAAGTCAAGTGGGTCCCTGAACCCATCCTGTAGTTATTCCCCCCAGTTCCATAATGCATAATTGGCATATGAATTATTAACAGCTGACAGAATCCCCAGTTGGCTCTCTGACCTGTTGGATGATGTCTGATAGGAAAGGCCACATGGAATCAATTAGAACTGCTTCTATCTCTGAAAAGAGTAAACAAAAAGTAGAACAGCACCTCTGAGTGATTGCAGAGATTAGTGCTACAATCAAGGTCTGGAAAGATATGAGAGTGGTGATTATACCTGCGTTCCCATTCAATTTGTCTATTTGGTCTGTGCAGAAGACAGATAAATTTTTGGAGAATAACAGTGGATTATCATAAATTTAACCATGTGTGACTCCAATTACAGATGCTGAATCAAGTGTAATTTCACTGTTTGAGCAAATTAACACACCTCTTGGCAGCTGATATACAGATATTGAGCTAGTAAATTCTTTTTTTTTTTTTTCTCCTTAGATGTTGATATGGACAACTAGAAGCAGTTTTCTTCTTTTTTAAAATTAATTTATTTTTAGTTGGAGGATAATTACCTTACGATTTTGTGTTGGTTTCTGCCATACATCAACATGAATCAGCTGGCAAGGCCAAACTAGTACTTCACTGTCCTACCTCAGTGGTATACCAATCCTCTAGCCCTACAATCTTAATTTAGTTCTCAGGAATCTTGACCACATTTCCTTCCCATAAGGAATCACACTGGTCAATTACATTGATGACATTAAACTGATTAGATCTACTGTGTAAGAAGTAGAAACTACTCTATAGACTTAATGGTAAGACATTTGTGTGTGTGAAAGGTTGAAAAATAAACCTGACAAAAATTAAGGGATCGTGCATTGACCCTGGACTGACAACTCATTTCATATATGATATTATACATGTTTCAATGCCATTCTCCCAAATCATCCCACCCTCTCCCTCTCCCACAGAGTCCAAAAGACTGTTCTATACATCAGTGTCTCTTTTGCTGTCTCATATATAGGGTTATTGTTACCATCTTTCTAAATTCCATATATATGCATTAGTATACTGGATGCTTGGGGCTGGTACACTGGGACGACCCAGAGGGATGGTACAAGGAGGGAGGAGGGAGGAGGGTCCAGGATGGGGAACACATGTATACCTCTGGCGGATTCATGTTGATATATGGCAAAACCAATACAATATTGTAAAGTTAAAAAATAAAATTAAATTAAATTAAAAAAAATAAGGGATCTTTTACTTCTAGGGGTCCAGTGGTGTGGGGCATGTTGAGATATCCTTTTTAAGGTAAAGGATGAGTTGTTACATCTGGCCCTCTTAAGAGCTCAAAAGGTATAATGCCTCATGAGCCTCTTTGGATTTTGGAGGTAACATTTTCTTCATTTGGGGGTGTTACTCCAGCCCATTTGCCAGGGAATTTTAAAAAATGCTTCTAATCTTGAGTTGGATCCAGGATAAAATAAGGCTCTGCAACAGATCTAGACTCCTCCACTTGGGCCATGTGATCCAACAGATCCAATTGTGCTTAGTGTCAATGGGGTATAGGGCTGCTATTTGGAGCCCCTATAGGTGAATTGTAGCATGGGCTATTAGGAATTTAGAACCAAGCCCTGCCATCCTTCACAGATACTATCCTTTTGAGAAACAACTCTTGGACTGTTATTGGGTCTTTAGTAGAGACTGAAAACCAAGTGTTGACTTCACAGATACTATCCTTTTGAGAAACAACTCTTGGACTGTTATTGGGTCTTTAGTAGAGACTGAAAACCAAGTGTTGACCAAGTTACCATGTGACCTGAGCTTCCCATTGAGAACTGGGTATTATCTGACCCAACAAGCTACAAAGTTGAATGAGCGCATCAGTGGTCCAAAATCTAATAGAAGTGGTTTAAACATGATTAGAACTGAGCAGGCCCTGAAGGGACAAGTAAATTATATGAAGAAATGGCTCAAATGTTGAGGGTTCCCCTTCCTGCTACTCTGCCTTCTCTCTCCCAGCCTGCACATGTGGCTTCATGGGGAGCTCTACCAATCCATCCTTGTCATCACCCAAAGGGCTCATGGACAAAGAGTGTCCATGGTGGCAGGAATGGAGGTGACATGTGCTCAACCAGATGAACTTCCACTCACCCAGGCTGACCTGGCTATAGACACTGCTGAATGCCCAACCTGCCAGTTACAGAGACTAAGCCCCTGTATGGCACAATTCACCAGGGTGATCAGCTAGCTATCTTGTGGTAAGTTGATTACACTGGACTGCTTCCATCATGAAGGAGCAGCACTTTTTTTTTTTTTAACTGGAAAAAAACTCTTACTCTGGATACAGGTTTGCCATCCTTGCTTTCAGTGCTTCTGCCAAAACTACAATTTGTAGTTTTATTCTTATCTACTTATTACTTATTACCTTATCTACTGTTATGTATTCACATAGCATATCTTCTGACCTAGGAACATTGTTTTTGTTGAATAGCTAAGTCATGTCCAGCTTTTTGCAACTCCATGGACTGCAGCATGCCAGCTCCTCTGTCCTCTGTTGTCTCTGGGAGTTGCTCAAATCCATGTCCGTTGATGCTATCTAACCGTGTCTTCCTCAGACACCCCCTTCTCCGTTTGTCTTCAATCTTTCCCAGCATCGGGGTATTTTCCAGTGAGTTGGGTCTTCACATCAGGTGGCTTCAGTTTCAGCATCAGTCCTTCCAGTGACTATTCAGGGTTTATTTCCTTTAGGATTGACTGGTTTGATCTCCTTGCTGTCCAAGGGACTCACCAGAGTCTTCTACAACACCACAATTCAAAAGAATAAGTTCTTCAGCACTCAGTCTTCTTTAGGGTCAAAATCTCACTTCTGTACATGACTACTGGAAAAACCATAGCTTTGACTATACAGACTTTGTCAGCAAAGTGATGTCTCTGCTTTTCAATATGCTGTCTAGGTTTGTCATAGCTTTCCTCTCAAGAAGCAAGTGTCTTCTAACTTCATGGCTTCAATCACCATCCACAGTGATTTTGGAGGCCGCCCCCCCCCCCCCCAAAATAAAATTTGTCACTGCTTGCACGTTTCCCTCTTCTATTTGCCATGAACTGATGGGACTGTATGCCATGATCTTAGTTTTTTGAACATTGAATTTTAAGCCAGTTTTTCACTCTCCTCTTTCACCCTCATTAAGAGTCTCTTTAGTTCCTCTTTGCTTTCTGCTATTAGAATAGTATCATCTACATATGTGAGGTTTGTTGATATTTCTCCCAGCAATCTTAAATCCAGCTTGTGTTTCAAGCAGCCCAGAAATTTGTGTGATATACTCTGCATGTAAGTTAAATAAGCAGGATGACAATGAACAGCTTTATTGTACTTCTTTCCCAGTTTTCAACCAGTCCATTGTTTCATGTTCAGTGCTAATTGTTGCTTCTTGACCCACATGCAGGTTTCTCAGGAGTCTGATACTCCCATCTCTTTTAAGATTTTTCCACACTTTGTTACGATCCATACAATCAAAGGCTTTAATGTAGTTAGTGAAGTAGAAGTAGATGTTTTCCTAGAATTCTTTTCATTCCTCCCTGATCAAACAAATGTTGGCAGTTTGATTTCTGGTTCCTCTGCCTTTTCTAAACCCAGCTTGTACTTTACATCTGGAAGTTTTCAGTTCATGTACTACTAAAGCTTAGCTTGAAGGATTTTGAGCACAACTTTGCTAGCATGTGATATGAGCACAATTGTACAGTAGATTGAACATTCTTTGACAATGCCCTTCTTTGGGAATGTAATGAAAACTAACTTTTTTTCCAGTCCTGTGGCCACTGCTGAGTTTTCCAAATTTGTTGACATATTGAGTCAGCACTTTAACAGCACAATTTTTTAGGATTTTAAATAGCTCAGCTGAAATTTCATTATCTCCACTAGATTTGTTTGTAGTGATGCTTCCTAAGACCCACTTGACTTCACACTCCAGAATATCTGGCTCTAGGTTTATGACCATGCCATCATGGTTATCCAGGTCATTAAGACCTTTTTTTGTATAGCTTTTCTGTGTGTTCTTACAAACTCTTCTTAATCTCTTCTGCTTCTGTGAGGTCTTTGCTCTTTCTGTACTTTATCATGCACTTCCTTACATGAATTTTTCCCTTGATATCTTCAGTTCCCTTGAGGAGATCTTTCATCTTTTCCATTCTATTGTTTTTTTCCATTTTTTTTGCATTGTTCTTTTACAAAGGGTTTCTTATCTCTCCTTGCTCTTCTCTGGAACTCTGCATTCAGTTGGGTATATATTTTCCTTTCTCCCTTGCATTTTGATTTTCTTCTTTCCTCAGTTATTTGTAAGCCCCCTAAGACAACCATTTTATCTTCTTGCAATTCTTTTTTCCTTTGAGACCAAGAAACTTACTTCATAGCAAATGTACTGGGCATATCTTGATGGAACTCACTGATCTTACCTTGTGTTTATCATCCTCACAGCAATTGGCTTGATATAATAGTGGAATGGCCTTTTTTTGTGAGTATAGTTGATTTATTATGTTGTGTTCATTTCTAGTACACAGCAAAGTGAGTCAGTTATACATATACATATATCCACTCTCTTTAAATTCTCTTCCATGTATGCCATTACAGAGTAGATTTCGCTGTGCTAAAGCAGAGACATTACTTTGCCAACAAAGGTCCATCTAGTCAAAGCTATGGTTTTTCTACTAGTCATGTATGGATGTGAGAGTTGGACTATAAAGAAAACTGAGCGCTGAATAATTGATGCTTTTGAACTGTGGTGTTGGAGAAGACTCTTGAGAGTGCCTTGGACTGCAAGAAGATCCAACCAGTCCACCCTAAAGGAAATCAGTCCTGAGTGTTCATTGGAAGGACTGATGCTGAAGCTGAAACTCCAATACTTTGGCCACCTGATCTGAAGAACTGACTCATTGGAAAAGACCCTGATGCTGGGAAAGATTGAAGGTGGGAGAAGAAGGGGACTACAGAGGATGAGATGGTTGGATGGCATCACCGACTCAATGGACATAAGTTTGACTAAATTCTGGGAGTTGGTGTTAGACAGGGAGGCCTGGCGTTCTGCAGTCCATGGGATCACAAAGAATTGGACACGACTGAGAGACTGAACTGAAAAACTGAACTAATACAATAGGTCATTTCTAGTAACTTGTTTTATATATAATTTGTTTTATATATAATAGTGTGTATAAGTAAGTGTTAGCCCCTTCAGTCATGTCCATCTCTTTGTGACCCCATGGACTGTAGCCCACCAGGCTCCTCTGTCCATGGAATTCTTCAGGCAAGAATACTGGAGTGGGTTGCTGTTTCTTACTCCAGGAGATCTTCCTGATCCAGGAATTGAATCCAAGTCTCCTGCATTTCTGGCAGATTCTTTACCATCTGCACCACCTGGGAAGCCCAACAGTGTGTGTATGTTAATCCTAATCTCCTAATTTATCTCCTCCCATACTTTCCTCCTGTTAATCATAAGTTTGTTTTCTATATCTGTGACACTATTTGTTTTATAAATAAGTTTGTTTGTACCATGTTTTTAGATTCCACACATAAGCATCCTATAATGTTTGTCTTTCTTTGTCTACCATACTTCACTCAGTATGACAATCTCTTGGTCCATCCATATTACCACAAATGACATTATTTCATTACTTTTATTGCTGAATAATATTTCATGGTATATACGTAAGATATATGTAGTATATATATATACCACAACTTCACCTTGTGTAATTTTTTACAGACTCTTTTGCAATGCCAACTTTACAGCAATAACTTGCAGGCCTGAGACATTTTCTAGAAGGCCATTTTTTTCCTAAACCAGTGTCCGGCATATGGCACTGTTTCTCCCATAGCCAGGATTCATTGGTTCAGGAAACTTGGGGTGGAAATGAGAGTAGCAACACTTACTGTTACTTATAGTGACCCATTGGCAAAATTTTGCTTCCTGTTCCCATGACCTTATATTCTGCTGGCCTAGAAGTCTTAGTTTCAGAGGGAAGAATACTTTCACCAGGTGACATAAAGTAAAGATTCCCACTTGGCTACTTGGGGATCTTCAGTTCTATAGGCAAATAAAGCAGCTAACTGTGCTGGCTGAAGTGACTGATACTGATTAGCAAGGAGAAATTAGACAACTACCTCACAAGGAGGTGAGGAACAGCATGTCTGGAATATAAGAGACACCTGAGGTCATTTCTTAGTATTATCATACCCTATGGTTAATTTCAGTAGAAAACTATGACAATCTAATCCAGGCAGGACTACTAATAGCCCAGATGCTTCAGGAATGAAGGACTGAGTCACCCCATCAGGTAAATAACCATGGCCAGCTGAGAGACTTGTTGAAGGCAAAGGGAATACAGAATAGATAGTGGGAGAAAGTACATACCAGCTATGGTGATATCACCAGTTATAAAAATGATGTAATTGTCATGAATATTTTCTCCTTATTTTAGCATTAATAAAGATCAGCTTCTTTCTAATGAGAGGAAGACCAACACCATCAATTAACCCTGTCTGATTAAAACATAAGGAAGCAGAACTAGCATGCAGAAAAGTGTATTAATCTGACTGTGACACTCTTAGGAGGAGCTGGGCCTGGTGGAAAGGGCCAATGTCTTGAGCTCCTGTTCCTGGATCAGTGGATGAACATACCCTTCAATCAACAACTAGGAGTCCCTTGGCAAAGCCATGCATCCCTGACCTGCTTTAGGTGATTGTGATCAGGATTGTCTGATCCCTGAAAGGAAAGATCTGACAGTTGCTAAAGTCCTTGGGTTTCCAACGCACTTTTGTTGACTTTGTTTCTGTCTGAATGAAATTGGAATCATCCGCCCATGTACCAACACCAGCTGAGTGTTGGTACTTTGTCTTAAAGTAGTGGAAAATGGTACCTAGAGCCAGGCCTAGTACTGCCAGGCTTGCCCACCATGAATGGCCCATTATCACCACTCAACAGCATTTAGACTTCTTGCTTTGTCTGTAGAAGGTAAAGTCAAGGCACTACTCCCCTTCTTTACTCTGCCCATTCCTGTCCCTCAGTATCCAGTGAGATGGCAAATTCTCCTAACTTGAAGTGGAAAACTATCTTCAGCTGAGAAGTGGTCATTAAATATTCATTAGAGCTCTATCTGTTCTGAAAAGAAAGGTGTCATATGTGGTGGTTAATCTTATGTATCAACTTGACCAGGTCCTTGTGTGCCCACTGTGTGGAGACGATGCCTCAAACCACAGCGCTCCTTTCATGTTACAGATCTGGCTGAAAGTGAGACTATCTTCTGCACTGTGTCAATGAAGATTCGTCTGCTAAGCATCTGTGCTGGTGGAGAGACTAGTTGGAACACATGGCCAGTAATAGCCGAAGGATACTGCCACAGGGACAAGGGGCCTATGAGCTGAATGACCCTGGATGTGGGAATGAAATTCTCATCCATGGAGGAGCCATGGAAGCCTGAAAGCATACCACATAAGATGGCGGAGTAGAAGGACGTGTGCTCATCTCCCGTGAGAGCTTCAAAATTACAACTCGCTGCTGAACAACCATCAACAGGAGAATGTTGGATCCCACCTAAAAAGATACACCACTTCCATGGGCAAAGGAGAAGCCCCAGTAAGATGGTAGGAGGGGCATTTATAATCAAACCCCACCCCTGCCAGAGGTGCTCGAAAGGCTCAAACAAACCTTGTGTGCATCAGGACCCAGAGACCCCACAGAGACTAAGTCAGGACTGTTTGAGTGTCTCCTGAGGTGGTATGGGTCAAGAGTGGTCTGCTGCAGGGGCAGACACTCTGGGTGCAGTAGACCTGGGTATGGCATACGGCCTCTTGGAGGAGGTCACCATTAACCTCAACATAGAGCCACCAGAACTTACACAGCACTGGGGAAACAGACTTTTGGAGGGCACACACAAAACATATGCACACCAGGACCCAGGAGAAAGGAGCAGTGATCCCACAAGAGACTGACCCAGACTTGTCCATGAGTGTTTAGGAGTCTCTGGCAGAGGTGTGGGTTGGTGGTGGCCTGCTGCAGAGTCGGGGGCACTGAGTGCAGCAGTGCATGCATGGAAGCTTTTGAAGGAGGTCGTCATTATCTTCTTTACCTCCACCATAGTTAGGCCTCAGATCAAACAACAGGGAGGGAACACAGCCCCAGTGATCAACAGAAAATTGGATTAAAGATTTACTGAGCATGGCCCCACCCCTCAGAACAAAATTCAATTTCCCCAACAGTCAGTCTCTCCCATCAGGAAGCTTCCATAAGGCTCTAATCCTTATCCTTCAGAGGGCAGACAGAATGAAAGCAACAATCACAGGAAACTAAACAAACTGATCACATGGGCAGGAGTCATGTCTAAATCAATGAAACTATGAGCCGTTCCATGTAGGGCTATCCAGGATAGATGAGCCATGGTGGGAGTTCTGACAAAAAGTGGTCCACTGCAGAAGGGAATGGCAAACCACTTCAGTATTCTTGCCTTGAGAACCCCATGAACAGTATGAAAAAGGTAAAAGATAGGACACTGAAAGATGAATTCCCCAGGTCGATAGGAGCCCAATATGCAACTGGAGAACAGTGGAAAAACAACTCCAGAAAGAATGAAGAGTTGGAGACAAAATGAAAGCAACACCCAGTTGTGGATGTGACTGGTGATGGAAGTAAACTCTGATGCTGCAAAGAGCCATATTGCATAGGAACCTGGAATGTTAGGTCTGTGAATCAAGACAAATTCAGTTCAGTTCAGTTCAGTTCAGTCACTCAGTCGTGTCTGACTCTTTGTGACCCCATGAATCACAGCACGCCAGGCCTCCCTATCCATCACCAACTCCTGGAGTTCACACAAACCCATGTGCATCAAGTCGGTGATGCCATCCAGGCATCTCATCCTCTGTCGTCCCCTTCTCCTCCTGCCCCCAATTCCTCCCAGCATCAGGGTCTTTTCCAATGAGTCAACTCTTCGCATGAGGTGGCCAAAGTACTGGAGTTTCAGCCTCAGCATCAGTCCTTCCAATGAACACCCAGGAGTGGTCCCCATTAGGATGGGCTGGTTGGATCTCCTTCCTTGCAGTCCAAGGGACTTTCAAGGGTCTTCTCCAGCACCACAGTTTAAATGCATCAATTCTTCGGTGCTCAGCTTTCTTCACAGTCCAACTCTCACATCCATACATGACCACTGGAAAAACCATGACCTTTGTTGACAAAGTAATGTCTCTGCTTTTGAATATGCTATCTAGGTTGGTCATAACTTTCCTTCCAAGGAGTAAGCGTCTTTTAATTTCATGGCTCCAATCACCATCTGCAGTGATTTTGGAGCCCCCAAAAATAAAGTCTGACACTGTTTCTGGTTTCCCCATCTATTTCCCGTGAAGTGATGGGACCAAATGCCATGATCTTAGTTTCCTGAATGTTTAGCTTTAAGCCAACTTTTTCACTCTCCTCTTTCACTTTCATCAAGAGGCTCTTTAGTTCTTCTTCACTTTCTGCCATAAGGGTGGTGTCAAGACAAATTGGAAGTGGTCAAGAAGGATATGGCAAGAGTTAAAATTGACATATTAGGAATTACTGATCTAAAATGGACTGGAATGGGTGAATTTAAATCAGATGACCATTATATTTATTACTGTGAGCAAGAATCCCTTAGAAGAAATGGAGTAGCCATCATAGTCAACAAAAGATCTGAAATGCAGTAATAGGATGTGATCTCAAAAACAACAGAGTGATCTCTGTTCATTTCCATGGCAAACCATTCAATATCACAGTAATCCAAGTCTATGCCCTGACCAGTAAGTTGAATAAGCTTAAATTTAATGGTTCTATGAAGACACACAAGACCTTCCAGAACTAGCACCCAAAATACATGTCCTATTCATTATGGGGGACTGGAATGCAAAAGTAGGAAGTCAAGAGATACCTGGAGTAACAGGCAAATTTGGTCCTGGAGTACAAAATGAAGCAGGGCAAAGTCTAACAGAGTTTTGCAAAGAGAAATGCACTGGTCATAGAAAAAACCCTTTTTCAACAACACAAGAGAAGACTCTACACATGGACATCACCAGATGGTCAACACCGAAATCAGATTGATTATATTCTTTGCAGCCAAAGATGGAGAAGCTCTATACAGTATCAAAAGCAAAATAGAGAGCTGACTGTGGCTCAGATCATGAACTCCTTATTGCCAAATTCAGACTTAAATTGAAGAAAGTAGGGAAAACCACTAGGCCATTCAGGTATGGCCTAAATCAAATCTCTTATGATTATACAGAGGAAGTAAAAAATAGATTCAAGGGATTAAATATGATGAAAAGAGTGCCTGAAGAACGAGAGACAGAGCTTGGTGACATTGTACAGGACAGAGTGATCAACATCATCCTGCAGAAAAATAAATACAAAAAGGCAAAATTTTCGTCTGAGGAGGCCTTACAATGCACTGAGAAAAAAAGGAGAACTGGAAGGCAAAGGGGAAAAAGAAAGATATACCCATCTAAATGCAGAGTTACAAAGAATAGCAAGGAGAGATAAGAAAGCATTACTCAATGATCAATGCAAAGAAATAAAGGAATACACTAAAATGGGGAAGACTAGAGATTGCTTCAAGAAAATTAGAGATACCAAGGGAATATTTTGTGCAAAGATGGGCACAAAACAGGAATGAAATGGTATGGACCTAACAGAAGCAGAAGATATTAAGAAGAGGTGGAAAGAATACACAGAAGAACTATACAAAAAAGATCTTCATGACCCAGATAACCACGATGGTGTGATCACCCACCTAGAGCCAGACATCCTGGAATGCAAAGTCATGTGGGCCTTAGGAAGCATCACTATGAACAAAGCTAGTGGAGGTGATGGAATTCCAGTTGAGCTATTTCAAATCCTAAAAGATGATGCTGTGAAAGTGCTGCACTTAATATGCCAGCAACTTTGGAAAACTCAGCAGTGGTCACGGGACTGGAAAAGGTCAGTTTTCATTCCGATCCCAAAGAAAGGCAGTGCTAAAGAATGTTCAAACTACCACACAACTGCACTCCTCTCACATGCTATCAAAGTAATGCTCAAAATTCTCCAAACCGGGCTTCAACAGTTGGTGAAGCATGAACTTCCAGATATTCAAGCTGCATTTAGAAAGACAGAGGAATCAGAGATCAAACTGCCAACATCCATTGGCTCACTGAAAAAGCAAGAGAGTTCCAGAAAAACATCTACTTTTGCTTTATTGACTACGCCAAAGCCTTTGACTATTTGGATCACAAAAACTGTGGAAAATTCTTAAAGAGATGGGAATACCAGACCACCTTACGTGCCTCCTAAGAAATATGTATGCAGATCATGAAGCAACAGTGAGAACTGGACATGGAAAAACAGACTGGTTCCAAATTGGGAAAGGAGTACGTCAAGGCTGTATATTGTCACCCTGCTTATTTAACTTATATGCACAATATATCATGCAAAATGCAGGGCTCGATGAACCACAAGCTGGAATCAAGATTTCCAGGAGAAATATCAATAACCGCAGATATGTAGATGACATCACCCTTATGGCAGAAAGTAAAGAACTAAAGAGCCTCTTGATGAAAGTGAAAGAGGAGAGTGAAAAAGTTGGCTTAAAGCTCAACATTCAGAAAACTAAGATCACGGCATCCGGTCCCATCACTTCATGGCAAATAGATGTGAAACAATGGGAATAGTGAGAGACGTTATTTTTCTGGGCTCCAAAATCCCTGCAGATGGTGATTGCAGCCATGAAATTAAAGACACTTGCTCCTTGGAAGGAAAGCTATGACCACCCAGACAGGATATTAAGAACATAGACTACTTTGTTGACAAAGGTCCGTCTAGTCAAAGCTATGGTTTTTCCAGTAGTCATGTATGGATGTGAGAATTGGACCATAAGGAAAGCTAAGCACCAAAGAATTGATGTTTTTGAACTGTGGTGTTGCAGAAGACTCTTAGTCCCTTGGACTGCAATGAAACCCAACCAGTCAATCCTAAAGGAAATCCGTCATGAATATTCATCATTGGAAGAAGTGATTTTGAAGGTGAATCTCCAATACTTTGGCCACTTGATGTGAAGAACTAACTCATTGGAAAAGACTGATGCTGGGAACGATTGAAGGCAGGAGAAGGAGATGACAGAAGATGAGATGATTGGATGGCATCGCTGACTCAATTAACATGAGTTTGAGGTAGCTCTGGGAGTTGGTGATGGACCGGGAAGCCTGGTGTTCTGCAGTCCACTGGGGTCTCAAAGTATTGAACACGACTGAGTGACTGGACTGAACTGAACTGACTAGGTCCAGGGTGCCTAGACATTTAGTCAAACATTATTCTAGATGTTTCTGAGAGAGTTTTTTGGATAAGATTTACATTTAGATAGTCAGACTGAGTAAGGCAGCAGACTCTGCCTAATGTGATAGGGCTTCAATCAATTAATTGAAGCTTTGATTTGAAGAAAAGGGCTGACCCTCCCTGTAGCAGGGGACGATTCTCTCTGCCTTAGTGTCTTTGAACTGGGATACTGGCTTTTTTCTTGCCTTTGGACACAGACTGAAATTTTAGCTCTTTCTGAGTCTCCAGCATGCTAACTCACTGTAAATCTTGAGACTTGCCAGACTGTGTAATCAGGCATATATACACGTCCTATTGATTCTGTTTCTCAGGAGAACCCTGAACAGTACACTCTTGTTACACAAAAAACATTTTTTTATAATGATTAATTAGCAGTTACTTTATGAGCTTCTTTCATAATACCAGGATTTTCTATTCGTGGGGCTCTTGACTCCTTCATTCTCTTCCTAACTCAGCATTAGAGAAGTCCTCTTATGTATAATTCAGATTGTCGCATCTATTGATCAAATCCTCCCAATGCTCCCATTTCACAATGAAAACCAAAGTCCGTTTTGTCATTATAAGGCTCTATAGAGCCTTTTCCCAACCTAGCCTGTTGTCTCTCCTGCCTCACTTTCTCCTATGCTCTCGACCTCCTCTGTCTTCACCATGTTCTAGCCTCTCAGACTTGTCTATTGGCCCTTGAACTGGTTGGATATCCTTCCACCTCAGCACCTTCATTCATCTTTTCTCTGCTTAGAGTGATCTTCCTTAAATTTCATGGCTTCCTTCCTACTTTTTTGTTTTTATCTTTTTACTCATGTATCTCATGCCTAGGAAAGTATTCCTTGCTGTTCTAGCTAAAAATCACAGAACACTTATGACTTCCCTGCTTTGTCTCCTTATCATTTACCACTATCAGATATGTCTTATTTATCTTGTTTAATATCTAGTTCTCCTAGATACACTTTCTTCTCAAATGCACATAGAACATTCTCCAGGATAGGTCATATCTTGGGCCACAAATCAAGCTTCATTTCAGTACAGTTCAGTCGCTCGGTCGTGTCTGACTCTTTGCGACCCCATGAATTTCAGCACGCCAGGCCTCCCTGTCCATCACCAACTCCTGGAGTTCACTCAAACTCACGTCCATTGAGTCGGTGATGCAATCCAGCCATCTCATCCTCTGTCATCCCCTTCTCCCCCTTCCCCCAATCCCTCCCAGCATCAGAGTCTTTGTCAATGAGTCAACTCTTCACATGAGGTGGCCAAAGTACTGGAGTTCCAGCTTTACCATCATTCCTTCCAAAGAACATCCAGGACTGATCTCCTTCAGAATGGACTGGTTGGATCTCCTTGAAGTCCAAGGGATTCTCAAGAGTCTTCTCCAACACCACAGTTCAAAAGCATCAATTCTTCGGTGCTCAGCCTTCTTCACAGTCCAACTCTCACATCCATATATGACCACTCGAAAAACCATATCCTTGACTTGACAGACCTTTGTTGGCAAAGTAATGTCTCTGCTTTTGAATATGTTATCTAGGTTGCTCATAACTTTCCTTCTAAGGAGTAAGCATCTTTTAATTTCATGGCTCCAATCACCACCTGCAGTAATTTTGGAGCCCCCAAAAATAAAGTCTGACACTGTTTGCACTGCTTCCCCATCTATATCTCATGAACTGATGGGACCAGATGCCATGATCTTCGTTTTCTGAATATTGAGCTTTAAGCCAACTTTTTCACTCTCCTCTTTCACTTTCATCAAGAGGCTTTTTAGTTCCTATTCACTTTCTGCCATAAGGGTGGTGTCATCTGTATATCTGAGGTTATTGATATGTCTCCTGGCAATCTTGATTCCAGCTTGTGCTTCTTCCAGCCCAGCATTTCTCATGATGTACTCTGCATAGAAGTTAAATAATCAGGGTGACAGTATACAGCCTTGATGTAGTCCTTTTCCTATTTGGAACCAGTCTGTTGTTCCATGTCCAGTTTTAACTGTTGCTTCCTGATCTGCATATAGGTTTCTCAAGAGGCAGGTCAGGTGGTCTGGTATTCCCATCTCTTTCAGAATTTTCCACAGTTTATTGTGATCCACACAGTCAAAGGTAAGAGAAACCCAAGTAAGATGGTAAGTGTTGTGAGAGGGCATCAGAGGGCAGACACACTGAAACCATAATCACAGAAAACTAGTCAATCTGATCACATGGAACACAGCCTTGTCTAATTCAATGAAACTAAGCCATGCCCTGTGGGGCCACCCAAGATGGGTGGGTCATGGTGGAGAGGTCTGACAGAATGTGGTCCACTGGAGAAGGGAATGGCAAACCACTTCAGTATTCTTGCCTTGAGAATTCCATGAACAGAATGAAAAGGCAAAATGATAGGATACTGAAAGAGAAACTCCCCAGGTCAGTAGGTGCCCAATATGCTACTGGAGATGAGTGGAGAAATAACTCCAGAAAGAATGAAGGGATGGAGCCAAAGCAAATACTCAGTTGTGGATGTGACTGGTGATAGAAATAAGGTCTGATGCTGTAAAGAACAATATTGCATAGAAACCTGGAATGTTAGCTCCGTGAATCAAGGCAAATTGGAAGTGGTCAAACAGGAGATGGCAAGAATGAACTTCAACATTCTAGAAATCAGCGAACTAAAATAGACTGGAATGGGTGAATTTAACTCAGATGACCATTATATACTGTGGGCAGGAATCCCTTAGAAGAAATGGAGTAGCCATCATGGTCAACAAAAGAGTCCAAAATGCAGTACTTGGATGCAATCTCAAAAATGACAGAATGATCTCTGTTCGTTTCCAAGGCAAACCATTCAATATCAGAGTAATCCAAGTCTATGCCCCAACCAGTAATACTGAAGAAGCTGAAGTTGAATGGTTCTATGAACACCTACAAGACCTTTTAGAACTAACACCAAAAACAGATGTCCTTTTCATTATAGGGGACTGGAATGCAAAAGTAGGAAGTCAAGAAACACCTGGAGTAACAGGCAAATTTGACCTTGGAATATGGAATGAAGCAGGGCAACGGCTAATAGAATTTTGCCAAGAGAATGCACTGGTCATAGCAAACACTCTCTTCCAACAACACAAGAGAAGACTCTACACATGGACATCACCAGATGGTCAACATCGAAATCAGATTGATTATATTCTTTGCAACAAAGATGGAGAAATTCTATACAGTCTGTAAAAAAAAGACTGGGAGCTAACTGTGACTCAGATCATGAACTCCTTATTTCCAAATTCAGACTTAAATTGAGGAAAGTAGGGAAAACCACTAGACCATTCATGTATGACCTAAATCAAATCCCTTATGATTATACAGTGGAAGGGAGAAATAGATTTAAGGGCCTAGATCTGATAGATAGAGTGCCTGATCAACTATGGATGGAGGTTCATGACACTGTACAGGAGACAGGGGTCAAGATCATCCCCATGGAAAAGAACTGCAAAGAAAAAAAAAGCAACCTCAGTAAGTTTAAGAAAATTTGAACTCATATCTAAAATCTTGTCCAACTACATGCTATTGGGTTTGAAATCAATTACAAGGCAAAAAAACCACTGTAAAAACACAAACACATAAAGGGTAAACTGTATGTTACTAGACAGCTAATGGATCACTGAGGAAATCACAGAGGAAATGTTCAAACATCTAGAGACAAATGACAATGAAAACATGATGATCCAAAAACTTTAGGAAACTTCAAAAGCAATTCAAAGTGGGAAGTTTATAGCAATTCAATCTTAACTCAGGACACAAGAAAAATATCAAATAAATAACCTACACTTACACCCAAAACAACTAGAGATAAAGGAACAAGCAAAACCCAAACTTACTGGAAGAAAGAAATCACAAAAATCAAAGAAGAAATAAATGAAATAGAAATGAAGAAAACTTAAGCAAAGATCAATGAAACTAAAAGCTGTTTCTTTGAGAAGATAAACAAAATAGATAAGCTTTAAATGAAACCAACCAAGAAAAAAACAAGAAGAAGGCTCAAATCTATAAAATTAGAAGTGAAAAGGAAGTTATAATGAACATCACAAAAATACAAAGGATGATAAGAGGCTATTTCTATGTGCCAATAATATGGACAATTTAGAAGAAATGTGCAAATTCTTACAAAGCTACAACTTTCCAAGATTTAAACAGGAAGAAATAGAACAATATGAACAGAGCATTCACAAGTACTAAAATTGAGCCAGTTATTAAAAAGCTTCCAACAAACAGAAGTCCAGAACCAGAGGACTTCACAGGTGAATTCTATTAAACATTTAGATAAGAGCTATCATCTATCCTTCTGAAACTCTTCCAAAAATTGCGTAAATAGGAACACTCCCAAGCTCATTTTGTGAGGGCACCATTACCACCCTGATATCAAAACCAGGCAAAGATATCACACCCAAAAAATAGAAAATTACATGCCAATATAACTGATGAACATAGATCTAAAAATCCTCAGCAAAATACTAGCAAACCAATTTCAACAATATATTGAAAGGATCATACATCATGGTAGAGTGGGATTTATCCCAGCAATGCATGGATTCTTCATCTGCAAATCAATCAATGGGACATACCACATTAACAAATTGAAGAATGAAACAATATGATCATCTTTACAGATGCAGAAAAAGCTTTTGACATTTATGATAAAAGCTCTCCTGAAAGTGGGAACAGAGGGAACCTATGTCAGTATGAAAAGGCCATATATAACAAATCCATAGCTAACTAAATGGTGAAAAACTGAAAGCATTCCCTCTATGATCTTTAATAATAATAATAATAATTAAAAAAAATTTTTAAAAAGAACAAGGATTCCCATTGTCACCACTTTTATTCAACAGAGTTTTAGAAGTCATAGTCACAGCAATCAGAGAAAGAAAAGAAATAAAATGAAACCAAATTAGAAAAGAAGTAAAACTGTCACTGTGTGCAGATGACATGAGACTATACCCAGAAAATTCCAAAGATGCTACCAGAAAACTTCTAGAGCTCATTCATAAATTTGGTAAAGTTGCACAATGTATAATTAACACAGATAAATCAGTTACATTTCTATACACTAACAACAAAAGATCAGAAAGAGAAATCAAGGAAATAACCCCTTTTACTATGACATCCAAAAAAATATATATATATACTTAGGAATAAACATACCTAATTCTCAAATTTATATGGACACACAAAAATCATTTGTCTAAGGAGACAAATGACCTCTACTCTGAAAACTATAAGATTCTGATGAAAGAAATCAGAGACGAAACAAATAGATGGAAAGATACACCATGTCCTTACATTGGAATAATTGACATTTCCAAAATGACTATAATGGCCATGTTCAGTTCAGTCCAGTTCAGTTCAGTTGCTCAGTCATGTCCGACTCTTTGTGACCCTATGGACTGCAGTATGCCAGGCCTCTCTGTCCATCGCAAACTCCTGGAGTTTACTCAAGCTCATGTCCATTGAGTTAGTAATGCCATTCAACCATGTCATCCTCTGTTGTCCATTCAACCATGCCATCCTCTGTCGTCCCCTTCTTCTCCCACCTTCAATCTTTCCCAGCATCAGGGTCTTTCCTAGTGAGTCAGTTCTTCTCATCAGGTGGCCAAAGTATTGGAGTTTCAGCTTCAGCATCAGTCCTTCCAATGAATATTCAGGATTGATTTCCTTTAGGATGGACTGGTTGGATCTCCTTGCAGTCCAAGAGATTCTCATGAGTCTTCTCCAACACCACAGTTCAAAAGCATCAGTTCTTCAGCACTCAGCTTTCTTTATAGTCCAACTCTCGCATCCATACATGACTACTCCAAAAACCATAGCTTTGACTAGACAGACCTTTTTTGGCAAAGTAATATCTCTGCTTTTTAATACAAATTTGGTGCAATCCCTATAAAATTACCAATGGTATTTTTCAAGGAACTAGAGCAAAAAATTCTAAAATTTATATGGACACACAAAAATCCCCCAAAAGGCAAAGCAATCTTGAGAAAGAAAAATGGAGGAGTCAGGATGACATCAGACTATACTACAAAGATACCAGTCACCAAAACAGTATGATACTGGCACAGTAACAGAAATATAGAACAATGGAACAGGATAGAAAGCCAGAAAGAAATTCACACACCTATGATCAACTAATCTACAACCAATAATGTAAAAGTATGCAAATAAGAAAAGACAGCCCCTTTAATAAGTGGTGCTGAGAAAATTGGAAAGGTACATGCAAAAAAAAAAAAAAAAAAAAGAACACTCTCTACCACCATACAAAAATATAAACTCAAAACGGATCAAAAATCTGAATGTAAGACAGGATACTACAAAGCAGAGGAAAATAGGTAAAACACTCTTTGACAGAAATCTCAGCAATATCTTTTCTTTTTTTTTTTAATCCACATCCCAGAGTAATGAAAAGAAAAAGAAAAAGAAACAAATGAAAATGTTTCTGCACAGCTAGGAAACTGTGAACAAAATAAAAAGACAATCCACAGACTGGGAGAAAATATTTGCAAACTATACCACTAACAAGGAATGAACTTCCAAAATATACAAATGATTCATGCAAGTCTGTGCAAAAAAAAAAAAAAGGCAAAAAATGAGCAAATATCTAAATATGCAATTCCTCAAAGAAGATGGCCAAAAAGCACATGAAAAGATGCTCTAATTATATGAGAAATGTAAATCAAATGTACAATGAAGTATCACTTCATTCCAGTCAGAATGGCCATCACCAAAGGGTATACAAAAAATAAATGCTGGACAAAGTGTGGAGAAAAGGGGATCCTTCTGCACTGTTGGTGGGAATGTAAATTGGTACAACCACTATTGAGAATGGTATGGAGGTTCCTCAAAAAAAAAAAAAAAAAAAGAACAACTAAAAATAGAGTTGCCACATAATCCAGCAATCATATTTCCAGGCATATGTCCACAGGGATATATACACCCCTGCAATGTTCATTGCAGCACTGTTTATAATAGCCAAGACATGGAAACAACTTAAATATCCATCAACAGATGAATGGATAAAGAAGATGTGGTATAAATATATGTATATATATATGTGTGTGGTTGTGTGTGTGTGTTATTCTGCGTCTGACTCTTTGTGACGCCATGGACTATAGCCCACCAGGTTGCTCTGTCTATGGAACTCTCCAGGCAAGAATACTGGAGTGGGTAGCCTTCCCCTTCTCCAGGGGATCTCCATGAGCCAGGAATGGAATCCAGGTCTCCAGCATTGCAGGCAAATTCTTTACCTTCTGAGCCACTGCTGCTGCTGCTGCTGCTGCTAAGTCACTTCAGTCGTGTCCGATTCTGTGCGACCCCATAGACTGAAGCCCACCAGACTTCCCCGTCCCTGGGATTCTCCAGGCAAGAACACTGGAGTGGGTGTCCATTTCTTTCTCCAATGCATGAAAGTAAAAAGTGAAAGTGAAGTCGCTCAATTGTGTCCGACTCTTAGCGACCCCATGGACTGCAGCCAACCAGGCTCCTCTGCCCATGGGATTCTCCAGGCAAGAGTACTGGAGTGGGGGTGCCAATGCTCTCTCCATTTTTATTTTTTATATATGGACTTTCCTAGTGGCTCAAATACATATATATATATGTATATGAAGTCCATATATATATATATATATATGAAGCCTATATATATGTATATGAAGCCTATATATATATGTGTGTATACACACACACACACAAATATATGTATATATATTTGTATATGTATATACATATGTATATGAAGCCTATATATATGTGTGTGTATACACACACACACATAAATATATAAGGGAATAATAGTCATAAAAAATGAAATATTGTTATTTGCAACAGCATGGATGAACATAGTGAAATAAGTCAAGCATAGAAAAATAAACAATATTACTGACAAGAAAAATCTGAAAAAAAATGATGTAGAAGAACTTATTTACAAAACAAATAGTCATAGATGTAGAAGACAAACTTATGGTTACCAGGATAGAAAGTGGAGGGAGAGGTAAATTGGGAGATATGGATTGACACATGTAAATTACTATATATAAAATTGGTAACTAATCTACTATATAGCACAGGGAATCTGTTCAATACTCTGTAATGACCTATGTGGGTATAAAGTCTAAAAAAAAGAGTAGATATATGTGTATGTAAAACTTATTTAGTTTGCTTATGGCAGAAGCTAACACAACATCATAAATCAACTGCTGCTGCTGCTGCTGCTAAGTTGCTTCAATCATGTCCAACTCTGTGCGACCCCATAGACTGTAATAAAAATTAATTTTAAAGTCTTTTACTGTTTTTAATTGTAGTAAAGGCTAACTTATATATGCATATTAATATATATTTCTTTCATGTAATGTACATTTGGGATTATACCTAAAAACTCATTTTCTAGTTGCTTCTCATGAAGGTCATTCTCAAGTTGATCTGTGATGACCCAAGACTTGGACTTCAGCTTACCAGACTCAGCTGGTTCTCAGGTCTCTGAGTGTGGATTTGCCTCTTAAGGATAGACTTATACTATGAACTCAAAACCTGGTGTATAAACAGAATGACCAGTTTATTAACCTACAGCTATATTTTAGCTCTTTGTAGGCAAATTACCTAGAGAGCACAGGACTCTTTGCGACCCCATGAATCGCAGCATGCCAAGTGGAGTTCACTCAGACTCACGTCCATTGAGTCAGTGATGCCATCCAGCCATCTCATCCTCTGTCATCCACTTTTCCTCCTGCCTCCAATCCCTCCCAGTATTAGAGTATTTTCCAATGAGTCAACTCTTCACATGAGGTGGCCAAAGAACCGGAGTTTCAGCTTTAGCATCATTCCTTCCAAAGAACACCCAGGGCTGATCTCCTTTAGAATGGACTGGTTGGATCTCCTTGAAGTCCAAGGGACTCTCAAGAGTCTTCTCCAACACCACAGTTCAAAAGCATCAATTCTTCGGCACTCAGCTTTCTTCACAGTCCAACTCTCACATCCATATATGACCACTGGAAAAACCATAGCCTTGACTAGACAAACCTTTGTTGGCAAAGTAATGTCTCTGCTTTTGAATATGCTACCTAGGTTGGTTATAATTTTTCTTCCAAGGAGTAAACGTCTTTTAATTTAAACAGGTCTACATTAGGATTTGTAATTGTGAATACAAACACCCAGTTGTACTTAGTGAGTAACTGTGGAGTCAGATTTATGGTTTGAATGTTTCAAGGTGCCAACTGAGGGAGCCTAATGCACCTGATATCCACTGACTCAGCAGGTTGAGACTTTAAGGATAATGGATTGTTTCACTTGCATATGCACCACTGAGTACAACTTTTGTCTTTGAAAACTTCTTTTATTCTTTCCTGCATAGCTAATATTTTCTTTCTTTAGATGTGTTATCAGTTCAGTTCAGTTGCTCAGTCGTGTCCGACTCTTTGCGACCCCATGAATTGCAGCACGCCAGGCCTCCCGGTCTATCACCAACTCCCAGAGTTCACTCAAACTCACGTCCATTGAGTCGGTGATGCCATCCAGCCATCTCATCCTCTGTCGTCCCCTTCTCCTCCTGCCCCCAATCCCTCCCAGCATCAGAGTCTTTTCCAATGAGTCAACTGTTAGCATGAGGTGGCCAAAGTACTGGAGTTTCAGCTTTAGCATCATTCCTTCCAAAGAACACCCAGGGCTGAGCCTCTTTAGAATGGACTGGTTGGATCTCTGCAGTTCAAGGGACTCTCAAGAGTCTTCTCCAGCACCACAGTTCAAATGCATCAATTCTTCGGCGCTCAGCTTTCTTCACAGTCCAACTCTCACATCCATATATGACCACTGGAAAAACCATAGCCTTGACTAGACGGACCTTTGTTGGCAAAGTAATGTCTCTGCTTTTCAATATGCTATCTAGGTTGGTCATAACTTTCCTTCCAAGGAGTAAGCGTCTTTTAATTTCATGGCTGCAGTCACCATCTGAAGTGATTTTGGAGCCCCCCAAAATAAAGTCTGACACTGTTTCCACTGTTTCCCCATCTATTTCCCATGAAGTGATGGGACCAGATGCCATGATCTTCGTTTTCTGAATGTTGAGCTTTAAGCTAAGTTTTTCACTTTCCTCTTTCACTTTCATCAAGAGGCTTTTTAGTTCCTCTTCACTTTCTGCCATAAGGGTGGTGTCATTTGTACATCTGAGGGTATTGATATTTCTCCCGGCAATCTTGATTCCAGCTTGTGTTTCTTCCAGTCCAGCATTTCTCATGATGTACTCTGCATATAAGTTAAATAAGCAGGGTGACAGTATACAGCCTTGACATACTCCTTTTCCTATTTGGAACCAGTCTGTTGTTCCATGTCCAGTTTTAACTGTTGCTCCTGACCTGCATATAGGTTTCTCAAGAGGCAGGTCAGATGTGTTATACATCACCTTAAATGATCTTGCACTATTTCAATCATTATGGATTGAATATAACAGTTATATTTCATTGTACAATAGCATTCCCTTTGTTTTCTAGTTCTTGTAAATAGAGTGCATGCAGCTATAAGGAATCAATATTTTCCACTGTTTTTAAAAAAGATAAGCTGATAAAGTTGTCTTCCTACTATTAACTGATTTACTATTGGTCTAGTAGCCTTAAGGGTTTTAGGTATGTTGCCTTTTAGATGTTTTTGCTTTTGGTTCCTGAAAAACTTACTTGTTTTCTAATGGATCACAGATCACTGTGCTGCTATTTCAAACTATATTTTTGTTTGCAGTTAGGTTGAGAGAAAATGTAACTGTACACTCTTAAGATCACACTATTAAAATAGCTCCAGAATAGCTACATGCACTGTTTTGTGGCTCTCCTGTGATTTATCTAATACTAACTACACCTAGCATCCCAGTGCTAATTGGTTATGTTGCAACTAAATGCCAGTTCCCTGAACTTCCTCAAGTCTGAGCCTGTAGAGGATGTGTGATCCCTTGATATTGAAATGAAAATGACTTGAATTCTCAATGTGTCCCCTACAAAACTGACAGGAATTTCTCCTGGTCACTTTTTCCTCTAATTTTTTAAGTCAAGTTTTTATTGTTCTTGTGTTTTACCACTACCAACTGTGGCCTCCTTTCTTCTCCATGTCATTGGAGAGTCATGTCATGTCATTTTTCATTTCCTCCAATACTTCCATATGATGTAGTGAGAGGTATAATTCTGATGATTTGTAGGTCCTTTACAGGCTGGAGGAGCTATAATAATAATAACAACAGTTATTTCCTTAGTTAAGTTATCCATAGCCCAACATTAAAAACAAAAAACTTAACAGTAAATATTAAACATCATTATTTCTAAAATTTTATCTGCCACTGATTTTCCAGGTGAACTGCTCTCCTCTTGGATCCTTGCCCTGCCTTCACCCTCTGTTGATCTGCTTTCTTCCCCATCCTCTCCCTTCTCCAGTCCTCTGTCTCATCCCTATTCCAGCCCTTAATCTCCTCCATCTTGAGTTACTGTTGGAAACCCAGATTTATTTTTATGGAGTAAAATTTACTTATCTTTTCTCAGTCTTCAACCATCCTGACTATGTGTAGAGAGACAAGTCTTTTTACAACCAAGCCAGCAATCTAGTTGATATGCTTATAAAAGATAGTTCTCTTTCAGAGGAATTCTGCTCTCAGTCCTTATGCTTTGTGCTTTTGTGTGCCTGAATGACACAATAAAGTGGCAAAACACCTGTTTTATTTGTGACTGCAAGTGTGTTGAACCCCTCTGTGGTGGCCCCGGATGTGTCTTGACTCTTATGCTCTTACATACTTGGCGTCCTAAAACTGAACAAACATATTCTACCCAGACATATTGATAAACACATGCAAAGAGTTACACTTTTTTTCCTTTGTTATAGTCTAATAGCATGTTCTTTCTTCAAATGTTACTTGAAATGTATTTATTTTCTTGTGGTGTGATCCATATAGGGATTTTCATGTGCTTGTAGCAATAGAAAAATCAGAAAACAGCTGAAAATAGCTGTTTGTTCATATTCTTTAATGCCTGTAATAGTGGTGATGTTATCCCCTGATAATTTTTTGGCCCTATTTTATGCCAAGAAAGAAAATAGCTTGAGCAATAAAAAGTCTTAAGTATGTCATGATTGCCATAATAATATAGTGCATAGTGCAGCCGAATCTCAGAAACCCATTCTGGCTTGGGAAAAAGGAGAAATATTCCACTTCTGGTTTTCTGTGCTGTGGCAAACTGAAGAAAGGAAGCGCTGCTCCCTAAGGCTGGATGGTGGGAGCTGGCAACATATGCATTTCATTATGGAGCCTGGCAGTTGTGCAGAGTAGCAGGAATTGCTAGTTACCCTGCACAGGTTAGAGGCACTCTACTTTCAGATTGCTGGGAGGTAGACTGTGAGTCTCAGGGAGGTAAGGGGTTAGGACACTGTAGTCATGACCAGGGAAATAGACACCATTAAATCATAATGAAAAGTACCTCAAGATGGGTGACCTTGCCCATATTATGAGAAGAAACATAGATTCCAAGAAAAGGATCTAAGGAGAAATTAAGGTTTTATTTTGGGCAATCTCATGTCACATCTCCCTGTATGCATTCAGATATTTGCCTCCTGGAGCCACTTAGATAGCCAGGGGGGTGGAACAGGAAAAGTAATTTCAACATTGGCAACCAAAGGGATTTATTTTTTGCTGTTGAATCTTGGCTGTAATTTGGGGGGCATTTGAGGGTCCTCTATAATGAATCAAAATATAAGACTTTTAGAGAACTGTTTGCAAAATAGTTTTTAGAAAGATTGAGGTGTTCTTTTCCAAGAGAATATTTTCTCTAAATTTCAATAATGTACATTCACTTCACTGGCATACCATGAGTTAAATTACTACCAGTTTTTATTAAAAACTAATTTTCAGACTTTTATCAATCCAGCATCTGGGGAACATTGTTTATTTTAACTTGCATTTTTCTGTAGGTAGGTAACCCAATTATGATAATTACATTATGGAAAATGTATTACCTTCTCCTTTGCTACTCATAATTTATTTTACCTGGTTTTGTAGCTTAGGGTAAATTGTTGAGAGTCAAAGAGCAGTAAGAAAGCATTTTGCAATCTCATTGCTATGTGAGATATATTAAATCTGATACTTTTTTGAATGCAAAGATGGCAAACCAAATTCTATAAAGGTGTTATTAAAATGAAAAAAAACCCATAATATTGATACTTAAAATGGAAAACTCAGGAAAGAGGCTTTTTTGTTATCTATTTCTCTGTTGTCCTTTATTGTTATGGTCAACTTAAGTTCCTTTCTCTAATTTGACTTAAAAGTGAGTTATTAGTATGTTGAGAAAGTAAAAAATTGAGGCATTAACTGTGTTTGGATATAGCATATTTTAAGAAGGAAAGTGAAAATTTACTACTCTCTAAGTTTAAAAAAATTTGTCATGGTTGCAGAACTATGGAATGTTAAATGTCCTCAGATGAATTCACAGTATTCAGGAACAGTGAATTTATTAATCTGTCTCATCTTTAAGATAATTATTTTGTTCTGTATTTTGAATTGCTTCATTACATGAAATTAAACTAATTTGGGGGGATTAGTCACAGTTAGTTGTGATGCTTAGAGGAAACCAAACTATTAAAGCAGTTCTACCCTCAGTTTTACTATCATCTGATGAGTTTTCTAAACATGTAAAAATCTTAAGACCTTAAAACTAAAATTAAGACTTATAGTGACTTATTATTGAGAAAATGACTTCAGGTACATATGGTTGGTGTCCAGGAGCCCTTCACACTTCCTAAGGTTAAGGCTCATGGTGACTTCTGCTGCTAAGTCACTTCATTCGTGTCCGACTATGTGCGACCCCAGAGATGGCCTCCTACCAGGCTCCTCTGTCCCTGGGATTCTCCAGGCAAGAACACTGGAGTGGGTTGCCATTTCCTTCTCCAATGCATGAAAGTGAAAAGTGAAAGTGAAGTCGCTCAGTCGTGTCCGACTCTTAGCAACCTCATGGACTGCAGCCTACCAGGCTCCTCCAGCCATGGGATTTTCCAGGCAAGAGTACTGGAGTGGGGTGCCATTGCCTATGGTGACTAGCTGGGAATAAAATCATGGAAAACACAATTTCACAATAAACTCAGCACAGGAGAGACCCACATAAATGGGGGAGAGAGTTTTTCTCACTCAGCACCAAATACTGCATTATTAGTTCACTGATAAATAGTTGTTCTGACTTCCCTGGTGGCTCAGATGGTAAACAATCTGCCTGCAATACAGGAGACCTAGGTTCAATCCCTGAGCCAAGAAGATTCCCTGGAGGAGGAAATGGCAACCCACTCCAGTATCTTGCCTGGAGAATTCCATGAACAGAGGAGCCTGGCAGGCTACAGCCCATAGGGTCGCAAAGAGTTGAACATGACTGAGTGCCTAACACTTTCACTTTTCAACATCTTTCTTGTTGTTATTTGTGAATAATTTCTTCACGCATCTGTATGTATTCATTGTCTCCCTATATAGTTATGTGTTAATTCTCCATATCTGTATCATACATATATTCATTATACATATATATATATATATATACACATATTTGAAAGAGTGTTTCCCTCACTCTTTAACATTTAAAATATTTCACAAACTTACAAAAGACTATTGCACACCAATGAGAAAATTATATTAAATTACAATGGTTCATTTACTAAATTTACTTTTAATAGTGGGAGGCTTGTAAGTTACTCAGTTCATTCTGAGCATGATCAATTTATTCATACCCTAAATGGATACAGAGCAGGATATTATGGGCTTTCCTCTCCCTCCCTGAGTTATGATTTATACCTTACTGACAAATTTATTTGAAAAATGATTGAATGACTTCATCCTATATTTAAATATAGGTAATAAATCATCCTTGAAAGGTACTTAGAATACTGGAGAATTGGTCTTCACAAGGTGACAGAATTCACTTTTAAGTGGCTTCATCCAGCACTGTGGTGACCCTGTAGAAGAAGAGATTAATCCTTACCCATAATGTTTTAATAGTGTGTAATTGCACCACTGGTCCTCATATTTCAACATTCAGTTACAAGCTAGAGATGTTTTTAAAACATAATTCTCACATGTTACTTGTTTCTCCATACCTTCAATTCAGGAACAGAATGAAATGGACCTAAAATCCGACATCTCAATCTGAATGCTTCAGAATTATGGGCTATAGCCCACAGAGTTCATTAAAAAATGTGTTGCATAGTTGTACAAATGAAATCTTTATTTTTATGAATAGTGGAAACATTTCCTGGGGGATCATAGGGGAAACGACTTATAAAGAAAAGAGTTTTTCTAACATGTCTAAAGGATTTTAAGTAGTGATAAATACTAAGAGATATTTGATCTTCACAGTTTTTGGGGAGCAAAGGAAATGCTAGAATTGATGTGCAGGGAAACAGACTCCATGTTGTCATTAATACCTTGTAGAGCTATCTACATTGTTTTATGTCAAAACTGGGAAATGGTAGCATAGAGCTAAGAAGTGAAAGTGAATTGAAATGGAAGTTAAAAACATTAATAATTCTGGAAAACGTGAAAACTTTAAACTTTTTTTTACTTTTCTTTTTTCATAGGGAGTGCATGCAGTCTGCAGCTGATACGTTCCTTTCAGTTTTGTCTTGTAGGAACTCAGGATTGAAAACTCTTTGCTAAGAATAATAACAGACCAGCAGCTATCCCAGTACTTTCACCATGATTCCAAGGAAAGTTTGATTTATGGCTTCAGTTCTATTGTTGGACAGAAGCCTTAGCCCATTGGAAATCTCCAGAGCTGTGGGAGAGGGGAGGGGCTGTGATCCACCTGTACTTGGGGAGTTCCAAGGTCTAGTCTGCTTTTGGCCAAATACAAATGTTAACAGTTTGTTAGGGTAAGAAACTAGGTATGAAGTCTAAATGATGTCTCTATGAGTTAAGACTGTATAAATAATCAGACTTTCTTTAAAACTTTGTCAGTCACATGTGACCATTTTATGGAAATAAGTCAATTATAGCATTCCTCATTTTGCTCAAAAAGAAGGCAAAAACTATTTTTTTCCTTTACTGTATCATTAGAAAATTAAGCAAAATGTAGTTAAATTGATCAAATGTTATTTTTAAGTGAGATAATTTTATGACTATTTGGGCAAGGCTATTTCAGTTTACTCTGCAGTCCTGGCATAGTTTTTAATAGGGCTCCTTTGAGTCTCAAATGTGTGCAAGTTTAGACACTAAGTGCTGTAGTTATCCTATTTTTAAGTATATTGCTACCTTTTGGTGTATAGTTAGGCATAACGTCTTAAAATTGTGTTCCATAGAAAATAAGTTAGTATTTTTAAAAGGTGTAGAAGTTAGCTTTTTAAAACTCCTCCCACCCAATGAAAGCATTCTTAATACCTCCAAAGAAGCTCACCCCAAGCTCATCCCAGAATGTCCACATTTCTAAGAACTAATTCATAACACAAAGAATATTTCAATTAAATTCCTGTGTTCTTACACATCTTTTATTTCTAATAAATTATTTCAATGGCAATGTTTGAAAACACTTTTTATAAGTTCAGGACAAGAGCATTTTAATTTTCTATATAAATTCCATTCACATATGAATAAGGAGAGCTTCCTGGAAGAAGGGGTACTCAATGTGAAATAAGAGGTTTTTTCGACCTCATGAAATCTAGAGGTAGTTGAAATATGAGATGGGAATGGCTATTTGGTAGAATATGTGAGACTGAAACTTCCATAGGAGACCTGATTTGTAGGTGTCATTTTTATTATATTTGTCTCAGAACCAAAACTACTTTTATCATTTAATCTTCATGCAGTTTGAATTTCACTTTCTAGATATCACTGTTAATTTTTAGTTTGAAAGTAATTATAGCAATTGTGAACCTATAGGTGTATGCCTGCCTGCTCAGTCCCTCAGTTGTATTTGACTCTTTTGCAGCCACATAGACTGAAATACACAGACTCCTCTGTTCATGAGATTATCCAGGCCAGAATACTGGAGTGCGTTGCCATTTCTACCTTCAGTGGATCTTCGGACCCAGGGATCAAACCTGCTTTTGCTTCATTGGCAGGCGGATTCTTTACCACTGAGCCACCTGGGAAGCCTCCCACTATTTGAAGGTGTGTATGTACCTTCAAGTAAGAGTAAATACTCAGTTACCGTGGAGTGTAGCTGCATGAAACCCATGGTAATTGAACAATTAAGCTAAACTATAGTTATACTCACTTTTTAATTATATAAACTAAAATCAAATTACACTATTGCAGAAAGGTGGACTTTCATTGGTCTGTGGTGGGCACTACAGTGTTGTCTGCTGAGCTTGCTGTCTTCCCACCTGGGCTCCCACTTTGTTTCTGGAGCTAGAGGGGGTCCTGCACCCCCTGCAGCATGATGCTCTTTTTGTCACAACTGTTTAATTCAAGAGTAGACTATGACCTAAGCTAAGCTACTCTGGGACTTTCCATGGAGTGTCTCATACTATAATTGAGAAAGAATCAGCATCTTTTGGGGAGAGATTTGTAAGATATAAAATGTGTGGGGTGCAACTGTCACATGAAAGCAGTTGTCTATAGTGCTAGAGAATGAAGGTGGAACAGAGAGAGAGAGAAGAGAGAAACAAAGAGGAGGAAAGGAAGCTGCCAGAATTTTATCCCTGGTTTCATGATTTTCTGAAGAACAGTTGTCTCCTTGTTTTTACCACTTTCTTAGTCTTTAGCCCTCTCTTGATCTTAGTGATCCAGTGAAGCTCCTCCTCTTGCCTTAACTATTTTGAGTTAGAATCTTGATAAATAAAGTACCTTCTTGAACCCAGCTACAGTTTGCATGATATAAAAAATACTCATTCTAAGACAACTTAGTGGCAGAAGTGTATTTTTGTCACAGTAAGGATTGATAACTAAAGAAAAGTCAATTCTGTGTTCTATTGAAAAGCAGGAGAATGAATTAAGAGAGAAGGAAGGAAAACCCAGAAATAGTCCTTGTTACCAGGACAAGAGCAAAGGATAGATGCTTCTTGGTTTTGTGCTGAAAGAAATCTCTAAGAGTGAATGAGGGTAATGGATTTGTTTGAAAAGTAGAGGGAATGTTAAGGTATCAGAGAGGAAATTTAAAAATTTGTTTATGTGAATTAATGATAATTAATGTTTATAAAGGCTACATTTTAGATGTGTGCCATACTTGGGGCCCATAAATTATATGCAGAGTATATCATGAGAAATGCTGGGCTGGAAGAAGCACAAGCTGGAATCAAGATTGCCAGGAGAAATATCAATACCCTCAGATATGGGGATGACACCACCCTTATGGCAGAAAGTGAAGAGGAACTAAAAAGCCTCTTGATGAAGGTGAAAGAGGAGAGTGAAAAAGTTGGCTTAAAACTCAACATTCAGAAAACGAAGATCATGGCATCTGGTCCCATCACTTCATGGGAAATAGATGGGGAAACAGTGGAAACAGTGTCAGACTTTATTTTTTGGGGCTCCAAAACCACTGCAGCCATGACTGCAGCCATGAAATTTAAAAAAGCTTACTTCTTGGAAGAAAATTTATGACCAACCTAGATAGCATATTGAAAAGCAGAGACACTACTTTGCCAACAAAGGTCCGTCTAGTCAAGGCTATGGTTTTTCCAGTGGTCATGTATGGATGTGAGAGTTGGACTGTAAAGAAAGCTGAGCACTGAATAATTGATGCATTTGAACTGTGGTGTTGGAGAAGACTCTTGAGAGTCCCTTGGACTGCAAGGAGATGCAGCCAGTCTATTCTGAAGGAGATCAGCCCTGGGATTTCTTTGGAAGGAATGATGTTAAAGCTGAAACTCCAGTACTTTGGCCACCTCATGTGAAGAGCTGACTCATTGGAAAAGACTCTGATGCTAGGAGGGATTGGGGGCAGGAGGAGAAGGGGACGACAGAGGATGAGATTGCTGGATGGCATCACCAACTCGATGGACGTGGGTCTGTGTGAACTCTGGGAGTTGGTGATGGACAGGGAGGCCTGGCGTGCTGCGATTCATGGAGTCGCAAAGAGTCGGACATGACTGAGCAACTGAACTGACCTTGAAGATTTTAAGTGTTGAAAATAGCCCAAGAATGGGTTATGTCAGGCTATTGTGATATATAATTAAACATCTCAGAGACTTGACACAAGCAATGATTAGTCCTTGCTGCCATAGAATGGCTCACTGTAGCACACAAATGTGAACACGTGCTGGGAAGATAGGGCCAGATTTTTGCTTTGGCCATTAAATGCTTTTGCCAAGATATAAGCGACTTAGCATGCCAGAATATAACATCATTTTCATCCGTGTTTCTTTGATCAAACAAACAAGTTACATGGCCATGTTAAGCTATGAAAAGTGAATTAAAAATGTAATCCTTCCATATCCTTGAAACGGAAGGATTTTCATAAGCTGAAAATGTCTTTGAGCAGCAGTAATATCTACCTCAATACAATTATAAACAGAAAATCTGAAACCCTGGGTCAGAATCTCAATTTTCCCACATCATAGCTCAGTCCACTGGTCTTCATACTCAGAAACTTTTGCTTTCATTTGCTTTGATTTTATCTTACCTCCAATCTACATGGGTTCTTTAAGCTCAGTCTGCATAAAGGATATAATAATGCTTCCCAGGTATTATTGCAAGGATTAAATGCAAGCAATAGTATATAAAATTTGAGAAGGAAATGGCAACCCACTCCAGTGTTCTTGCCTGGAGAATCCCAAGGATGGCGGATCCTGGCAGGCTGCCATCTATTGGATCACACAGAGTCAGACACGACTGAAGTGACTTAGCAAAAAAATAGTATATAAAAAGAACTTTGGAAACTTGGAAGGACTTTTCAAATATGAAATATGTAGTAGTCATAATATCTGGTTTTTTATCTTCTAATTTTTCATGAAACACTATTTATGTAATTCATTATTCATATGATGCTACTTTTAAGTATGTAAACCTCTTGTTATAAAGAGAATATATTCTATACACTAAGAAGTAATAAATGACCTTAAACCACATTTAAAACCATAAACTTTATTAGTTATGACCCTTTATATCAAAATATATTTTTCTTCTCATTCAAGCAGCTTAGAATTGTGCCCCTCTTTGTATACTCAGGTTTTAAACAAGTTTCACTCCCATTAATTACAAAGCATGAAATATGTTGTCAGAAAAAATGTGCGCTGTGTTCCTTTTTCTACATGCACACAATTCTTCAACCCCACTTTTTCAGTAAGAGAAAAAGTTAGTTCATTCTTTTAGAAAAATTATTGACTAGTTTCCTAAAGAAACTTAAGTATTCATTCCTTTAGCTCCACAAATGTCAGAAGTATAGGATAAAAGTATTACTCACCTAAAATGTATTTTAATCTTAAACTGTTCTTTCAAAGTTTGTTTTGCTTAGGATAGAGATACAAATGAGGCAAGCTATTATGTCTTTGAATTCCCAACAGGAAACTTTTGCTTAGTTTCAGGTTGTTATATTTTGCTATGAATCACCGAAAATTTCCACTGATCTGTGACATAATATTTTAATCCCATGGAGCTTTACAACTGCAACTTACAATATTTAGGTTAAAAGACTAATTTCAACAGAGCATCAAAATTGCATATAGATATTCTGTTAATTTTTTAAAAAAGCATACAAACTTATATCAAGCATTTTGTATATACAAGAGAAATTATGTAGGGGAAGTGACTTTCCTGTAGATTATTTAGATATATGCAGAGAAATAGATAATGTAGATCATAGACTCAAAAAATATTTCTTCTCCACCCCAGAGTATGTCTTTTTCTATCATTCCCACTTTATAACTCACTTTTGAAACTTACCTAAAGTATATTTTTATTGGTACTTTTCTTTTGTTTGCTAATTCACATTTATCTAGCTTATTGATTTTGCTTCTCCTTTAGTGGTCTTTCCCCCTACTCCTGATCTCCTATCCTGTCTTCCTTACTTCTTCATTATCAATGAGTATGTTTTCCTTCCTCAAAAAGCTGTGAAAGGTAGACTTCCTAAGACAGTTTCAATTTATTTTTTTATTTTATTTAAGGTAACTTTTTTGAAAATTAAAAGAATTACATTCTTCAACATTTAAAATTATATAATGTAGCCAGTGGTACTTTAGTTATTTTTCTAGGTCTCCATCATCTTAATAGTATTTGTATCTAATTTAAATACAATTTATGACATTTCATAATTGTTCAGCTCGAGCTACCTGAACATCACTTGAAATTTGTGTAGTACAACTGAAGAACTGAATTTTAAACTAAATTTAATTTTAATTAATTTGAATATGAAAAACCACATATGGCTTGTAGCTACCATAATGAACAGTGAAGTTAAAAGATTAGCAAGGACTTTTCTAGCTTAGTTTAATTATACCTCTATGAAGGAATGCTGACCTATTTTCTAACACTGCACTATACTGATGAAACCTATAATCTGCATTTATCTACCTTTACCTGAGAAGACTTCCAGAACAACCTGGAAAAGAATGTTAAAACATTTATTAATAAATCAACCAGTAAATTTTCATATTTATAAAATGCCATCTCCTCCATGAGGTCATCTCTGACCTTTCTCATATTGTTGTCCTTTAGCTCAGCTCAGTGGTTCCTTCCCTTTTTTCAATTCATACAGCAATGTATTCCTCTTTCATAATTCTTATCAGAGTCTACCGTGTATTACTGTTATTTATGTACCTGTATTATCTCCTCTCCTAGGCATGATGAGGGTAAGAATCAAAACAGAAATCTGGTTGATCTCATGTCTCAGAGCACCTAGCAGAGTAATTGCTACAATCAGTACTGCTCAATGACTAGATGTATGCAATCTCCGTCTTCCTGTGGAGGCAACAACCTTATTGTGACCATCAGTTGGAGGTCTCCAGGAGTCTCCGCTGTGAGGCCAGTGTTTGGATGAGGGACATGACCTCAGTCTGGAAACTGGACTTCTGTTCACAAGTGGTTCTGTTGGCTCTGACCGCACACTCATTTGACATTTCTGTTCTCTGTATCCAGTTTGAATGTTTCCTCTGCTTTGTTCTATTCCCCCCTTTTGCCATTTTTGTCTCTAAAACTCATAGCACTGTGGTGAGCCCTTGGCTTCTGAAGCAAATTACTTTTTGTGGGATAGCTGTTGTCTTCAAATTTATTTCTACAGAAGGTTATAGTAAACTGGTAGTGACCACAAGGACTCACTATAGGAAACTAAAGGAAAACCCATTACATTCTCTTTACTATTAAACCTTCAGCTAATTCTTTTTTGAACTGATACTTCAGTGTCTATTAAAGAATCTGTAGCAGTCATAAATTACATCACACTTGGGGAAAACAACCACACAGTGAATATAAAAGTTGCAGGCCGGGTGAGCATTGTTTAATGGCTTCTCTGTTGTGAATAGCCATAGTATAGTAAGATTACAAATGCAGCGATATTTCCATGTTCTAAATTGTCTCTGTGGAACATCTGGTGCTGAGAATTATCCATGCTCTGTTCCTCTGACCTGTTTCATTTGATCTGCTCTAATGGGAATTTTTTTAGCCACTAAATCTAAGTTCAGGGTGTGAATCACAGCAGGGTGATGATAGATAATTGGACAGGGAACTTACCAGGGGCATGAGAGCATCAGAGATCCCATGTTCTCAAAGGAAATCAGTTTTTAAAAAAGAGAAAGTAATATTGGGAAGGAATTTTTTTTCCTGGAGAATGTAAGTAGATTTTTCAAAGAAATTATCTTTTAAAAATGAGTCAAATGTTTTAACAAACTGCTTAAGATTATGGAACCAAATAGTAAATCTTAGTATTTTCTTAACACTTAAATTAATAAGTCTTTTAAAAATACATATTAGGGAATTGAATGTGTGAAGGCTATGCCTGTCCTTTACCATGAGACACATTCTTGTGATGGAAATCACAGCACCCAGTAGCTACATTCTTACATGCATAATGGCTCTGTACAATTTTATTTTATCTTAATATCAGTACAATTTTAGAAAATAAAATTGATTAAACTGAAATTTTCCAATATTGTGGCACTGTCTTTTGGAACTATTACTTTTAAGTTTATAACTGTAATATGTAATCTCTTGATTGTGAAAAGCAGAAACAATGATTTTCTTTTTTTTTTTTTGGCCCAACTGCAGAAAAGACTTTTTTTTCTCATCCATATTATCAAAGTGTATGCATTTAAAGAACATGCTTAACGTAAAAACCCTAGTAGCTCAGTCGGTAAAGAATCTGCCTGAAATTCAGGGGACCCAGGTTTGATCCTTGGGTCAGGAAGATCTCCTGGAGTAGGAAATGGAAACCCACTCTGGTAGTCTTGCTTGGAGAATTCCATGGACAGAGTAGCCTGGTGGGGTCGCTAAGTTAGCACAACTGTGGGACTAACACTTTCACTTTAAAGTAAAATGTGTATTTGTCCCGCAAAGAGCACACTCCAAGCATGGTGAGACATGAATGGTTTTTTACAGTGTGCTGATGAACTTTTTACAGCAGAGTGGACAGAAAGTACTCTCTTAGATTCATTCAACAACTTGTTCAGCCTTGGCCCTGGTCCTGATATAGTAATATTGAACCCAGCAAAATAAACAGCATATTGGAAGATATCAGAGTGCTTCACACGTGTTTCAGTTTTATTTAGTAAATATTTGTGTAACTATTTGCAATTAAAAGTTCTGATAAAGATTATTAAAAAATTAAATATTTTTAGCACTGTTAGCTATAGATTTACGATATGTATTATAATGTCAGTTAGAACTCAAAATATTTTACATAATACTATCTTACTCAATTTCATGATGTTGCCAAGTGGGAAAAAATAAACTGCCTTAAAAATGGGGAATTTCAAATGGAAATATATTTCTCTGAAATTTGCTGAATCTTGTCTAGACTAGCTAATTCCTTTCCAGTCCTTTAGCCTCCTTTCTTGTTACTAGGAGAAATAATTAACATATGGCTTAAGGGCAGAGTTTGGTAAAATAATGACCTAAAGGGTTTCATTTGGCCCAACATTTAAAATGAGTCAACAGTGTGACACAGATGTTGAAAAAAATGAATCTTACATAGTATTAACAGAAGTATCATCTCCAGATGTTCTCACAGTACTATACTATGGAAACACTAAAACGGCATTGACAAAATGATGTTTCTACAAGAGGAATGACCAAGAGGGTGGGATATTTATGTGCCTTATTATATGAACAATGGTTGATGGAACAGGACATATAAAACTCAGAAAAGCATAAATGTAAGTGGTTATAATTATGTATTCCAAATATGTATCTATATAATATCTATACTTACATCTTATCATATCTACATCTACATCTATGTCTTATGAATGGGAGAGTAGACTTACTCAACGTGGCTCCAACACAGAGAACAGGATCAGTGATTCACATGAAGACAGGTATTTCAGCTGCATAGCTAGGGTTCTCTTACCCATTAGAGGTAGTAAATGAAAAGAAGCTCTTTAACTAGAAGTGAACTGCTGTTATGTTAGTGTTCTGGCAGAAACTTAGAAATTACCAGTTAGTTCCTTTATAGTAGGTATTCATATATTGGAAAACAGGTCATGCTTGATGATCTCTACTCTCTCAATTCTAAGATTTTACTAGGTTCTTTAATAATCTTATATTCATTATTTATTTCAGGTAAGTCTATTCCATTCATTTTATTAAGCTAAGAAAAACAAAATATCTAGACAGTCATTATTTATAATAGAGACTGAATATTCAGTAAAACAATTTAGAACAACTGAAAACATGCTAAATTTGATGTATTTGTGTCTTTAAGTGTTTTTACTTCAAATCATGCCACTAAAGATTCACTTTATAGAACTATTTTTATCTCTGAGCCACTTTAGTTTTTTGTGCCAGAACTCTGAATGACTCTAAATTGGAGGTCTGGGTTGCTGCTGCTGCTGCTAAGTTGTTTCAGTCATGTCCCACTCTGTGGGACCTCATAGACGGCAGGCCACCAGGCTCCCCCATCCCTGGAATTCTCCAGGCAGGAACACTGGACTGGGTTGCCATTTCCTTCTCCAATGCATGAAAGTGAAAAACAAAAGTGAAGTCACTCAGTCATATCCGACCCCTAGTGACCCCATGGACTGCAGCCCACCAGGCTCCTCCGTCCATGGGATTTCCCAGGCAAGAGTACTGGAAGTGGGGATGCCATTGCCTTCTCTGAGGTCTGGGCTAAGTGGTTACAAATGAGAGAGCAGGAATGGGGAGGGCAGGTATTCTGACCAGGTGTGGTCTGGTTAGAATCCTGGAATGAAAGTTAGTCAGGCAAGCAATAGACTGAGCAAAATCACCAGAGAATAGGTACAAGGGCAGGGTCCCAGAGTCCTAAATCAGGAAGGAATCCTTTTGTCTCCATGAAAAAAATTTCCTTGTTGCAACCCACAAGTGGAAGCAGGAAGTGCAGGAGCAGAGGCAGCAACCCTGGGAGCTACCAGCCCATCCTGCCTCCATCAGTGCTGGCTGCCAGGTATTTGACAAATTATTTAAAACCAGGAATTCATAGGACTGCATCTTTATTCATACAATTCACAGTACCAAAGTCCTGCTGCTTTTTCCACAAGCAGCCGGACTACCCATGGTTTTCTGTGACACAGTCTTTTCCTTTAAGCATCCCAAATTGCAGTTAACAGCAGGTCTTGAGCAAAAACATTGCAGACGACTGGGATGTCAATGTGCTAAATGCTTTTAAACATTTCTAAACATGTCTAGTTCTTTTACTTGAACCTTGGGTAACTTTATCTTACATTTTATCAGTAGAGTCAATCCTGGATATCTACGGATCTGCATCTGTGGATATAACCAAAAGCAGATCAAAGATTTGGTTGAGTCCACAGATGCAGAACCTAAAGGCATGGAGAGCTGACTTATATGTAGAACCAGAGAGAAAACAGAAATCATAGGCTCAAGATGAAAGGAGATTAAGACCTCATTTGACCCTTATTAATCAATTTTATTCATTGATATTATTTAGAATTAATCAATACTTTTTGTATAGTTTGTTTTCTCATTGGGTATCTATAGAGCTTTTTCCTCTTATTTCCTTTTTCAGTCCATCCTTTGCCATACAATTAAAGTTAATATTATAAAGGACAGATATAACTATGCCACTCTTTTGTTAAAAATCATCCATGGTTCCTCACTGTTTGGAGTCAAGTGAAGCAACACTTTTCTTCCACTTATCCCATGCTTCATGTCATCTACATTTTACTCTTGTTACACAAATACAGCATGTAGGTTAACAACCCTGTGTTTATTTTGTTCATGCTATTTTCTAGTCTTGGAATACCTTTTCCCTCCGACTTTCTTCCCCAGAGGGAAGAAAGTAGAAAATCTTTCTACTCCACCTTTCTGCAGGATGCCTGACTAACATTTCATTCCATAACATATCTTATCCTTGTTAACTGAACAAAAATTTGCCTTCTCTAGGAAGCCAGAACTGACTTTAAAGGATTATTACCTCCTTCCTGTGCCTATGTCTATTCCTCTATCAGTGAATATGGTCATATTTTAGTATAATTTTGTTCCCTGTTAATCTTTCTTCCTCCCAGGATGTGAAATCCCTAAAAGTAGGGATAATGCCATTTACTTTTTTAGTTTCAATGTCTGGCACATAATACACAAAGTAACTTTTGAATGCCTACAACTTTTCAATTGTATCTTTCAATATTACCATTTCTTTGGTCCCCTTTGACTCTAAAATTCTGTGGTTTTCATTGGTACTTTGGAGATATAAATATTATTATACATAGGTTTCAGATGGAATTTGTACCAGTGAATGAAGTCTTATATATAAATGGCAAGTTAAATTGCCTTGTGGCTTGCAAAATAGGAAAAGCCAAGTCTGGAAACTACATGATTTTGGGTCAGTTTAACTTTGACTGGCTGCCAGAGTCTATGTGGCTTTTGTTAACAGGAGCTACCAGTCTTGTCCTTCTATGTAGGATCAGCTATGGCCTTTGTGGAGATATTTTGATAGGAATAACCATGAAGGCATATAAGGAGAATGGATGTACATTGTTTTGTGTGTGAGATTTTCCTCCTTGTTGCCTCCCTGACACATACTAGTGATACAAAAGCTGAGTATAAGCGTGGAAGGTATAGGAAGTCATTTGTCCCTTTTAGCAAAATGAATTCACTGTGAGTGGATATAGCATCACAGCCATATGAATGAGCTTAGCTAATGTTGACAAATGTCTGTCTGATGTTTCATAATTTCATGTATTTATTAGTATTAAAAAAAAAAACATTCTTGACACTAGAATAACTCTGGATAGCAGCCTGGAAATGAACGTCACCATTAAAGTAAACATCAGGAAAAGATCATCTTGTGGCAGTTGGGAGTAGCCAGGGAAAATAAGAACCATTCTGACAGTCAGCATATATACATTAAGTCTCAGACACACAGGTATTTACTCTTTCCAGCATCCACGTTCTCTCAAAACAATAGGAAGGTCATATCTGACATCAAGTGTTTCCTCTCAGCTTTTGCTTAAGCTCCAACTTATTATTTCTGGCACTTCTCTCAGTGCCCAGTGGTTAGAAGAGCATGGTTTGGCCAACAGTGACTCTGGCCATTGGGTGTAGCTGGAATCAGGCACATAGGAAAGGGTTCATCTGTTTATCACAGTAGCACCCAACACTGGGCCTGTTAACATTTCCTTTCAAGACTGTCTTGCTGAGAGTTTTGAGGTTTGATCTTTTCAGTTTTCACTGGTTTAAAATTTGTCACCAGAGGTTTTTTTTTTTTTTTTTTTTTTTTAATGCAAACTTGTCCAATGGAGAGGGCAAAAGAAACCCACTCCAGTACTCTTGCCTGGAAAATCCCATGGACAGAGGAGCCTGGTGGGCTGCAGTCCATGAGGTCGCTAGGGGTCAGATATGACTGAGTGACTTCACCTTCGCTTTTCACTTTCATGCATTGGAGAAGGAAATGGCAACCCAGTCCAGTGTTCCTGCCTGGAGAATCCCAGGGACGGTGGAGCCTGGTGGGCTGCCGTCTATGGGGTCACACAGGGTCATACATGACTGAAATGACTTAGCAGCAGCAGCAGCACACTTGTCCAAATTTTCAGAAACACTGTTTGGTAAATAATTCTTCAGTTGAGGTTTCAGGTAGGAAAAAGAAATAAGATATACTTAGACTTCATGTTTCTCTTTTGTGTGATTAAGATTATTACATTTATAAACATTCTGTCATTGTGTTACTTGGAAGGAATGAGTAGTGACCTAAGAAGAAGGTCAATTTTCTTAAAAGTTTATACCAAAGCCATTCTACATTCTGCTGGATAAAAGCTTTAAAATATATTCCTTGGTTATAATCTTGACTGTATAACCCTTAATTGACAACAGATCTGTTTCTTATTGCCTAAGGACCAGCACTTTTATGAGGCCTAATATTCTCATTGATATTAAAAAAAGAGATTTATAATGGTATTTCTCATTAAATTCTACAGGAATTTGACAGGCATCTTACACTTTTGCATGAGTCTAAGAGTAAATCCTGGTGTGTTCATTTCCAACAGGATTCATCAGTGTGGCTTTTGTTCTATGAAGAGAATATAAGATTCAGAAATAAGCAGCCCAGGTTCCAAAGTGAAAGTGTTAGTCCTCAGTCATATTTGACTCTTTGCGCCCCCATGGACTGTAGCCCACCAGGCTCCTCAGTCCATGGAATTCTCCAGACAAGAATACTGGAGTGGGTAACTGTTCCCTTCTCCACGTGAATCTTCCTGACCCAGGGATCAAACCCAGGTCTCCTGCATTGCAGGCAGATTCTTTGCCATCTGAGCTACCAGAGAAGCTCTCTAGATTCAAAACATCCACCAAAGAGTTCCTGTGTCTCGCTGAGTCCCAAAATCTTACATTTCTTTTGTTAAGAATGTCCTACTTGTGCACCTTATTTTATGAAATGGAAACATTCCTAAAACAGTTAATTTAAATTAAAAAAGCAAGAACTACCATTTATTGAGCACACTCACATGCATGGCATGGTATTAGACATTCACTTTTATTACTTTATTTCATCCTTATAGCACCCTATAGGATGCTGATATTATCCACATTTAGCAAATAAGTAATGTGAGAGGCCCAGAAACTACTGATGTGACTCAAGGTCATGGAGGGAATAAAATGAAGTCCTAAAATCAGAATCTCAGTGTGCTTGACTCGAAGTCCTGTGCTTCATCTTCCGTAGCCACTGCACATTGTAATATTTCAAATATGCCTGAGAAATTGACCATTTTCAGAAAGCCTAGCCCATTTTTCCTGAATAATAACCAAAATATTTTTGTATTAAAATGTTGCTTATTTATTTTAATCATTAAAATGTTGTACACTATCACTTCATGGCAAATAGATGGGGGAAAGTGGAAACAGTGACAGATTTTATTTTGGGGGGCTCCAAAATCACAGCAGATGATGACTGTAGCCATGAAATTAAAAGACATTTGCTCTTTGGAAGGATAGCTATGATAAACCTAGTCAGAGTATTAAAAAGCAGAGACATCATTTTCCCAACAAAGGTCCATGTACAAAGCTATGGTGTTTCCAGTAGTCATGCATGGATGTGAGAGTTGGACTATAAAAAAACTGAGCACCAAAGAATTGATGCTTTAAAATTGTGGTGCTTGAGAAGACTCTTGGGAGTCCCTTGAACTACAAGAGATCAAACCAGTCAATCCTAAAGGAAATCAATCCTGCATATTCATTGGAAGGACTGATGCTGAAGCTGAAACTCCAACACTTTGGCCACCTGATGTGAAGTGCCAACTTACTGGAAAGGACCCTGATGCTGGGAAAGACTGAGGGCAAGAGGAGAAGGAGTCGACAGAGGGTGAGATGGTTGGATAGCATGCATCTCAATGGGCCTGAGTTTGAGCAAACTTCAGGAGATGGTGAAGGACAGGGAAGCCTGGTGTCCTGCAGTCCATAGGGTCCCAAAAAGTCAGACACGACTTAGCAGCTGAACAACAACAACACGTTCTAACAGATAATCTGTCTCCAGTATTCCTACTGTGCTTCCAAAAGAGTTTCTTAACTGGAGATGGATGGGCTTCATAGAATCAATGACATCCTCTGCAGTTGAAGGCACACTTTACATGTATTTGCAGAAATGCATTTTCTTATGAAGACAAATGCCCATCTTTCATCATATTCCTTGAGAAAACAAGTTTAAGTGTTATTGCTCTAAATAGTTAGAAAATAGTTAGAAGAAAGATACTTCTGGAAGATTTACACTACTTCAGAGTATCCCCTTTCCTCTTGAAACAGATGGGGATTTGGGAAAGAGAAAAGAGAAACTAGTAAAAGATGTGGAAGGAATTTTAAGATTACAATAGATGACGAGACCACCCAATTTAACCTGTAAGTTCTAGACAGGCTTTGTTACTGTGACCAACAAAGTTAAATTTCTGTATACTTATTTGTTCATTAGAAAGTTAGTTCCATACTTCATATACAGGCAGACCTGGGTAAGCAGTAAACACTTAGTAAAAGTGCTGTGTGCAACATTCACACTCAAGGATAAGTGAGGTTCTTTACTGCCTGTAAAGAAAGAACTGGGAAGGCGGTGGCTCAGCTGTGGGCTGTGGTTTAGATCAGGACCATTCCAGCTCCACGATTCTATTGAGTGTATAGAATGAAGCTCTCAGGGCCATGAGAGCATCAATAGTGTTATGGATGTCAATTTCTAAGACTTCAGTGTCCATATTTGATCATATTCCTAATATGAGTCAGTCTGAAGATTCACCTTCTAAGGAGACTCTCCTTTATCATCTCCCTTTTCAAAGTTATCTTTTCTACACTTTAACAAAAAGGAAAAGAGGACACAGTTTTCACTTATTCTTGCCAAGAAAGGAAGAAACAGAAATATTGCAGTTGGTAGTGAGAAAAGGAATGACCAACTATTATGGGGAATTTCTTTGAATTTAATTGTTTCCCAAGTATGTGCTTGCAATACAACTTGAGGAGAACCTAACTCAATTATTATATTACATCAAATAATTATTTTTGATAATTAGGTCATCCTGATTTTTTTTTGGCCTGTATCTGAGAAGAAATTTAGAGAATTGAAGAGTTCTACTACAGCATTATTTTTCAGCCCTATCTATCTTTTAAATAAACTTTTTACCCTAGTGTTTCCATTAAATAAAGAAAAAAAAAAAGTAATAAAGTTCAGGCTGGGGTCAATCCCATTCTAGCTGTAAATAATATTTATCCTTGAACATATAAACTAATCTTAACAGCCCCATCTATTTTATAAAAAGATGCATTTCCAAATCATACATGTTTTGCATCAGAAGATGTTGTTTATAAATAATAATTATTTATATGTGTTATTTTGATCAACTGTCAACTACAAATAATAGTGGTGATAACCTAACCCAGAAAAAAATTCATTTAAAACTTAGAACCTTAAGATAATAGGAAAAAGTTAGATCTCTAATTTTAATTTTGATATATATTCTAGGACAGAAAAAAAAATGTGATAGAAGGAATATAAAAAGAATTTCAAGCTTAAAACATTATATTTGAATAAAATTCTCTGATAATATCAAAGAAAATATGAGTTCAGGAAGAAAATGGGATAATGTAAAATTTTGTGTTTTAAAGAAGAGATTGTCTTGCATTTTTCAAGTGGTTAATAGTTGATGGGATATCAATATTCTTAGTATAAGATTTAATTAAATGAAACAGTATTGTATAAAATGTTTATGTTTATAATACTTGATTTCTTCCTTTCTCCACAGTCAGTGGGTAGATGGTAAATTAGCAGCAAGTCTCCTAGAGGAGAAAAATATCCTGATTTGCAGTATTTTTTTCAAATTCCATACTGTAAATTTTTCTCACGTACAATACAGTTTGATACAATACAGGCTACAACACACGTCGGTTCAATCCCTGGGTCAAGGAGATTCCCTGGAGAAGGAAATGGCAACTCTCTCCAGTATTCTTGCTTGGAAAAATCCCATGGACAGAGGAACCTGGTGGGCTACAGTCCATAGGGTTGCAAGGACCCAGGTCTCCTGCACTGCAGGTGGATTCTTTACCAACTGAGCTATAAGGGAAGCCCAAAAGTCAGACACTCCTTAGCAAATAGCAACAAAAAAACTACCCATGGAACTTTAAAAATAACTAGATTCTAGGGCTCTAACTCACCCTCTAAAGTTAGAATCCCCAGTGATGGCATCAGCCAGTTTTGCTTCAGTAAGCACCATGGGTGACCCTGAGGCAGCCCGTCCAGTACTCTTGCTCCACCAGGAAGTCCTGGCCAACGTTGTTTAGCTGCTAAGTCATGTCCATCTCTTTTGTGACCTCATGGGCTCTAGCCCCATAGGCTCCTCTGTCCATAGAATTTCCCAGGCAAGAATACTGGAGTGGGTTTCCATTTCCTTCTTGAGGGGATCCTCCCAATCTAGACCCAGGGATCAAACCTGCGTCTCCTGCATTGGTAGGATTGTTTACCAGAGAAGTCCGTGGCTGCCCAACAGGATCAGAATAAGGGGAAAAGGAACTGACATGAAAGTCTTCTCTCAATTTAAGTGTACAGCAGTCAGAAAACTTCAACGAACCTAACTGTATTGTTCTCTTACTAGAGAATTTGGGTAAAGTTTTGGCCCCTTTATTACTTTCCCCACTGCACACGGCCAATCACATTAGGCAGCTATAAAAATTAAATGAAATCACATACCTGAAAGAGGTGCATAAAAGAACTGTATTTTACATATAAAAAGAACACAGTGTTATTTCAAATCCAAACTGAGATCAAAGAACAACAGTACATGTCCAAGCCTACATGTGTGCTGTGAGTTCCAGGCCTAGCTATCTCTGGAACCATGCTGTGGTCATTGGCTGATTGGCAAGAGCAGAGCTTTTCTAAAGGACCATGGGGTTGAAAGGTTGTTGTTGAATCTGGTTCCATAGCTGGGACCATCTGATTTTCAGTGGGGAGGATGGTTATCTCATCCTTTTTCTTTGCTACTGATTTATTACTAAGCCATTTATCTCTATCAGTTCAGTTCAGTTCAGTTGCTCAGTTGTTTCCGACTCTGTGACCCCATGAATCACAGCACACCAGGCCTCCCTGTCCATCACCAACTCCCAGAGTTCACTCAAACTCATGTCCATCAAGTCAGTGATGCCATCCAGCCATCTCATCTTCTTTCGTCCCCTTCTCTTCCTGCCCCCAATCCCTCCCAGCATCAGAGGCTTTTCCAATGAATCAACTCTTCGCATGAGGTGGCCAAAGTACTGGAGTTTCAGCTTTTACATCATTCCTTCCAAAGTACACCCAGGGCTGATCTCCTTCAGAATGGACTGGTTGGATCTCCTTGAAGTCCAAGGGACTCTCAAGAGTCTTCTCCAACACCACAGTTCAAAAACATCAATTCTTCGGTGCTCAGCTTTCTTCACAGTCCAACTCTCCCATCCATACATGACCACTGGAAAAACCATAGCCTTGACTAGATGGACCTTTGTTGGCAAAGTAATGTCTCTGCTTTTCAATATGCTATCTAGGTTGGTCATAACTTTCCTTCCAAGGAATAAGCGTAAGCAACTGCTTTTCCCAAAACTCGAGTCTTTGAGTCAGGAGTCAGTGTTTGTCCCAAGATATACATCACATGCTTCCAAGTAAGGTCATAAAGCAGAGTAACACCTTTAAAAGCTCTAACATATTTTTTGGGGTCTTCTAAATAGTCTCTCAGATCCTCCTTGATTTTTTGTATTTCTTGATAAGAAAAAGGCTTACTAACTCTCATAGACTGATTATTTTTCCCGGTGGGTATTTTATGAAGAGGCAACAGCTTGTGTGGCTGTTCCTCAGTTTCTTCGGCTGTTCTGTGCATGTGATCTCAGGGGTAGATTGGAGAAACCTGCTTTTTTTAAATCTCTTTGTTTTTTGTCTTTCAGTGGGTACTGCAGGCATGTAGTATCACATAGGAAGACCAGGTGTGTCTTCTTTAAGCCATGAGTATCAAATCTATCTCAGTTTTTCAGGATACAGTTCAAAGGAGTGAGGCTGGAATTGTTAGCTCCCAGGAGAAAAAAAGCGACCAGCACCATCTTTTTACCAGAGGCATCCTTCCCTGCTCTAGATCGGGGTGTAGACAGACTTTACACCAAAATATTTTCTTTGCTGGTTGGACTTAGTCTGTCCCTTACAGACACAGGCATCATACTCGTCCCTCCCAGTTCTACCACCAAGATGGGGTAGGGATGCACCAGGGGTAGACCTAATGGCATCCCTGACTGACGTCCAGCTTCACCATTAAAACCTTGCTTGTCTCTGATGCCACCCGGGGTGCAATCAGAGTAACCTTCCAGAATGTCTCCCAAGCTAAGACCAGTAGGGGAAACATTCGTCACCTGAGTGCCTGTGCATGGCCCTGAGTATATTCCTGACCACAATAAGACCGATACAAACATAAAACTGAGATGTTCCTTCTAACCATCACCATACCAGTATAAGAGCCTCCTCTGGTCCACTAAGAGCCAGTGGTACCAAAGGAAAGAACCCATTGTAGTTCCAATCTGAGTAATCTTTAACCTCAGAGATGCTCTTGGAGCTACAGCTCCATCTAGCTTCCAAACTTCTGATTCCTAGTGAGGCTAGGTGCTTCCTGACTACCAATCTAAGTTAGGGACCTAAGTCACAGTACACAGTAACAGCATAGATCAGAAGTCCCTTGAAAGTCTATGACCAAACAGATTAGGTTAGTACTTCTAATTCCCAAGGAGTTATGAAATGGTCAAAGAGACCAAAAAGTTTGACTGAGAAAGGAGAGTTCGGTCCACGTGCTTTGCCCATTTCTAGTCAGTCTCCAAAGGAGACATTGTGTGCCTCCTGGCATTGGAAGGTCAGTATAAACCCCTGATAGGTTTCTGCCATAAGCCATATGAGATCACTGCAGAACCACAGAGCAGGGCTCCTCACTTGCTTCATGCAGGGCATTTCATTCATTTACACTAGCACACCATAGAGTTAGTAAAGTACAGCAGAAAACGTGTTCGCTAGGAGAACAAAGAACTAGAGCTCCAAGCATCTTTACCTTGTCCTGAAGGATCCTGGGACAAGCCCCCAAGATGAAAGGTTGTTGCTGAATGAAAAGACGTCAGGATTCTTGGACTCCAGAGGAGAAGAATTCAATCTGGGGCCAGAGACGAGGCTTGATCTCTGAGAGCTTTTGTGTAATAAAGTTTTATTAAAGTACAAAGGAGATAGAGAAAGCTTCTGACATAGACATCAGAAGGGGGCAATAAGAGTACCCCCCTGCTAGTCTTCAGCTGGATGATATACAGTCACTAGCAGTCTGTTAATGAAAGAAAGGAATGTCTTAAAACCCAGAATGGCACCAGGCCCCTCATCCATAAGATGTATTTTGGGATAATCTCAGCACCAGGCGATTCATCCTAGGCCATAAAACAATTGACTTGAATCATGTAGAAGAGCAGGTTACCATACAAATAGTTTCATTTACATAGATTAGGGGAACAATATCTGAGTATAACATAATGGTTTGTCAAGTAGGTTCTGATCCATTAGGGGGAACCGACTTGAAGACAGAGTCTGGGATAAATGCATAGTACATTAACATAGCTTAAGACAAACATTTCCATAAGAAAAATGTATTGGTTAACTCAAGGTTTGAGAATAGTTAACTTCAGGTGAGACCAGGTGTCATTAGGGCAACACAGTATTTTAAGAGAAACCTTCTTTTAAATTGTATAGAGAAGGAAAAAAAATATCACTAGTTTGTTTCCTCCTGCTGCTTAAGAGAGATACAAATGCCTGATACTTGCAGCATATTTCCTCCATTTGGAGACCCCTGGGCTTCCTGCCTTTTACCTTCTCAAGGACCTTCAGGTTTATTTTCCATGGGTTCTGTGCAACTCATTTAAAGGTCTTATCCTGGGCTATCCTGGGCTTTACTGGACATCCATGTTGTTCACTTACCATTTGGGAACTTAGTTTTGTGTCCTCAGTTATAATCTCTATCAAGTTATAATCTAGTCATGATGATGACTCCATTTCATTTGATATATTGTTGGAAGAGAAACATTAAATTTCAAACAAAACCCTGCTCTCTCCTTCTCCCACTTTCTTCACTAATCTCTGATCACTAGAGTAGGTTTCTAAACATATAGTTCCATTAATTAACCCAAACACAGGATGAAAAGCTCTAAATTGTTCCTGAGAGCATGAGAATGGTTCCTCCAAGACTTGCTCAGAGTGGCCACAGCCTTAGAGAATGGGAACCTGACAAATGGATAGGGCTTTCCACTCAAATTTCTTTTCTCAATCCCAGGAGGTCCTTGAAATATAAAATGCTTACTCATAATCACTATAGGAGGTTATATCCTTATTTCAGTCAGTTCAGTTAAGTTCAGTCACTCAGTCATGTCCGACTCTTTGCGACCCCATGAATTGCAGCACACCAGGCCTCCCTGTCCATCACCAACTCCCGGAGTTCACTCAAACTCACGTCCGTCAAGTCAGTGATGCCACCCAGCCATCTCATCCTCTGTCATCCCCTTTTCCTCCTTCCCCCAATCCCTCCCAGCATCAGAGTCTTTTCCAATGAGTCAACTGTTAGCATGAGGTGGCCAAAGTACTGGAGTTTCAGCTTTACCATCATTCCTTCCAAAGAACACCCAGGGATGATTTTCTTTTGAATGGACTGGTTGGATTTCCTTGCAGTCCAAGGGACTCTCAAGAGTCTTCTCCAACACCACAGTTCAAAAACATCAATTCTTTGGCACTCAGCTTTCTTCACAGTCCAACTCTCACATCCATACATGACCACTGGAAAAACCATAGCCTTGACTAGACGGACCTTTGTTGGCAAAGTAATGTCTCTGCTTTTCAATATGCTATCTAGGTTGGTCATAACTTTCCTTCCAAGGAGTAAGTGTCTTTTAATTTCATGGCTGCAGTCACCATCTGCAGTGATTTTGGAGCCCCCCAAAATAAAGTCTGACACTGTTTACACTGTTTCTCCATCTATTTCCCATGAAGTGATGAGAGAGTGCACATTAAAACATTTGTGTGGGCAATTACTATTATATATTTCCTGCTGAGATGTTCCCAGGTGCTGAAAAAGTTGTTTGCTGTGAGAAAGCATAATGTTCATTTTAATGTTTAGTGTCTTTTGTCTTAATAACTCAATGTCTCACAGCATAGTATAAACATACACAAAAGCACGGCCAATAACATAATACCCATATGTTTGTGGATACAATAAAACATTACAGATTTTATTGAAGGTCTGGTTTCACTTCTCACTCCCACAGAGGGAGTGACTCTCATGAAGTTGGTTCTTCTTATGGATGATTTTATATTTTCACTATGTATATATTTCTATAAATAATATTATGAAGTAATGAATGATTTAAAGTTTTATATGCATTAATTGAGTACACCAATATGAATTTTTTCATATTGTTTAAAATATCTGTAAGTAACTGGTTTTATATAGTTTAATGTTATTTTTCTTTTTAGTTTTTTTTTCTTTTTTTCATATAGGTAGGTATATATTTCAATGTATTTATTTTCAATTTTTTCCCAAGTTTTTCACTACTACAAGAGTTTGTAAAATGAGTATTTTTGTACACATCTCCTTGTGTTCATATGTGCAGATCCTTCTAAGTTTCATACCTAGAAATGATATTCCTTGATACAGTCAACTTTACTGTATCAAAAAGATCTTTCAATATGTTACTTTGTTACTTTCTAAAAGCCTTACAGTTCCCTTGGCATTCTGACTTTTAATCGATCTAAAATTAATTTTCAGTGTTGTGTGAGGCAAGGACCATTATTTGTTCAACTCGGAAAATAATTTGTCCTTGAAAAATGCATTAACTAGTTTATCTTTGCCCCACTGATTTTTCCCTGGTTTTGCAGTATAAGGGGTTTCCACATTCCTGGATTCTCTACTCTGTCCCATTGGTGGTCCACTTCTGTGCCAGCACCATGTGGTGTTGCCTGTTCCACTTGTGTATGAAGCTTGATAACTGATAGGCAGCTCATTCTTCTTCAAAATCATCTTAGCTATTCTTTGTCTTTTATTCTTCTATTTGAATTTTATCACCAATTTTTGAAGTTTTGTCTGTATTGCTACTAGGATTTTTATTAAAATTGTGTTAAATTGTAGAACAATTTTAGGGAAAACAAAACCTTCAGGTAAATTTTCTATTGTGTAGGATTATTTTTATATCCTTCAAAATTATTTTATTATAGTTTGTGCAGTAGATGTTTGGATGTATTCCTGTGCATCTCAAGGTTATTTTGTTATCGTCATTGTCTTTTCCTCCACCATCAAAATTGATTTTACTTTTCAGCATCTGATAAACTTTTTCAATCTGAACCTTGTGCCTTAACCTTTAGTTCTTAGAGTTCTTTGTTTATTTTTCACTATGTTTTAGAAGATTTTCTTGAATTTATCTTCAAGATAATTAATCTAGTCTTGAGGGATGACTATTATAGAATTTAATCAATGGAGGAACTGAATATTTTATTTCTGTAATCATGTATTTATTTTCCAAGAAGTTGTTCTCCTTTTATAAGTGATCTTTTATATTAGCATACTTTTTTTTTTTCTTTTATAGATTGAGTATTCTCTTGTAATCCCTAAGGGTACTATTAAGAATATTTAAACATTTTCTCTGTACTCTATATTTCTTTTCCTTCATAGCTGGGTATTCTGTTTGTTGATCTTTGCTTTTCCCTTTGATTTTTCTCAGGTATCAGATATCAGATATCCCTTATTTGCTGTATTTTTGCATGAAGAATTTGGCTGATTGGGGTAGGTAGAGGGTATGAATTTTCTCAGCTATTTTGAATGTATAACTGGACAAAACATTACCTCATACAATTACCAAAATAAAAAGGTTCATTCAGTACAGAATCTCATGCACTTCCTTCATCGTTTTAGCTGTTTTGCCTTTTTCCCCTTCTTCAATTGCTGTCAAGACATAGAGTTGGATATTGACTAGACATGCAGAGCTTTGTAGCTACCTGAACTTGAATGAAAACTTTACCATGAATTAGCTGTGTGACCCCCAGGTCACTTGATCTCTCTGTTTCTCATTGAAATGGGGAAAGTAGCAGAATCTACCTTGTAAAGTTATGGTGAAGATTAAATGATCCAGTACATAGAACAGGGCCTGGCACATAGTAATGCTTTATTAATGTTAGGAGTTTTCAGTAATTATATCATTATCTCAATGTTAACATAAATTAGGCCCTGGTAGTCTTTTTATTGAGGTATAATTGACACACAATATATTTGTTTCAGGTATATAATACAATGATTCAGTGTTTGTATACATCATGAAATAATCTCCGCAAGTAAGCTCAGTTAACATCATCACTGCACATAGTTGCATATTTCTTTTTTCTTGTGATGAGACCCATTATTCTTAAAAGAACAGTCTTCTGTGAAATTAAATGGATTTTTGGAACTAGGAGTTGGAATAGGAGCTTGCTCTGTCCACTCCATGCATCAACCTGGTATTGCAATACTTCCAGGAGTGGTGCACCTCCTTTGGGGGAAAAGTACTGTTTTAAAAATAAGGCTGAGTATTGACATTTCTACAGATAAGCTTGGAGAAGGAAATGGCAACCCATCCAGTATTCTTGCCTGGAGAATCCCATGAATAAAGAAGCCTGGTGGGCTACGGTCCATAGGGTCTCAAAGAGTCAGACACGACTGAGTGACTGAGTGCACGCATGTGCGCACAAGCACACACACACACACACACACACACACTCCTGAGAAAATTAGCTTCATGTTTTAGAGAGCAGCTCTCAGGGATTCACCTGTATGTAAACAGTACTGATTTGCTTAGTGGGAGAGGAGGTGGGACAACAGAGACAAAGCTGTTAGAACACCTTTTCAGTTCTTTACCTTGAAATATCATTGAAATCTCTAGTAGTTTTTCTGTGTAGATTTTGACCCCTTTTTATTTATATCTATTATTTTTCTGTTCCACCAATTTGCTCTTAACCTTTCAGAAATTTTTCAAACTTACCAATTTATTTCACCCTTTCTCATTTCTTTTTTAAATATACATTTATTTATTTTAATTGGAGGTTAATTACAATATTGTATTGGTTTTGCCATATATCAAAAGAGACACAGATGTATAGAACAGTCCTTTCTCATTTCTTAATTGGAGAAGGAGATGGCAACCCATTCCAATACTCTTGTCTGGAAAATCCCATGGACAGAGGAGCCTGATAGGCTACAGTCCATAGGGTTGCAAAGAGTTGGACACAACTGAGCAATTTCACTTTAACTTTTTCATTTCTTAATGAAGGTGTAGAGTTATCCTTTATGAAATGTTTTTATGTCATCTCAAGAATTATGTTTCAGGAAGGGAGTGAGAAAAATGTTTGTTCCATAACCTTAACTCAAATGCTGTTCTTTGGATTTTGCAAGAAAAATTGTGTGATCTTGGCTAGAGCATGTTTAATGATTCGATGGAAGGGATGCAGATTTTAGAAGGTTCAAAGGTGAGTAGTGGATGCAGATGTCACAGGGTAAGTATAGATGATTGCCTACACAGTGGTAACATTTCAAAATTAGATTATTATTTGCTATTTAACATGCAGCATGCATACCTGTACAATAAATGTAACAGAAATATTACACAATATTTCAGAGGAGCTGATAGCATAAAGGGCAGCATGTGCTTCTTAATGCTGGAAGTGCAGATCTTGAGCAGACAGTATAGATCTCAAGAGGCCAGAGGCTCTAGTTCCAACAGCTGTTCAAACACAAGTTTGTTAAGTCACTTTGAGTCAATTACTTTAGTTTTTCCAGAGTATTATTTCCTGTCCCCTACCCATCTCAGAATTGCTCTGTGAGTATTTGCAAGCAAAGCACTTAAGACTTTTTAGCTCATATATGTATGCCTGTCAAGGCTGTACATTGATAGGCCTGTAATTGCTCAGTTACCCTTTGAGAACACATTCTCTAAGTCAGGGTTTCTGAGACCATGGCTCACCTACATTAAAATTACTTTATTTCATTATTTAAAAGATTCCTAGTAGCAGCCCAAGCCTACTGAACCAGAATTTCTATGGATGAGCCTGATAATCAGCATTTTCTCAGGCCAAGGTTATCAACTAAAGAGTTGGTTAATGTAAAATAAGTTACAGCTATTTTTATGTGAAAGAACAACCACAGTTTAAAATTTTTATAATTTTTAAATCAGCATAATTAAGATGTTCTTAAGTGATAGTAAACTTTTAAGGGAAAAATTGATTTGATCTGAAGTATCTATTTTGGATGAAAATATAAATATCTGCAAGACTGTCATACATTCCTTTCATCATCATTTTGGAATGTATTGCTACTACCTCAAATACAGTTTCTGAGGTAAAATTGGGTAGTTATAGGAGTCATACATGAGTTTTCTTTTTCCTTTGGATCCACTCTGCAGGAGGTCAGGGTGAGAAGGAAGTGAAGTCTCTAGGTCCTTCCATCTGTCACTGAAGACAAATGATAGGAAAGAGGGAAACTACTCCAGCCAAACAAAACTTGTAAAAGAGGCCCAGCCTTAGAAATCTCTGCGGTGATGGCCAATGTTCTAATTCATTGTAAGAAGCCTGGAGACTGGGACTCTGCAGACACGCAGAGGAAATCCTGTTTACCGTCCTGGGGTCATTCCCTGGAGCCAGGTCTCTAAGAGCTTGCCACTGCAGGCTGCACCCAGAGTCTAATTGGGTACTTGATTCCCTGAGTGGTGGTCAGAGGCACAGAAATCCCTCTGCCTGGCTGACTCCCTCACTGGCTGCCAGGAGGCTCTACATACTTGGAAGTTCTATCAATCTCAATATTTAAAAAAGCAGTAAATTGAGCGTCCATATCCTTTGCTAAATATTTTCTCTGTCATATACATTATAATTTTGGTTCTAACACAATTCATTTCATGATAGCAAACAACTGCAAAAAGATCTCTTTTTTATTGAATAGGAAGTTTCTTTGAAATAATTATATTTAATTTATTGTTTTTATACCTTTTGAAATCCCTCATGGGAACAGTTTTACTTACTTTTCCTTTCTGCTTCTGTAATCAAGAGGATTAATACCATCTTGAAAGAAAAACCTTAGTCTAGCCTTGTCTCTTTACCTCTCTGTCAAAATCTTTTCAAATATGCTAATTAGGTCATTGGTATTTTTGAAATCACTATTTAATTCTGAACCAAAGCTAAACTCTACCATATATGAAACTGCTGGAGCTGCTGAAAGCGTCAGTGAGCCAGTGTACAAACAGAAGTTAAGTGTAATTCTTAGCCATCCAGGAGCATCTGCATTTGGTGTTTTCCTGAGAACACATCATTGGAACCTCTAAATAGTTAAATATTTATTAAGTGTCAACTCTGATTTTAATATTTAAGACTACTATTTTTTTTTTTTTTACTTTACAATATTGTATTGGTTTTGCCATACATCAACAACTCTTATCTAATCAGATACTTTATTTCAACATTTTCCCAGGAATTATTCAGAAGTACTAATGAAGAAAGCAGATATTTTCATTCAAAGTAAAGCAGAGAGTTGAAGAGACTTAATATTTCAAAAGAACTTCCCCAGTGGGAAGTGGCTCAGTGGGTAAAGAATCCACCTGCAATGCACGAGACACAGGAGATTCGAGGTGGATCCTTAGCTTAGTAAAATCCACTGGAGGAAGAAATGGGGACCCACTCCAGTGTTCTTGCCTGGAAAATCCCATGGACAGAGAAGCCTGGTGGTCTACAGTCCGAAGGGTCACAAAGAGTTGGATGACTGAAAGATTAAGCACTCAGTAATTCAGAAAGAGTTGTTTATTTCAATGCTGAATACTAGCTTGTAACAATTAGCAAAATTTAACATCTGAATAGGTCAATCACATCTTTATTCTCATTTTCAGTAAAGGCAATAGACCTTAATGAGTATAAATAGATTAATTTTTTTCCCCAGCCTTCACTGTTCTTTCCAAACATTCATTAATGGTCTAGGTTTTATCCTCTTTCAGATAATGGACAACTAAGAGGGGGAAAAGGTACAAAATCAAATTATCAGGATGCTTGTTGAATCATAAAAATGTTTCATCTTTTTTTGGTGACAAATTACATTATGTATTTGATAATAATACTATTAGCATTTTAATTCTATATGTTAAAGAATCTGCCTGCCAATGCAGGAGACACAGGAGATGTGGGTTCAATCCCTGGGTTGGGAAGATTCCCTGGAGGAGGAAATGGCACCTCACTCTAGTATTCTTGCCTGGAAAATTCCACTGGCAGAGGATCCTGGTGGGCTACAGTCCATGCTGCTGCTGCTAAGTCACTTCAGTCGTGTCCGACTCTGTGCAGCCCCATAGATGGCAGGCCACCAGACTCCCCTATCCCTGGGATTCTCCAGGCAAGAATACTAGAGTGGGTTGCCATTTCCTTCTCCAATGCATGAAAGTGAAAAGTGAAACTGAAGTCTCTCAGTTGTGTCAGACTCCTAGCGACCCCATGGACTGCAGCCTACCAGGCTGCTCCATCCGTGGGATTTTCCAGGCAAGAGTACTGGAATGGGTTGCCATTGCCTTCTCTGGCTACAGTGCATGGGGTCACACAAAATTGGACACGACTGAGCACACGCAAATGAAATGTGAGCTCCTTCAGTGCACAAATCAAATTCTATTTCTTCACTCTCTTCATACAGACTTGCTTTTTGCCCAACCTGGGGAGAAGGAGAACTCATGTCCAGAGACCAACTCCAAAGATTCTGTCCTGCCATGACAGTTTTTAAAGGGAAAAAAGGAAGTGGAGGGAAGAACCTCAGTGAATCATTGAGGCAGGAGGTAAGGTTCTGCATATTTCTCCATCACTGATTTGTTCTTCAGATATTATCTTGCCTACATGACCTGTCTGCAGAATTGCTAAGTGGGCTGTTGGGAAAGAGACCTAGTCATTTTTTAACAGCTTAATTCTGCATTCTTCTTCTCATCTGGAAAAAGAATGAACAGGTTAGACAATGGTGTGCATTTAGAGAGCATGTCAGGAATTAATTTCAGTTACTTTGTGATCTCATTGTTACAATTAGGTCCTTTTAAATTTAGAGGGGAACAGAAATGGGGCAAAAGAGCTGCTTTCATAGGTGCTGCAGAAGAGGATGGATGAAGCCCTTGAGGAACAAGAATTTGAAAGTGAGTTTTCTTCTCAACACAAGATTCATGATTAGTTCCTGGAGATTAAAGGAGCCTTACCTTTGAATGACTTGGCATGCTAAATTAGAAAAAGTAGAGGATTAATATTAATAAATCTAAAAATCTACAGAACCCATCTGGGGGTTGGGAGCCAAGACGCTTGAGAGATATGATGCACAGATAACAGGTGTTTCCTTGAATAACAAAATATTTTTATATTAGGAAAATTTTTCATGAAAGTCTAGAGTTTTAACTTCTCTTAGACTTCAATAGATTGGTCAACCATTGATAATAAATTCTTTGGAGCTGATATGAGATTACTCTCTTGTTGCAACCTCCGTTCTCCAGTCTAATATGCTGATCTGTAGTGTTTTATTTTCTTTAGATACTTGGGTTTGTAACCTCTCCGCTACTATAGACACTTAAAATTTGAAGTTAACCAGAACAAGTTGGATATTCTTGGCATTTAACAACATTTGCAAAGAGTTTCTGGTGAATTAAACTTGTTCTTTATTGGTACACCCACCAGGAACCTCAGGCCTATCTTGAGACCCCAACCAACAACCATCCCCAACAGTGAAATTCAAATATCACTCAGGAGCATCTGGTAAATAACCATCTTGACAGTGAGTCCCAACATTGTGTGAAAATATTAGGGTTCATCTTCTAATCATTTGTAGCTTCAAAGATATGATCCATAGTGTCAATGATATCATGAGAGTTATTGGTGAAGTGTGATGAGGTAGAGATGATATGTCTTTTACTGCCCTGATCCACAGCAAGACTGTTGGCTTTATATCCCACATTCGAGTAATTTTTTAAAAGACAGAAAAATCATTTTATGCATTATTTTAATTGTGGATAAAACATTTTAACATAGTTTTTGAGTGATCCTAAAGATTCACAGAAGATAGTTATTTAAAATTATGTAGAGGCTAGTCTTTGAAGACTGGTAGGAGCCATACAGGCCATATACACTCATATCACCATGTAGCATTGTTGTCCCATTTTTCTTTTTAGTATGTAATTTATGGCATATATCTTCATGACCAAGATAATCACGATGGTATGATCACTCACCTAGAGCCAGACATCCTGGAATGTGAAGTCAAGTGGGCCTTAGAAAGCATCACTACGAACAAAGCTAGTGGAAGTGATGGAATTCCAGTTGAGCTCTTTCAAATCCTGAAAGATGATGCTATTAAAGTGCTGCACTCAATATGCCAGCAAATTTGGAAAACTCAGCTGTGGCCACAGGACTGGAAAATGTCAGTTTTCATTCCAATACCAAAGAAAGGCAATGCCAAAGAATGCTCAAACTACCGCACAATTGCACTCATCTCACATGCTGGTAAAGTAATGCTCAAAATTCTCCAAGCCAGGCTTCAGCAATATGTGAACTGTGAACTTCCAGATGTTCAAGCTGGTTTTAGAAAAGGAGAAGAATCAGAGATCAAATTGCCAACATCCTCTGGATCATCGAAAAAGCAAGAGAGTTCTAGAAAAACATAAATTTCTGCTTTATTGACTATGCCAAAGCCTTTGACTGTGTGGATCACAATAAACTGTGGAAAATTCTGAAAGAGATGGGAATGCCAGACCACCTGACCTGCCTCTTGAGAAACCTATATTCAGGTCAGGAAGCAACAGTTAGAACTGGACATGGAACAACAGATTGGTTCCAAATAGGAAAAGGAGTACATCAAGGCTGTATATTGTCACCCTGCTTATTTAACTTCTAAGCAGAGTACATCATGAGAAACGCTGGACTGGAAGAAGCACAAGCTGGAATCAAGATTGCCGGGAGGAATATCAATAACCTCAGATATGCAGACGACACCACCCTTACGGCAGAAAGTGAAGAGGAACTAAAAAGCCTCTTGATGAACATGAAAGAGGAGAGTGAAAAAGTTGGCTTAAAGCTCAACATTCAGAAAACGAAGATCAGGGCATCTGGTCCCATCACTTCATGGGAAATAGATGGGGAAACAGTGGAAACAGTGTCAGACTTTACTTTTGGGGGCTCCAAAATCACTGCAGATGGTGACTGCAGCTATGAAATTAAAAGACGCTTACTCCTTGGAAGGAAATTTATGACCAACCTAGATAGCATATTCAAAAGCAGAGACATTACTTTGCCAACAAAGGTTCGTCTAGTAAAGGTTATGGTTTTTCCAGTGGTCATGTATGGATTTGAGAGTTGGACTGTGAAGAAAGCTGAGTGCCGAAGAATTGATGCTTTTGAACTGTGGTGTTGGAGAAGACTCTTGAGAGTTCCTTGGACTGCAAGGAGATCCAACCAGTCCATTCTAAAGGGAATCAGCCCTGGGATTTCTTTGGAATGAATGATGCTAAAGCTGAAACTCCAGTACTTTGGCCACCTCATGCGAAGAGTTCTCATTGGAAAAGACTCTGATGCTGGGAGGGATTAGTGGCAGGAGGAAAAGGGGACAACAGAGGATGAGATGGCTGGATGGCATCACTGACTCAATGGACATGGGTTTGGGTGAACTCCGGGAGTTGGTGATGGACAGGGAGGCCTGGTCTGCTGTGATTCATGGGGTCGCAAAGAATCGGACATGACTGAGCAACAGAACTGACTGAAACAACTGATTCTAAGAAGTCACTGACTAACAAGCTGAGCAAGGCCAGAAGTCCTAAGTCCTTGAGGAGCAGTGTCCACCATGGGGCCCTAGGAATGGAGACTTCAAGGGCAAGTGACAGAATCAAAGCATCTCCAAACAGTATTGAAAGTGGGGCAAATGATTTGAAATGGTTCATTTCCCCAGCCTCACTCTCTCAAAAGTGCTGGTTGCTCAGTTGTGCCTGACTCTTTGCAACCCCATGGACTGACTGGACTCTGTTCATGGGGTTCTCCAAACAATAATCCTGGAGTGAGTTGACATTTCTTTCTCCAGGGGATCTTCTCTCTCAGGTTAGTGTCTGTTCTGATTTGGCAGCGAGACTACAGGTGAAGCTAAGGAAAACCAACTGAGCAGTAATGGGAGAAAAATCATATGCTTGGAGACATTTTTCTAAAAATTCAAAGGAGGAAATACACACTTAGTGTCATTTGTAATTCCTCCCTTAAGTCATGCTTATTTCCAGTCTAGGAAGTAACTTATTTCTGTACTTTGTGATCAATAGCCAAGAATCTTTCTTTTACTTATAAAGAAAACAATCAGAGATCAAATGGAAAATGGAAAAAGGTTGTGGGGCCAGAAAACCTTAATCATGCCCACTAAACCATTCCCAGTGTTCCACCCCATTCCCAAAGTGTAACCTTCCTTGATCCCAGATCCCATGGGACTGTGGCTCCACATGAAAGCAGGTCTTTGGGAAGAATGAATTTCTTTTCTTTCACACAACTCTGGTTATAATCCAATCATTTCTCTTGCTCTCCTCATTCCCTTTAGATTTTTAGCTTTTTCTGCTATCTCGATCAAACACGATTTAAGCTTAGCATCTTCATTTTTAAAGGATCAGCATTGACCCTTCACAAGAATAGTACTAAGAATGCTGCTGCTCTCCTCCGTTCACTCAATTCTGACCTCTCATCTCATATTCCCCTGAAATACTAGTAGAAATTGAATGTGCTGATTTTTAACACTGTGTCTGATCCAAATATAGAGCTAATTCCAAAGATTATCTCTTATGTGTTAATTACTGTTGTATAGCAAAGTAATTCAGTTAAATATACACGTATATGTAATATTTATATGTTCTTTTTCATATTCTTTTCAATTATGGTTTACCACAGGTTATTGAACATAGCTCCCTGTGCTATACAGTAGGAACTTGTTCTTTATCCAGTCTCTATATATGTCAGTTTGCATCTGCTAATCCAAAATGCCCAATACAACCCTGTCCAACCTCACTTCCCCTTGACAACCACTAGTCTACTGTCTATGTCCATGATACTGTTTATGTTTCATAGATAGATATATTGTAGTTATCTTTTAGATTCCACATATGAGATATCATATGGTATTTGTCTTTTTCTGATTTCCTTCACTTAGTATGAGACTCTCTAGTTGCATCCATGTTACTGTAAATGGTATTACTTTGTTCTTTTCTTGACTGAGTAGTATTCCATTTTATATATGGTTTTGATATCATATTAATGTGCAGGTGATTTCCTACCTCTATTTAAGTTTGCCTTTACTGGTGAGCTTCTCCATTTGTAATTTTCTTGTTTCTAGTAGTGGGAATTTTTTACTGCTTAGAGAAATTTCTTTGTCAAATCTGGTCTGATGGTTCTGAGTTTTCTTAGCTTTTACTTGTCTGTAAAGCTTTTGATTTCTCTATCAAATATGAATAAAAGTCTCACTGAGTAGAGTATTCTTGGTCGTAGGTTGTTCCATTTCATCACTTTAAATATACCCTACCCTCTGACTTGCAAAGTTTCTATTGAGAAATCAGCTTATAATCTAATGGCAGTTCCCTTACATATTAGTTGCTTTTGCTTTTCTGTTTTTAATTTTTTTTTTGTCTTTAATTTTTGTCAATTTGATTACTATATGTCTTTGTGTGTTCCTCCTTGGGTTTATCCTGCCTAGGACTCTGTGCTTCCTGATCTTAAGAGACTATTTCCTTTCCCATGTTAAGAAAGCTTTAAGCTATCATCTCTTCAAACAGAATTTTTTAGGTTCTTTCTCTCTCTCTTTCTCTCCTTCTTCTGGGACACCTATACTATAAATGGTGGTGCATTTAATGTTTTCTCAAATACCTCTTAGATTGTCTTCTTTCATTTTTATTCTTTTTTCTTTATTTTGTTCCATGGCAGTGATTTCCACCATTCTGTCTTTCAGGTCACTTCTCTGTTCTTCCTGTTACTCTGTTACTTTTTCTTTCTAGTGTATTTTTCATTTTAATTATTGCATTGTTCATCTCTCTTTATTTGTTCATTAGTTCTTCTAGGGCTTTGTTAAACATTTCTTGTATCTTCTCAATTTATGCTTTCATTCTTTTTTCCAAGATATTAAGTCATTTTCACTGTCATTATTTTGAATTCTTTCTGATAGTTTGCCAATCTCCACTTCATTTAGTTGTTCTTCTGGAGTTTTATGTTGTTCCTTCATCTGGGACATATTCTTCTGCCATCTCATGTTGTCTAACTTACTGTGATTTCATTGCTGTTCCATATGCTGCAAGATTGTAGTTCTGGCTTCTGATTTCTTCCCTCTAGTGGGTGAGGCTGTCTAAGAGGCTTGTATATGCTTCTTGAAGTGAAGGACTGGCTCCTGTCTGCTAATATGTATAGCTGATTTTTTTCCCTCTGGTGGACAGGACCATGCTCAGGAACATTTTAAGCAGCCCATCTGCTGATGAGTTGGTCTGTGTTCCCACTCTGTTGGCTATTTGGCTTGAGGTATCCCAGCTTCGAAGCCTACAGGTTGTTGGTTGGGGTTAGGTCTCAATGGGAAATAGTATCCTCCACGAAAGCTCACACCAATCATCTGAGGTGCCACTGCAAATGTCTTTGTCTCTGAAGTGAGGCATAGCCAACCCTTGCTTCTGCAGGAGATCCTCTAATACCAGCAGGTAGATTCTGGTCCAATCTCTTATTAGGTCACTGATTTTTTCTTTGGGTCTTGGTGTGCATTAGATCTTGTGTGGACTCTCCAAGAGTGGAGTTTTTTTTTTTTTTTTTCCCCCACAGTCTTGTGGAATTCCTGTGACAAACCCCTCTGGTTTTCAAAGAAATGTTTCTAGGGTCTTCTGTTTCAGGTTCCAGTTGCCAGACCCTTAGGCTGGGGTGCCCAATGTGGGGCTTATGACTTTCACACCTGTGGGAGAACTGTAGTATAATTGTTTTTCAGTTTGTGGTTCACCCACCTGGCAGATATGTGATTGGACTTTATCAAAATTGCATCTCTCCTATCACCTCATTGTGGTTTCATCTTTGTCTTTGGCTGTGGGGTAGCTTTGTTGTAGTTCCCAGTGGTTTTATTTATTTATTTATTTATTTATTTGGTTGATGGTTGTTCAGTAGTTAATTGTGACTTTGGTGTTTTTGTAAGAAGAGGTGAGCTTATGTTCATCTACTCTGCCATCTTGCCAGCAAGTCCTTTACATTCTCTTTATGATATTTCATTATTGATATAAAGGAATGCAATCAATTTCTGTATGTTGATCTTGTATCCTGCTATTTTACTGAGTATCAGTTCCATTAGTTTTTGTGTGGAGTCTTTAGGGTTTTCTATATATAGTATCATATCATTTTCATGTAATGACAACTTTATCTATTCCCTTCCAATTTGGATAATTTTTATTTCTTTTTTTGTCTGACTGCTATAAGTAGGATTTCCAACACTATGTTGAAGAGAAATGGTGAGAATGGGCATCCTTGTCTTGTTCCAGATTTTCGCAGGAAAGATTTCAACTTTTCTCCATTCAGTATTATATTGCAATGCATTTACCATAAATAGCTTTCACTAATTTGAGATCTGTTCCCTGTATACCACTTTGGTAAGAGTTTTTATTATGAATGGATGCTGAATTTTGTCAAATGCATTTTCTGCATCTATTGAGAGGATCAAGTGTCTTTTGTCTTTTCTTTTGTTTATGTGGTGCAACATTTTGGTTTGTGTATGTTGTACTGTTTTTGTGAACTTGGAATGAATCCCACTTTGTCATGGCGTATGATCTTTTTTCATGTGCTGTTAGATTTAGTTTATTAATATTTGGCTGAGAATTTTTACATCTGTATTCATATTGGCCTTCAGTTTTCTTTTTTAGTGTTGTCTTTTGTCTAGTTTTGGTATGCAGATCATGGTGGCTTCACAGAATGTCCTTGGGAGTGTTTCTTCCTCTTCAGTTTTTTGGAAGAGCTTTTTTTTTTTTTTTCTTGATTCAGTTTTGGTGAAATGTATGTTTCTGTCCATTTCTTCTAGGCTGTCAAATTTGTTGGTATATATTTGTTCATAGAATTTCCTTATAGCCTTTGTATGTCTGTGGTGTCAATTGTTATGTCTCTTTTTTCATTTCTTATTTTGTTTATTTGTGTTCTTTTTGGTGAGCCTGGTCAGATGGTTGTCAAATTTGTTTATTCTTTAAGTGAAGTAGCTTTTGATTTTATTCAGTTTTTCTACTATTTCTTAAAACTCTATTTTCTCTCTGATCTTTGTTATTTCCTTTCTTCCTCGGACTTTAGGTTTTGTTTGTTCTGCTTTTTCTATATCATTTTAAAAGGAAGATAAGAATTTTTATTTGATAATTATTTTCTTTTGTTTCTTGAGGAAGATCCATGTTACTAAAACTCCCTGCTAATAATTGGTTTTGCTACATCTCATAGACTTTTTTTTTTTTTTGAACTCTGTTTTCATTGTAATTTGTCTCAACTTATTTTTAATTTCCTCTTTGATTTCATTGTTTAAAATTGGTTTGTCAGTAGCATGTTGTTTAGTCTCCATGTAATCTTTTTTCCCCCCTTATTTCTTTTTCTGTGGCTAATTTCTAGTTTCTTGCCTCATTAGTCTGAAAAAATGCTTGAGATAATATATATACTCTTCAATTCGTTGAGACTTGTTTTGTGTCCTAGTATGTAATTAATCCTGGACAATGTTGCCTGTACACTTGAAAAGATAATGTATTTTGGGGGGGGAAGGGATGTAATATCTTTAAAATATAAATTTAATTTAACTCTTCTTTTGCATCATTTAGCATCTCTGTTGCTTTATTGATCTTTGAAAGATCTATCAATTGATGTTAGTGGGGAATTAAACTTTCCTATTATTGTTTCCTGCCAATTTCACCCTTCATGTCTGTTCAGTTCAGTTAAGTTCAGTTCAGTCACTCAGTCATGTCCGACTCTTTGCAACCCCATGAATCGCAGCATGCCAGGCCTCCCTATCCATCACTAACTCCAAGAGTTCACTCAGACTCATGTCCATCGAGTCAGTAATGCCATCCAGCCATCTCATCCTCTGTCATCCCCTTCTGCTCCTGCCCCCAATCCCTCCCAGCATCAGAGTTTTTTCCAATGAGTCAACTCTTCGCATGAGGTGGCCAAAGGACTGGAGTTTCAGCTTTAACATCATTCCTTCCAAAAAACAGCCAGGACTGATCTCCTTTAGAATGGACTGGTTGGATGTCCTTGCAGTCCAAGGGACTCTCAAGAGTCTTCTCCAACACCACAGTTCAAAAGCATCAATTCTTCGGCGCTCAGCCTTCTTCACAGTCCAACTCTCACATCCATACATGACCACAGGAAAAACCATAGCCTTGACAGTATTTGTTATATATATTTGGGTGCTCCTGTGTTAAGTGCATACATGTTGACAAGTGTAAAATCTTCTTATACTGATCTTTGCAACAGTATATAGTGCCCTTCACCTTTATTTATGACCTTTGTTTTAAAGTATGCTTTCTAATATAAGCATTGCAACACCCACTTTCTTGTCACTTTTGCTTGCATACAGTATCTTTTTCCATTCCTTTACTTTCAATCCTTTGCCCTGAAGTGGTTCTCTTTCAGGCAGGATAAGGTAGGTTCCTGTTTTGCTTTTGTTTTTTAATCTAATCTTTCACCCTATGTCTTTTGATTGGAGTATTTCTTTCAACAACATTTAAGATAATTATTGATCAGTTCAGTTCAGTTCAGTTGTTCAATCATGTCCGACTCTTTGTAACCCCATGAATTGCAGCCCGCCAGGCCTCCCTGTCCATCACCAACTCCCGGAGTTCACTCAGACTCATATCCATTGAGTCAGTGATACCATCCAGCCATCTTATCCTCTGTCATCCCCTTCTCCTCTTGTCCCCAATCCCTCCCAGCATCAGAGTCTTTTCCAATGAGTCAACTCTTCACATGAGGTGGCCAAAGGACTGGAGTTTCAGCTTTAGCATCATTCCTTCCAAAGAAATGCCAGGGCTGATGTCCTTCAGAATGGACTGGTTGGATCTCCTTGCAGTCCAAGGGACTCTCAAGAGTCTTCTCCAACACCACAGTTCAAAAGCATCAATTCTTCGGTGCTCAGCTTTCTTCACAGTCCAACTCTCACATCCATACATGACTACTGGAAAAACCATACCCTTGACTAGATGGACCTTTGTTGGCAAAGTAATGCCTCTGCTTTTGAATATGCTATCTAGGTTGGTCATAACTTTCCTTTCAAGGAGTAAGCGTCTTTCAATTTCATGGCTGCAGTCACCATCTGCAGTGATTTTGGAGACCAGAAAAATAAAGTCTGACACTGTTTCCACTGTTTCACCACCTATTTCCCATGAAGTGATGGGACTGGATGCCATGATCTTTGTGTTCTGAATGTTGAGATTTAAGCCAACTTTTTCACTCTCCACTTTCACTTTCATCAAGAGGCTTTTGAGTTGCTCTTCACTTTCTGCCATAAGGGTGGTGTCATCTGCATATCTGAGAATATCGATATTTCTCCCAGCCATCTTGATTCCAGCTTGTGTTTCTTCCAATCCAGCGTTTCTCATGATGTACTCTGCTTAGAAGTTAAATAAGCAGAGTGATAATATACAGCCTTGACATACTCCTTTTCCTATTTGGAACCAGTCTGTTGTTCCATGTCCAGTTCTAACTGTTGCTTCCTGACCTGCATACAGGTTTCTCAAGAGGCAGGTCAGGTGGTCTGGTATCCCCATATCTTTCAGAATTTTCCACAGTTTATTGTGATCCACACAGTCAAAGACTTTGGCATAGTCAATAAAGCAGAAATAGATGTTTTTCTGGAACTCTCTTGCTTTTTCGATGATCCGGAGGATGTTGGCAATTTGATCTCTGGTTCCTCTGCCTTTTCTAAAACCAGCTTGAACATCAGGAAGTTCACGGTTCACGTATTGCTGAAGCCTGACTTGGAGAATTTTAAGCATTACTTTACTAGCATGTGAGATGAGTACAATTGTGCGGTAGTTTGAGCATTCTTTGGCATTGCCTTTCTTTGGGATTGGAATGAAAACTGACCTTTTCCAGTCCTGTGGCCACTGCTGAGTTTTCCAAATTTGCTGGCATATTGAGTGCAGCACTTTCACAGCATCATCTTTCAGGATTTGAAAGAGCTCCACTGGAATTCCATCACTTCCACTAGCTTTGTTCGTAGTGATGCTTTCTAAGGCCCACTTGACTTCACATTCCAGGATGTTTGGCTCTAGGTGAGTGATCACACCATCATGATTATCTGTGTCGTGAAGATCTTTTTTGTACAGTTCTTCTGTGTTTCTTGCCACCTCTTCTTAATTATTGATAAAAATGTACTTACTACATTTTAAACCTTGGTTTCCTATTCGATTTTATATTTCTTCTTTTTTCTTTTCTTTTTCTTATTTTCCTTTTGTGGCTTGATGAACATTTTTTGTATATACTTATATTCTCTTCTTTTGGATTTATAAATAAATTCCATTTTTTAATTTGTAGGGACCTTGTTTTTTGAGTACATTAATGCCTTCTTATATTTACTATCTTTTAGACTGGTAGTCTTATAGGCTCAAACAGATTCTAAGGGAAATTTTATATATTTTCTTACTTTCCTACCCCACATTTTATGATTTTTATATCCTGTTTTACATCTTCATCTTCATCCTATTGGTTTTAATTATGGTCATTATTAAATCCACACTTAAAATTTTTTTAAAATCTGTATACTATGTGATTTATTTTCCAAATGTAATTTTTTTCTCTTCTATGGATTCTTTCTTCCTTTCTATTTAGAGAAGAGTTTTCAGTCATTTTTGTGGTTGTTTTAGTTCACTTGCTAGGTCATGTACGACTCTGCCACCTCATGGACTGCAGCACCAGGGTTCCCTGTCCTTCACTATCTTCCAGAGTCTGGCCAAACTCATTCCATTGAGTTGGTGATGCCATCCAACCATCTTATCCTCTGTTGCTCCCTTCCCCTCTTGAATTCAATCTTTTCCAGCATCAGGGTCTTTTCCAATGAGTTGGCTCTTGCATCACAAGGCCAAAGTACTGGAATTTCAGCATCTGCATCAGTCCTTTCAATGAATATTCAAGGTTGATTTCTTTGAGAATTAACTGGTTTGATCTCCTGGCTCTCAAGACTCTTGTCTGAAACACAATTCAAAAGCATCAATTCTTTAGTGGTCAGCTGTCTTTATCATCCAACTCTCACATCCATATATGACTACTAGAAAAACCATAGCTTTGACTATACAGACAATTGTTGGCAAAGTGATATCTCTGCTTTCAATACTCTGCCTAGGTTTGTCACTGCTTTCCTTTCAAGGAGCAAACATCTCTTAATTTCATGGCTACAGTGACCATCTGCAGTGATTTTGGAGCATAAGAAAATAAAACCTGCCACTGTTTCCACTTTTCCCTCATCTTTTTGACATGAAGTAATGGGCTCAGATGGCCATGATTTTAGTTTGCTGACTGTTGACTTTTAAACCAGCTTATTAACTCTCCTCTTCCACCTGCTTTAAGAAGCTCTTTAGTTCCTCTTTTCTTTCTGTCATTAGAGTGGTATCATCTGCTTATCTGAGGTTGTTGATATTCCTGCCATCAATCTAGATTCCAGTTTGTGATTTATCCAGCCCAGCATTTCACATTAAGTATTCTGCATATACATTAAATAAGCAGAGTACAATATAGAGCCTTGATGTACTTTTTTTCACACTTTTGAGCCAGTACATTGTTCCAGAGATCAAATTGCAAACATCTGTTAGATCATAAAAAAAACAAGAGAGTTTCATAAAAACATACACTTCTGCTTTATTGACTACACCATAGCCTTTGACTGTGTGGATCACAACAAACTGAGAAAATTCTTAAAGAGATGGGAATACAAGACCACTTTACCTGCCTCCTGAAAAATCTGTAACCAACAGTTAGAACTGGACATGTAACAATGGACTGGTTCCAAATTGGGAAAGGAGTATGTCAAGGCTGTATATTGTCACCCTGCTTATTTAACTTATATGCAGAGTACATCATGAGAAATGCTTGGCTGGAAGAAGCACAAGCTGGAATCAAGATTGCCAGGAGAAATATTGATAACCTCAGATATGCAGATGACAAGACCCTAATGGCAGAAAGCAAAGAACTAAAGAGCCTCTTGATAAAAGTGAAGGAGGGGAATGAAAAACGTGGCTTAAAACTCAACATTCAGAAAATGAAGATCATGGCATCCGATCCCATCATTTCATGGCAAATAGATGGGGAAACAATGGAAACAGTGACAAACTTTATTTTTTTGGCCTCCAAAATGACTGCAAATAGTGAGTGCAGCCATGAAATTAAAAGATGCTTGCTCCTTGGAAGAAAAACCATGGCAAACATAGATAGCTTATTAAAAAACAGAGACATTGTATACCTGTGGTGGATTCATTTTGATATTTGTCAAAACTAATACAATTATGTAAAGTTTAAAAATAAAATAAAATTTAAAAAATAAAAAAAAATAAAAAAAAATAAAAAAAAAAAAAACAGAGACATTACTTTGCCGACAAAGGTCCATCTGGTCAGTGGACTAGTAGTCATATATGGATGTGAAAATTGGACCATAAAGAAAGCTGAGTGCCAATGAACTGTCGTGTTACAGAAGATTCTTGGGAGTTCCTTGGACTGCAAGGAGATCCTAAAGGAAATAAGTACTGAATATTCATTGGAAGGACTGATGATGAAGCTGAAGCTCCAATACTTTGGCCACCTAATGTGAAAAATTAAATCCTTTGAAAAGACTCCGATGTTGGGAAATATTGAAGGCAGGAGGAGAAGGGGCTAACAGAGGATAAGATGGTTGGATGGCCTCACCAACTCCCTGGACATGAGTTTGAGCAAACTCTGGGTATTGGTGATGGACAGGAAAGCCCGGCATGCTGTAGTCCATGGGATCAAAAAGAATCAGACACAACTGAGGGACTGAAGTGAAATTAATTGATTGTTCCATTTCTTGTTCTACCTCTTGCTTCTTGTCTTGTATACAGGTTTCTCAGGAGACAGTTAAGGTGGTCTGGTATTCCTGTCTCTTTAAGAACTTCCCACAATTTATTGTGACCACACACAGTCAATTGCTTTAGCATACTCAATGAAATAGAAATAGAGATTTGCCTGAAATTTCCTTGTTTCCTCTATTATCTGATGGATGTTGGCAATTTGATCTCTTGTTCCTCTGCCATTTCTAAATCAAGCTTGAACATCTGGAAGTTTTTGATTCACATACTATTAAAGTCTAGCTTGAAGAATTTTGAGCATTACCTTGGTAGCACTTGAAATGAGCATAATTGTGCAGTAGTTTTAGTGCTCTTTGACATTGCCTTTCTTTGAGATTGGAATGAAAGCTGACCTTTTCCAGTCCTGCAGCCATTGCTGAGTTTTCCTAATTTGCTGACATATTGCCTGCAGCACTTTAACAGCATCATCTTTTAGGTTTGAAATGCCTCAGCTGGAATTCCATCCCCTCCACTACATTTGTTCATAGTAATGCTTCCTAATACCTTTCTATTTCACATTCCAGGATGTACAGCTCTAGGTAAGTGACCACACCATCATGATTATCCAGGTCATTAAGACCTTTTTTATAAAGTTCTTCTATGTATTCTTGCCACCTCTTCTTTATCTCTTCTGCTTCTCTTAGGTCCTTGCTGTTTTTGTCCTTATTTCTGCCCATCTTTGCTTGAAGTTTTCCCTTGATATCTCCAATTTTCTTGAAGAGTTTTCTCTTATGTTGTTGGAAAAGGGTGTTTGCTTTGGCCAGAGTATTGTCTTCACAAAACTCTGTTAATCTTTTCCTTGCTTCATTTTGTACTCCAAACCAAACTTGCCTATTACTCCAGGTATCTGTTAACTTTGTACTTTTGTATTGCAACCACTATGATAGAAAGGACCTCCTTTTTTGGTGCTAATTCTAGAAAGTCTTGTAGGTCTTCTGAGAACTCTTTGACTTCAGCTTCTTTGGCATTAGTGTTTGGGGCATAGACTTGGATTACTGTTATGTTGAATGGTTTGTCTAAAAGAAACTGAAATCATTTCTTTGTTTTTAAGACTGCACCAAAACACTGCATTTGGACTCCTTTGTTCATTATGAGGGCTACTCCTTTCTTTCTAAGGGATTCTTGCCCACAGTAGTAGGTATAATGGTCAGCTGAATTAAATTTACCCATTCTCATCCATATTAGTTTAATAGTTCCAAAGATGTCAATGTTCACACTTGCCATGTCCTACTTGAAGGTCTCAGTTCAGTTCAGTCATGTAGTCGTGTCTAACTCTGCGACCCCATAAATCACAGCACACCAGGCTTCCCTGTCCATCACCAACTCCCGGAGTCTACTCAAAGTCAATTTATGTTAATTGACTTAATTCCTTCAGTATTTTCATTACCTCTTTATTGAAACCAGTGTCAATTAGACTGAAGAGGTCTGAGTCATTTTTTTTTTTTTTTAACCATTTTTGGTGCTAAGGTTTGCCCTAGATAACTCATTAGGTTTTCCTCAACTTGACCTACAAACAGAGAAGTGAGAAAAGATACACTGTGTTCTTTCCTTTTCACTGAATCTTGCTACTACATTGCTGTGTTCATACTGGTTTTCCATTTGAACAGAAGCTAATCTTTTAAGTGGTACATGAACTGTATCTATTTTCACTTAGAGAAAAAAAGAAAAAAAAAAGTTTGCTGAGGCTGTGTGTCTTATAGACCAATTCCCCATGAAGATGTTGGCTCCACCCTAAGGCTGGCTGCTCAGGTTTTAATCCCTCCAGTAACATGTAAATTAAGGTGTTAGTTTACTTTGGTTATTTGTCTATTCTTCAGTCATCTTGTCCAGGAAAAACTATTAATTAATTCTCTACACAATTTTAGTGTAAATAAATATGTATTTTGATGTACTTATTGATGACTAACTATCATTTAATCTGCAGTATTTTGGAAAAATTGGGTTCTTTTCCCAAGATACTTTTCTGGACTCTAGGTCTTGAATGGGGTGCCTTATTCTGAGCTTTCTCGCTACTGATAGACAAGAGCAAATAGAAAGCTGTTATGTGTGCAAATGCCCCAGCTTTAAAACTGAACAGAATGAGTATCAAC